>NC_135238.1:102271569-102871569 GCF_051348905.1 Ranitomeya variabilis | reverse complement strand
GGAATATGATAACTCCCTTCTCCTCCACTAGATGGTACCTTATGGAAAAACTGAAGAATAATTTAGGTCCACTTCAATTACCAGAGGATTGTTCTTGACATGATTAGGGTTGGGTGTTTTACTATTTGGAGGGGAGGCTGGCTAGACCTATGGTTTGGATGTATTAGGCGACTTGGTAGAGGCCCCCCCTTCTCTTTTCCCTTCCTTTCTCTTTTTGTTTTCTTGTTTGTTTTTGTATTATCGATAATTTTCTTGGCTATCTCATATAGGCTATATAACATGGCTAAGATTACCTTCATTACTTTTGAAAGTTGACACCCTCAATTTAAAACTCTGATTTATGTCTAGCCATGACTGCAACAATTGTAATGTCTATATGCCATGATTGATTCTAATAAACTGTTGTTTTGTATGGTAGTTACTGCAAATTTTCAATAAAAATTTATAATTAAAAAAAAAGTTTAAATAACCCTCCTTTCGCCCCATTCAAAATAAAACAACAACAAAAAATTAAACCTACACATATTTGGTACCGCCGCATTCAGAATCGCCCAATCTATCAATAAAAAAAAAGGATTAACCTGATCACTAAATGGCATAGCGAGAAAAAAATTCAAAACGTCAGAATTACGTTTTTTGGTCGCTGCAACATTGCATTAAAATGCAATAATGGGCGATCAATCGAACATATCTGCACCAAAAAGATATTATTAAAAACGTCAGCTCGGCAAAAAGTAAGCAATCACCCGACCCGAGATCCCGAAAAATGGAGATGCTACAGGTCTTGGAATATTGCACAATTTATTTATTTTTAGCTTGGAATTTGGAATTTTTTTTCATCACTTAGATAAAAAATAACCTAGGCATATTTGGTGTCTTATGAACGCATAATGATCTGGAGAATCATAATGGCAGGTCAGTTTTAGCATTTAGTGAACCTAGCAAAAAAGCCAAACAATAAACAAGTGTGGGATTGCACTTTTTTTGCAATTTCACAGCACTTAGAATTTTTTTCCAGTTTTCTAGTACAGGACATGGTAAAACCAATGATGTTGTCGAAAAATACAACTCATCCTGCAAAAATAAGCCCTCACATGGCCATATTGATGGAAAAATAAATTTATGGCTCTGGGAAGGAGAAGAGCGAAAAACAAAAACGCAAAACCGAAAATAGCTCCGGGGGTTAAGGGGTTAAAAATAAAACAATAAGATAAATCAAATATACACATATTTGGTATCGCAGTGTTCAGAATTGCCTGATCTATCAGTATAAAAAAAGAATTAACATGATCGTTAAACGGCGTAATGAGCAAAAAAGTAAAAAACGCCATAATTACATTTTTTTGGTCGCTGCAACGATTAAAATGCAATAATGGGCAATCAAAAGATTGTATCTGCACCAAAATGGTATAGTTAAAAAGATCAGCTCGGCGCACAAAAAAATAAGCTCTCACCCAATCCGAGATCACGATAAGTAGAGACGCTACGGGTATCAAAATTTTTTTTTTCACCACTTGAAAAAGAACCTAGACATGTTTGGTGTATATGAATTCGTAATGACCTGGTAAATAATAATGACAGGTCAGTTTGGGCATTTAGTGAACATGGTGAAAAAAGCAATGGTGGGATTGCACTTTTTTGCAATTTCACCGCACTTGGAATATTTTTCCCATTTTCCAGTATAAGAAATGTTAAAACTAATTGTGTCATTCAAAAGTACAACTCATCCCGCAAAAAAAAACAAGCCCTCACATGGCCATATTAACCAAAAAAATAAAAAAGTTATGGCTCTGGGAAGAAGGGGAGCAAAAAATGAAAATGCAAAAACAAAAATACCTCTGGTCATTAAGGGGGTTAAATAATGTTCTTACTAGGGTTGAGCGACTTTTGCTTTTTTAGGATCGAGTCGGGTTTCGTGAAACTCGACTGTCTCGAAAGTCGGATCGTGTGAAATCGAACGATTATTGTGAAAAGTCGGGGGGCCGACCGAAACACGAAACCCAACACGAAACCCAATGCAAGTCAATGGGGAATTTTTTTTTTTTTTCTCTCTCTCTCTCCTCGGACAGAGTGTAAATCAGTACATTCCTCAGACTGTGTAAATCGCTACATCCAAAACGGTAAGATGGCGTTTATACCCCCACCCCCTGTGACGCCACAGAAAGCAAGACAAGACCTATGTCATCACGCTGCCCACACTCCTTCATTGGCTGAAAAAATGGCGGTAACAGCGTCATACAAAACGCGACTTTGGCGCGAAGATCGCCGACCGCATGGCCGATCCCACGCTGGGATCGGCTCGGGTTTCACGAAACCCGACTTTGCCGAAAGTCGGCGACTTATGAAATTGACCGATCCGTTTCGCTCAACCCTAGTTCTTACTATTGATGCTTTTACTTTATAGCTTTATAAAGGTAAAAGTATGTCCAGAAAATTCTGAAATACCAAAATATAAAATAAATTAACCCTTCTTTAACTCCTTCACCTCTTTCACCCGGTTTTTACCTCCCTGACCAGGCCATTTTTTTTAATTATGACCACTGGCACTTTATGAGGTAATGACTCAGGAACATTTACCACATGTCTACTACATCAGCACGATTTTTGAAACAATTTTGTATTTGCTAAGTAAGTTATAAGTTGACCAGTGATTTCTCTTTACAAAAAAATTTTTACAAAACCATTTTTTTAAGGACCACATCACATTTGAATTGAATTTGAGGGGTCTGTATGACAGCAGATACCAAAATGTAACTCCAGTCTAAAAACTGCACCCCCCAAGGTGCTCAAAACCATATTCAAGAAGTTTAATAACCCTTCAGGTGCTTCACAGAAATTGATGGAATGTGGAATGAAAAAATACACATTTAACTTTTTTTTCACAGAAATTTTATTTTAGACTCAATGTTTTTTACTTTCACAAAGGTAACAGGAGAAAATGGACCCCAAAATTTGTTGTGCAATTTCTCCTGAGTACACAGATACCCCATATGCGGTTGAAAACTACTTTTTAGGTACAGTGCAAAGCTCAGAAGGGAAGACACGCCATAATGTAGCTCAGATTTTGCTAGACTGGTTTGACGGTGCCATTTCACATTGGTAAAGTACTTGACATTTTTTGCGTTTTCTTGTTCTTTGCATCGGCCTACACCATATGGGAAACCGGTGAGCATGAGGCTATATTAGTATAGGAGATAACTGAAAACATTTTCACACCTTTCCCCACTGTGCTCACAAATGAAATGTTTTCAGCTATCTCCTACACCAATACAGCCCCACACCCACCGGCCTCCCACATGGTGCACGCCAACACAAAGAACAAGAAAGCGCAAAAAAACCCAGCCCATGATCACTCCAACAAAAGTAACAATCCCCTGATGCACTTGCAAGCACAATGGGGAAAAACGTGTTTATTCCCAGCCATCTCCCACATCAACACAGCCTCATACTCACCGGTTTCCCACACGGTGCAAGACGATGCAAAGAACAAGAAAAAGCAAAAAAAGGCAACTTGAGGTGCCAGACCAGCAGAACCCCCCATAAGTGATCCAATTTTACAAACTACACCTCTCACTGAATTCATCTAGTGATGCAGTGATCATACAGACTCCACAGGTGTGTCACAGAATTTTATACCATTGGGCAGAGAAGAAAAAAATAATCATATTTTTACCACCAAGATTTTCTGGGAAATGAGCAAAAATGGCACCAAAATTTGTCACACAATTTCTGCTAAATGTGGAAATACATCATATGTTGAGGTACAATACTACTTAGCCATATGAAGAGAATCTGGAGGAACAGAGCGCCATTTGCCTCCTGGAGCACAGATTTTCCAAGAATAGTTTGCAGGCTCCATATACAGAGCCCCCGTGTGCTAGAAAAGAAGTATCCTCCTCAAGTGATCCCACTTTGGAAATTATACTCTTTGGGGAATTTATCTACAGGTGTAGTTTTGATTTTGACTCCAAGGGTGTTTTCCAGAAACAAGTAGCAGTGGATGTTGCTGAGTGAAAAATTCTAATCTGCAATTATAGTGCCAGTGCATTGCAGTGCCTAGTTGGTTGTAGTCACCAGAACGTTATGCCCAGCTCATGCTTCTGGACACACGCATCCGTAAATTTGACGAGCTCTCATCACTACAGAAATGCCAAACATGTGGACGCTAAATGTGGTTTAAGCACACTGTGCGGCTCAGAAGGGAGGGGGAATTTAGATTTGGGAGGGCAGAATTCAATCGATTTCTTATGGAGAATGAGGTGCAAGAGTGCTTTTCTAAAGCCTTTATATTACCAGTAACGTAGAAGCCCCCTTTATTTCAGATGATGAACCTGAGTGGGAAATTTCTTGTTTTGTGGATTGAGTTGAAGTTTTTATTGGGAACATTTTACATAACATTTAGGATCAGGGGTGGGATGGGCAGGGTGGCAGAGCGGCAAATGCCCCCCGGGCCGCCTCCCCAGCAGTTGTACAGTGCCAGCCACCTGACGGCTACGCACAGCAAATTGTGCGCGGCCATGTCCACTGTACTGTGACATGGCCGTGTCCTCCGTACTGTGATGCGGCCGGCAGCAGACACAGCTGCATCACAGTCTGTCGGCCGAGGCCGGGAGCTGTGCACGGAGGTCACCTTGATGGCTGCGCACCTCTGTATTCAGATGTGTAGTGTAGAAGATAGGGAAAAAGTGGGGAATGTGCTCTGGAAGCTGTGCTCTAGGTAACTGTGTTATTGTATGCAGAGACAAGTCCTGGCTGGAAAAAGTGATGGCGGTCCTGACAATTTACACTGTATACTATATAGAGAGCTCTTTGTATAATGTCAATGGTGATCACTGTTACCTGTACACTGACACTTTATACAGAGCTCCTTTGTATAATGTCACTGGTGAACCCTGTATTACTTGAACACTTACACTATTTACAGAGCTCCTGTGTATAATGGCACCAGTGATCACTGTAATACCTGTACACTGACAATAAATAAAAGTTCCCGTATACAATGGCACTTAGTATTGTGTTTTTTCCTTAACCCCTTCACCCCGAAGCCTGTTTTCACCTAACTGACACGGCCATTTTTACAATTCTGACCACTGTCACTTTATGAGGTCATAACTCTGAAACGCTTCAACGGATCTTGGTGATTCTGAGAATGTTTTCTCGTGACATATTGTACTTTATGATAGTGGTAAAACTTCTTCGATATGACTTGCATTTATTTGTGAAAAAAACAGAAATTTGTCGAAAATTATGAAAATTTCACAATTTTCAAATTTTTCGTTTTTATGCCCTTAAATTAGAGAGTTATATCACATAATATAGTTAATAAACAACATTTCCCTCATGTCTGCTTTACATCAGCACAATTTTGGAAACATAATTTTTTTTGTTAGGGAGTTATAAGGGTTAAAAGTTGAAAAGCGATTTCTCATTTTTGCAACAAAATTTGCAAAACCATTTTTTTTACAGACCACCTCACACTTGAAGTGACTTTGAGGGGTCTATATGACAGAAAATGCCCAAAAGTGACACCATTCTAAAAACTGCACCCCTCAAGGTACTCAAAACCACAATAAAAAAGTTTATTAACCCTTCAGGTGCTAACACAGAAATTTTTGGAATGTTTAAAAAAAATTGAACATTTAACTTTTTTTTCACAAAATTTTTACTTCAGATCCAATTTGTTTTATTTTACCAAGGGTAACAGGAGAAATTGGACCAAAAAAGTCGTTGTACAATTTGTCCTGAGTACGCCGATACCCCACATGTTGGGGTAAACCATTGATTGGGCACATGGCAGAGCTCGGAAGGGAAGGAGCGCCATTTGACTTTTCAATGCAAAATTGTCTGGAATTGAGATCGGAACCCATGTCGTGTTTGGAGAGCCCCTGACGTGCCTAAACAGTGGAAACCCCCACAAGTGACACCATTTTGGAAAGTAGACTCTCTAAGTAACTAATCTAGATGTGTGGTGAGCACTTTGAACCTCCAAGTGCTTCACAGAAGTTTATAATGTAGAGCCGTAAAAAAAAATTAATATTAATTTTCACAAAAAATGATCTTTTTGCCCCAAATTTTTTATTTTCCCAAGGGTAGCAGGATAAATTGGACCCCAAAAGTTGTTGTGCAATTTGTCCTGAGTACGCTGATACTTCATATATGGGGATAAACCACTGTTTGGGCGCATGGCAGAGCTCGGAAGGGAAGGAGCGCCTTTTGACTTTTCAATGCAAAATTGGCTGGAATTGAGATCGGAACCCATGTCGTGTTTGGAGAGCCCCTGACGTGCCTAAACAGTGGAAACCCCCACAAGTGACACCATTTTGGAAAGAAGACCCCCTAAGGAACTTATCTAGATGTGTGGTGAGCACTTTTAACCCCCAATTGTTTCACTAAAGTTTAGAATGTAGCGCTATGAAAATTAAAAAATCATTTTTTCTTTCCACTAAATGATGTTTTAGCCCGCAATTTTTTTTCCCCAAGGGTAACAGGAGAAATTGGACCACAAAAGTTATTGTCCAATTTGTCCTGAGTACGCTGATACCCCATACATTGGGGGGAACCACTGTTTGGGCGCACGGCAGAGCTCGGAAGGGAAGGAGCGCCGTTTGAAATGCAGACTTAGATGGATTGGTCTGCAGGTGTCATGTTGCATTTGCAGAGCCCCTGATGTACCTAAGCAGTAGAAACCCCCCACAAGTGACCCCATATTGGAAACTAGACCCCCCACGGAACTTATCTAGATGTGTTGTGAGAACTTTGAACCAACAAGTGTTTCACTACAGTTTATCACGCAGAGCCGTGAAAATAAAAAATATTTCTTTTTCCACGAAAATTATATTTTAGCCCCCACGTTTTTATTTTCCGAAGGGTAACAGGAGAAATTGGACAACAAAAGTTGTTGTCCAATTTGTCCTGAGTACGCTGATACCCCATATATGGGGGGGAACCACTGTTTGTGCGCACGGCAGAGCTCGGAAGGGAAGGAGCGCCGTTTGAAATGCAGACTTAGATGGATTGGTCTGCAGGTGTCTTGTTGCATTTGCAGAGCCCCTGATGTACCTAAACAGTAGAAACCCCCCACAAGTGACCCCATATTGGAAACTAGACCCCCCACGGAACTTATCTAGATGTGTTGTGAGAACTTTGAACCCCCAAGTGTTTCACTACAGTTTATAACGCAGAGCCGCAAAAATAAAAAATACATTTTTTTCCACGAAAATTATATTTTAGCCCCCACATTTTTATTTTCCCAAGGGTAAGGCTGGTTGCACACGCGTTTTTATCTGCATGCGTTTTTTAAAAAAACGCATGTGTGAAAAAACGCATGTAAACGCTGTAAAACGCATGCGTTTTTTAGACGCATGCGTTTTTATAGAAAAACACAAGAAAACGAGAAAAAACAAAAAAACCCTAACTCTACCCCTAACCCTAACCTGAAATACGTGGCACTGAAATACGTGGCACTGAAATACGTTTATATACGTATATACGTATATAAGTGCCACGATATTTCAGTGGCCACGTATATAAGTGCCACGTATATAAGTGCCACGTATATAAGTGCCACGTATATAAGTGTCACATATATAAGTGCCACGTATATAAGTGCCACGTATTTCACGTAAATGCCACGATATTTCAGTGCCACGTATTTCACTGAAATATCGTGGCACTTAAATACGTGGCACTGAAATATCGTGGCACTGAAAGACGTGGCACTGAAATACGTGGCACTGAAATATCGTGGCACTGAAAGACGTGGCACTGAAATATCGTGGCACTGAAATACATGGCACTGAAATATCGTGGCACTGAAATACGTGGCACTGAAATATCGTGGCACTGAAAGACGTGGCACTGAAATATCGTGGCACTGAAATACGTGGCAATGAAATACGTGGCACTGAAATACGTGGCACTGAAATATCGTGGCACTGAAATACGTGGAACTGAAATATCGTGCCACTGAAATACGTGGCACTGAAAGACGTGGCACTGGGTCACTTTTCAGTGTGTGTTCTGATTTTTTTCTATAAAAACGCATGCGTTTTTAACGCAAACAAACGCGTTGAGATCGGACGCCATGTCGCGTTTGGAGAGCCCCTGATGTGCCTAAACAGTGAAAACTCCCCAATTCTAACTGAAACCCCAACCCTAACCCCAGCCCTAACCCTAGCCCTAACCCCAACCCTAACCCTAGCCCTAACCCTAGTCCTAACCCTAGCGCTACTTTCACACTAGCGTTTTTTTGCATACGTCGCAATGCGTCATTTTGGCGAAAAAACGCATCCTGCAAAGTCATCTGCAGGATGCGTTTTTTCCCCATAGACTAACATTAGCGACATATTGACACACGTCGCAAGCGTCGTGCGACGGTTGCGTCATGTTGTGGCGGACCGCCGGCAGCATCAAATGTTACATGTAACTTTTTTTGTGCCGACGGTCCACCATTTCCGACCGCGCATGCGCGGCTGGAACTCCGCCCCCACCTCCCCGCACCTCACAATGGGGCAGCGGATGCTTGGAAAAACAGCATCCGCTGCCCCCGTTGTGCGGCGCTTGCACAGTATGGTTGGTATGTCGGGCCGACGCAGCGCGACGGCCCCGTACCGACGCTAGTGTGAAAGTGACCTAACGGGAAAATGGAAATAAATATATTTTTTTAACCCTGCTGTTCTGTTTAGATTTCACATACACTTGTACTGTTCCCGGTCATTTTTGACCGTCCTTATAAAATAATCATTTTTAGCTAATCTAAGTGGTTTTTTTAAACAGTTTTTGCACTATTATATTGCTTGTGAAGATGGTTGTTCAAATACCAGAAAAAAAAATAAATACAAAGCTTGTTTTATATTTTTTTTATATCCAAAAGGGAACATGGTATTTTTTCGATTTTTTTAAAAATTGATTATTTTTGCAGATAAAAAAAAAATCTTGATCTAAATGTTAACTATAAGTAATAATATCAAACATTATGTAGATATACTTTTTTCAAAGGCAAAAAAAAAAAAAAAAAAAGCTTTTTTCTCTATAAAATGGCAAAAAACGTTGTTTTTTATACACTTATACTGTTCCCGGTCATTTTTGACCGGACCTAACAAAGTTGTGATTTGTACCTAATTCAAGTGTTATTTGATTACCTGTTGCATTGTTTTACTGTATGTGAACATGGTTTTCAATAATCAGATGAAAAATTAAATCCAAAACTTTTATTTTTTGAATCAAATAAATTAACATTTATGTACAGTGTAATACTGTACAACCAGCAAACACATGGAAAATCAGAAAATCATGATTTACAATATGAAATGTTGACAACTGAATGGAACTAGATCTATATGAACAGCAGGGTAAATAAAAACCAGTGAAATAAATTGCGCATAGCTATACTGGAAGCGAATCCGTCGGCTGTATCGCAACTTGAAAATGTTGGTATGTGTAAATCTGTTCTGACCAAAAGTAGTCAGATACATTGATAAATAGTAGTAGATGCAATATATAGTTCAAAATGAGGTGATAGCACCTTTATTTTTGTCAAAAATTGTCTGGAGAGCTGAATAAAGGCCTATCGGTCATTTTTGACCGAACAGTACAAGTGTAAAAAAAATTGTACCAAATAAAGTAAACAAAAATTTAAAAAAAAAAAAATTCCCACAGAGAGTACCCCCCTAATGACGAAAAGTCAGGGAGCCTCAAGTCTCAGAATCACACGCTGAATTTTTATAACATTATAGAATTTCAAAAACGGTCATTTTTGACCTAACAGAACAGCAGGGTTAAATTGTATTATTTTTCCCTAACTAAGGGGGTGATGAAGGGGGATTTGATTTACTTTTATAGCGTTTTTTGGGCGGATTTTTATGATTGGCAGCCGTCACACACTAAAAGACGCTTTTTATTGCAAAAATAGTTTTTGCATCACCACATTTTGAGAGCTATAATTTTTCCAGATTTTGGTCCACAGAGTCATGTGAGATCTTGTTTTTTGCGGGACGAGTTGACATTTTTATTGGTACCATTTTCGGGTACATGACATTTTTTGATCGCTTTTTATTCCGATTTTTGGGAGGCGGAATGAACAAAAATCAGCAATTCCTGAAATTCTTTTAGGGGGGGGGGGGGCGTTTATACCGTTCCGCGTTTGGTAAAAAGGATAAAGCAGTTTTATTCTTCAGGTCAGTACGATTACAGCGATACCTCATTTATGTAATTTTTTTATGTTTTGGCGCTTTTACACAATAAAAACTATTTTATATAAAAAAATAACTGTTTTTGCATCGCTTTATTCTGAGAGCTATAACTTTTTTATTTTTCTGCTGATGATGCTGTATGGCGGCTTTTTTTTGCGGGACAAGATGACGTTTTCAGCGGTACCATGCTTATTTATATCCGTCTTTTTGATCGCGTGTTATTCCACTTTTTGTTTGGCGGTATGAGAATAAAGCGTTGTTTTTTGCCTCGTGTTTTTTTTTTACGGTGTTCACTGAAGGGGTTAACTAGTGATATAGTTTTCTAGGTGGGGTCGTTACGGACGTGGCGATACTAAATATGTGTACTTTTATTGTGTGTTTTTTTTATTTAGATAAAGAAATGTATTTATGGGAATTTTTATTTTTTTTTCTTTATTTAGGAATTTTTTTTTTTTTTTTTTTTTACACATGTGGAATTTTTTTTTTTTTAACTTTTTTACTTTGTCCCAGGAGGGGACATCACAGATCGGTGATCTGACAGTGTGCACAGCACTCTGTCAGATCATCGATCTGACAGGCACATTGCAGAGGCTTGCCGGCGCCTGCTATGAGGATTCTCAGCAGACGCCGGCAAGCAGGGTCATCTCATGACCCGGAAGGAGTCCCGCGGCCATCTTGGATCCGGGGACTCCTTCCAGGTCACCGGAGCAGCGCGATCTCATTGCGTTGCTCCGGTGGGAGAGCACAGGGAGCCCCCGTCCCTGCGCGATCCCCCTCTATGCCGCTGTCACTATTGACAGCGGCATCAGAGGGGTTAAATGCCCGCGATCCCGCGATCGGCGATAGCGCCGATCGTGGGCATTGCTGCGGGGTGTCAGCTGTCATATACAGCTGACATCCGCACCTGATCACCGCGGCGCTCAGCGTGAGACCGCGGTGATCGGGGCGCCGTACTAGTACTGCGGCTGTCAGTAATGCAGTGCCGGCAGCGCAGTACTAGTACGGCGCATGTCGGGAAGGGGTTAAATTAATGATCAGTATTGTAGTATTCAGTCACTACGTGGTGGTAATATGTGGTCTGGCCATGGTGTGGCTGTATTTGTTCCTTGTATGTGGCATTATTCAGTCACTATGTGGTGGTAATATTTGGTCTGGTCATGATGTGATGATATTTGTCCCTTGTATGTGGTATTAATGGTTGTTTTTTTTTAAAAAGGAAATGTATGTGACTCATTCCCTTAAAGAAAAATACATACAAATATATTTATATTTAATAGTTTAGAGTAGAGTAGGACCTGGCTGAAAGAGTCTATCATGTCATGGTGTCAACTTAAAAAATCTTTTGGCCAGAACAAAAGCTGCTGGTCATGAATGTGATCTGGTGTTTGATGGTTACTGTTAATATCTGATAGGTGAGGATGTGGTGGTGAAGTTGACTTTTTCCAAGAGTGGGCGGTGGGAAGATGGAAGCGGAGCTGGTGTGGAGCCTGGGCGGAGTCTCAAGGGAACCTGAAAATGTTGCCAGTATGGGGCCCAGAAATTCCTAGTGGAAGCCCTGGTCTGTCTCATAAGCTACAGACCGCAGCTTCCTGAGACTTCAGTGTGCTCACGCAGGTGTAATTCGGCCCCCTGGAACTTTTCAACCTTTTCCCACATATCATGCTTCAAACAAAGAAACCCAATGTAAATTTTTGAAGTTGAATGAAATTTATTGGATATTTAAAATTTTTGTGGAAATTCAAAAACTGAAAAGTGGGGCATGCAATATTATTCGGCCCCTTTACTTTCAGTGCAGCAAACTCACTCCAGAAGTTCATTGTGGATCTCTGAATGATCCAATGTTGTCCTAAATGCCTAATGATGATAAATATAATCCACCTATGTGTAATCAAGTCTCCGTACCTGCTCTGTGATAGTCTCAGGGTTCTGCTTGAAGCACAGAGAGCATCATGAAGACCAAGGAACACAACAGGCAGGTCCGTGATACTGTTGTGGAGAAGTTTAAAGATGGATTTGGATACAAAATGATTTCCAAATCTTTAAACATCCCAAGGAGCACTGTGCAAGTGATCATATTGAAATGGAAGGAGTATGATACCACTGCAAATCTACCAAGACCCAGCCAACCCTCTAAACTTTCCTCTCAAACAAGGATAAGACTGATCAGAGATGCAGCCAAGAGGCCCATGATCACTCTGGATGAACTGCAGAGATCTACAGCTGAGGTGGGACAGTCTGTCCATAGAACAACAATCAGTCGTACACTGCACAAATCTGGCCTTTATGGAAGAGAGGCAATAAGAAAGCCATTTCTCAAAGATATCCATAAAAAGTGTTGTTTAAAGTTTGCAACAAGCCACCTGGGAGACACACCAAACATGTGGAAGAAGGTGCTCTGGTCAGATGAAACCAAAATCTAACTTTTTGGCAACAATGCCAAACGATATGTTTGGCGTAAAGGCAACACAGCTCATCACCCTGAACACACCATCCCCACTGTCAAACGTGGTGGCAGCATCATGGTTTAGGCCTGCTTTTCTTCAACAGGGACAGGAAAGATGGTTAAAATTGATGGGAAGATGGATGGGGCCAAATACAGGACCATTCTTGAAGAAAACCTGTTGGAGTCTGCAATAGACCTGAGACTGGGATAGAGATTTGTCTTCCAACAAGACAATGATACCAAACATAAAGCAAAATCTACAATGGGATGGTTCACAAATAAATGTATCCAGGTTTTAGAATGGCCAAGTCAAAGTCCAGACCTCAAGCCAATCGAGAATCTGTGGAAAGAACTGAAAACTGCTGTTCACAAACGATCTCCATCAAACCTCACTGAGCTCGAGCTGTTTGCCAAAGAAGAATGGGCAAGAATTTCAGTCTCTCGATGTACAAAACTGATAGAGACATACCCCAAGCGACTTGCAGCTGTAATCGCAGCAAAAGGTGGTGCAAGAAAGTATTAAGTTAAAGGTGCTGACTAATACTGCATGTAGCTGTGAGGTACATAATGTCGCAATTAGAGAGCTGTAGGGGACCATCATACCATATATTGGGGGTTTTGGAGACATACTATTTGTGGGGAGCTATAGTATACGGTATAAAGAAAACTGTAAAGCCTCACACTATATATAGGAGGCAGTGGGGACATCATATTGTATATCCCATACCTATGTACCAGCCTGTTTTTAAAGTCTGTTATTTCTGCTGTTTTAATGCAATGGCCAGAGATAAGCAGGGAAAAGGAGGACCACTGCAACTCGAGGGCCACTGCCTTGTGATTGCCCCCCAGGCTGAAAAGTGCCAGCCAGCCCCTGTTTAGGATCACATTTATCTGGTGATCTATGCTGAGCAATTACTTTGGGCTTTTCACTAAATTTCAGAGTGACATGACAGATGAAAGGATCCATTCACTATAATGAGGCAGCTCTCAATGAGTTACTCTGGACTCTGTCTAGCCTCTGATTAGTGGTTTCCTTCTTTTCAGAAGTGCACAAAACTGTGGTCGACCATTCTATTATGCTCGCCTAAAAAGATGGACATCACCGGATAACAGGTTCTATGGAGTCCACAGTGCCTCCATCTGCCCCATTATAGGGAACCTTCTGCTGCCCCAGCAGTTCTATGTGAACCACAAATATAAGACATTTACACAGAAATCCCAGTGTGAGCGTTCAGTGCAGGATAAATGTTAGTCAAGCCTTACTGCGATCTTTGGGAAGCAGAATGAACAAGTCAACAGCAGGTGAAAAATTGGCTTTAATTATTTTTGACACCATTCCTCGAGTGGTATAATTGATATGGCAACTTTAATCTTCGGGTCGGTACGATTACAGCAATAAGCAGATTTTTATCATGTTTTTATGTGTGGAAGCTGTCACACACTAAAAAATAATTTTCATATATTCAGTCAGCTGTAATTTTTCCATATTTTGGCCGACATATTCATGTGACAGCTTCTTTTTTGCGTTGACCTTTTTATTGGTAACATTTTCAAGCACAATACATTTTTTGATGGCTTTCTATTCCAATTTTTGGGAGGCAAACTAAACCAATAACAGCAATTCACAAAATGTTTTTTGGGTGTTTTTTTTATACCATTACGCATGTGGTAAAATTGATAAGGCAGTTGTATTCTTTGGGTCAGTACAATTACAGCGTTACCACAATTATATTATTTTATGTTATGGCCCTTTTACACAATAAAAACTATTTTATAGACTGACAGTTATATGGTGGTATGTTTTCTGGGGGACAAGATGACGTTTTCAGCATTACATTTCTATTTACACTCATCTTTTTGATTGTGTTTTATTGCACTTTTTGCTTGGTGGCATGACGAGAAACCATATATTTTTTGCATCAGAGCAGCAGCTGACAGGCAGGGAAGGGACTTGTCAGCTCCTGCTCTTAGCAGACACTCACAGGTCACCTTCACTGCAGGACCCTGAAGGATTCTGCAGCTAACTTGCAGTCCGGGGCCAACAGGAGCATAGAGGGAGCTCACTCTCTCTGCGATGCGCCTCAATGTCGCTGTCACTATTGACAGTGGTATCAAAGGGGTTACACATTCGCAATCTGTGCTAGCACCAATCAATTGTGGGTGTTGCTGCAGGGTTTCAGCTCTCACATAGAACTGACACCCGCACACAATCATGGCGGCGCTCAGCATGAGCCTGCACGATCGCAGCGCTGTATATATACTTCTCTTGGCAGGAATGCAGTTCCCACAGAGCAGTATGTATATGGCGCTTGTCGAGAAACAAAGAAAACAGAAAAGGATTCAAAACACCAAAATTGTGTTGTTTAGATGGTCAAAGAATGCCTAAAAAACACAGTAAGGCTGTGTGCACACGTTGCTGATTTTTCGCGTTTGTTTCGCGTTTTTTCCCGATAAAAACGCTATAAACCACAAAAAAACAGCATACAATATGCATCCCATCATTTAGAATTAATTCCGCATGATGCGTTTTTTTCCCCGAAAAAAATGCATCATGGTAAAAAACGCAGCATGTTCATTAATTTTGCTTTTTTTGCGGACTTCCCACTATAAAATGCATTGGGAAATGTCCGGAAAAAAACGCGCCAAAAACGCGGCAAAAACGCATGCAGATTTCTTGCAGAAAATTTCAGGTTTTTCTCAGGAATTATCTGCAAGAAATCCTGAACGTGTGCACATAGCCTAAGAAGTGATCAAAGTATCATATCTATTCCAAAATGGCATCAATAAAAACGGTGTCTTGCCTCACAAAAAATACGTCCTCACATGACTGCATAGACCAAATATTAAGATGTTACTTTTCAAGACTGGTCTAGTAAAATGGTGACACTGATACAATCAAAACATTTTTTTTTTTCAATTTACCTATGTTTTCACTAAAATAATAAAAAACCTTGATAATTTTGGTATCGTAATTGTAGTGACCTGGACAGTTCTGTAATTTTCGCCACACAAAGTATGCCATAAAAACAAATTCCAAAAAACAAGAATTGCATGTTTTTTCACAATTTCACACCATTTGTGATTATTTTATCGTTCAATAGTACAATATGTGGAAAAAAGTACATCTCATCCTGCAAATAGCAAGCCCTAATATGTCTATGTGAATCTAAAAATAAAAAAAAAATTAGCCTTTGGAAAAAGGGAAGCAAAAAAGGAAATTTCCCCTGTCGGGAGGGGGTTAAACGTGCCAATGAAAATGAACAAATCAAAAATGAAAAAGAGAACACTTTAACCCCTGCATGACCTTTGACGTACCCATATGTCATAGAAGGGAAGGGGTTTCCGACCTTTGATGTATGGGTATGTCATGGCGCTCATACAAGCACAGGAGCCTGGTGCTCAGCTTATATTATAGCCAACACCCAGAGATGTGCACCCATCGCCCTCAGCTGTTTAAACACCTAAATGATGTAATCGATATCAATCACAACATTTGGGAGGGGGGCTCCCTCTCCCGGCTGATCGGTGCTCCCACAACGTCATAGCGAAGATCCGATCTTCATCATCGCATCCCGAGGTAGACATGATAACCGCCATCTACGGAAGACCTGTTAGACCATTCTCAGAGCATGGTCTAGGAGGCTTCTGTCAGTGCAGCACTAACCGGTATAAAGAATTACAATGCTGGTGCATTGCAATACATTATATCAGAAATCAGTGGAAAAAGTTTAAGTCGCATTGAGGGACTAAGTAAAATAAAAAAAAGTAAAGAGAAAAATAGTAAAAATATATATATTAAAAAAGTCACAAAATAATAAAAAAAATTCATGTACAAAAATGAACAAATAATAAATCCAAAAAACACACTTTTTATCGCCATGTCTGGAACAACCAAACCTATTAAAATGTTTCATTAGTTAACCCTTCAAGTGAACACGGTATAAAGAAAAAAAGCCAATAAACTATGCTTTTTCATCATACCACCTAGCAAAAGTGGAAGAAAACGCAATAAAAAAAAGAATGTAAATAGAAATGGTAATTCTGAAAACACCATCTTGTCCTGCAAAACACAAACTGCCATACAGTGGAAAAATAAAAAAAGCTATAGCTTTAAGAATACAGCAAAGCAAAAAAACATATATTTTTTTCTATAAAATAGTTTTTATTGTGTAAAAGAGGCAAAACACAAAAAATTATATAAATGTGGTATTGATATCATTGTGGTAACCCGAAGAATAAAGCTTCCTTATCAATTTTACCCCACATGGAACAGCATGAAAAACAAAAAACAAGAAAAAAAATTCCTGAAATGCTGGATTTTGTTCCAGTCAGTATATGTAACTCTGCTGCCTCATTATAGTGAATGGATCTGTGGAGGATTTCATCTGAATCATGTCATTTGAAGATTAGGATGGAAGCACGAGCTGGGCACAGTGTATGGGCACTACAAAGTACTGGGCACTATGATGGCAGATTTCTAATTTTCACTCAGCAACATCCTCTGCTTCTTATTTTCGGAAAACACACATGAAGTCAGATCATCACTACACCTGTAGACAAATTCGCAAAGGGTTATGATTTCCAAAATTGGGTTACTTGATGGGGGATTCTGCTCTTCTAGCACATAGTGGCTCTGTATATGGAGTCTGCAAACTATTCAAGGAAAATCTGTGCTCCAGAAAAGCAAATAGAGTTCCGTCCATCCCGTGTCTTGCCGTGTGGCTAAGCAGTATTGTACAGCCACATATGGAGTATTGCCACATTAGGTAGAAACTGTGTGATACATTTTGGTGCCATTTCTACCTATTTCACACCTTGAAAATGTAAAATCTGGGGCTAAAACAAAATTTTTGTGGTAAAAATGTAATTATTTTTTCTTCACTGCCAAATCGTATAAATTTCTGTGACACACCTCTGGTGTCAATATGATCACTGCATCCTTACACAAAATCACTTATGGGAGGTTCTGCTGTTAAGGCACCCCAGGGGCTCTTTCAGTGGGTCATGGCACCTGTAAAACATAACAGCCAAATATACACTATAATATGGCGCTCCTCTTCTGAGATTTACACTGTACCTGAAAAGTAGTTCACGGATACAAGTAGGGTATTGGCGCACTCAAGAGAAATTGCACAACCAACTGTGAAGTACATTTTTTCTTACAAGGGTTCATACCCATCACCATGGAGAAAAATTATCTGATTTCGGTCCATAAAAGTCTGAAAAAAGTCATGCAATTTTCATGCGAGTACAATCCAATTTTTCACACCTAGCATCCAATTTACATCCGAATGCAGTGCGATTGCTATCTGATTGCAATGTAATTTTAACATGAGCTTTTACATAGAGCAATTCACTATGTCATTTACACATAGTTTTCAAAGGAAATATTATTTCAACACACACACAGACAAAACGCACGTTGGACACACGCTTTGAGTGCTGGGTTAGTACTTTGGCCAGTCCTATTCATATTTTTCTTGCAACGTTTTGTACTCTGTGTGTTTATATCTTTCCATTCTGTTGGGCAACTGACAATCTTCAGACACTTGTGACTTTATTTATTCACTTTTTCTCTTCAGAAAACTGTCAGCTTACATGTACCTTTTATATGCACTTGGCACTTTATTTAATATTCTGCTGAAATTAATTTAATTGTTCACGTTAATCATGTTGCACATTTCTGAATTTTTGTATCAAGGTCAAAAATCTCTACATGTGTTATGCATTATTATGCTGCTTTAATTACCTCGTTAGTTTGATGTGGCAATTTTGACTTTGTTATTATTTTTTGGACTGATCTCTGTTTACATGGTACCATCTAAGGTTTTTAACATTTGAGTATCATAATATCTATTTTTTACCTACCTAATCTGGCTATCCATTATTTTCCTACTATAATTACGTAGAAATCATTATATACTCTTGCTAAACCCACCCAATGTGCAATTTTAATTATTTTTTATCTTGTTACATTTTTTTGCATTTTCTTCATGTTATTATTATTATTATTCTGATTATATATACTTGTTACTTTTTCTTGAATATGCATTGTGGATCATGTTTTAGGTTTGATTTCAGATCAGCAGCCTTCTCCAATTCGGCCCGTAGAGCCCTCTCTGGCTTAAGTGTTGGCCAGAAGACGTCCAGACAAAATCAAACTTATGCTCCATTCCCTGTGAAGGTGAATTTCTGTTTGGGTCAACAGTAGATGACATCCTTGAAAAAGCGGGTGATAGCAAAAAGAGATTCCCCAACCTCTCTATTACCACAAAAGACTCAAACATTAAAAATGGAGTCAATGAAAACAACTGTCAAAATCCTGTTTCGAGATTGCTTTATGACAATTCTGGACCTGAGGGACGAATATTATAACTTTCCTATACTATCAGAAGTTCTTCAGGATAGCGGTTTCCATAAGAGGGGTAATCAGATACTTCCAGTACAGAGCTCTCCCTTTTGACTTGGCAGTTGGCTTCTCAAGTGTTTACCAAGCTGGTGGCAGAATCAGTGGCATACCTGAGGGAGCAGGACAGCCTGATTGTCCCCTACCTGGACAACTTTTTAATGATATTCAACTCGATCCAGCACTGTGAAGTTCAGCTGGAAAGAGTCATGACCTCTTTGGTGAGCTTAGTATGGCTTTCAAATTTAAAAAAAAATCAAAGGTAGAGACGAAGATGGTATACAGGAGTTCCTGGGGCTTGTCTCAGACTCCAAAAAAAATGAGTATCACGTTCCGGAGGAGAAAAGAGAAAAAAGGACGGGTCAGGTGTCGAGAGCATTACAATAGTCATCCATGACTCTGATGAAAGCTATGTCCCTGCTAGGTTCCATATCCTCATGCATGCCAGCAGTACAGTGAACCCAAATACACACCAGGGATCTGCAATGGGACATATAAGAAAACAAGGTTTCCCTAGGAGGACATTTAGAAGGACAGATGATTCTGTCTTCAAGAATTACTCATTCCCTGGGTTAGTGGCTAAAAGTGGAAAACTTGGCCAAAGGAATTCCTTGGGTAAGCAGAGTTACTCGAGTGGTCACCACAGATGCAAGCCCAAGGGGTGGGGGGCACATGTAAACAACATAATTTCTCAGGTAGTCTGGACAGGGAGTAGAATGTGGTTTCTTTAAACAGGAAAAAACTATTGGCAGTCAAACACATTCTGATAGAATTCCTGGATTCCCTTCAGGGTCAATATTTTCAGATAACCAATTGGTTGTAGATTATCTGAAGCACCAATGTTGAACCCAGTCTTGTCCTTTGATGGATACAACAGCCCACATTTTCCAGATGGCAGAAATAAATTTTCTTTCTCTGTCAGCACTCCACATACGGGGAGTAGAAAATTACATGGCAGACTTTTTTAAGCCGTACCAAGATAAGACAGGGCAAAAGGATCTAAAACTGTCCATATTCAGCCAGATTGTATAAATGTGGGGTCACCCAGTCATGCATCTTTTTGCCAACTGCCAGAACAAAAGGGTAAAGACCTTCTGTTCTATAGATCCCAAGGGAAACACTCAGGGTCTTCATGCCATCATCATTACACGGAACCATTCTCTGGCCTACGCCTTTCCCCCAATTACACTATGTAACAGTGTGTTTTCCTTACCCGTTATGCCTAAAACAAATAGAAAACAGTTGATGTTCCACAAAAACTTTGCCTCTGTGATCAGAACAATGAAATTCTGAAATTTGTCTGTTTTCGAGAAAATTCTCGATTCGTATTCAATACTGAGTAGTATTCTACTGTAGAATATTGTTGAACTGCTAGAATTGTGCAGAAGTTTCTACAATTTTCCAGAATTCTCTAGAAGTTTCTAGAAACTTTTAGAACTTTTTAGAATGTTCTCGGACTTTTCATTAGTATAAAAGCACAGGTGACTGGAACCAATATTTCAGTTTATGTTATTGCTGGGTAAGAAAATAATGAATTGTAGCTAAAGAGCAACTATTTGTTTTAGATGGCATCAAGAGATTGTTTGCGCCCAGCAGATGCATTTTGCTACGTGTGTGGACAATTTATAAAGACAAGAGCGAGAAAGTATCCCACGAAAGCATGTCGTAAGATGAGCGAGGCCTACAAGGCATATGTTCATTTAAATGGCAGTACTTTAATTTGTAGAATTTCAATGATTTAGATCTAGCACTGTTTAAGGAGTTGCAATTGACAAAATTTTCACATATGTCAATGCACTATAGTAAAACATGTATTAAGTAATGTGTAAAAGTTCATGCTTTTAAATTTATATAATTAATTATATCTGCTATGTTACAGGTTGGTACAGGGGAGAAAAGAGCCATGAAGTTTGCTATCCCACAAATTTGGCGTCAACCGACTGACCACTCAAGCAACTACTGCTTCTGCATGGTGGATCCTGCCAAATGTTGCACTGGCAAGAATGCACCTCAATTCATTTATCCAGACATTCCTTCTTCCATTGCCCCAGTACCACACTGCCCCAAGATGCCTGTTCCAACTCCCCGAAGAGGGATCAGCCATCTTCAGGAAAAAGCTGCAAGTCAGACAGAGAGGAAGATATTGGAGATCAAGTGTACATTTTCACAGATGCGGTTGAGGAGAGAAGGCCATACTTTCCTAACCAGAAAGACGTCAACGATCTGATCAGGGACCTTCATTTTACCAAGTCCAATGCTGAGCTTCTGACATCCAGGCTCAAGCAGTGGAACTTGTTGGATGAAAGCGTGCATGTCACAGATCAGAGAGAGAGTCACCAAACGTTTTCCAACTTCTTCAGTGGGAAGATAGGTTGTGCTTCTGCAACAATGTGGCCGGTCTTTTTTAGGCTATAGGTATCATCTGTAACCCGAGTGAATGGTGCCAATTCATAGACAGTTCATCCTGGAGCCTTAAAGCCGTGCTACTTCAGAACAGAATAGCCGTGACACTAAGGCACAGTATGACAGAAAGGACTGGCCACAGCAGACCGAGTTCTCTGTGGGGAAAAGCAACATCAAGTGGGAGCCACTGATAGAACCTCTGAAGGTGCTGATACCACCACTACACATCAAGTTAGGCCACATCAAGCATTTGTCTTGACGACAAGGAGTCAGCAGCTTTCAAGTACCTCCAAGATCTCTTTCCAAAGCTGTCCGAGGCAAAGGTCAAGGCTGGTATCTTCGTCGGACCACAGATCAAGAAGATCTTAGAATGTGACGAGTTCGCCAAGCTGCTGAACAGGACGGAGAAAGCGGCTTGGAACAGTTTCGTTGCAGTGGTTCATGGCTTCCTGGGTAATCACAAGGCTGAAAACTATGTGCAATTGGTTCAGACTCTCATAAAGAATTATGACATAATGGGATGCAGAATGTCTCTTAAAGTCCATATCCTTCACGCTCATCTTGACAAGTTCAAGGAGAACATGGGAGCTTACTCAGAGGAGCAAGGCGAGTGCTTTCATCAAGATATATTGGACTTTGAACATCGTTACCAAGGACAGTATAACAAAAACATGATGGGTACTACATTTGGGGGCTTCTTCGAGAAAGTGATTTGCAGTACACTCGCAAATCTAGAAAAACTACTCATTTCTAAACCTTTGACTTTTGACTGTCTTTGGCTATTATACCATGCAAGTGCTGTTTTTTATCAGACCGCATGAACAAAATATACTAATTTCCTTTTTTGACACAAATACACAATTTTTCTGGCCTGTGGTCATAAAATCAAAGTTTGTGCTGAATATAGTTGTTTTTCCATAGTTCTTAAACATACGCAGTAGAAATATTACTGTCGGAAGCCAGGAACAAAAATTGTGTTACATAGTGTCCTGATCCCGGCTGTCCTAAGAAAAATCAGAGAGGACAGGGCAAGAGTAATTGATTTCCCCCTTCTTGCCAAAAAAGGACATGGTTCTCCTGGCTAAGGATGTCGTTTATCACTGACTCTTGGGTGCTTCAGGAGATTCCAAATCTTCTCTGCCAGGGGCCGGTATGTCATCCTCAGGCAGCAAATTTACATTTGACAGCGTGAAATTTGAGAGGACACTATTGAGAGACAGAGGTAGAAGGGCCGTCACTACTAGAACTTATAGGAAATCTTGGAAGAAGTTCCTATCCAACTCCAATTATGGCAGCCCTGGAGCTTCTACAAAAGGGGTTAGAACAGTGCCTTGCTACTAAGCACCTTAAAAGTTCAGTTGCAGCATTAGGAGCCCGATATAATCATGATTTGGTGAGCAATCATTGGGTGGCTAGATTCATTAGAGCCTTCGGTAGATCTAGGCCCAGCAGATAGCTAGCCAGAGAGTACCACCTTGGCATCTGAATTTAATACTACCAGCCTTAACCAGTTCCCCATTTGAGCTTGCATTCCGCATCCCTTAAGCTTTTATTTCTTAAGACATTCTTCTAGTGGCATTGACATCAGCCTGAAGGGTGAGCGATATTCAAGCCCTGTTTGCAGGCCCCCCTTTACTCAAATTTTAGAGGATAGTGTAATTCTGAAACCTGACCCAGCCTATCTAGTCAGTGTCACGTTTCTTTAGGTCACAGGGAGTAGTCCTCCCATTCTTTTACTCCAACCCCAAAGACGTAACAGGGTGTTTAGTTCAGTACCTATCGGCCACCCAGGGCTGTAGAAAAGATAGGTCTCACTTTGTGTGTTTTTCAGGGGCCCAGAAAAGGGCTCAAGGCCTCAGAGGTTCATTGGCAAGATGGATAAGGGATGCAATCTCGCTGGCCTACTCATCAAGTGGGAATGTCATATCGGAGGGATAAAGATCTCACTCTACAAGAGCGGTGGCAATCTCATGGGAAGATAAATCTGAGGTTTCAATAGAACAAATCTGTAAGGCTGCCACATGGTCATCTCCTAACTTTTTCAAACACTACCGGTTGGATTTAGCCTCTTCCTCTGATCTCACCTTTGGGAGAAGGCAGGCTGTGGTCCCTCCCTAAAATATAATTCTCTGCAATTCGCTCTGTGGTGCTGTCATGAGGGAAGGAGAAATACTAAGTTACTTACCGGTAACAGGATTTCTCAGACTCCATAACAGCACCCTTATATTCCCTCCCGTCCCCTGTGGGTGAGCACACTCTTTTAGTTTGTTTATGATTTATCTATAGGTCACTGGGTGTTTCCTTATAAATATTATTGTTAGAATGTCCTCTCTCTCCGAGGTGCTGTCATGGGCTCTGTGAAATCCAGTTACTGGTAAGTTACTACGTCTTTCTGCAGGGAAAATTATTTTTTTTAGCTTTCACGAATTAACGTTATAAAAATATGTGAAGCAGCTATGTGTTAAAGTTTCTCATGACACTTCTAGATAAGTTCCTTGAGAGGTGTAGTTTCCAAAATGGGGTTACTTGTAGGGAGTTTACTGTTTAGGCAAATCAGGTGCTCGACATGGCATCCGCTATGTATTTCAGACAATTTTCACCAAAATTCTGATGTTTTCAATCATAAACGCAAAAAATATTGGCCTAAATTTGCCACCATTATGAAGTACAATGTGTTGCGAAAAAAGTCTCAGCATCACTAGGATTCGTTGAAGCGCTTCAGAGTTATTACCTCATAAAGAGTGACACTTGTCAAAATTGTAAAATTTGGCCTAGTCAGGAAGGTGAAAACAGACTTGGGATTGAAGGGGATTAAAACAAATAAATTACTAAACTATTAGTACTCACTGGAAGGGAAACAAGATTGAGCTGAATTTTACAAGTAATGGCAAATTTAATAGCATGTTAAACATAACTAGTTTTCTTAAGTTTAACTAATATTATTATTCTTAGTTATTTATATAGCACCATTGATTCCATGGTGCTGTACATGAGAATGGGTTACATACAAGTTGCAGATATCACTTACAGTAAACAAACTCACAATGACAAACTGATACAGAGGGGCGAGGACCCTGCCCTTGCGGGCTTACATTCTACAGAGTAATATTTTCACACAAAAAGATTTAACAATTAAAATCTTACCTTAAGCAAATAATGTAAAAATAAAAGTAAAATGGCAAATGCACCACAGGTCCTCCAAGCAACTAATGACAGGAGCAAGGCTTCAACAAGCATTTTGTTTGTAAATGTTTGGGTTTCTTTACGAAAATCAGTGCTTCTGTTAAGAAATAAAAAAAAATTACCAAGGCAACAATCTAAAACATTATTCAGCCCAACAATTTTCCACATCAATTTCCTAAAATAATTTCCAATTATAATAGTAAGTCATTAAAAACAATCCAAAATATCATGTGTATGCATTATGAAACGCCACCCACTCCCCGTTTTAGCTAAGGTCTTCTTTGGTGTTCATGCTGACCTATGCATTTTAAGTGGTCACGTCCCCTAGTGAGTAGTCAGACTAAAAGTATGTGCAGACAGTATCTTTTTCAGGCAGATATGCTCTGTAGCCCACCTGAAAAAGCGCTAAATAAATGGTAAAAAGAATAAACCCATACATTGCAATATAAAAACAACTTGCTGTTAATATGTTCAGTCTTTTAAAAGTGAACGTGTCAGCAGGATTTTGTTAAGTTAACTACAGGCATTGTCCAGTTGGCAGTGTTTAAACTGATACCTAGGGTGAAGAAATCCAACTTGAGGTTCATATCTAATCAGTGTTAGAAATTTTAAGCTAATGAGATTCTCGTGCTTTGAAGCAGGACTGTAGACAGGATCTTATCTTCCTGAAGCTAAGCCACAGAAAACAA
Source organism: Ranitomeya variabilis (assembly GCF_051348905.1). NCBI lineage: Eukaryota > Metazoa > Chordata > Amphibia > Anura > Dendrobatidae > Ranitomeya > Ranitomeya variabilis. The sequence goes on along the minus strand of NC_135238.1, from coordinate 102,846,255 downwards.
GAAGACACAGGCCGCCCCGAAGCACAACCAGTCTGTCTTCTACGATGAGCAACAAGTTTGTCTTTTGGGGCCGCCTGTGGGCAGGTCTTTCCTTGGTTTCCCTGGCTTAGAACAAGAAGATAAGACACTGCCTACAGTCCTGCCCCAAAGCACAAGAATCTCATTAACTGAAAACTTCTAAGACTACTGTCACACAGTGCAATTTTGATCGCTACGACGGCACGATCCGTGACGTCGCAGCGTCGTATGATTATCGCTCCAGCGTCGTAGACTGCGGTCACACGTTGCAATCACGGCGCTGGAGCGATGCCGAAGTCCCCGGGTAACCAGGGTAAACATCGGGTTACTAAGCGCAGGGCCGCGCTTAGTAACCCGATGTTTACCCTGGTTACCAGCGTAAACGTAAAAAAAACCAAACAGTACATACTTACATTCCGGTGTCTGTCCCCCGGCGTTCTGCTTCTCTGCACTGTGTAAGCACCATAGCCGGAAAGCAGAGCGGTGACGTCACCGCGTCACCGCTGTGCTCGCTTTCCGGCCGGCAGGCGCTCACAGTGCAGAGAAGCTGAGACGCCGGGGGACAGACACCGGAATGTAAGTATGTACTGTTTGGTTTTTTTTACGTTTACGCTGGTAACCACGGTAAACATCGGGTTACTAAGCGCGGCCCTGCGCTTAGTTACCCGATGTTTACCCTGGTTACAAGCGAACACATCGCTGGATCGGTGTCACACACAACGATCCAGCGATGTCAGCGGGTGATCAAGCGACGAAAGAAAGTTCCAAACGATCTGCTACGACGTACGATTCTCAGCAGGGTCCCTGATCGCTGCTGCGTGTCAGACACTGCGATATCGTAACGATATCGCTAGAACGTCACGAATCGTACCGTCGTAGCGATCAAAATTGCACTGTGTGACAGTACCCTAACACTGATTACGCTAAAATCACAAAACAAATTTCTTCACCCCAGATATAATTTTAATCAGTTTAACACTGCCAGTCGACAGTAGTAGTTTAATTAGCAAAATCCTGCTGACAGTTTTGCTTAAACTTTTTTATCACATGCTTTAGCACTTGGAGCACTTTGCTAGAGCGTTTCTTGAGTGACAGGAAGATCTCTCCCCCCGAACTGGAGGAAGAGCCATTGGATTCTGGAGCACATGTTGCAGTTAAAAATTGTAACATGCATTCTCCACCAGCACAACTCAAACTGCTTCTCCAGAAAATCTGGTCAGCAACAGTACAGGTGTGCAGTTGGATGCTGAATTGAGAGTTGTGGATGGTGAGTTTTTACAAGAAGAATCAACCATTAGAGATGTACAGTTATATAAAAAAGTTTGGGCACCCCTATAAATCTTAAGGTTAATGTTTTATAAAAAATTGGTATTTTTGCAATAGCTATTTCAGTTTCATATATCGAATAACTGTTGGGCACAGTAATGTTTCTGCCTTGAAATTAGGTTTATTGTACTAACAGAAAATGTGCAATCTGCATTCAAACAAAATTTGACAGGTGCATAAGTATGGGCACCCTTATCATTTTATTGTTTTAAATTCTCCTACCTACTTTTTACTGACTTACTAAAGCACTTTTTTGGTTTTGTAACCTCATTGAGCTTTCAACTTCATAGCCAGGTGTATGCAATCATGAGAAAAGCTACTTAAAGTGGCCACTTGCAAGTTGTTCTCCTGTTTGAATCTCCTCTGAAGAGTGGCATCATGGGCTCCTCAAAACAACTGTCAAATGATCTGAAAACAAAGATTATTCAACATAGTTGTTCAGGGGAAGGATACAAAAAGCTGTCTAAGAGATATAACCTGTCAATTTCCACTGTGAGAAACATAGTAAGGAAATGGAAGAACACAGGTACAGTTCTTGTTAAGGCCAGAAGTGGCAGGCCAAGAAAAAAATCAGAAAGGCAGAGAAGAAGAATGGTGAGATCAGTCAAGGACAATCTTCAGACCACCTCCAGAGAGCTGCAGCATCAACTTGCTGCAGATGGTGTCACTGTGCATCGGTCAACTATACAACACACTTTACACAAGGAGATGCTGTATGGGAGAGTGATGCGAAAGAAGCCGTTTCTGCAAGCACGCCACAAACAGAGTCGGCTGAGGTATGCTGTTGTGAATTCCGTTCTCGAACTCCCTCCTGTGGTCATGAATGGTACTTCGGCAAGTTCTGTCCGTGGACTCCCTCTGGTGGCTGTGAGTGGAACTGCTGGTTCTGAGGTTGCCTCCTCAGCTGCCCTCGTTTGCGGCTAGGCTGGCTTCTCTATTTAACTCCACTCAGATCGTTACAGAATGCCAGCTGTCAATGTATTAGTACTGGTTCAGATCTCTCACGGATCTTTCTGATTACCTGTCTACTCCAGCAAAAGCTAAGTCCCTGCTAGTTCATTTGTTGTTCATTTTGTACTGAATATGTTTCTTAGTGCTTGCTAAGTTCTAGTCCATCTTGCTAACATGATATTGCCTTGCTAGCTGGAAGCTCTGGGTTGCAGAGTGGCACCTCTGCACCGTGAGTTGGTGCGAGGGTCTTTTTGCACACTCTGCGTGGCTTTTTGTAGTTTTTTGTGCTGACCGCATAGATCCCTTTCCTATCCTCAGTCTATCTAGTAAGTCTGGCCTCCTTTGCTGAAACCTGATTCATCCCTGTGTTTGTGACTTTCCTCTTAACTCACAGTTAATATATGTGGGGGGCTGTCTTTACCTTTGGGTAAATTTCTCTGAGGCAAGGTAAGGCTTATTTTCCTATCTTTAGGGGTAGTTAGCTCCTAGGCTGTGAAGAGGCGTCTAGGGAGAGTTAGGTACGCTCCACAGCTATTTCTAGTGTGTGTGTTATAGGATCAGGATTGCGGTCAGCAGAGTTCCCACTTCCCAGAGCTTGTCCTGTCTTTTAGTTTAACCATCAGGTCATTCCAGGTGCACCTAACCACCAGGTCCATAACAGTATGCAAAAGCACATTTGGAGAAGCCAATTTCTTTTTGGAAGAAGGTCCTGTGGACTGATGAAACCAAGATTGAGTTGTTTGGTCATACAAAAGGCATTATGCATGGCGGCAAAAAAACACAGCATTCCAAAAAAAACACTTGCTACCCACAGTAAAATTTGGTGGAGGTTCCATCATGCTTTGGGGCTGTGTGGCCAATGCAGGCAGCAGGAATCTTGTTAAAGTTGAGGGACGCATAGATTCCTCTCAGTATCAGCAGATTCTTGACAATAATGTTCATGAATCAGTGACAAAGTTGAAGTTACGCAGGGAATGGATCTTTCAGCAAGACAATGATCCAAAACACCGCTCCAAATCTACTCAGGCATTCATGCAGAGGAACAATTACACTGTTCTGAAATGGCCATCCCAGTTCCCAGACCTGAATATCATTGAACATCTGTGGGATCATTTGAAGAGGGCTGTCCATGCTAGGCGACCATCAAACTTAACTGAACTGGAATTGTTTTGTAAAGAGGAATGGTCAAAAATACCTTCATCCAGGATCCAGGAACTCATTAAAAGCTACAGAAAGCGACTAGAGGCTGTCATTTTTGCAAAAGGAGGATCTATTAAATATTAATGTCACTTTTCTGGTGAGGTGCCCATACTTATGCACCTGTCAAATTTTGTTTGAATGCAGATTGCACATTTTCTGTTAGTACAATAAACCTCATTTCAAGGCAGAGACATTACTGTGTCCAACAGTTATTAGATATATGAAACTGAAAAAGCTGTTGCAAAAAAAAACAATTTTTAACAAACATTAAGCTTAAGATTAATAGGGGTGCCCAAACTTTTTCATATAACTGTATTTGCATCTATATCACTCTGCAATACCCACTCTTTGAATATGCAATGGGTAGTCTCAAAGAGGACATGTCCATGATAAAATGAGAATTAAAAAGGGTGAATGAGAGGATGAAGGAGGCTGATGAAAGAGTGCGTACCATAGAAGGTAAAATCCCTCTCATCCAAATGATGCTAAAAAATGTGCAGAGTATAACTATGCTTCTGAATAAGACGGATGAGCTGGAAAATAGGCTCAGGAAGAATAACATACATTTGGTTGGAGTTCCAGAAAGAGCGAAGGGAAGAGATGCTGTAATCTTTTTTGAAAATTGGCTTTTTAAGTGTTTTGGAAAACACATTCTCTCAGCATTTTTCACCATAGAAAGAGCCCACAAGGTCTCTATAAATCATCTCTCTCCTGGGGCGCCACCTAGTTCCATTCTGACTAAGCAACTCCACCTTAATGATTGGGACATTATCTTATGCAATGCGTGTTTCCAGACTTCTCTGCAGAGGTACAGAAAGAGAACACTCACTTTATGGATGTAAAGTAATGCCTGCATGCTCTAGATATCTCCTATGAAATGCTGTACCGTACACAGCTCCAAGTCATAGCTTTTGGGTAAGTTCATATGTTCAAATCCTACAAGGATGCTCTTCTGTGGATGAACTCCAACGAAGGGAGGCAAAGGCATGATAGGCGGTAATTTATGACATGTTGCATGCGGGAGAAGGAGGTATAGCTAAGTGATTATGATTCTATACAGTTGTTATAATCTATTTTGATACAGCTCAACCTAAAAGTAGTTGCAAGATAGTTTAGAATAAAAAATTATATGCTTTTATATAAAAATTCTCTATGTCCATATAGAAGAAAGCGGATAGGCACATACCATCCCGTGCAACAAAATCCTTTATTTATCATCATACCAACAGCAGGCAGATAGAATGATGGAGCAAATACAGATGATGATCGTTTCACGCTTAAATTGTGCTTCAACAGGTCATCAACGATCGTAGTCTGTATTAGCTCCATCATTCTATCTGCCTGCTGTTGGTATGATGATGCCACAATAAAGGATTTTGTTGCACGGGACGGTATGTGCCTATTTAAAGCACATATATATATTTCAAAACCATACCATTTTCTCACTACTCTGACAATTCCAGTCTACAATCTACAATATGCCTCTCTGAGACACATCTGATCCAAGAAAGGTTTCAGAATCTCGGTCACCCTTTAGTAGGATCCCCCTACCATTCCTTATACTCTAATCCTGCCTGTGGGGTAAGTATATTGGTTGATCAATCTATCCCCATTACCAATAATAATTCATCTATAGATGCAGAAGATAGATATGTGTCTTGTATGACCTGTCTATAATCAGGCTTGGACTGGCTCACAGGAGAAAACTCCAGTGGGCAACTGCGCAAGAGTGTGCCACTACCCTCTTATATGAGCACTACTTGGCACAATATACTTGAATCACTGTACAGACAAAGGAAGCACCTAATTATTTTAACAATCTACCCAGATCATTGTTATATACATTTGTGATTGAGGATAATGTTAAATTTGAATGTAGCTGTAAAGTGGGGCCCTGGAGTTGGTTAACGGTTCGCCCTTGACACACCAGTCTGACACTGACTATAATATTGACAGCTAGTTATTAGTGATGAGCGAGTATACTGGTTGCTCGGGTTTTCCTGAGCACGCTCGGGTGATCTCCGAGTATTTGTTAGTGCTCGGAGATAAAGTTTTCATCGCCTCAGCTTAATGATTTAAGGCTGCTAGCCAGGCTGAATACATGTGGAGATTCCCTAACAAACAGGCTTTCCTCACATGTATTCAGCCTGGCTGGCAGTCGTAAATCATGCAGCTGAGGCAATGAAACCTAAATCTCCGAACACTAACAAATGTTCGGAGACCACCCGAGCAACGAATATACTAGCTCATCACTACAAGATATGTTTCTCCCACTTATTCTGGCAAAATAACAAAAAAAAGTTTTCATTTATTGCCACGTGTTCTTCAGCCCCAGTCACCATTATTGGTGATTTTAACAACTATATGCACCCATTTTGAGATAAATGTCACAAAGGAAATAATGCTGACTCAGTGTTCACTGCCTCCATGGTGTTGTTGGTGTTAATGAGATTGGATATCATGATATATGGTGAGTGAGAAAACCTAATGTAAAAAAAAAAAATAAATAAAACAATCACGTTTTTCCTTTTCTCACCACACGTTGTCTAGGATGTATGTTACCATTAACTAAAATTAGCTAAAAAAACAGTGCATAAGATGTGATGAAAAAAATGTGCAGTAAGACAGCACAAAGAAACTGAAATCACTGCTGCAAAACCCGCAATACCTGAAGCAGTGGTGCCAAAAATGAGACCAGCCAAATGTCAGTGCAATCACATAAAGAGTAACAGCTATGATGCCAACTAATAACACTATGGCTGGATATCCAGGGTGCTGGATATCTAAGTGGGAGGAAACTCTGACAAAGTGTTCTAGGACCCTATTGGAATTGCTTGTGGGGGTTGATAAGAGAACACTTGAGACCCTAGAGAAAGAGATTGAGACCATACGAGAAAAAATTCAGAGCACCCTCTCTAGTGACGAGTGTAAAAAATTTGATTTATCTTTGGAGGAGGAACTTTCCAAGTGGGAACTTGAGATACAAATAACAGAACTAAAAAGTACTTACGGGATTTAGAGGATTACCAGCTCAAGCGAGTATATCGCTGGTGCCAGAAACTCCCTAAGAAACAAGCTAGATCACAATCTATTTCTAGTGTTTCTACTACCTCGGAGGGAGCATGTGGAGATCGTTTTTTAGACCGAGGACACATGTCAGCAGGGGATGGCCCTCCAACAGATCTCCTTACACAGCGCAGTCATACACCGGCAACCACAAAGAGAAAGCATCACTACAACTTTCGAGGCAAGAAAATAAGGAGGTTTTAAAGGTAATAAATTTATCTCAACATCAGCTCACTTCGTCACAGGTTGAAGTGCTTTCTAAAGGTCTCTCTTTTTCACCAGTAGAGGGGTCTGACCACTTTACTTTAATAAAGGACCTAGAATTGTTTGCCAGAAAATTAATTATCAAAAAATATTTTGCCCCTAAATTAAATCCATCTATGTCTCCGATTGAAGTGCAGGCTTTGGTCGATTTCGAATCTCTGGCGGCCGAAAATTTTCAGGCCGATTCTTCCTCTGTCCCTATACACTTGCACCAACGTTGCAGGGTTTTTCCCCCCTTGTCCGCCTGTCCTCAAGTGGAAATCTTTGTTAAATTAATTAAAGAGGACTTTAGCAAATTGGATCCCCACGTCCTCCATGATAATCTTACTCCTCAACAGAGGAGTGTTCTGAGGGAGCTCGGAGCCATGAAGGACGCGGTGATCAAAAAGGCAGACAAGGGTGGTAATGTGGTGGTATGGCCGGTGGGTCTGTACGAGGCGGAGGCCTTTAGGCAGCTGCATAGGCCTGACCACTATAAAAGACTTGATTCATTACCCGTATCTATTTTCCAACGTGAATTGGGTCATCTTTTGGATGAAGGTGAGGAGTCTGGTGCTATTACAAATAAAATGCGGTTGTCACTTTTGCCAGAGTTCCCTATTATTCCTACTTTTTATTTGCTTCCCAAAGTTCACAAGGACCCCATCTGCCCTCCAGGCAGACCCATTGTCTCGGGCATGGGGGGTCTTTGTGAACCAGCCTGGCAGTTTATTGATTTTTACCTTAAGCAATGTGTTGAGACCCTCCCGTCTTTTGTAAAGGACACCACCGATGTCCTGAAAAGACTAGATGGCCTCACACTTGAGGATGATATGTGGTTTGTCACCTGCGACGTGGAGTCACTGTACACGTCAATTAGGCACAGCCACGGGATGCGGGCCGCCAAATTTTTTCTTGACATGACTAATCTTGAACCTAATTTGATTCATTTCATTTTGGAACTATTACAGTTTATACTTACTCACAATTTATTTTGTGTTCAAGGACCGCCCCTTCCTACAGCTCCAGGGCACAGCTATGGGGGCGTCTTGTGCGCCCTCGAATGTTAACCTTTTCCTGGGGCTGTGGGAAAGGGATACGGTCCTTGACACACCAGGTCATGGCTCCGTCATCTCGTGGCTGCGCTATATCGACGATATTTTCTTCATCTGGCAAAGCTCCACGTCACAGTTGGACCTTTTTCTGAACCACTTGAATATGAACACATGTAATATCAGGCTGACGTGGAAGTATAGCCAAAGTTCTATTGACTTTTTGGATCTGGAAATTACAAATCCTACGGAGGGCCCTATTAGGACAAATATCTTCCGTAAAGAAATGGCTACCAATGCACTACTGCACTTTACGTCTTTTCATCCTCCTAAACTCAAGAGTTCGATACCCATAGGACAGTTTCTAAGAGCCTGTCGTATTTGTTCGGACGACAACAGTTTTTTAGTCAACACGCTTCAAGAATAGGGGTTACAAGCGTAGAGACATTTATAGGGGTTTTTCTCGTGTTCTGAATGCAGATAGATCTACTTTGCTGGCAAAACCACCTAGGAAAGCTGTCAAAAATTCAGACTTGACACCCCGGTTCATTACGCAATTCAACTCTAACTGGTCCACAATTAATTAAATTTTCAAAAAACATTGGTCAGTTTTACTAACCGATAGAGACCTGGCCCATCAATTGACTCCGTACCCTCTCATTACATGGCGTAAATACCGTACTTTGGGTGACATTTTATGTAGTAGTCACTACGTCCCTCCAAAGGCCAAACCTTTTGGCTCTAGTAGCAGTGGTCCCCCATGGGGTTGTTTGCCTTGTGGGAACTGCTCAGCGTGCCGTTCTATTGTTAGAACAAAAAAATTCACAAATTCAGTGGGTGATAAGAATTTTAAGATTGTCCATCATATAACATGCAATACTGAAGCAGTGATTTATTATGGCCGTTGTCTTTGTAACTGTATCTACATTGGTATGACAACCAGAGCCCTGAAAATTCGAGTGCAGGAACATTTAAGGGATATAAAAAACTCGGCCCATTGTTCCGAACCAAATCTGTTAAAATCAATCCCCAAACATTTTTTTGATAGACACAACAGTAACCCTAAGGGGTTTACAGTATGTGGGATTGATCGTGTTTATATGGGGATCCGGGGTGGGAATGTCAAACAGAGATTGCTGCAAAAAGAAGCACGTTGGATAGTGACCTTAGACACACTTTCACCAACAGGTCTGAATGAAGCCCTCAGTTTCAAGACTTTTTTATAGACATTTTTTACAGATATATTTTCATTGTTTTTAATGTTGGTCCGGTAATGTTGTGTTTTATGTTTTATTGCATGTTCCTGATATTTGTTCTTTTTATTAACCAGATGTCGCTCTCTATTCACCTGTTCACTTCTTCATTGCATGCTGAAGGGATCCTGCACCGAGTGGTTGCTGGTTTGTTCACTCTGCTACATCTGAAGATATATGGACTGTCTTGGAGGAGATTTACATCTGCTCCTCATACACCTGCATGTGAAAAAATATTCTGGCCCTCTGCCATTTTCGCTGACCGGATAAATATTTGTAAGCCATTGCGTTCATCTTGTTACATTTGAAGATAAATGGACTGCCTTGGAGGATTTTTACATTTATTATATTTTTGTATGTTGAATTTTTTGGCAGTTCGTGGCTATTTTTCTGACCGGTATATATACACTGTGTTCCAAATTATTATGCAAATAACATTTCCTCATATTTTCTCTAAATTACCTATCTGAATTGCAGTCATTGTTATTTTCCAGTCATCTACTATTCTAGTATAATTGCAATGTTTTGGAACAAACTGCCTATGAAAACAGTAAAAATAAACACTCAAAATGCATGTTCCAAATTATTATGCACAGCAGAGTTTTCAACCTTTTTTATTTTATTTTGAACAAAAAAATGGTCAATTGTGAAGTTATAAGCATTATCAGCTTATTACAAAATGAAATCAAACAGTTTTCAAGTGAAAACTTTATTCTAGGTGATGTTACATTTGCACATAGGACCCCTTGTTTGAAAGAAGCTTCTGAACTCTCTCGTCCATTGAATTTGTCAGTTTTTGGATGGTTTCTGCTTCAATTGTTTTGCATGTGGTCAGAATACCCTCCCAGAGCTGTTGCTTAGATGTGAACTGCCTCCCGCCATCATAGACACTCATTTTGATGATGCTTCAGAGGTTCTCAATGGGGTTGAGGTCAGGGGAAGATGGTGGCCACACCATAAGTTTGTCCTCTTTTATGCCCATAGCAGCCAGAGATGCAGATGTGTTTTTTGCAGCATGAGACAGTGCATTATCATGCATGAAAATGATCTTGCTGCGGAAAGCACGGTTCTTCCTCTTGAACCATGGCAGGAAGTGTTGTTTTAGAAACTCCACGTAGATAATGGAGTTCATCTTTATCCCTTCAGGGATCATAAAGGGGCCAACAATCTCTCTCCCCATGATTCCAGCCCAAAACATTACTCCACCTCCTCCTTGTTGGCGCCTTAGCCGTGTTTTCATGGAGTGTCCATCAACCAGCCATCCTCCATTCCATCCATCTGGACCATGGAGCGTTGCACGGCACTCACGGTGAACAAAACAGTTTGGAAGTCAGTCTTCATGTATCGTTTGGCCCACTGGAGCCGTTTCTGCTTGTGTGCAGTGGATAGAGGTGGTAGACAGGATGGCTTACGCACCTCTGAAGGACCCTGCATCTTGTTGTTCTGGGGACATTTGAGGCACCAGGAGCTTCAAAAACTTGTCTGCTGCTATGACAAGGCATTTTTGCAGCTGCTCTTTTAACCTCAATTTTTCCTTATCAGCACGCACACGTGTGTGCTGGGAATCAGCTACATACTTCTTGATTGTGCGATGGTAACGATGAAGTGTCTTGGCAATGTTGATTGTAGTCATGCCTTGACCTAAATACTCCACAGTTTGTTGCTTCTCAGCAGCCAACACATCCTTTTTCTTTCCCATTTAGGCAAAAAATGTAGGCTGCTTAATAATGTGGAACAGCCTTCTTAAGTAGTCTTGCCTTTATTTGGACACACCTGCCAAACTAATTTGCACAGGTATCTGCTATTGCTTTCAGTGATATAAAGAGCCCTGACACACATCACCATCAATGAGTTTAAATGACAAACAAAAAAATTCTAACCTTATCACTCCTAAACTCTTTGTGCATAATAATTTGGAACACAGTGTATTTTTGGCTGTACGTGATTAATTTAATTAGTACACTATACGGTCATTATAATATAGCCTGTGTGATGTTTACTACTATTTGTGCAAGACTTCAATGGCTTGTTGTATTTTCTATTACATATATGGGCCATTTCTACTTTAGGATTGATTATTATGATTTTGTATATGTATGGCCTGTTCTCTATATTATTATCGTTTTTGTTCCTGTATTTATGTTTTGAGGAGAGACAGCGTTAAATACCTTGATCATTGTTGTTTATGTAGATCTTTTTGCACTCTTTGCCACATTTACTAGTTATATATATCAATACTTACGATCATGCATTTGTTTTGTTCAACTCCGGTCACTAAGGGGAGGAGTCCTTGGAGACTCGTGTTGTCCTTGCTCCACCGGGTTTCATTTTCGGTGCAGACGCGCCCCACGCATGCGCTGTGTTGCCTCGGTAGCATTGCTGGCTTGGAGCGTTGCTGTGGAGATGGGGAAGGATGACGCCCATGCGTCACGGCGCAGGGCGGCCTGCCTCGCTGCTGGCGCATACACATCATGATGGGTAGTGCGCCGATTCGCCAGAGTCCCTCCATACCGGTCTATAAATTTCCGGCCCAATTTTTATTGTACACGCCTCCTGACGAAGCCAAGGCTGTGAAACGCGCGTCGAGGCCCTTTTCCTGCGTGCATGCCCGCATCCTGTTGCCGTGATGTCCCAAGGTATCAGTATGTAGAATAATTTGGCACAACATTGCATTAGAGTTATCTTGTTTATTATCCTACGGTGCAGTACTCCAGCACCCTGGATATCCAGTCATAGTGTTATTATTTGGCATCATAGCTGTTATTCTTTATGTGATTGCACTGACATTTGGCTGGTCTCATTTTTGGCACCACTGCTTCAGGTATTGCGGGTTTTGCAGCAGTGATTTCAGTTTTTTTGTGCTGTCTAACAGCGCATTTTTTTCATCACATCTTATGCGCTGTTTTTTTAGCTGTCACTACTTACGTTTCATTGCTGTCTCTTGTGTATTATTTCATTATAAGTATTAGTTCTTTCTAAATAAACTTTATATTTAAGACTACCCCCGTCTGGTATGGATTTTGTGTATTATCACATTGATTAATTATAATTTCTAGCTATATTATTTATCCATTACCGTTAAGGTTCTTTTTTTGTATTCTTGCCTGAAGAAGGAGCCTCTGCGCTCTGAAAGCTTGCAAACATATATTATTTTCTGGTTAGCTAATATAGGTATCACTCCGAGAATACTTTTGTCATCATTGGGCAGAAAAGTATTCACATCGATTTTTGTGGCTAACACGGCACCACAATATAATTTGTTATTGTATGCATAGATAAAGGAAAATATTTGTGACAAATAAAAAATACAACATGGATGATTTTAAATCAGATATCAAGTATAACAAATAATGACAGACTCATATGGATGTAAAGAAATACTTTACATTGGAGAATGAGATCCTGTCTCAAATTTCATCCTAGCGGGAGAGCTGCATTGAAGTAAAAAATCCAAAAGGATTCCCTGTGAAGTTGGTTTCGTCTGTGGTCCCCCCCACCAGTAAGGGTTTATAAACTTTTTCAATCCCTGTAAATCTCAAGCCCGAAATATCTCCACCACGGACCCTTAAAAAATGCTTGTATTCGGTTAAATGTTGTAGGGTTAACCTCATCTGAAAAGTGTCTGCGGATCTGTGTTTTTAATTATGGATCGCAAAAAACTCCTTACATAAAGAAAGGTTACGAATACTAACACCAGTAATCAAGTTACCTTTTCAGCCATCTATAGTTGCCAATATGATAAAATACTATCCATCATTAAAAATATATATTCCAGTTTTGTTTCAGGATGATCGGCTCAAAAAAATTCTCAGATATGTGTTTTGTAGCTAAGAGAGCACCTAGCTTAGGCATGAGTCTTGATTGGGTTCAGGTCTGGTGACTGCGGAGGCCAGGTCATCTGGCGTAGCACCCCATCAATCTCCTTCTTAATCAAATAGCCCTTCCACAGCCTGGAGGTGTGTTTGCGGTCATTGTCCTGTTGAAAAATAAATGATGGTCCAACTAAAAGCAAACCAGATGGAGTAGCATGCCACTACAAGATGCTGTGGCAGCCATGCTGGCTTAGTATGCCTTCAATTTTTAATAAATCCCCAACAGTGTCACCAGCAAAGCACCCCCACACCATCACACCTCCTCCTCTATGCTTCACGGTGGGAACCAGGCATGTAGAGTCCATCCGTTCACATTTTCTGCGTCGCACAAAGACACAGTGGTTGGAACCAAATATCTAAAATTTGGATCCGTCAGACCAAAGCAAAGATTTCCACTGGTCTAATGTCCATTCCTTGTGTTCTTTAACCCAAACAAGTCTCTTCAGCTTGTTGCCTGTCCTTAGCAGTGGTTTCCTAGCAGCTATTTTACCATGAAGTCCTGCTGCACAAAGTCTCCTCTTAACAGTTGTAGAGCTGTGTCTGCTGCTAGAACTCTGTGTGGCATTGACCTGGTCTCTAATCTGAGCTACTGTTAACCTGCGATTTCTGAGGCTGGTGACTCGGATAAACTTATCCTCAGAAGCAGAGGTGACTCTTTCTTCCTTTCCTGGGGCGGTCCTCATGTGAGCCAGTTTCTTTGTAGCGCTTGATGGTTTTGGCAACTGCACTTGGGGGCACTTTCAAAGTTTTCCCAATTTTTCGGACTGACTGACCTTCATTTCTTTAAGTAATGATGGCCACTCGTTTTTCTTTACTTAGCTGCTTTTTTCTTGCCATAATACAAATTCTAACAGTCTATTCAGTAGGACTATCAGCTGGGTATCCACCAGACTTCTGCTCAACACAACTAATGGTCCCAACCCCATTTATAAAGCAAGAAATCCCACTTATTAAACTTGACAGGTTACACCTGTGAAGTGAAAACCATTTCCGGTGACTACCTCTTGAAGCTCATCAAGAAAATGCCAAGAGTGTGCAAAGCAGTCATCAAAGCAAAAGGTGGCTACTTTGAAGAACCTAGAATATAAGACACATTTTCAGTTGTTTCACACTTTTTTGTTAAGTATATAATTCCACATGTTAATTCATAGTTTTGATGCCTTCAGTGTGAATTTACACTTTACATAGTCATGAAAATACAGAAAAATCTTTAAATGAGGTGTGTCCAAACTTTTGATCTGTACTGTATATATATATATATATATATATATATATATATATATATATATATATATATATATATATATATCTCACTTACAGTGGGGCAAAAAAGTATTTAGTCAGTCAGCAATAGTGCAAGTTCCACCACTTAAAAAGATGAGAGGCATCTGTAATTTACATCATAGGTAGACCTCAACTATGGGAGACAAACTGAGAAAAAAAAATCCAGAAAATCACATTGTCTGTTTTTTTATCATTTTATTTGCATATTATGGTGGAAAATAAGTATTTGGTCAGAAACAAAATTTCATCTCAATACTTTGTAATATATCCTTTGTTGGCAATGACAAAGGTCAAACGTTTTCTGTAAGTCTTCACAAGGTTGCCACACACTGTTGTTGGTATGTTGGCCCATTCCTCCATGCAGATCTCCTCTAGAGCAGTGATGTTTTTGGCTTTTCGCTTGGCAACACGGACTTTCAACTCCCTCCAAAGGTTTTCTATAGGGTTGAGATCTGGAGACTGGCTAGGCCACTCCAGGACCTTGAAATGCTTCTTACGAAGCCACTCCTTCGTTGCCCTGGCAGTGTGCTTTGGATCATTGTCATGTTGAAAGACCCAGCCACGTTTCATCTTCAATGCCCTTGCTGATGGAAGGAGATTTGCACTCAAAATCTCACGATACATGGCCCCATTCATTCTTTCATGTACCCGGATCAGTCGTACTGGCCCCTTTGCAGGGAAACAGCCCCAAAGCATGATGTTTCCACCACCATGCTTTACAGTAGGTATGGTGTTTGATGGATGCAACTCTGTATTCTTTTTCCTCCAAACACAACAAGTTGTGTTTCTACCAAACAGTTCCAGTTTGGTGTCATCAGACCATAGGACATTCTCCCAAAACTCCTCTGGATCATCAAAATGCTCTCTAGCAAACTTCAGACGGGCCTGGACATGTACTGGCTTAAGCAGTGGGACACGTCTGGCACTGCAGGATCTGAGTCCATGGTGGCGTAGTGTGTTACTTATGGTAGGCCTTGTTACATTGGTCCCAGCTCTCTGCAGTTCATTCACTAGGCCCCCCCGCGTGGTTCTGGGATTTTTGCTCACTGTTCTTGTGATCATTCTGACCCCACGGGGTGGGATTTTGCGTGGAGCCCCAGATCGAGGGAGATTATCAGTGGTCTTGAATGTCTTCCATTTTCTAATTATTGCTCCCACTGTTGATTTCTTCACTCCAAGCTGGTTGGCTATTGCAGATTCAGTCTTCCCAGCCTGGTGCAGGGCTACAATTTTGTTTCTGGTGTCCTTTGACAGCTCTTTGGTCTTCACCATAGTGGAGTTTGGAGTCAGACTGTTTGAGGGTGTGCACAGGTGTCTTTTTATACTGATAACAAGTTTAAACAGGTGCCATTAAAACAGGTAATGAGTGGAGGAAAGAGGAGACTCTTAAAGAAGAAGTTACAGGTCTGTGAGAGCCAGAAATCTTGATTGTTTGTTTCTGACCAAATACTTATTTTCCACCATAATATGCAAATAAAATGATAAAAAAACAGACAATGTAATTTTCTGGATTTTTTTTTCTCAGTTTGTCTCCCATAGTTGAGGTCTACCTATGATGTAAATTACAGACGCCTCTCATCTTTTTAAGTGGTGGAACTTGCACTATTGCTGACTGACTAACTACTTTTTTGCCCCACTGTACATACATACATATATATATATATATATATATATATATATACACTCACCGGCCACTTTATTAGGTACACCTGTCCAACTTCTTGTTAACACTTAATTTCTAATCAGCCAATCACATGGCGGCAACTCAGTGCATTTAGGCATGTAGACATGGTCAAGACAATCTCCTGCAGTTCAAACCGAGCATCAGTATGGGGAAGAAAGGTGATTTGAGTGCCTTTGAACGTGGCATGGTTGTTGGTGCCAGAAGGGCTGGTCTGAGTATTTCAGAAACTGCTGATCTACTGGGATTTTCACGCACAACCATCTCTAGGGTTTACAGAGAATGGTCCGAAAAAGAAAAAAAATCCAGTGAGCGGCAGTTCTGTGGGCGGAAATGCCTTGTTGATGCCAGAGGTCAGAGGAGAATGGGCAGACTGGTTCGAGCTGATAGAAAGGCAACAGTGACTCAAATCGCCACCCGTTACAACCAAGGTAGGCCTAAGAGCATCTCTGAACGCACAGTGCGTCGAACTTTGAGGCAGATGGGCTACAGCAGCAGAAGACCACACCGGGTACCACTCCTTTCAGCTAAGAACAGGAAACTGAGGCTACAATTTGTACAAGCTCATCGAAATTGGACAGTAGAAGATTGGAAAAACGTTGCTTGGTCTGATGAGTCTCGATTTCTGCTGCGACATTCGGATGGTAGGGTCAGAATTTGGCGTAAACAACATGAAAGCATGGATCCATCCTGCCTTGTATGGAGCATCTTTGGGATGTGCAGCCGACAAATCTGCGGCAACTGTGTGATGCCATCATGTCAATATGGACCAAAATCTCTGAGGAATGCTTCCAGCACCTTGTTGAATCTATGCCACGAAGAATTGAGGCAGTTCTGAAGGCAAAAGGGGGTCCAACCCGTTACTAGCATGGTGTACCTAATAAAGTGGCCGGTGAGTGTATATATATATATATATATATATATATATATATATATATATATATATATATATATATATATATATATATATATATATATATATATATACTAGACTGTGGCCCGATTCTAACGCATCGGGTATTCTAGAATATGCATGTCCCCGTAGTATATGGACAATGATGATTCCAGAATTCACAGCAGACTGTGCCCGTCGCTGATTGGTCGAGGCAACCTTTATGACATCATCGTCGCCATGGCAACCATTATGACATCTACGTCGATACTGTGCCCGTCACTGATTGGTCGAGGCGAATTCGCGGCAGACTGTGCCCGTCGCTGATTGGTCGAGGCAACCTTTATGACATCATCGTCGCCATGCTGTGCCCGTCGCTGATTGGTCGAGGCCTGGCGGCCTCGACCAATCAGAGACGCGGGATTTCCATTATGACATCATCATCGCCATGCTGTGCCCGTCGCTGATTGGTCGAGGCCTGGCGGCCTCGACCAATCAGAGACGCAGGATTTCCAGGACAGACAGACAGACAGACGGAAAAACCCTTAGACAATTATATATATACTAGATTGTGGCCCGATTCTAACGCATCGGGTATTCTAGAATATGCATGTCCCCGTAGTATATTGACAATGATGATTCCAGAATTCGCGGCAGACTGTGCCCGTCGCTGATTGGTCGAGGCAACCTTTATGACATCATCGTCGCCATGGCAACCATTATGACATCTACGTCGATACTGTGCCCATCGCTGATTGGTCGAGGCCTGGCGGCCTCGACCAATCAGAGAGGCGGGATTTCCAGGACAGACAGACAGACAGACAGACAGACAGACAGACAGACAGACAGACAGAAAAACCCTTAGACAATTATATATATAGATAGAGATATATATATATATATATATATATATATATATATATATATATACTGTATATATAGTTTTCACAAATATTTCAGCCCATGGATCCATTCCATGTCTCCATGTTTGCAAGCCGGCGAGAAGATCTCGCCATACAGATACCATACGAATGATACACGTATAATTTTATGAGAAAAAAAAAATTGCATCCTTGCGTTGAATACGGATCACTGTTCAGGAACTTTTCTGCGTATTACGCCTGTAAAAAGGGACCGTATTTCCCTACGCTAAGTGTGACGCCGGCCTTACAGTTGGCATCTACTATAGGAGAGCATTGCACAATATTCTGGGTTCACTGGTAAAATAAAATTAAACGTGAATCCCTGTAATACTGGGAGGAAATAGTCTGATTTACTAATTACATTTAAGAAAAGTCATTATCTCAACAATTGTCACTTTTTCTGTTTTTCTCATCATACAGTACACTCTTTAAATAAGAAGATAATGAATTAGAGAAAAATGTTACTGATAGAATAACAAGATCTTGAATAGTTAAGCCATGTAAACAAATGAGCAAACTTTTATCAAACCTTGTGAAAGCGTTCAGTGTGGATGACAGTATGACAATTGTTGACTTGAACAATATTCCGGTCCAATAAGCTATTCCAGTCCCAAACATGAAAAGGAATAAAGATCCCAGTGGGAACAGCAGGTTCATCAAATGTAGCTCTGATGAATCAAGGTGTGGAAGCAATAAGCTATGCCAGGTATCTCTGAACCAGTCAAAACTGTAAAAGAAGAAAAACAATTAATGAGTACAATGAACACAAAGTGTTTTTATACATTACTGTTTTTTTTTTTTTTTTGTTTAACCCTTTCACCCCCAAGCCTACTTTCACCTTCCTGACCAGGCCAAATTTTCCAATTCTGACCAGTGTCATTTTATGCGGTAATAACTCTGAAACACTTCAACATATCCCAGTGATTAGGAGAACATTTTTTGCATCATATTGTACTTCATATTAAAGAGATTGTCCACTACATTCTAAAATTCCCCCACTTATTTAAAGCTTGTATAGAAGTATTTTTCTAAATAACTCTTGTTGTCATCTCTGCCTGTGAGTGGCGCTATCGCTGACCACTCACTTGGCATAGCGTTAACCAGGCTGCAGCCCCTGCCGATGTCACAAAAAGTGCCAGAATGCCTTGCATCACGAGGTTGCGACCCAAATGTGTGCATCCCTCCTGAGTGACTGGGCTGTGGACAGAGTTTCACTGTCGCCATGACGACATCCGAGTCACCAGAGCTAGCAAAGTAGCTAGATGATCAAGTTTGCCTGTCAGTGAAGAGCTGACAGTTTGCAAAGCATAAGCATAGGGATGCTACTGCATCTCAAGGCTGTACAAGCGATCAACCTGCAAAAAATGAAAGTCTCATAGTGGGTCAAGTTTAAAGAAAGTTTAATCAAAATTGTAAAATTATATATATATATATATATATATATATATATATATATATATATATATTATATATAGTACACTACCATTCAAAAGTGTAGGGTCACTTAGAAATTTCCTTACTTTTTAAAGAAAAGCACAGTTTATTCAAATGAAGCTAATATTAAATGATTCAGAGATACACTCTATACATTGTTAGTGTGGTAAATGAATATTCTAGCTGAAAACGTCTGGTTTGTAATGCAATTATCTTCATAGGTGTATGAGGCCCATTTCCAACAACCATCACTCCAGTGTTCTTATGGTACTCTGTGTTTGCTAACTGTGTAAGAAGGCTAATGGATGGTTAAAATACCCTTGAAAACCCGTCTGCAAGTATGTTAGCACAGCTGAAAACAGTTTGGCTGATTAGAGAACCTATAAACCTGACCTTCCTTTGAGCTAGTTGAGAATCTGGAGCATTACATTTGTTGCTTCCATTAAACTCTCAAAATGGCCAGAAAAAAAAGAACTTTCCTGTTAATCTCGACAGTCTATTCTTGTTGTTAGAAATGAAGATTTCCTACAACAGTGTGTACTACTCCCTTCAGAGAAGAGCAAAAACAGGCTCTAACCAGAGTAGAAAGAGAAGTGGGAGGCCCCACAGCACAACTGAGCAACAAGATAAGTACATTAGAGTCTGTAGTTTGAGAAATCGAAGCCTCACAGGGTCCTCAACTGGCAGCTTCATTAAATAGTACAAGCCAAATGCCAGTGTCAACGTCTATATAGTGAAGAGGCGACTCAGGGATGCTGGCCTTCTGGGCAGAGTGACAAAGAAAAAGCCATATCTGAGAATGGCAAATAAAAGGAAAAGATTAATTAAAAATTCCCCATTAAATGTCACCTGCTTAACCCAGCAGGAAGTACAGCGGCGTCTAAAAATCACTAAAATTGACAAATCTCCGGGCCCGGATGGGATACACCCCCGAGTACTGCAGGAACTAAGTACAGTCATTGATAGACCATTATTTTTAATCTTTAAAGAGTCCATAATAACAGGGTCTGTACCACAGGACTGGCGTATAGCAAATGTGGTGCCAATATTCAAAAAAGGGGCAAAAACTGAACTCGGTAATTATAGGCCAGTAAGTTTAACCTCTACTGTGGGTAAAATCCTGGAGGGCATTCTAAGGGATGCTATACTGGAGTATCTGAAGAGGAATAACCTCATGACCCAGTATCAGCACGGGTTTACTAGGGACCGCTCATGTCAGACTAATTTGATCAGCTTCTATGAAGAGGTAAGTTCCGGACTGGACCAAGGGAACCCAGTGGACGTAGTGTATATGGACTTTTCCAAAGCTTTTGATACGGTGCCACACAAAAGGTTGATACATAAAATGAGAGTAATGGGGATAGGGGAAAATATGTGTAAGTGGGTTGAGAGCTGTCTCAGGGATAGGAAACAAAGGGTGGTTATTAATGGAGCACACTCGGACTGGGTCGCGGTTAGCAGTGGGGTACCACAGGGGTCAGTATTGGGCCCTCTTCTTTTTAACATATTTATTAATGACCTTGTAGGGGGCATTCAGAGTAGAATTTCAATATTTGCAGATGACACTAAACTCTGTAGGGTAATCAATACAGGGGAGGACAATTTTATATTACAGGATGATTTATGTAAACTAGAAGCTTGGGCTGATAAATGGCAAATGAGCTTTAATGGGGATAAATGTAAGGTCATGCACTTGGGTAGAAGTAATAAGATGTATAACTATGTGCTTAATTCTAAAACTCTGGGCAAAACCATCAATGAAAAAGACCTGGGTGTATGGGTGGATGACAGACTCATATTCAGTGGCCAGTGTCAGGCAGCTGCTACAAAGGCAAATAAAATAATGGGATGTATTAAAAGAGGCATTGATGCTCATGAGGAGAACATAATTTTACCTCTATACAAGTCACTAGTTCGACCACACTTAGAATACTGTGCACAGTTCTGGTCTCCGGTGTATAAGAAAGACATAGCTGAACTAGAGCGGGTGCAGAGAAGAGCGACCAAGGTTATTAGAGGACTTGGGGGTCTGCAATACCAAGATAGGTTATTACACTTGGGGCTATTTAGTTTGGAAAAACGAAGACTAAGGGGTGATCTTATTTTAATGTATAAATATATGAGGGGACAGTACAAAGACCTTTCTGATGATCTTTTTAATCATAGACCTGAGACAGGGACAAGGGGGCATCCTCTACGTCTGGAGGAAAGAAGGTTTAAGCATAATAACAGACGCGGATTCTTTACTGTAAGAGCAGTGAGACTATGGAACTCTCTGCCGTATGATGTTGTAATGAGTGATTCATTAATTAAATTTAAGAGGGGACTGGATACCTTTCTGGAAAAGTATAATATTACAGGGTATATACACTAGATTCCTTGATAAGGCGTTGATCCAGGGAACTAGTCTGATTGCCGTATGTGGAGTCGGGAAGGAATTTTTTTCCCCATGGTGGAGTTACTCTTTGCCACATGGGTTTTTTTTGCCTTCCTCTGGATCAACATGTTAGGGCATGTTAGGTTAGGCTATGGGTTGAACTAGATGGACTTAAAGTCTTCCTTCAACCTCAATAACTATGTAACTATGTAACTATGTAATAGGGCAAAAGAACACAAACATTGGACAGAGGAAGATTGGAAAAAAGTGTTATGGACAGACAAATCCAAGTTTGAGGTGTTTGGATCATCCAGAAGAACATTTGTGAGACGCAGAACAACTGAAAAGGTGCTGTAAGAGTGCCTGACACCATCTGTCAAGCATGGTGGAGGTAATGTGATGGTCTGGGGTTGCTTTGGTGCTGGTAAAGTGGGAGATTTGTACAAGGTAAAAGGGATTTTGAATAAGGAAGGTTATCACTCCATTTTGCAATGCCATGCCATACCCTGTGGACAACGCTTGATTGGAGCCAATTTCATCCGACAACAGGACAATGACCCAAAGCACACCTTTAAATTATGCAAGAACTACTTTAGGGAAGAAGCAGGCAGCTGGTATTCTATCTGTAATGGAGTGGCCAGCGCAGTCACCAGATCTCAAAGCCATTGAGCTGTTGTGGGAGCAGCCTGACCGTATGGTACGCAAAAAGTGCCCATCAAGCCAAACCAACTTGTGGGAGGGGCTTCTGGAAGCATAGGGTAAAATTTCTCCAGATTACCGCAGCAAAATAACTGCTAGAATGCCAAAGGTCTGCAATACAGTAATTGCTGCAAAGGGAGCATTCTTTGCCGAAAGAAAAGTTTGAAGGAGAAAATTATTATTTCAAATAAAAATCTTTTTTTCGAACCTTGTCAATGTCTGGACTAGATTTTCAATTCATTTGGCAAATCATTTGATTAATAAAAGTTTTCAAGGAAAACACAAAATTGTCTGGGTGACCATAAACTTTTGAACGGTAGTGTATAGTACCCATGAATAAATATTTCTATGAAAAAAATATATAAACTATAAAATTACACATATATGTTATCACCTCATCTGGAACGAACAGACCTATAAAACTGTCACACTACTTAAAACATTTTAGTGAACACTAGAGATGAGCGAGCATGCTCGCCACTACTCGGTACTTGCAAGAGCATCACACTGCTCGAGATGCTCAGAGCTCAACGAGTGTTTCCGGGGTTGCTCGGCAGGAGCTTGGGTCCCCTCCCTGCATTTTTGGCACTCTGTAGAAAGCCAAAGAACATGCTGGGATTGTCTGCCACACCCTGTAATGCCACAGCCGTGTTGGTTGTGGCATTACAGTAATTGGCTTAACGAACAGCGTCATCAGGTCTAAATCAGACCTGGCACCGCCATGCTTGTCACAGCCTACTCAATAATCAGGCAGTGTAGGGAGAGTGGCTGTTGAGCTAGGGAGATCCCACCGTGCTGCCACCAATTTGTCTTGTACCAGCTCTCAGCACGTGACTTGGGGGTGCACCTGCAAGGGTTAATCTATCTCCCCTCTCTCAGTCCAGCATTCAACCTCTGTCCTATGCTGTATTGGGAGCATAAATCACACACCGACCCAGGCCACACACCCGCTCATACACGCTGCCACCACTCACCGAACACATGGGCGATGAGTCCCAGAAATATTACTACTACGGTCTGCCACTCCTAAGGCTTTTGAACATACAAGGTTCAATTTGTTAAAGTTTTATGCTTTAATACAAAAATGTACAGTGCTTACAGTAAAGAAAAAGATATACAAATATGGTAATAAAAAGACATAACTATGCAAAACAGTATAAAATAAACAGGAGAAAACTTACAGAAATAGCTAACTTGTAGTCTGCTTCTGCTCCCTGAGGGGGGGGTGAATATGGACTGGATCACATCACCTAGGCTGCCCCTCAATCTGTGAACAGGATTCTATGTATACAGGCCTAATTTATAGAGTCACCCTGGAGGTCAGATTTCAAGACCAGCCCCTCATATTAATATTTATAATTGCTTGTTTGTGACTGGGCCGTGAACACTCCACCAATGAATATATTATTTTCTCTGAAATTCTTTGTGTAAAGTTTCCCACAGATAGATAGTGTCAGGCTGTAATTGACATCTCTCTTCAAAGGAGCTAGAAGGAGTGAAATGTTTCCAATTCTGGCTTTCCAGGAAGACCCCTGTGGTCTGAGAATAGACATATTTCACTACACCTCCCTCCTTATGAATGTGCATGGTGGTTGACTTACAGATCAGCTCCCGAGCGCGTATCTGGTTCCAACCCACCTTGGCGAGATAGGCCATCAGCATTGCCCTGATCGATTCCCTTCTTATGCCATGTGAGGAGGCTCTGGGGTCACAGTATGGGCCTCCTGTTCTGGCAGTTCTGTCTGAGACTCATCCTCTAATCTCTGTGGTTGAGCCTGAGCAGCAGCCTGACTCCGAGTCACAGCGGCCACATACGTATAGTCCTGTGCATTGTGACATGTTCCCTCCTCGTACGGGATCTCAGATGGGTCACTTGCTTCCACCTACTCTGTATCGTTTACTTGCAAGGGAGGAACATAGTGGGACACCAAACCCCCGAAGGAAAGTATCTAAGTCAGTATCCTTCTCCATCACGGGAAAGTTTTCCAGACGCCTCCTTGGATTTATGTCCTGGGAGGGGGTTAGCTGAGAACTGTTACCCCTCTCTATTTGAGCTATCTGAAGCTTGAAAGCTCTCTCCTCCCGGCGCTCTGCAGCAGCAGCCTCGGTACTGTAGAATAAGCTGCAGGCGCAGATTGGGATCACTTGTTCCCAGCTGTTGTAAGTCAATTTGTAAAGTAGAGTCCATAGTCTCCTCAGCACTGGCATTGCTGCCACTTCCATCAAGTATCTCCGGTGCAAGAGCTGGCATTGCTCGGTTTCTCTGAGGTGGACTCTCTCCTTGTCTAGACGTTCCAGTACTTTGCTCTATGTCCTGCTCAACCAAGACGCGTATCAGCAGTTCCTTGGATTTGTCAGCTGTCTCTATTCCTCTCTGCTCACAGAGGTCGGTCTGTCTGTACTGGGCTGTCATATCGATGAACAGCCTTTGCCAAATAAAAGACAGAAAAGAAAAACGGGGAAGGGAAACTGTTTGCAAGTATGTCTAAGTAAGCACTGAGTTGAACCTTGTTGAACTGGTGCACTCCTCGCAAGGATATCAATTCTTTAGTACAGGGAATAATTGCTTAAACCATGCACTAATGCTCTAATAGAAATAATTATATCCCACCGCTGCCACCAATGTGTTACGGATGCCACCGTGCTGCCACCAATTTGCCACGTACCAGCTCTCAGCACGCGACTTTGGGGCACCTGCAAGGGTTAATCTATCTCTCCTCTCTCAGTCCAGCATTCAACCTCTGTCCTATGCTGTAATGGGAATCCTCGGGGGCGCATGAGGGAGAAGAGACCGTCCATTACCGCACTATTCTGCATGACTGCTTTAAGGTATTATGCTATTTATTAGAGGTATTATAGCTTCACACTCTTGGCTGGTGATCTATCATATGGACAGGGATATAATGTATATGTGGAGTATCATTGCCACCTCCGTATTCCCATATGTTTGGCTAATATCACTTCTAGCCATATATATAGTGATACATGGTATCAGGCTTTCCCACAGGAATATGTATAGATATATTACCACTGCATGTTAAGGCAGCCATTATAGATAGAGAATAGTAGGCGGGTTATTCTCTCTCCTGGACACTTTGTCATATTATATCAGTTGGTCATGCTGTTTTTAATTTTTACTACTTAATAAAGATATATTTATCTTTTATCATGTGGTTCGCTTCTTGTGGATAATGTGATTTAAGTCCGCCTTGGAATATATATTAGACACATATCCATCTCAACTAACAGTCCTTCTAAGGACTAATCCAGCTGAATAAATATCTGTACTAGGCAGGCAGGCAGGCAGTGTATGTGGCAAACTTCAATGCATATAGTAAGATGGTCCATTCCAGTTCTGTCTGCTGCCGCTGCTTTTACTAATATTTCTAGACATAGCCCCAGGCATAAGGGGCCAGGAATGTTTTTTTTTATCTTAATACTGATTATTTAAAGCAATCCAGAGAACACCGTTTTTCTGCTCCATTTGCTTGATGGCACTGCAGAATACAGCTAGATCCTTTCCATATTACAGCACTAAAAATCCATCTATTTAAAACTATGGTTTGTCCGTCATACGGATCACATATAGTGCGTTCAAAATTCTGCACTTTCTGGCTTCCATTTAAATTTTGTTGCAGTGTGTTAGTGAAGTTATTGACACCAGTATGCTGTTAAAAATAGTTACCAACAGGCCAGCTATTTAAAACTGTGGTTTGTCCGTCACACGGATCACATACTGTTGCGCTCAAAATTCTGCAATTTCGGGCCTCCATTTAAATTTTGTTGCAGTGTGTTAGCGAAGTTATTGACACCAGTTGCTGTTAAAAATAGATACCTGCAGGCAAGCTATTTAAAACTGTGGTTTGTCCATCACACGGATCACATATAATTGCACTCCAAATTCTGCCATTTGTAGTGAACAAGGAAAATATTATCCTCCATTTAAAATGGGCAAGGCTCGTGGAAAGGGGTGGGGAACTGGATGTGATGTTGATGGTGCATGCAGAGGTCGAGGCCGTGGGCAAGGTGAAATTGTGCCACAACACCCACATCTTCTCACCCGACCTTCCTGTCCCTATTACTAGGGGACCGCAGCACACCACTATTAAACCCAGAGCAGTGTCAAAAGGTTGTTGGTTGGATAGCGGATAATGCTTCCAGTCACTGTGTCACCACCACAACCCTGTCTTTCACACGGTCAAGTCTCAGTAGCAATGAGTCTGGACCGCATATTCCTCACCCTGATCCTCCTTCCTCCCACCATGCCGAGAGCCCGGAGACAACTGATCCCACACTTGGACTATCCGAAGAGCTTTTTCATTTACAGATTCGGGCCTCTCTCCTGATCCACTTGAAGCGGGGCAAGAGGAGATCGCATGTAGCGATGTCCAAATATTTGAGCAGCCACAGTCACACGAAGACGATGGTGAGAAGGTGGGAAAGTGTGACAACAGGTGGACAATGATGAGACAATTGCTAAAAAGTCAAGAGGAGGACCAGGGTGCGGAACTGGAAGACGAGCTGGTGGATGATATAGTAACTGATCCATCCTGGCAGGAAGACATGCAGAGCGATGACAGCAGCACACAGGGGGAGGTGTAGCACCCCAACGGGCAGGAAGAAGCAGCGTGGTGGCTGCAGACAGAAGGCGGGCAACCCTTCCCAGTAACACCAACACATCAGAAGTTACCAGTACAACTGTTAGGTCTTCCCGAGTCCGGTTGAATTTTAAAGAATCTGCCGATAACTCCAAAAAGGCAATTTGCACCACCTGCCAAGACAGCATCAGCAGGGGTCAGGCACATGTCAGCAAAGCAACCGACTTTGTGGGCCGAACCCCAGGGTCCAGGAACAGTGTCTGTGGTTGACACCACTGCTTCTTCCGGTGTTGTGTGTGCAAGCCAATCCCCCGTCCATGGTGCATGCGAAGATGCCTCCTGCCCTGATCCTGTCATTGTACAGACCATCAGCAAGCACGTCCACGTCCTTGTCCCAGCGCAGCGTACAGTTGTCCATACCCCAAGTCCTTGGAATGCAAGCACAAATACACATACATCGCCCCACAGGCCACAATACTAAATTTGCAACTTTCGCGACTGCTTGCACTCAAAATGTTGACTTTTAGGCTCATGGAGATGGAAGCTTTCCTCAACCTGATGGAGGTGGCCATCTTTCGGGATTCGGTCCCCAGCCGCCACTATTTCTCCCAGAGTGCTGTCCCCACATTACACTAGCAGGTGTCCCACAACATTAGCCATGCCCTCAACAATGCAGTTACTGGGACACGAGGACAAGTGCTTGTGGTCAGGGACAGTACATTTCGCTGATGACACACTGGGTTAACATAGTGGAAGCCAGGACCCAGTCGGACCTTGGAATGGAACACGTCATCCCGATGCCGAGGATTGCAGGTCCTACATCAATCAGGGTTGGCCCCACAATCTACAGCTCTTGCACATCATCCTCCTCCTCCTCTTCAGCCTCCATCTCCGAAATGACCACATCAGCCACAAGTTGGAAGCACTGTCTCAGCCAAGAGGCAACAGGCTGTGTTGAAGCTAATATGCTTAGGTTACAATTCGCACAATGCAGAAGAGTTGTGGACAGCTCTGTAAGAGCAGGCAGATCTGTGGCTGACACTGCTGAACCTACAGCCAGGCATGGTCGTGTGTGCAAAAAAAAAGAAAAGAATGTCCAGCTTCACCGAATCCGTAAAAAAGAGTTTTCTTCATTCACAAACTTTTAAGCATAGAGGATACAGACTTCAGCACAAGCCATATGGGTAAGAATCTCAATCATGTCCATGATTAAGGGAGCGTAGTCTCCAGAAACGCGTTGAGATTCTTACCCATATGGCTTGTGCTGAAGTCTGTATCCTCTATGCTTAAAAGTTTGTGAATAAAGAAAACTCTTTTTTACAGATTCGGTGAAGCTGGACATTCTTTTCTTTTTTGGACTCTATATGCCTGAACACAGCGGGTCCGTGCTCCCGAGGATTGGTTTATGCATCATGGGTGATCTGGTTTATATTCCTTCTTTCAATGGTCGTGTGTGACAATGACCGGAACCTGGTGGAGACTCTAAGGTGAACTCACACACCTGGCCTATGTGCTTAACCTCTTGGTTCAGCAGTTACTCAAAACCTACCTGGAGCTGCCGGATCTGCTTGTCAAAGTACGTTGCCTATGTGCCCATTTTAGAAAGTCAGCTACAGCTTCAACCGCCCTTGCTGTGCTTCAGCAGCGTTAGCAGGTTCCGGCTCAACGACAGGTGTGTGATGTCCCCACGCGTTGGAACTCTACACTACAGATGTTGGAAAGGATTAGTGAAAAGAGGGCAGTTGTTGACTACCAGAATCAACAAGGCCATCGGCATTCAGTTCAGACTCCACACAAGACCTCTGGAGTGGACATGTGTTGTGAATTCCGCTCTTGGGCTCCCTCCGGTGGTTGTAAGTAGCACTTTTGTGAGTTCTGCTCTTGGGCTCCCTCCGGTGGTTTTGAGTGGTATGGCTGCTTCTTGGATTTAGCATCAGCAGCTGCTTCCACTGATCGTCTTTCTGGCTCGGCTATTTTAGTCTGGCCTTATCCCTCAATCAATGCCAGTTGTCAATTGCTCCTGCTTGGAGTCTCGGCTCTTTTGGATTTCACTGACACTCTGACCTGTTCAGCAAAGATAAGTCCTTGCTTGTCCTTTTGCAGTCCTCTTGTTGTGGACTTATTGTTCAGCACATTCTATGTTTTGCTCATTTGTCCAGCTTATCAGTATGGATCTATTCAGCTAAGCTGGAAGCTCTGGGCAGCAGATTTTGCCCTCCACACCTTTAGTCAGGTGTGGAGATTTTTGCATTTCTCTGCGGTGGACTTTTTCTAGTTTTTATTACTGACGGCACAGTGTTCTGTCCTGTACTATCTATCTAGCTAGAAGTGGCCTCCTTTGCTGAATCTTGTTTCATTCTATGTATGTCATTTCCTTCTCCTCTCACAGTCATTATTTGTGGGGGGCTGTCTGTCCTTTGGGGATTTTTCTCTGAGGCAGGATAGCTTTCCCGTTTCTAACTTTAGGGGTAGCTAGTTCTCCGGCTGTGACGAGGTGTCCAGGGAGTGACAGGAACATCCCACGGCTACTTCTAGTGTTGTGTTAAGATCAGGAACTGCGGTCAGTATAGTTACCACCTGCTCAGAGCTAGTCGCATGTCGCTCCTAAATCACCAGTCCATAACAGTACAACTGGCCAAAAATGAGTTGAATGCATCTCAAAAGGAAAAGAAAAAGACTTCTGAGCCATTTTTTTTTTCTTTAGTCTGTTTTATCTTTTTCCTTCCTCTTAATCTCTGGGTGGTTCAGGATTTGGGCGCGGGCATGGATGTTCAGGGTTTGTTTTCTCGTGTGGATCAGCTTGCTGCAAGAGTACAGAGTATCCAAGATTATGTTGTTCAGACTTCGGTTTTAGAGCCTAGAATTCCTACTATAGATTTGTTTTATGGGGATAGATCCAAGTTTTTGAACTTTAAAAATAACTGCAAATTGTTTTTTGCTCTGAAACCCCGTTCCTCTGGTGATCCAATTCAGCAAGTTAATATAGTTATTTCTTTGCTGCGTGGTGACCCTCAGAACTGGGCATTCTCACTTGAGTCAGGGGATCCGGCATTGCTTAATGTAGATGCATTTTTTTCAATCGCTCGGAATATTATATGACAAACCTAACTCTGTGGATCATGCGGAAAAAACCTTGTTGGTCCTGTGTCAGGGTCAGGAAGCGGCAGAATTATACTGCCAGAAATTTAGAAAATGGTCTGTGCTCACTAAATGGAATGAGGACGCTCTGGCAGCAATTTTCAGAAAGGGTCTTTCTGAAGCCCTTAAAGACGTTATGGTGGGGTTCCCCACGCCTGTTGGTTTGAGCGAATCTATGTCTCTAGCCATTCAGATTGATCGGCGCCTGCGCGAGCGCAAAGTGGTGCACCATATGGCAGCATCCTCTGAACAGAGTCCCGAGCCTATGCAATGTGATAGGATTTTGACTAGAGCGGAACAGAGGGGATACAGACGTCAGAATGGGCTGTGTTTTTACTGTGGTGATTCTGCTCATGCTATTTCTGATTGCCCTAAGCGTATTAAGAGGGTAGCTAGATATGTTACCATCAGTACTGTACAGCCTAAATTTCTCCTGTCTGTGACCCTGATTTGCTCATTGTCATCCTTTTCTGTCATGGCATTTGTGGATTCAGGCGCTGCCCTGAACTTAATGGACTTAGAATTCGCCAGGCGCTGTGGTTTTTCTTTGCAGCCTTTGCAGAGCCCTATTCCTCTGAGGGGTATTAATGCTACACCGTTGGCCAAGAATAAACCTCAGTATTGGATTCAGCTGACTATGTGTATGGCTCCAGCACATCAGGAAGATTGCCGTTTTCTGGTGTTGCATAATTTACATGATGTTGTTGTACTGGGTTTTCCATGGTTACAAGTACACAATCCAGTGCTGGATTGGAAATCTATGTCTGTGACTAGTTGGGGTTGTCAAGGGGTACATAGTGACGTTCCTTTGATGTCAATTTCCTCTTCCCCCTCTTCTGATGTTCCTGAATTTTTGTCAGATTTCCAGGATGTATTCGATGAGCCCAAGTCCAGTTCCCTTCCTCCACATAGGGACTGTGATTGTGCTATTGACTTGATTCCTGGCTGTAAGTTCCCTAAGGGCCGACTTTTCAATCTATCTGTGCCAGAGCACGCCGCGATGCGGAGCTATGTTAAGGAGTCTTTGGAGAAGGGGCATATTCGGCCGTCTTCGTCACCATTGGGAGCTGGATTCTTTTTTGTTGCCAAGAAGGATGGCTCCTTGAGACCCTGTATTGATTATCGCCTTCTTAATAAGATCACGGTCAAATTCCAATACCCTTTACCTTTGCTTTCTGATTTGTTTGCTCGGATCAAGGGGGCTAGTTGGTTTACTAAGATTGACCTTCGAGGGGCATATAATCTTGTTCGTATTAAACAGGGTGACGAATGGAAAACTGCATTTAATACGCCCGAAGGCCATTTTGAATACCTTGTGATGCCTTTCGGGCTTTCTAATGCTCCTTCTGTATTTCAGTCCTTCATGCATGATATTTTCCGCAATTATCTTGATAAATTCTTGATTGTGTATTTGGATGATATTTTGATTTTTTCCGATGATTGGGAGTCTCATGTGAAGCAGGTCAGGATGGTATTCCAGATCCTTTGTGATAATGCCCTATTTGTGAAGGGGTCTAAGTGCCTATTTGGAGTTCAGAAGGTCTCTTTTTTGGGGTTTATTTTTTCTCCTTCGTCTATAGAAATGGATCCTGTTAAGGTCCAAGCCATTCATGACTGGATTCAGCCCACATCTGTTTAGAGCCTTCAGAAATTTTTGGGCTTTGCTAATTTTTATCGCCGTTTCATTGCCAACTTCTCCAGTGTGGTTAAACCCCTGACCGATTTGACGAAGAAAGGCGCTGATGTGACGAATTGGTCCTCTGCGGCTGTTGAGGCCTTTCAGGAGCTTAAACGCCGATTTACTTCTGCCCCTGTGTTGCGTCAGCCTGATGTTTCTCTTCCTTTTCAGGTTGAGGTTGACGCTTCTGAGATTGGGGCAGGGGCCGTTTTGTCACAGAGGAATTCTGATGGTTCCTTGATGAAACCATGTGCCTTCTTTTCCCGAAAGTTTTCGCCTGCGGAACGCAATTATGATGTCGGCAATCGAGAGTTGTTGGCTATGAAGTGGGCATTTGAGGAGTGGCGACATTGGCTTGAGGGAGCCAGGCACCGCGTTGTGGACTTGACCGATCATAAGAATCTGATTTACCTCGAGTCGGCCAAGCGGCTGAACCCTAGACAGGCTCGATGGTCCCTGTTTTTCTCCCTTTTCGGTTTTGTGGTCTCATATCTTCCGGGATCTAAGAATGTTAAAGTGGATGCCCTCTCTAGGAGTTTTTTCCCTGATTCTCCTGGAGTTCTTGAGCCGGTTGGCATTCTTAGGGAAGGGGTGGTTCTTTCTGCCATCTCCCCTGATTTACGGCGGGTGCTTCAGGAATTTCAGGCTGATAAACCTGACCGCTGTCCTATGGGGAAGCTGTTTGTTCCTGATAGATGGACATGTAAGGTAATTTCTGAGGTCCATTGTTCGGTGTTGGCCGGTCATCCTGGGATTTTTGGTACCAGAGATTTGGTTGCTAGGTCCTTTTGGTGGCCTTCCTTGTCTCGGGATGTGCGTTCTTTTGTGCAGTCCTGTGGGACTTGTGCCCGGGCTAAGCCTTGCTGTTCCCGCGCTAGTGGGTTGCTTTTGCCTTTGCCTGTCCCTGAGAGGCCCTGGATGCATATTTCCATGGATTTTATTTCGGATCTTCCTGTGTCCCAGCGAATGTCTGTTATCTGGGTGGTTTGTGACCAGTTCTCTAAAATGGTCCATTTGGTATCTTTGCCTAAATTGCCTTCCTCCTCTGATTTGGTTCCATTGTTTTTTCAGCATGTGGTTCGTTTGCATGGCATTCCGGAAAATATTGTGTCTGACAGAGGTTCCCAGTTTGTTTCCAGGTTTTGGCGGGCCTTTTGTGCTAGGATGGGCATTAATTTGTCTTTTTCTTCGGCGTTCCATCCTCAGACAAATGGCCAAACTGAGCGAACTAATCAGACCTTGGAAACCTATTTGAGATGCTTTGTGTCTGCTGATCAGGATGATTGGGTGGCTTTCTTGCCGTTGGCCGAGTTTGCCCTTAATAATCGGGCCAGTTCGGCTACTTTGGTTTCGCCTTTTTTTTGTAATTTTGGTTTCCATCCTCGTTTTTCTTCAGGGCAGGTTGAGCCTTCTGATTGTCCTGGTGTAGATTCTGTGATGGACAGGTTACAGCAGATTTGGACTCATGAGGTAGACAATTTGACGTTGTCTCAGGAAAAGGCTCTGCATTTTGCTAACCGCCGTTGGTGTGTTGGTCCTCGGCTTCAGGTGGGGGATTTAGTCTGGTTATCTTCTCGTCATGTTCCTATGAAGGTTTCTTCCCCTAAGTTCAAGCCTCGGTTTATTGGTCCTTATAAGATTTCTGAGATTATCAATCCAGTGTCTTTTCGTTTGGCCCTTCCAGCCTCTTTTGCCATCCACAATGTTTTCCATAGACCTTTGTTGCAGAGATATGTGGTACCCTTTGTTCCCTCTGTTGATCCTCCTGCCCCGGTGTTGGTTGAGGGGGAGTTGGAATATGTGGTTGAGAAAATAATGGATTCTCGTTTTTCGAGGCGGAGGCTTCAGTATCTTGTCAAGTGGAAGGGTTATGACCAGGAGGATAATTCTTGGGTGGTTGACTCCGATGTTCATGCCGCCGATTTGGTTCGTGCTTTTCACTTGGCTCGTCCTGATCGGCCTGGGGGCTCTGGTGAGGGTTCGGTGACCCCTCCTCAAGGGGGGGGGTACTGTTGTGAATTCCACTCTTGGGCTCCCTCCGGTGGTTGTAAGTAGCACTTTTGTGAGTTCTGCACTTGGGCTCCCTCCGGTGGTTTTGAGTGGTATGGCTGCTTCTTGGATTTAACATCAGCAGCTGCTTCCACTGATCGTCTTTCTGGCTCGGCTATTTTAGTCTGGCCTTATCCCTCAATCAATGCCAGTTGTCAATTGTTCCTGCTTGGAGTCTCGGCTCTTTTGGATTTCCCTGACACTCTGACCTGTTCAGCAAAGATAAGTCCTTGCTTGTCCTTTTGCAGTCCTCTTGTTGTGGACTTATTGTTCAACACATTCTATGTTTTGCTCATTTCTCCAGCTTATCAGTATGGATCTATTCAGCTAAGCTGGAAGCTCTGGGCAGCAGATTTTGCCCTCCACACCTTTAGTCAGGTGTGGAGAATTTTGCATTTCTCTGCGGTGGACTTTTTCTAGTTTTTATTACTGACCGCACAGTGTTCTGTCCTGTACTATCTATCTGGCTAGAAGTGGCCTCCTTTGCTGAATCTTGTTTCATTCTATGTATGTCATTTCCTTCTCCTCTCACAGTCATTATTTGTGGGGGGGCTGTCTGTCCTTTGGGGATTTTTCTCTGAGGCAAGATAGCTTTCCTGTTTCTAACTTTAGGGGTAGCTAGTTCTCCGGCTGTGACGAGGTGTCCAGGGAGTGACAGGAACATCCCACGGCTACTTCTAGTGTTGTGTTAAGATCAGGAACTGCGGTCAGTATAGTTACCACCTGCTCAGAGCTAGTCGCATGTCGCTCCTAAATCACCAGTCCATAACAGACATGGACGTTAGACATATGTACCATCCTACAGAACTTTGAGGACTCCACCAAGATGGTGAGTCCCGATGATGCCATAATTAGCGTCTCCATCCCGCTTCTCTGTGTTCTGAAACGCTCTCTGCTCACAATCAAAGAGGATGCATTGCAGGCAGAGCACGATGAGAAAGAGCAAGGAACCATACAGGGTGATTACACACAGCCCAGCCTCATCTAATCTCAACCTGTATTTGGTGACAATGAGGAAGAGGAGGAGGAGGAAGAACAGGAGCTAGTTTCATGCGCTATAGACAGTACTACCTGCACAACTGTCATACCGTCTGTTCAGCGTGGATGGCCTGAGGACAGGGAGGAGGAGGAGAAGGAGAGCATGGTCAGTCGTCCTCTTGGTGAGGACACTGAAGTCTTGCCTGTTAGCAGTCTGGCACAAATGGCTGAGTTTGTTATGCTGCCTTTCCCGTGACCCCCGCGTTCTCAAAAATTTGGGTGACAGTCATTACTGGTTGGTGACACTTCTAGACCCATGCTACAAGGAGAACTTTTTATGTCTTATTCCAGAGGCGGACAGGTTTACTAAAATGGGGCAGTACCAGAAGGCCCTTGTTGCGGAATTATTAAAAAAATTCCCATCTGAAAACGCTGGCGGCAGAGGTCACAGTTGGTTGGACAACCAAGGAGTACAGGCGAGAGAGACACAACTCCAATCCAGCAGAGGCAGGGGAACATTGGCAAAGTTAAGGGAAAGTTTTCTCAGACCCTCTCATTGCATGTGCCCTGAGGCGAGGGGTACTCTCAGAAGGAGTGCAAAGTTTGGGAAGATGTTGAGGGAATACCTTGCTGACTGTACCAACGTCCTCTGTGATTCCTCTTTGCCTTTAATTATTGGGTATCGAAGCTGGACACGTAGCATTAACTGGCTCTCTATGCCTTGGAGGTCCTGGTCTGCCCTGCCGTTAGCGTTTTCTCAGAGCGGGCTTTTCGTGCCGCTGTTGGAATTCTAAATGATAAGCGCATCTGCCTGTCAAGTGAAAATGCTGACAGGCAAACTCTTGGAAAAATGAACAAGGGCTGGATTGGGCCAGACTTCTCAACACCACCGAATGATAGCAGTGTAACAAACTCAAATACAGTGTCTTTTTTGGGAGGTCTATTACCATGAACCTCTTCACACCCACACATGGGTATATGCTTCCTGATCTTGGCTATTTGCTGTTGTCCTTCTCCTTCTCCACCACCATATCACCAGGGTGACCGTGGTCCCTCATGCAACACCCACATACTTTTTTGAAGGGTGTTTATGATGCTCGTAAAAAAAAATTCTTATATAGTATGTTCATGTATACCCCCCAGGGGTAAATGTTTGTCAGCCCATACACTTAGTGCATGGGCATTACAAGTATAGGAGACCTGCTCCTTTCTAATGGCAACATTTTTTTTTAGAAGGCCCTCTTCCACGTCTCTTCCAAGGGGCAGTGAATTTCCTTCAAATTTTTGGCAGCCATTGCATTCACTGCATAGGAAAACACTATGGGAGACCCACTTCCTAACTATGGTAACAATGTTTTCAGGAGGCCCTCTGACCTCTACGTCTCTTCCAAGGGGCAATGAAATTCCTCCAAATTTTTTAAAGCCGTTGCTTCACTGCATAGGCAAACACTTTGGGAGACCCACTTCCTAATAATGGGAACATTTTTTCATGAGGCCCTCATCTACGTCTCTTCAAAGGGGCATTGGAGTAGGTCCAATTTTTTGGCAGCCCTTGCATTTACTGCATAGGCAAACAGCATGGGAGGCCCATTTCCTAATAATGAGCACATTGTATTCAGGAAGCCGTCCTTTATGTCTCTTCAAAGGGGTATTGGGGTGCGTCCAAATTTTGGGCAGCCCTGCCACTCACTGCATACTCAATAACAGTATAGGAGACCCACTGTTTAATAATGGGAACAACAAAGCATAGTCGGCTGATGGCTCTCCAAGAATAGTTAGGGCTGACTGCTGGACCTTTAAGAATAGTAAAGGCCGCCTGATGGCCCTATAAAAATAGGCTTTGTCACTTTCAGAGTCCCTCCTTCATAAATGAAACAGGATGTGTCTGATGATGTGTCACACACCACATGGCCAGATAAGGTTGTAAAATGTTAAAATGACATTTCCCAGTGAATGCATTTGTCTTGGTTGAAAGCAATGCTAAAGTTCAAAAACACATCAAAAACGCTACGTGTGAACAAAGCCCAACGTGTGGAGGAGCATTTTTGTTTTTGGTTATTTATTTTGCTTTATATACAAAGTCAAAGTACCCTGGAAAGTATGTTCCTTAACATATTTCCAAGGAAAATCCATTTTGTTTTTGTTTTTTTGTTTGTTGTATTGTGAGTCTGTAAAAGTGGCATAAAACTCTGACAACATTATTCACAGCAGTGACCTGGGAGTCAGAAATGCTTCCAGGGGTCTTCCCCATGCTGTTTCCCATGTCATTTGAGCACTGTTCCCATTGACTTCCGCAACTTCTAGTCCCTCTGATGACTGCCGGTGTGCCGCCAGAAAAATGCTCAAGTTTCCCATAGACTTACATTGGGCTCGTTGCTAAGGTTGAGCACTCGAGCATTCCAATTTGCTCGACCCGAGCACCCAAGCATTTCAGTGCTCGCCCATTACTAGTGAACACCGCAAAAAAATAATGCTTTTGACAAAAAGTCAATTAAAACGCTATAAAAAATAGAATGTAAATAAAGATGGTACAGAGCTTACGTCATCTTGTCCCGCAAAAAACAAGACATTATACAGCTGCATCAGCAAAAAAGTTATGGCTCTCAGAATAAAGCGAAGCAAAAATAATTATTTTTTCTATTAAATATTTTTTATTGTGTAAAAAAGCCAAAACATTAAAAAATAAATGTGGTATCACTGTAATCGTACTGACCCGAAGAATAAAACTGACTTATAAATTTTATCACACGCGAAACGACATAAAAAAACAAAGAAAAAAAATCCTGAAGTGATGGTTTTTGATCATTCTGCCTCACAAAAAGTGGAATGGAAAGCGATCTAAAATGTCATCTGTCTGAAAATGGTACCAATAAAAATGTCAACTCGTCCCGCAAAAAACAAGCCCTTACATGACGTTGTCAGACAAAATACAGAAAAAAAATAACTCTCAAAATATGGTGAAGCAAAAACTATTCTTTGCAATAAAAAGCGCTTTTTAGTGTGCGACAGCAGCCAAACATAAAAACCCGATATAATTCTAGTATCGCTGTAAGAATGTTTCCTCATACTATGGGGGCAGTTCACTCCCTCCAAGCTGGGTCTTACAAGTGGCTCATGGCCACAGATTACAATTTTCAGCGTACAAGGTGGTGCAGTCACCCACGACAACTGGTCTTGGATACGAACTGCCTTGATTTCCAGATGTGATCCTGAGGATACCATTTGTGTTCCAGTTGTATGCTTCTTTGGACATTAACCCCTTCACCCCCAAGGGTGGTTTGCACGTTAATGACCGGGCCAATTTTTACAATTCTGACCACTGTCCCTTTATGAGGCTATAACTCTGGAACGCTTTGACGGATCTTGGCGATTCTGACATTGTTTTCTCGTGACATATTGTACTTCATGTTAGTGGTAAAATTTATTCGATATAACTTGCTTTTATTTGTGAAAAAAAATGGAAATTTGGCGAAAATTTTGAAAATTTCGCAATTTTCCAACTTTGAATTTTTATGCCCTTAAATCACAGACATACAGTGGGGCAAAAAAGTATTTAGTCAGTCAGCAATAGTGCAAGTTCCACCACTTAAAAAGATGAGAGGCGTCTGTAATTTACATCATAGGTAGACCTCAACTATGGGAGACAAACTGAGAAAAAAAAATCCAGAAAATCACATTGTCTGTTTTTTTATCATTTTATTTGCATATTATGGTGGAAAATAAGTATTTGGTCAGAAACAAAATTTCATCTCAATACTTTGTAATACATCCTTTGTTGGCAATGACAGAGGTCAAACGTTTTCTGTAAGTCTTCACAAGGTTGCCACACACTGTTGTTGGTATGTTGGCCCATTCCTCCATGCAGATCTCCTCTAGAGCAGTGATGTTTTTGGCTTTTCGCTTGGCAACACGGACTTTCAACTCCCTCCAAAGGTTTTCTATGGGGTTGAGATCTGGAGACTGGCTAGGCCACTCCAGGACCTTGAAATGCTTCTTACGAAGCCACTCCTTCGTTGCCCTGGCGGTGTGCTTTGGATCATTGTCATGTTGAAAGACCCAGCCACGTTTCATCTTCAATGCCCTTGCTGATGGAAGGAGGTTTGCACTCAAAATCTCACGATACATGGCCCCATTCATTCTTTCATGTACCTGGATCAGTCGTCCTGGCCCCTTTGCAGAGAAACAGCCCCAAAGCATGATGTTTCCACCACCATGCTTTACAGTAGGTATGGTGTTTGATGGATGCAACTCAGTATTCTTTTTCCTCCAAACACGACAAGTTGTGTTTCTACCAAACAGTTCCAGTTTGGTTTCATCAGACCATAGGACATTCTCCCAAAACTCTTCTGGATCATCCAAATGCTCTCTAGCAAACTTCAGACAGGCCCGGACATGTACTGGCTTAAGCAGTGGGACACGTCTGGCACTGCAGGATCTGAGTCCATGGTGGCGTAGTGTGTTACTTATGGTAGGCCTTGTTACATTGGTCCCAGCTCTCTGCAGTTCATTCACTAGGTCCCCCCGCGTGGTTCTGGGATTTTTGCTCACCGTTCTTGTGATCATTCTGACCCCACGGGGTGGGATTTTGCGTGGAGCCCCAGATCGAGGGAGATTATCAGTGGTCTTGAATGTCTTCCATATTCTAATTATTGCTCCCACTGTTGATTTCTTCACTCCAAGCTGGTTGGCTATTGCAGATTCAGTCTTCCCAGCCTGGTGCAGGGCTACAATTTTGTTTCTGGTGTCCTTTGACAGCTCTTTGGTCTTCACCATAGTGGAGTTTGGAGTCAGACTGAGGGTGTGCACAGGTGTCTTTTTATACTGATAACAAGTTTAAACAGGTGCCATTACTACAGGTAATAAGTGGACAAAAGAGGAGACTCTTAAAGAAGAAGTTACAGGTCTGTGAGAGCCAGAAATCTTGATTGTTTGTTTCTGACCAAATACTTATTTTCCACCAGAATATGCAAATAAAATGATAAAAAAACAGACAAAGTGATTTTCTGGATTTTTTTTTCTCAGTTTGTCTCCCATAGTTGAGGTCTACCTATGATGTAAATTACAGACGCCTCTCATCTTTTTAAGTGGTGGAACTTGCACTATTGCTGACTGACTAAATACTTTTTTGCCCCACTGTATGTCACGCAAAATACTTAATAAGTAACATTACCCACATGTCTACTTTACATCAGTACAATTTTGGAACCAAAATTTTTTTTTGTGACGGAGTTATAAGGGTTAAAAGTTGACCAGCAATTTCTCATTTTTACAACACCATTTTTTTTTTAGGGACCACATCTCATTTGAAGTCATTTTGAGGGGTCTATATGATAGAAAATACACAAGTGTGACACCATTCTAAAAACTGCACCCCTCAAGGTGCTCAAAACCACATTCAAGAAGTTTATTAACCCTTCAGGTGTTTCACAGGAATTTTTGGAATGTTTAAATAAAAATGAACATTTAACTTTTTTCACACAAAATTTATTTCAGCTCCAATTTGTTTTATTTTACCAAGGGTAACAGGAGAAAATGGACCCCCAAAGTTGTTGTACAATTTGTCCTGAGTACGCTGATACCCCATATGTGGGGGTAAACCACTGTTTGGGCGCACCGCAGAGCTCGGAAGGAAAGGAGCGCCATTTGACTTTTCAATGCAAAATTGACTGGAATTGAGATGGGACGCCATGTTGCGTTTGGAGAGCCCCTGATGTGCCGAAACATTGAAACCCCCCACAAGTGACACCATTTTGGAAAGTAGACCCCCTAAGGAACTTATCTTGATGTGTGGTGAGCACTTTGACCCACCAAGTGCTTCACATAAGTTTATAATGCAGAGCCGTTAAAATAAAAAATCATATTTTTTCACAAAAATGATATTTTCGCCCCCAATTTTTTATTTTCCCAAGGGTAAGAGAAGAAATTGGACCCCAAAAAATGTTGTGCAATTTGTCCTGAGTACGCTGATACCCCATATGTGGGTGTAAACCATTGTTTGGGCGCATGGCAGAGCTTGGAAGGGAAGGAGCGCCATTTGACTTTTCAATGCAAAATTGACTGGAATTGAGATGGGACGCCATGTTGCGTTTGGAGAGCCCCTGATGTGCCTAAACATTGAA
Organism: Ranitomeya variabilis; assembly: GCF_051348905.1. Lineage (NCBI taxonomy): Eukaryota > Metazoa > Chordata > Amphibia > Anura > Dendrobatidae > Ranitomeya > Ranitomeya variabilis. The sequence continues at coordinate 102,805,424 of NC_135238.1, read as the reverse complement.
ACCCCCTACAAGTGACACCATTTTGGAAAGTAGACCCCCTAAGGAACTTATCTAGATGTGTTTTGAGAGCTTTGAACCCCCAAGTGTTTCACTACAGATTATAACGCAGAGCCGTGAAAATATATATTTTTTTTTTCTCAAAAATGATTTTTTAGCCCCCAGCTTTGTATTTTTACAACGGTAACAGAATAAATTGGACCCCAAAATTTGTTTTCCAATTTGTCCTGAGTACGCTGATACCCCATATGTGGGGGGGAACCACTGTTTGGGCGCATGACAGAGCTCGGAAGGGAAGGAGCGCCATTTGGAATGCAGACTTAAATGGATTGGTCAGCAGCCGTCACGTTGCATTTGCAGAGCCCCTGATGTACCCAAACAGTACAAACCCCCCACAAGTGACCCCATATTGGAAACTAGACCTCCCAAGGAACTTATCTAGATGTGTTTTGAGAACTTTGAACCCCCAAGTGTTTCACTAAAGTTTATAGTGCAAAGCCGTGAAAATAAAAATTCTTTTTTTTTTTCACAAAAATGATTTTTTAGCCCCCAGTTTTGTATTTTCACAAGGGTAACAGGATAAATTAGACCCCAAAAGTTGTTGTCCAATTTGTCCTGAGTAAGCTGATACCCCATATGTGGGGGGGAACCACTGTTTGGGTGCATGACAGAGCTCGGAAGGGAAGGAGCGCCATTTGGAATGCAGCCTTAAATGGATTGGTCTGCAGGCGTCACGTTGCATTTGCAGAGCCCCTGATGTACCCAAACAGTACAAACCCCCCACAAGTGACCCCATATTGGAAACTAGACCTCCCAAGGTACTTATCTAGATGTGTTGTGAGAACTTTGAACCCCCAAGTGTTTCACTAGTTTTTAACGCAGAGCCGTGAAAATAAAACATCTTTTTTTTCCCACAAAAATGATTTTTAGCCCCCCAAATTTTTATTTTCCTAAGGATAACAAGAGAACTTGGACCCCAGAAGTTGTTGTTCAATTTGTCCCGAGTACGCTGATAACACATATGTTGGGGTAAACCCCTTTTTGGGCGCACGGGAGAGCTCGGAAGGGAAGGAGCACTGTTTTACTTTTTCAACGCAGAATTGGCTGGAATTGAGATTGGACGCCATGTCGCGCTTGGAGAGCCCCTGATGTGCCTGGACAGTGGAAACTCCCCAATTCTACCTGAAACCCTAACCCAAACACACCCCTAACCCTAATCCCAACGGTAACCCTAACCACACCCCTAGCCCTGACACACCCATAATTCTAATCCCAACCCTAATCCAAACCGTAAATGTAATCCAAACCCTAACTTTAGCCCCAACCATAACTTTAGCCCCAACCCTAACCCTAACTTTACCTTCAACCCTAGCCCTAACCCTAACCCTAAACGTGACTGAAATACGTGGCACTGAAATACGTGGCACTGAAATACGTGGCACTGAAATACGTGGCACTGAAATACGTGGCACTGAAATACGTGATACGTGGCACTTAAATACGTGGCACTGAAACACGTGGCACTGAAACACGTGGCACTGAAATACGTGATATGTGGCACTGAAATACGTGGCACTGAAATACGTGGCACTGAAATACGTGCAACTGAAATACGTGCAACTGAAATACGTGCAACTGAAATACGTGCAACTTAAATACGTGGCACTTAAATATGTGGCACTGAAATATGTGATACGTGGCACTGAAATACGTGATATGTGGCACTGAAACACGTGGCACTGAAATACGTGATACGTGGCACTTAAATACGTGACACTGAAATACGTGGCACTGAAATACGTGATACGTGGCACTGAAATACGTGCAACTGAAATACGTGCAACTGAAATACGTGCAACTGAAATACGTGCAACTGAAATACGTGGCACTAAAATATGTGGCACTGAAATACGTGATACGTGGCACTTAAATACGTGGCACTGAAACACGTGGCACTGAAATACGTGATACGTGGCACTGAAATACGTGGCACTGAAATACGTGGCACTGAAATACGTGGCACTGAAATACGTGGCACTATGACTGTCAGAAAATGTTCATTAAACGGTTAGGGGTGAGGTTAGGGGTAGAGTTAGGGTTAGGGTTTGGATCTCTTTATCACCTTGATGGTGGTGGGTGGCTTTTCAGTGTGTTTTCTGTTTTTTTTCGATAAAAACGCATGCGTTTTTAACGCAAACGCATTTGCTTAAAAACGCAAGAAAATACTGCAGGTTGTATTTCTGAAAATGAATGCATGCAGAAAAAAAACGCATGCGTTTGAAAACGCGACCAAACCCGTACAAAAAAACGCATGCGTTTTCAATGTTAAATATAGGGAAAAAACGCATGCGTTTTTTTGTGCAAAAAACGCTGCAGACAAAAATGCAAGTGTGAAACCAGCGACGCTTTTTATAGCAAAAAAGTTTTTGCGTCTCCACATTTTGAGACCTAGAATTTTTCCACATTTTGGTCTACAGAGTCATGTGAGGTCTTGTTTTTTGCGGGACGAGTTGACGTTTTTATTGGTAACATTTTCGGACACGTGACCGTTTTTGATCACTTTTTATTCCGATTTTTGTGAGGCAGAATGACCAAAAACCTGCTATTCATGAATTTCTTTTGGGAGAGGCGTTTATACCGTTCCGCGTTTGGTAAAATTGATAAAGCAGTTTTATTCGACGGGTCAGTACGATTACAGCGATATCTCATTTATATCATTTTTTTATGTTTTGGCGCTTTTATACGATAAAAACTATTTTATAGAAAAAATAATTATTTTGGTATCGCTTTATTCTCAGGACTATAACTTTTTTATTTTTTTGCTGATGATGCTGTGTGGCGGCTTGTTTTTTGCGGGACAAGATGACGTTTTCAGCGGTACCATGGATATTTATATCAGTCTTTTTGATCGCGTGTTATTCCACTTTTTGTTCGGCGGTATGGTAATAAAGCGTTGTTTTTTGCCTCGTTTTTTATTTTTTTCTTACGGTGTTTACTGAAGGGGTTAACTAGTGGGACAGTTTTATAGGTTGGGTCGTTACGGACGCGGCAATACTAAATATGTGTACTTTTATTGTTTTGTTTTTTTTATTTAGATAAAGAAATGTATTTATGGGAATAATATATATTTTTTTTTTATTATTTATTTAGGAATTTTTTTTTTTTTTTTTTTTTTACACATGTGGAAACATTTTTTTTTTACTTTTTTACTTTGTCCCAGGGGGGGACATCACAGATCGATGATCTGATAGTGTGCACAGCACTCTATCAGATCACCGATCTCACTTACATCGGTGCAGGCTTACCAGTGTCTGCTCTGAGCAGACACTCGGTAAGCCACCTCCTTCCCTGCAGGACCCGGATGCCGCGGCCATCTTGGATCCGGGACCTGCAGCCAGGAAGGAGGTAGGAGACCCTCGCAGCAACGCGATCACATCGCGTTGCTCCGGGGGTCTCAGGGAAGCCCGCAGGGAGCCCCCTCACTGCGCGATGCTTCCCTATACCGCCGGTACACTGCGATCATGTTTGATCGCGGTGTGCCGGGGGTTAATGTGCCGGGGGCGGTCCGTGACCGCTCCTGGCACATAGTGCCGGATGTCAGCTGCGATAAGCAGCTGACACCCGGCCGCGATCGGCCGCGCTCCCCCCGTGAGCGCCGCTGATCGGTGATGATGTACTATCCCGTCGGTGGTCATACGGGCCCACCCCACCTCGACGGGATAGTACGTCCGATGTCAGGAAGGGGTTAAAAGACATTTGTTTTGAACTTTCCTGTGATCACTGCCTGTCTGTCACTCTGCACCAACCCCGCTTGTATCAGCAGCAGCTGTTATATCAGCAGCAGCAAAGGACCAATTCGATAGCAGGTTGCAGCTCTGCGAGAGACATCCATAACAGCATCCAAGTTTCGGTTGGAGGCATGGAACAAAGTCCGGTCAGCGCTGAGGAAGATGAGACCTGAGGACGATTTTTAGGCTTTTTTCACCGCGTTTTAATGCACAGCAGAGCGAGAGAGCATGCCCATAGCCCAGTGGGCTGAAGTGGTGGACCCCTTCCTGACGGGAGATGTCCAGAAGGCCTACCTGAACCTCAGTTGGGACGATGCACTGGACTATGAGAGGCTGAGAGGTCAGATCCTTTCCCAACTGGTGGTGGTTAATACATATGTGCGGGCTCAGCGGGTGTTACCAGTGGTCCTTTGCGGAATCCAGTCACGCCAGGTCTCAGGCATATGACTTGCTGCAGCTTGCCTAAAAATGGCTTCAGCCTGAGATCTTAACCTTTTTCCAGATGATAGAGAGGGTGGTCAACCGGCTGGTGAGGGCTATGCCAGCAGACATACAGCGTTGGCTGGGGCAAGGGGACCCGGGCACTCTGGACCAGACAGTTGGACTGATTGAGCGCTATACGGCCACTCAGAACTTTATGCAGTACACTGCTCCTCTTCATCTGTCACATCGGACCCTGCCAGCCCAGGAGCCTGGGAAAAGTCAATGACCCTCTACTGAGGCTAATCAGGACTAGGCCCGCACTGAGGGGGTATCCTGAATTGAGAGTGACAACAGACCCGTTTACCCTTATGTGTTGGAGGAGCCATGGGCCCGGACATGTGGCTGCCAACTGCTCCCTGACAGTTGAAACCCATGGACTGTGGGTATACTAGCTGAATGTCTATGTACGCTCAGCCCATATGCCCGCAACTACAGGCACTGACGTCAGCGAACCCCAACTGTGCCACGTACTCATCAACGTGTACAAAACGAAGGCTCTCTTGGACTTTGTGAGTTTAATGACTCTGGTCCATGGTCCCTGGACCAGGGACTACCTCATTGGATGGAAAGTGGGGGTTGTGTGTATACATGGGGAACTCCGCAAGTACCCAACTGCAGAGGTTATGTTTTCCACACCGTGTGGAGAAATAAAACAAGTGGTAGGAGTGGTGAAAACCCTTCCATATGGGACTGAGATGGGAAGAGACTTGTCCCTGTTCTGGTCCCTGTGGGAGACCAGGGTTAACCCTCCCAAGGTAAATGTTATTCCGGGTGCGAAACCCGAAAATCTCGAGTCAGGAATACCTGCCGTAGGGGTCGGCCACCTAGAGACAGAGTGTAACCCAGATAAGTTTCCCCTAGAGGTACCGGCAGAGGAGGTTGAGGAGATCCCACCAATCATCGAGCCGGAGATGTCCCCTGGTAAGTTCGGGACAGCTCAGCTCCAGGATCTCACTCTGGCCCTGGCATGGGGAAGGATGATAGAGATATATGGAGTGGCTCAGCAACCGGGTGCCGAAGCAGTTTTTCACCGCATGGCTATCCACCAGGATTTATTATACAGAGTGTAAACAATCCGGGCTGAGGTGGTGGAACAACTGGTGGTGCCCCAATCTGACCATCGGTCGGTGCTCAAAATGACTCACACCCACATGCTGGCAGGGCACTTGGTGGCCAAAAAGAAGCAGAAGCGCATACTGCAGTGGGTTTTTTTGGCCTGGAGTCTATGCATAGGTCCAGAGGTACTGTGACACATGCCCGGGGTGCCAACTAACCTCACCTTCCACAAACTACCTGAGTCCATTGGTACCCTTGCCCATCACAGAGGTACCACTGGAGTGGATAGCAATGGATATGGTGGGGCATATAGTGAAATCCGCCCGTGGACATCAACATATTTTGGTCATAGTGGACTACGCCACACGGTACCCAGAGGCAATACCTCTCCACCACACCTCGGCAAAACTAATACCTCGTGAGCTGAGTGCCATGTTTTGCCACCTTGGGCTACCAAAAAAGAAACTCATGGATTAGGGGACTCGTTTTATGTCTAAGGTGACGAAGGAGCTATGTAAACTGCTCCGGATCAGACTGCATGTCAGTGTACCACCCAGAAACAGGTTAGTAAAGCGATTTAATAAGACCCTTAAATCCATGCTTGAAAAGGTGGTCTCAAAGGACGGGAGGGATTGGGGCATGTTATTGCCATATTTAATGTTTGCTATCGAGGTACCACAGGTGTCCACAGGTTTTTCCCCATTTGAGCTATTGTATGGCAGGCATACGAGGGGACTGCTCGACGTAGCTAAGGAGATGTGGGAACAGGAGCCAACTGAGTGTGATTGAGCATATGGCAAGCATGCAGGACCAGATTGTGGCAGTCAGACCCACAGTGAAGGAGCATCTGATGGTGCCCATGCTGCGCAGAGCCGCACGTATAATAAAAGAGCCACGGTCAGGTGCTTTAAAGAAGGGGACCGGGTGTTGGCACCAGTGCCCACCACAGAGAGTAAACTCATGGCCAAGTGGCAAGGGCCACATGAAATACGGGTGAAGGTGGGAGAAGTAAATTATAGAGCGAACCAGCCCAGAAAGAGGAAACCCAAACAACTGTACAATGTAAACCTGCTAAAAGCCTGGAAGGACCGGGAATGTTTGGTCACAGAGGTGACTCTGGTCGTACCGACGGGGAACTCTCTGGCACCAGCCAAGGATAAGGCCGAGGGTCAGGTTAAAATAAATGACACTCTCACCAAACAGCAGCAACAGGAGGCTCGGGTTCTGGTGCAATAGAAGAAGAATGTATTCTCAGAGCTGCCAGGGCAGACCTCGGTGATCCAGCATGACATTGTCACCGAGCCTCAGGTAAGGGTACTGATGAAACCATACCGAGTGCCAGAAGCCCATAGGCAAGCCATTGAAGCCGAAGTGACGCAAATACTTCAGTTGGGAGTCATCGAGGAGTGAGTGGCTGTTGTGAACTCTATTTTTGGGCTCCCTCTAGTGGTCACAAGCGGTACTGTGTAGTGTTGTCTTTCTGCAGGTTGCAGCATCAGCTGGTTCGTTATCCTTGGTTGGTTTCCTATTTAGCTCACCTGGATACTCAGTTCCTTGCCTGCTATCAATGTATTCAGTGCTCTTCAGATTCCTTGTGGCTACCTTGCTCCCAGTCTCTCCAAGACAAGCTAAGTTTTTGTTTGATCATTTTTTGATTATCAGCGTTCATTATGTTTTTAGTCCAGCTCGCTAAAATGTGATTTCCTCGCTTGCTGGTTGATCTAGGGGACTGAGTTTCTCCCCCCACACCGTTAGTTGGTGTGGGGGTTCTTGAAATCTCAGAGTGGATATTTTGTAAGGGTTTTTTACTGACCGCATAGATTCCCTTTTCTATTTTCTGCTATCTAGTATTAGTGGGCCTCATTTGCTGAATCTGCTTTCACCCCTGTGTATGTGCCTTCCTCTTACCTCACCGTTATTATTTGTTGGGGGCTTCTATATCTTTGGGGATTATTTCTCTGGAGGCAAGAGAGGTCTTTCTTTCTCTCTAGGGGTAGTTAGTTCCTCAGGCTGGCTCGAGACGTCTAGGATTTTTAGGCACGTTCACCGGCTACTTCTAGTGTGTTTGGATAGGTTCAGATTTGCGGTCAGTCCAGTTTGCCACCTCCCTAGAGCTTGTCCTATGTTTGTTACATAGCTGGAGTAATTTGTGATCCTCAACCACTAAGGATCATAACAAGTGGCCTTGGAATTGTGCTAATTCCAAAGCCAGATGGGTCATTACACTTTTGTAATGACTTCAGAAAATTAAATGAGGTGTCAAAATTTGACCTCTTTCATATGCCCCGGATGGACAAGCTAATTGAGAGACTGGGAGAGGCCCAGTAGTTCAACATGCTCGCTCTCATCAAAGGTTACTGGCAGGTACCATGATTGAAATGCCAGAGGGTCTTTATCACTATGTCATCTTGCCTTTTGGATTACATGGGGCTCTGGTCAAATTTCAGAGACTGATGAACACAGTGTTAGAGCCTCATCGGAAGTACGCGTTGGCATATTTAGATGACGTAGTCCTCTTTAATACTAACTGGGATACCCACCTGTTCCAAGTACAAGCAGTGCTGGTGTCTCTCAGAATCACGGTGTTACCAGCGAACCCAAAGAAATGCGCAATAGGACTCACGGAAGCCCGATACTTAGGATACGTGAATGCTCGGGTCATCAGATGGTTCATGTCCCTACAAAACTTCAGTTTTTCAGTGGAACATCAGGCGGGAAATCACAGGGAAATGCGGATTCCCTGTCACAGGCCCCCTGTATGGTGACAAGTGTTCAACCCCACAAGTTGGAACAGAGGGGGATGTGTGAGGCAGTGACAGGTGTTTTATGCAAGGGTCGCTATGTGTCCCCCAGGATGAGCATAGCAGCGTATTGAACCCGTGGAGTGCCTTGTGTCCAGAGCAGGACGCCTCTGAGTCACAAGGTAAAATAAAAGTAAGTGCGGACCTGATCAAGCTATTTCGCCAAGGCAATGTTCAGGAAAACCTGTTAAGGGCTTTTATTTTTGGAGTGAACTACAGGATGGGAGTGGGGAAGTTCACTCCCACTAAGCTGGATTTTTCCAAGTGGCTCATGGTCACAAATTCCAGTTTAAAAACCCTGCAGTAAAGGGTTTGGGTGTGTCAGTCTTGGTTTGCAAACTTATAGAGCAGGAGGCTCTGCAGATCTCAGCCTATGTGACGTAACACATAGCCAAGTGAAGCTAAAAGGCCTGGCACCCCTCAGAGTACAAGGTGGTGCAGTTGCCCACATCAACCGGACTCGGATACGGACTGTCTCGATTCCCGTCTGCGATCAGGAGGATACCAATTGTGTTCCTGTTGTGTAAAATTATTTGGACATTAAAAGACATTTGTTTTGAACTTTCCTGTGGTCACCGCCTGTCTGCAACACTGCACCAACCCCGCTGCACTACACTACACAAGTGAAAGCTAAGAGCTTGACCTCCACCATCTCCAATTTATTGGCCATGGAAATGCTGCCTTTCCGCATGCTGGATACAAACGGTTTCTAAAAGTTGATGGCTGTCGCAGTCCCCCAGTACCAGTTGCCCAGTCGATATTAATTCCTTAAGAATTAATTCATTATCACACCAACCCAAAGAATAAAGTTGCCTTATGTCTCATACTACACAAAAAAAGGCGTAAAAAATGAATAAAACCAATTCTTCACCTGCTGTTGATTTCTTCATTGTGCCTCCCAAAGATCAGAGTAAGTCTCGGCTTACATTTGTCCTGCGCTCTGCGCTGAGCACTTACCTCAGGATTTTTGTGTAAATCTCTGAAACACGCGATTCAGATGGAACCCCCAACAGAAGATTCCCTAAAATGAGGCAGATGGAGGCACTGTGGACGCAATAGGACCTGTGGTCCGGCAGTGTTTTAGGATTGCATATATAGTATTTTTCAGATTATAAGACACACCCCCAAATTTTGAGGAGAAAAATAAGAATTTTTTTTTTAATAAATTGGTGGTGCTTCTTATAATACAAGCGTCTTATTGCTTACAGAGGGTGGTGGCTGCGAGGAAGCAAAGTCGCTGCTGGAGGAGGCAGGATTGGGGTGATGCTGCAGGCCGGGATGAGGCGGTGCCCGGCAGTGCTGCTGGTGCCTGACAGCGCTGCGTGGGGGTCTCTGGTGCCACACGGAGGTCTTCGGTGCCATGCGGGGTCTCCAGTGCCACTGCGGGGGCTTTCAGTGCTGCTGCTGGGTATCTTCTGACATTTTGTGAAAGGCCAGAGCCCCCCGCAGTTCCATGATTTCCTGTGCAGTGGACTTTGGGAAAATGGCAGCCGGGGGGAGGCGCATGCACAGATGGAGATTCTGGAACCAAGACAGGTAAGGTATATACGTATTACAAAACGTACTCCCATGTTCCCCCCAAATTTGTGGAAAAGTGTGTCCTATAATCCGAAAAATACGGTAAGTGCCGTTGGCCACAGTTTTGTGTACTTCTGAAAAGGTCATGGCTGAACAGAAGCCAGAAGTCCAGATAAACTCTGCTACCTCATTATAGTGAATGGATCTCTTGCTCTTGGAGGTTTCATCTGAATCAAGTCACTCAGAGATTTAGATGGAAACCCCCAAGTAAGTGCTCAGCATAGAGCGCAGGATAAATGTGATCCCAAACATTATGTAAAATGTTTCTAACAAAAGCTTCAACTCACTCCACAAAAAAAGCATTTCCGATTATATGTAGAGTACTGGAGCACTCAGGAAAAAAATTGGCCTCAGTTTGTTGTAAAAAAACCCCTTTCCTATTAGCCCTTAGACATATAAACTCAGGGGCTAAAACAACATTTTAGAGGTAAAAATGAAATTTATTCTTTCTTCACCACTCAATGGCATAAAATTCTGTTAAGCACAAGTGGTGTCCATATGATCACTACATCACTAGATGAATTCATTGGGGAGTTCAGATATGGGGGATTTCTGTTGTTCTGGCACCTCAGGAGCTCTGCCAATGCCACATGGCACCCCTCAAACCATTCCAGCAAAATCTTACCTCCAATATGGTGCTTCTTCCCTTCTGAGCTATGCAACATGCCTCAAAAGTAGTTTCCCCCCACATTGGTGTACTCAGCAGAAATGGCACCACAAATTTTATGTTGCAATTTCTCCTGCTGTCCTTATGAAAATGCAAAATTTGGGGCTAAAAAAAAAATTTTTTTGCTGGGAAAATGATTTCTTTTTTATTTTCATGGCTCAACGTTATAAACTTCTGGGAAGCATCTGGGGATTCAATGTGCGCACCATACATATAGATAAGTAGTTTCCAAATTGGTGTCACTTGTGGGGGACTATTACTGTTTAGGCACATTCCAAATGCAACATGGCATCTACTAATAGTTCCAGTAAATTTTGCATTCAAAATGTCAACATGAGCGCCTTCCCTTTTGAGCCCTGCCGTGCACCCAGACAGTGGTTTTTCCCACAAATATAGGGTATTGGCGGCATGCTCAGGAGAAATTGTACAACAAATCTTGAGGTCCATTTTTTCCTGTTACCCTTGTGACAATAAAACAGGAAATCGGAGACTAAAGTAATTTTTTGGTGAAAAAAAGAGTTAAATGTTCATTTTTTTCCCTCACATTCCAAAAATTCCTGTGAAGCACCTAAAGGGCTAATAAACTTCTTGAATGTGGTTTTCAGCACCATGAGGGGTGCAGTTTTTAGAATGGTGTCACATTTGGGTATTTTCTATCATATAGACCCCTCAAAGTCACTTCAAATAGGAGGTGGTCCCCAAAAAAATGGGTTTGTAAATTTTGTTGGAAAAATGAAAAATTGCTGGTCAACTGTTAACCCTTATAACTTCCTAGAAAAAAAATTGTTTCACAAATTTTGCTTATGTAAAGTAGACATGTGGTAGATGTTATTTATTCAACAGAAAAGCAGGTGTGTCCAGCGATTGGATGCTATTTATTAACTATTTTGTGTGAAAGTCTCAAAATCAGTGGGAAACAATGAAGCATTCCAGAGTTATTATCTCATAAAGTGACAGTGGTCAGAATTGTAAACAATTGGCCATGTCACTAACGTGCAAACCACCATGGAGCATAAAGAAGTTATCGTAACTTTTACAAGACTAACAGGAGAAAATGTGCAACAGAATTTGTTGTGCAATTTCTCCTGAGTATGATTATATGTTGCATTTGAAGAGCCTCTTATATGCCAAAACAGCAGAAACCCCACTTTGAAACTACACCTCTCAAGGAATTAATGTAAGAGAACTGTGAGCATCTAGACCCCAGAGGTAAACCATAGAACTTTATAACAATGGTACGTGAAAATGAAAAAATTACATTTTGTTCCATCTACCATACATTTAGATCACCACGTTCAGTAGAAACTTTGAAAAAAGTTATGGAGCTTTTTTTTTGTTTTTTTTAAACAACATTTTAGTAGGAAAATGTAATTCTTTTTCTTCACCGACCAATATTAGAAAATTGAGTGACACACCAGCAGCGATGCGGCGACCTGTAGCGACCTGTACAACGATGTCGTTGGTCGTTGTGACCCTGTCACATGGCAGCTATTATGACGATTCAGACCTCGATGAGGGATGTCCTGTGTGACGTTGTAGTCAAACAGGCGTGCATTTGTGTTGCCTTTTCCGCGCCCATTCAGTTCCGATTGGTGGTCGCTACTGCGTTCTGATTGGTGGCGGCCTTGCCTTATGAGGCGACATGTCGCCTTCTGTTGAAGGCATGACCGCCAATCAGAACACAGTAGCGACCACCAATCGGAGCGGAGGGGTGCGGAAAAGGCAACGCAAATGCACGCCTATGTGTCGGTGTCTGAGTCGTCAACGAGGTCTTGGTAAGGTGTCAAACACAGCGATGTGTGCTACCCAGTGGGACCTCAACGATCAAAAAAAGGTCCAGGCCATTCCGACACGACCAGCGATCTCACAGCAGGAGCCTGGTCGCTGCTACGTGTCAAACATAGCGAGATCGCTACTGAGGTCGCTGTTGCGTCACAAAACTTGTGACTCAGCAGCGATCTCGCTAGCGACCTCGCTTAGTGTGACGGGGGCTTAAGAGGCTCTGCTAATGTATCATGACACCTGCAACCTATTCAAGCAAAATCTGCACTCCTGCATGACACAGCTCCTTCCCTTCTGGGCTTTGCAATATGCCTCAAAACTATTTTGTTTGCTGTAGCCCCAAATTTTTCATTTTCACAAGAGCAGCAGGAGAAATTGGAAAGCCCAAATTGTTGTGCAATTTCTCCTGAGTACCACTATACCCCTCATGTGGTTGCAAACTAGTATTTGGGAACATGGAAGAGATCAGAAGGGGAAAAGTGTTACGTGAATTTTGGAGCACCATTTTGGCTGGAAATGCCAAAACAGTTGAAACTCCCACACAAGTTAGCCCATTTCATTTTTAATTAACACCTATCGAGGAATTCAACCAGGGGAGCTTTTATAACCCTCACCTTTTTTACAGAATTGTATAACATTGGGCTGTGAACATGAAAAATGTTATGTTATTTATTCCACTAAAATATTACTTTGGTCCCAAGTCTTTAATGTCTTTAATTTTCAAAAGGGGGAATTGAATAAAATGGATGATACAATTTGTTTTGCAATCTTGAGTTCGTGAATACTCCGTATGTGGTCAAATACTACTTTTCAGGCAAAATTTGAAGCTCAGAAAGGTAAGAGCGACATATTTTGCTGGAATGGTTTAGGGTGCTATGTTATATAGGCAGAGCCCTTGACGTGCCAGAACCGCAGTTCCCTCAATAAGTGACCCCATTTTACAAGGGCTGTAGTGAGCATATTTGACACCACAGGTGTGTCAAAAAATGTTATACCATTAGGCAGTTAAGAAAAAAAAAATATTTATTTATTTATTTATTTTTTTAACTAAAATGTTGTTTTAGTGGCACGTTTTTAATTTTTATAACTGTTAATAAGAAAAAAATGGATTACACATAGAACGGACTGGAGCACCTTGGGCCCACCAGAGAAAATCATTCTTGGGGCCACTATGTATACATGCTACATAGAAATAAATACAAGACCACCAATTGTGTGGTAAAACATGCCAATATCAGGGTATAATATGAGAAATTACACTTAATGTTATAGAAAGAGCTGGTCCCCACATTTTGGTTCAAACTCAATGATAAATGTCCCCTGGTGTTTATTAACCACTAAACCAATGTTTTATAGCACCAGCGCAGTGATTTTATGACATCTCATCCATCCGCTGAGAAAATTCACAGCGTGAATAGACCAGCACTGCGGATTTGACAGAGCGTGTCAATTTATGCTGCGGATATTCACCAACGATTTCATCCATTGCAATACAAATGATCAGGTCAGTGGTAAAGGTGCACCAATATCTGCACAATATTTGGTGGATATTAACCCCTTCATGACCCAGCCTATTTTGACCTTAATGACCTAGCCGTTTTTTGCAATTCTGACCAGTGTCCCATTATGAGGTAATAACTCAGCAACGCTTCAACGGATCCTCGCGATTCTGAGATTGTTTTTTCGTGACATATTGGGCTTCATGTTAGTGGTAAATTAAGGTTGATAATTCCTGAAAAAAACAGAAATTTGGCGAAAATGTTGAAAATTTCGCAATTTTCACATTTTTTATTTTTATTCTGTTAAACCAGAGACATATGTGACACAAAATAGTTAATAAATAACATTTCCCACATGTCTACTTTAGATCAGCACAATTTTGGAAACAAAATTTTTTTTTGCTAGGATGTTATAAGGGTTAAAATTTGACCAGTGATTTCTCATTTTTACAACAAAATTTACAAAACCATTTTTTTTAGGGACCACCTCACATTTGAAGTCAGTTTCAGGGTTCTATATGGCTGAAAATACCCAAAAGTGACACCATTCTAAAAACTGCACCCCTCAAGGTGCTCAAAACCACATTCAAGAAGTTTATTAACCCTTCAGGTGTTTCACAGCAGCAGAAGCAACATGGAAGGAAAAAATGAACATTTAACTTTCTAGTCACAAAAATGAAATTTTAGCAACAATTTTGTTATTTTCCCAAGGGTAAAAGGAGAAACTGGACCACGAAAGTTGTTGTCCAATTTGTCCTGAGTACGCTGATACATCATATGTGGGGGTAAACCACTGATTGGGTGCACGGCAGGGCTTGGAAGGGAAGGAACGCCAGGAATGCCATTTGACTTTTTGAATGAAAAATTGGCTCCAATCTTTAGCGGACACCATGTCGCGTTTGGAGAGCCCCCGTGTGCCTTAACATTGGAGCTCCCTCACAAGTGACCACATTTTGGAAACTAGACGCCCCAAGGAACTTATCTAGATGCATAGTGAGCACTTTAAACCCCCAGGTGCTTCACAAATTGATCCGTAAAAATGAAAAAGTACTTTTTTTTCACAAAAAAATTCTTTTAGCCTCAATTTTTTGATTTTCACATGGGCAATAGGATAAAATGGATTCTAAAATTTGTTAGACAATTTCTCCTGAGTACGCCAATACCTCATATGTGGGGGTAAACCACTGTTTGGGCGCACGGCAAGGCTCGGAAGGGAAGGCGCGCCATTTGACTTTTTGAATGGAAAATTAGCTCCAATCGTTAGTGGACACCATGCCGCGTTTGGAGAGCCCCTATGTGCCTAAACATTGGAGCTCCCCCACAATGGACCCCATTTTGGAAACTAGACCCCCCAAGGAACTTATCTACATGCATAGTGAGCACTTTAAACCCCCAGGTGCTTCATAGAAGTTTATAACGCAGAGCCGTGAAAATAAAAAATAATTCTTCTTTCCTCAAAAATGATTTTTTTAGCCCGGAATTTTTTATTTTCCCAAGGGTAACAGGAGAAATTGGCCCCTAAATGTTGGTGTCCAGTTTGTCCTGAGTACGCTGATACCCCATATGTGGGGGTAAACTACTGTTTGGGCGCACGGCAGGGCTCGGAATAAAAGGCACGCCATTTGGCTTTTTGAATGGAAAATTAGCTCCAATCATTAGCGGACACCGTGTCGCGTTTGGAGAGCCCCTGTGTGCCTAAACATTGGAGCTCCCCCACAAGTGACCCCATTTTGGAAACTAGACCTCCCAAGAAACTAATATAGATGTGTGGTGAGCACTTTGAACCCCCAAGTGCTTCACAGAAGTTTATAACGCAGAGCCATGAAAATAAAAAAATTTTTTTACTTTTCTCAAAAATGATTTTTTAGCTTGCAATTTTTTATTTTCCCAAGGGTAACAGGAGAAATTTGACCCCAAACATTGTTGTCCAGTTTCTCCTGAGTACGCTGATACCCCATATGTGGGGGTAAACCACTGTTTGGGCACAAGTCGGGGTTCGGAAGGGAAGTAGTGAGGTTTTGAAATGCAGACTTTGATGGAATGCTCTGCGGGCGTCACGTTGTGTTTGCAGAGCCCCTGATGTGCCTAAACAGTACAAACCTCCACAAGTGACTCCATTTTGGAAACTAGACCCCCGAAGGAACTTATGTACATGTGTGGTGAGAACTTTGAACCCCCAAGTGCTTCACAGAAGTTTATAACGCAGAGCCGTGAAAATAATAAATACGTTTTCTTTCCTCAAAAATAATTTTTTAGCCCAGAATTTTTTATTTTCCCAAGGGTAACAGGAGAAATTTGACCGCAAAAGTTGTTGTCCAGTTTCTCCTGAGTACGCCGATACCCCATATGTGGGGGTAAACCACTGATTGGGCACATGCCGGGGCTCGGAAGTGAAGTAGTGACGTTTTGAAATGTAGACTTTGATGGAATGCTCTGCGGCCGTCACATTGCGTTTGCAGAGCCCCTGATCTGCCTAATCAGTAGAAACCCCCCACAGGTGACCCCATTTTGGAAACTAGACCCCCAAAGGAACTTATCTAGATGTGTGGTGAGCACTTTGAACCCCCAAGTGCTTCACAGAAGTTTATAACGCAGAGCCGTGAAAATAAAAAAATCATTTTTCTTTCCTCAAAAATAATTATTTAGCCCGCAATTTTTTATTTTCCCAAGAGATACAGGAGAAATTGGACCCCAAAAGTTGTTGTCCAGTTTCTCCGGAGTACGCTGGTAGCCCATATGTGGGGGTAAACCACTGTTTGGGCACATGTCCGGGCTCGAAAGGGAGATAGCACCATTTGACTTTTTCAATGCAAGATTGGCTGGAATCAATGGTGGCACCATGTCGCGTTTGGAGACCCCCTGATGTGCCTAAACAGTGGAAACCCCTCAATTCTAACTTCCACCCTAACCCCAACACACCCCTAACCCTAATCCCAACCCTAACCCCAACACACCCCTAACCCTAGTCTTAACCCTAATTCCAACCCTAACCCTAAGGCTATGTGCCCACGTTGCGGATTTGTGTGCGGATTTTTCGGCACCGTTTTTGAAAAATCTGTAAGTAAAATGCACTGCGCTTTACCTACGGATTCACCGTGGATTTCCAGTGTTTTTTGTGTGGATTTCACCTGCAGATTTCTATTATGGAGCAGGTGTAAAACGCTGCGGAATCCGCACAAAGAATTGACATGCTGCGGAAAATACAACGCAGAATTTCCGCGCTGTATTTTCCGTACCATGGGCACAGCAGATTTGGTTTTCCATAGATTTACGTGGTACTGTAAACGTGATGGAACTGCTGCGCATCCGCAGCGACCAATCCGCACCGTGTGCACATAGCCTAATTCTAACCCTAATTCCAACCCTAGCCCTAATTCTAACCCTAATTGTAACCCTAATTCTAACCCTAACCCTAATTCTAACCCTAGCCCTAAGTGCAACCCTAGCCCTAAGTGCAACCCTAAGTGCAACCCTAGCCCTAAGTGCAACCCTAGCCCTAAGTGCAACCCTAGCCCTAAGTGCAACCCTAGCCCTAAGTGCAACCCTATCCCTAAGTGCAACCCTATCTTTAAGTGCAACCCTAACCCTACCCCAAACCCTAACCCTAACCCTAATGGAAAAACAAAAATATATTTTCTATATTTTATTATTGGCCCTACCTATGGGGATGATAAAGGGGGGGGGGTATTTACTTTTTTTAATTTTGATCGCTGTGATAGAACCTATCACAGCGATCAAAATGTACAGGGAACGAATCTGCCGGCCGGCAGACTTGGCGGGCGCACTGCGCAGGCACCCGCCATTTTCCAAGATGGCGGCGCCCATGCGAGAAGACGGAGGACACCGGGAGGGACACCGGTACTAGGTAAGTATGGGGGGTGCGATCGGACAGCAGGGGGGGGTGGGCAGAAGGGAGGGCGGGGGAGGGGTGGAGGGGAGAGGAACACTGACTGTGGCTGCAGATCGCCGCCGCCAGTCTGTGGGGGGACCAGATCGGGGTCTCCAGCCATGGCCGATGCTATTGCAGCATCGGCCATGGCTGGATTGTAATATTTCACCAATTTTCATAGGTGAATTATTACAGATTGCTCTGATTGGCTGTTTCACTTTCAACAGCCAATCAGAGCGATCGTAGCCACGGGGGGGCGAAACCACCCCCCCCTGAGCTGTAGCACCACTCCCCCTGTCCCTGCATGTCGGGTGAAATTGGAGTTAACCCTTTCACCCGGCCTGCAGGGACGCGATCCGGCCATGACGCATATGCTGCGTCACAGGTCGGATTGGCACTGGTTTTCATGATGCATACGATGCGTCAAAGGTCGGGAAGGGGTTAAAGGTAACATCCTTACCTGTGACCGGTTTGCTTGCAGTGTGTGTGCATAAAAGCTGAGTGAGTTTCTGGGATCCAGACAGACTCTTGCATCTTTCATCCAGAAACTGACATTTCTGGATTGTGAGTCATGGGGAAAGTAAAAGAATTGTCAACAGATCTATGGGAAAAGGTAGTTGAACTGTATAAAACAGGAAAGGGATACAAAAAGATATCCAATGAATTGATAATGTCAGTCAGCAGCATTCAAACTGTGATTAACAAATGGAAAAAAAGAGGCTCTGCAAAAACAAATCCACAGTCAGGCAAGAACAAAAAAAAATTTGTCCTCAACTGCAAGGAAAATATTCGGGATGCAAAGAAAAACCCACAAATAACATCAGCTGAAATACTAGACTCTCTGAAAACTAGCGGGTGGCTGTTTCAAGATGCACAATAAGGAGGCATTTGAAGAAATATGGCCTGCATGGTTGAGTCACCAGAAAAAAGTCATTACTGCACAAATGTCACAAAGTATCTCACCTACAATACGCAAAATACCACAGAGATAAAACTCAAAACTTTTGGACCCAGGTAATTTGGAGTGATGAGACCAAAATTGAACTTTTTGGCCATGACCATAAACGTTACATTGGGAGAGAGGCCAACAAGGCCTATAATGAAAGGAACACCATTTCTACCATAAACCATGGAGGTGGATCGCTGATGTTTTGGGGATGTGTGAGCTAAAAAGGCACAGGAATCTTGGTCAAAGTTGAAGGAAAGATGAATGCAGCACCTTATCAGCAAATACTGGAGGCAAATTTGCAATCATCAGCCCGGAATACTTGGATGTTCCAACATAACAATGATCCAAAACACAAGGCCAAGTCGACCTGTCATTGGCTACAGTAGAACAAAGTGAAGGTTCTGGAGTGGCCATCTCAGTCTCCTGACCTCAATATAATTGAGCCACTCTGGGGAGATCTCAAGTGAGCAATTCATGCTAGACAGCGCAGGAATTTACAGGAACTGGAGGATTTTGCCAGGAAGAGTGAGCAGCTTTACCATCTGAGAAAATAAAGAACCTCATCCACAACTACCACAAAAGCGGACTTTGATTTTAGATAGGCCATTCATGGTAATAAGAAATGGTGTATGTGAACTTTTGATTAGGGTCATTTGGATATTTTGGGTTGTGATTACGATTTGAAAAGAGAAAACACAGTAGTTTGACAACAAATGGCTTCACCCAACCACTAACCATGAAGGGAGAAAATGTTTTGGTGTTATTCATATTCTCTGAAAAATGGCCAAAAAAGCTAAATTTCTGCCAAGGTGTGTAAACTTTTGAGCACAACTGTATGTTTGACACTGGAGTGATATCAAAAGAGCTTTCCCTCACATCCCCCACCTATGAGACCATAACGTTTTAGGAATGGCCTCATTTTTATATTAGTGTGGAAAGAAAACTTTAAGGCCATGTTCACATTTTGCGGGTTTTACCGCGGATCCGCAGCATTTCTACAGGTGCGGGTCCGCAGCAGTTTCCATAGCATTTGCATTTACATGTAAACCCTATGGGAACCGCAATCCGCTGTGCACATGCTGCGGGAAAAACCACGCAGAAACGCAGCGGTTTACATTCTGCAGCATGTCACTTCTTTGTGCAGAATCGCTGCGATTCTGCACACATAGGAAAGCATTGATCCGCTAACTTCCCGCATGGGGCTGTGCCCACGATGCGGGAAGTAAGCGGATAATGTGCAGATGGTACCCGGGGTGGAGGAGAGGAGACTCTCCTGCATGCCCTGGGAACCATATTTGTGTAAAAAAAGGATTAAAATAAAAAATAATTACATACTCACCTCTCAGCGCTGCACGCGGCCGTCCGGTTGCAGGGTTGCTGTGCGAGCAGGACCTGTGGTGACATCGCGGTCACATGACCGTGACGTCGCAGTCACATGACCGTGACGTGACGAAGGTCCTTCTTGCACAGCCTCTTTGGAACCGGACCGCCACGTGCAACACCGAGGAGATCGGGACGTCAGAGGGTGAGTATAACCATTTTTTATTATTTTTAACATTACTATTGATGCTGCATATTGCTGCATATGCAGCATCAATAGTATAGGAGTAAACCCGCAGCGGAAACCGCAGAACAAACCGCAATAAATCTGCAGGGATAACCGCAGCGGTTTTGCCCTGCAGATTTATCAAATCCGCTGCGGGAGAACCCGCAGAGGACCCCGCAAAGTGTGCACATAGCCTTAGTTAGTCAGGGGTAATACAGGGGAAGGAGGCTGAGTCAGGATGATACAGGGGGAGAGGGGCTCAGTCAGTCAGGGATGATACGGGGGGGGGAGGTGCCCAGTCAGTCAAGAGTGATACAGGGGGAGGGAGCTCAGTCAGCATGATACAGGGGGAGACGGGCCCAGTCAGGGGTGATACAATGGGAGAGGGGCTTGGTCAGTCAGGGGTGATACAGGGAGCAGATGCTGCATGCTGGGCAATGTCACAGCACCAATCACAGCACTGCTTCATCAAACTCTTCCTGCAAGAGGAGAGACAGTATGCAGACTGCTGTGGTAGCAATCCCTACAGCCGTACCCAGGGAAAGGGTGCAGAGCTATAGAAGAAGGACAGATTAACATTGAGAGGTATCACTTAGTATACTAATTAACTATGCACTGACTGGCTAAACCCCAACCATAGCTGCAGGATCCCTTATTCCCCTGAGGTGCTCACACTAGCTATCAGAGTTCGTGCATGTGAGGAAAGCCTGTTTGTTAGGGAATTCCCACATGTATTCAGCCTGGCTAGCAGCCGTAAATGATGCAGCTGAGGCGATGAAAACAAAATCTCCGAGCACTAACAAATACTCGGAGTTCCCCAGAGCGAGCTTGGGAAAACCCAAGCAACGAGTATACTCGCTCACTAATAATCAGAGTCAATCTGACAACTATGCAGGAGAGGTGTTACCGTCAGTGGCACTTCTCCTGTACCAGTGGCAGTCTGACTCAGACAGCTACCGTGAGCACAGCAGGGGAAGGAGGGACCGTGCCACTATGGATCTGGACTAGAAAAGGCAATGCATAGCTGTGCTAGGGTAGGTGAAGGAGGAGCATTCTATCTTAGTCAGAGCTAGCCCTGCAGCAGTGCCCAGCGGGTGATTCACCGATCCCCAGTGGGCCAGTCCAAGCCTGACTACACAGTTTGCTGTGCAATTTCTCCTGCATAAGCAAATAACCTACATGTAATCAGGAACTACTTTTGAGGCACAGTGCAAAAGCTCAGAAGGGAA
This sequence comes from Ranitomeya variabilis, assembly GCF_051348905.1. Lineage (NCBI taxonomy): Eukaryota > Metazoa > Chordata > Amphibia > Anura > Dendrobatidae > Ranitomeya > Ranitomeya variabilis. The sequence goes on along the minus strand of NC_135238.1, from coordinate 102,784,160 downwards.
GGGGAGTCATATTGGAGTACAGATTTTGCTTGAATAAATTGCAGGTGTCATGACACATTGGCAGAGCCCTTAAGGTGTCAGAACTAGTGATGAGCGAATGCACTCGCCACTACTCGTTAGGCCGGCGTCACACTTAACTTAGGGAAATACGGTCCATTTTTTTTTTACAGGCGTAATACGCAGAAATGTTCCCTTTACAGTGTTCCGTATGCCATTCGTAGGCAGGGTGTGGCTGGATATTTTATGCATGTCATCCTGCGTATGTAATCCGTTTGTTCTGTTCTCGCAACCTTGCAAAATGGACACTATATATATATATATATATATATATATATATATATATATATATATATATACACTAGATGGTGGCCCGATTCTAACGCATCAGGTATTCTAGAATATGTATGTAGTTTATTTATGAAGATTTAAGAATAATGCAATGAATACACAGGATTCAGCCGGCGGGCCGAGCGTGACCAATCAGCGAAGCGTGGTTCAAGTCCCGCACCAATTCGCGGACGGACTGTGACAGGCGCTACCAATCAGTGAAGCCAGGGCCGGCTCCAGGTTTTTGAGGGCCCCGGGCAAAAGAGTCTTAGTGGTCACCCGCCTTTAACACATACCACGATTCATGATGCACAGATACAGCAGAGAAATATAGTACAACTACGTAGCATATAACACAGCCCACATAGTATATAACACAGCCCACGTAGCATATAGCACAGCCACATAGCATATAACACAGCCCAAATAGTATATAACACAGCCCACATAGCATATAGCACCACCATGTAGCATATAACACAGCCACGTAGTATATTGCAGCCCACGTAGCATATAACACAGCCCACATAGCATATAACACAGCCCACATAGTATATAACACAGCCCACATAGTATATAGCACAGCCACGTAGTATATTGCACAGCCACGTAGTATATAGCACAGCCCACATAGTATTTAACACAGCCCACGTAGTATATAACACAACCCACACAGTATAAAGCACAGCCATGTAGTATATAGCACAGCCACGTAGTATATAGCACAGCCACGTAGTATATAGCACAGCCCCATAGTATATAGCACAGCCCACATAGTATTTAACACAGCCCACGTAGTATATAACACAGTCCATGTAGTATATAACACAGCCCAAGTAGTATATAACACAGCCCTAGAAGTATATATCACAGCCCATGTAGTATATAGCACTGCCCATGCAGTATATATCACTGCCCACATAATATTTAACACAGCCCACGTAGTATATAACACATCCCAAGTAGTATATAACACAGCCCACGTAGTATATAGCACAGCCCACGCAATATATAGCACAGCCCACGCAATATATAGCACATCCCACGCAGTATATAGCAGAGCCACATAGTATATTGCACAGCCACGTAGTATATAGCACAGCCCATGTAGTATATAATACAGCCCACGTAGTATATAACACAGCCCACATAGTATATAGCACAGCCCACGTGGTATATAACACAGCCCACGTAGTATATAGCAGTGTGGGCACCATATCCCTTTTAAAAAAAGAAGTACAATAGAAAAATAATTATATACTCACCTTACGGCGGCCCCCGGACACAGCCCAGGCCTTTAATGATGCTCCCGCCAGGTCCGTTCTCAGTGATACTTTGCGGCAATAACCCGTAACGATGTAGCAGTCTCGCGATACCGCTACATTATCGGAGGTCATTACCGCACAACATTACTGGGACCGGAGCATCGCGAGGAGCAGGAAAAGCTGCCAGGGATGCCGGAAGGTGAGAATATCACAATTTTTTTTATTATTACTATTTTTAACATTATATCTTTTTACTATTGATGCTGCATAGGCAGCATCAATAGTAAAAAGTGAAGTAAAAAGGTCTTGCGAGACCGCTACATGATCACGGGTTATTGCCGCTAGGCATTACTGGGAATGGAGCGTCGCGAGGAGCTTCGGTAAAGGCCTCGACTGGATCCGGGGGCCAATGGAGGGTGAGTATATAACTATTTTTATTTTAATTGTTTTTTTAACAGGGATATGGTGCCCACATTGCTATATACTACATGGCCAGTGTTACATACTGCCTGGGCTGTGTTATATACTGCATGGGCTGTGCTATATACTACATGCCTGTGCTATATACTACGTGGGCTGTGTTATATACTGCATGGGCTGTGTTATAAACTACATGGCTGTGCTATAAACTATGTGGGCTGGCCTGTGTTACATACTGCGTGGGCTGTGTTATATACCGTACATACTCGAGTATAAGCCGAGAATTTCAGCCCATTTTTTTAGGCTGAAATTGCCCCTCTCGAGTCATTTATACTCGAGTCATACCCAGGGGATGGCAGGGAAGGGGGAGCGGCAGCTGTGTAATAATACTCACCTGCTCCTGGCTCAGTGTCCCTGGTTCCCCGGCAGCTTCTTCCTGTAGTGAGCGGTCACATGGTATCGCTCATTACAGTAATGAATATGGACCCACTCCAATCCATAGGGGTGGAGCCGCACATTCATTGTTGTAATGAGCAGTACCATGTGACCGCTCACTACAGGAAGAAGCTACCGGAGAACCAGGGACACCGTGCTAGGAGCAGGTGAGTATAACACAGTGCGCGATATTCAACTGCTCCCCGTTCCACCATCCCTGGCCGCCGCTACGTCTTTCCCATCCTCTGCAGAGACACTCAGGTCAGAGGGCGTGGTGATGTGATTAGTGAGGGCGCGGTGACACGATAAGTGTGCGCGCCACCCTCTGCCTGAATGTCAGCGTAGAGGACGGGAAGACACAGCGACGTCAACGGTGGAACATGGAGCAGGTGAATATAGCAAGTTCCGGGGGCCTGAGAGGTATGTCATTTTTTTTGTAATCGCAGCAACAGCATATGGGGCAAATGTCTGTATGGAGCATCTTATGGGGCCATGTGCAGCATTATATGGGGTAAATATCTGTATGGAGCATCTTATGGGGACATGTGCAGCATTATATGGGGCAAATATCTGTATGGGCCATGTAGCCATGTACAGCATTATATGGGGCAAATATCTGTATGGGGCATCTTATGGTGCCATAATCAACATTTGTGCAGCATTATATGGGACATATTTTAATATGGAGCATCTTATGGGGCCCATCATGAACTGTATGGAACATTATATGGGGCTCCTGATTCAATATGGATATTCAAAAACACTTAACCTACTGATGTCTCAATTACTTTCCCCAGCAGCTGCTGCATTTTCCACCATAGGCTTATACTCGAGTCACTAAGTTTTCCCAGTTTTTTTGTGGCAAAATTAGGGGTCTCGGCTTATATTCGTGTCGGCTTATACTCGAGTATATACGGTACTACGTGGCTGTGCTATAGACTATGTGGGCTGTGTTATATACTATGTTGATGTGCATTCTAGAATACCCGATGCGTTAGAATGGGGCAACCATCTAGTATATATATATATATATATATATATATATACATTTCACACAGAGAAAGATAGCAGAACAGCTGGTACCGGTAATTCAATTGCCGGCTTTTGCTATCTCCTTATCAAACCCGACAGGATATGAGACATGGTTTACATACAGTAAACCATTTCATATCCGTTAGCTTTTTACATATTCCTCACTAATAATGTTAGTAGTGTGTGTGTGCATAATTTGGGAGCTCTAGGTGTTAAAATAAAGGCTTTAATCACGGAAAAAAAAATTCTCCGCCAAAGTGGGAAAGCCAGTGACTGAGGGCAGATATTAATAGCCTAGAGAGGGACCATGGTTATTGGCCCCCCTGGCTAAAAACATTTGCCCCCAGCCACCCCAGAAAAGGCACATCTGTCAGATGCGCCTATTCTGGCACTTAGCCACTCTCTTCCCACTCCAGAGTAGCGGTGGGATATGGGGTAATAAGGGGTTAATGTCACCTTGCTATTGTAAGGTGACATTAAGCCAGGTTAATAATGGAGATATGTCAATAAGACACCTATCCATTATTAATCCAATAGTAATAAAGGGTTAAAAATACACACACATTATGAATAAAGTATTTTAATGAAAGAAACACAGGGTTTTATTATTCTTTATTGTACGCTTAATCCAACTGAAGACCCTCGATCTCCTAGATAAAAAGAAAATAAAAAAGCAACAATATCCCATACCTTTCCGCCGTACAGTCATGCCCCAAGCAGTAATCCATCTGAAGGGGTTAAATACAGTTGCAACCAGGAGCGGTGCTGATGCGACTGCTCCTGGCTGTAAAAGACTGGGGAATGAATGGAATGCAGGGGAACGTAGCTTCGTAGTCTTGCGGTGATGCGCCCCCTGGTGGCAGAAACTCATATGAACTCTAGCGTTGGAAAATATTCAGAAACGGCGAGTGTGAGCGAGCTGAGTGTGACCTGAGCGTAAGTGTGAATGGCGGTAAGTGTGTGACTTGTGATTCAGTGACTTTGGAATCAGGGAGTTTCCAAAGGAGGAATTACTTCTGTTTTTTTTTTTTTTTTTAAATTAATACTTTGTATTTATTTTTAATTAACGTTTCTGTGTGGTGCAATCCCCATTAGGAAATGTGCTCCACAATTGTTAATGCCATCCAGTGCACATCTTGCCACATGTATGCAGTCCTTGACCAGCTGGTCGAGGGTGCATACTGCTGTGCGAGATGTGAGCACATTGTGCATTTGGAAAGCCAGATACTGGATCTAAATGTGCAGCTGGCAACACTGAGATCCATAGACAATATGGAGAGGAGTCTTCTGCTCACAGAGCAGACGCTCAATGGGATAGATGAGGAGGGGGATGGTAGGATGGAGCTGCAGGACAGTGTGGCAGTTAGCTGGGTGACAGATAGAAGGCGGGGTAGAGGGAAGAGTGCCAGAGAGGCTAGTCCTGATCTGGCACACCCCAATAAGTTTGCTAAGTTGGCAGATGAGGGGGGTGCCAGTACAGGGGTAGCACTGCTGCAGCCAGGCATGTCCTCTGAAAGCCGGAGGAGTGACTGCTCCAGTAAGGAGGGAAATAGGAGAGCAGGGCAGGCCAGACAGGTGCTGCTAGTGGGGGACTCAATTATTAGGGGAACAGATAGGGCAATCTGTCACAAAGACAGGGATCGTCGGACGGTGTGCTGCCTACCTGGCGCTCGAGTCAGACACATCGCTGATCGGGTGGACAGATTACTGGGAGGGGCTGGTGAGGACCCAGCGGTCATGGTGCACATTGGCACAAATGACAAAGTTAGAGGTAGGTGGAATGTCCTTAAAGATGATTTCAGGGAATTAGGCTGCAAGCTGAAAGCAAGGACCTCCAACATGGTATTTTCCGAAATACTGCCTGTACCACGTGCCACGCCAGAGAGGCAACGGGAGATTAGGGAGGTTAATAAGTGGCTCAAGAATTGGTGTAGGAAGGAGGGGTTTGGGTTCCTGCAGAACTGGGCCGACTTCTCAGTTGGCTACAGGCTCTACGCTAGGGACGGGCTGCACCTCAATGGGGAAGGGGCAGCTGTGCTGGGGGAGAAAATGGTTAGAAGGTTGGAGGAGTGTTTAAACTAGGGATTGGGGGGGAGGGTATTCATTTTATAGGAGGGGAAGATAGTGCAGATAGAGATCTGGGCACAAATAAGGAAGTTGGGGGTGGCGGTGGCATGGGGGGTGGGGTTAGAACAGTTAGTAATTTAAGAAAGAATAGAGGTACAGAGAGTAACATCAAGTGCATGTATACTAATGCCAGAAGCCTCGCCAACAAAATGGATGAATTAGAACTAATGTTGTTGGAGCATAATTATGACATGGTGGGGATATCTGAGACGTGGCTGGATGAGAGCCATGACTGGGCTGTTAACTTGCAGGGCTATAGCCTGTTCAGAAATGACCGTACAGATAAGCGAGGGGGAGGGGTGTGTCTATATGTAAAATCTTCCTTAAAACCCATCCTGCGTGATAATATAGGTGAATTTAATGAAAATGTAGAGTCCCTGTGGGTGGAGATAAGGGGAGGGGGAAAAAATAATAAATTACTGATAGGGGTTTGTTATAAATCTCCAAAAATAATGGAAGCAATGGAGAATATCCTCGTAAAGCAAACAGATGAAGCTGCGACTCAAGGAGAAGTCATTATTATGGGGGACTTCAACTACCCTGAAATAGATTGGGGAATAGAAACCTGCAGTTCCAGCAAAGGAAATCGGTTGTTGACAACTATGAGAGACAATTACCTTTCACAACTGGTTCAGGACCCAACAAGGAGGGGGGCACTGCTAGACCTAATATTAACCAACAGGCCAGACCGCATATCAAATATAAGGGTTGGGGGTCACTTGGGGAATAGTGATCACAAAATAATAAGTTTTCATGTCTCCTTTAATAAGATGTATAGTAGAGGGGTGACAAGGACACTAAACTTCAGGAGGGCAAATTTCCAACGGATGAGAGAGGATCTTGGTGCAATTAACTGGGACGATATCCTGAGACACAAAAATACACAAAGAAAATGGGAGACGTTTATTAGCATCCTGGATAGGACCTGTGCACAGTATATACCGTATGGGAATAAACATACTAGAAATAGGAGGAAACCAATATGGCTAAATAGAGCTGTAAGGGGCACAATAAGGGACAAAAAGAAAGCATTTAGAGAATTAAAGGAAGTAGGTAGTGAGGAGGCATTAAATAAATACAGAAAATTAAATAAATTCTGTAAAAAGCAAATCAAGGCAGCAAAAATTGAAACAGAGAGACTCATTGCCAGAGAGAGTAAAAATAATCCCAAAATATTCTTTAACTATATAAATAGTAAGAAACTAAAATGACAGTGTTGGCCCCCTTAAAAATAATCTGGGGGAAATGGTGGATGAGGATGAGGAAAAAGCCAATATGCTAAATGACTTTTTTTCATCAGTATTTACAAAAGAAAATCCCATGGCAGACAAAATGACTAGTGATAAAAATTCCCCATTAAATGTCACCTGCTTAACCCAGCAGGAAGTACAGCGGTGTCTAAAAATAACTAAAATTGACAAATCTCCGGGCCCGGATGGGATACACCCCCGAGTACTGCAGGAACTAAGTACAGTCATTGATAGACCATTATTTTTAATCTTTAAAGACTCCATAATAACAGGGTCTGTACCACAGGACTGGCGTATAGCAAATGTGGTGCCAATATTCAAAAAAGGGGCAAAAACTGAACTCGGTAATTATAGGCCAGTAAGCTTAACCTCTACTGTGGGTAAAATCCTGGAGGGCATTCTAAGGGATACTATACTGGAGTATCTGAAGAGGAATAACCTTATGACCCAGTATCAGCACGGGTTTACTAGGGACCGTTCATGTCAGACTAATTTGATCAGCTTCTATGAAGAGGTAAGTTCCGGACTGGACCAAGGGAACCCAGTGGACGTAGTGTATATGGACTTTTCCAAAGCTTTTGATACGGTGCCACACAAAAGGTTGTTACATAAAATGAGAGTAATGGGGATAGGGGAAAATATGTGTAAGTGGGTTGAGAGCTGGCTCAGGGATAGGAAACAAAGGGTGGTTATTAATGGAGCACACTCGGACTGGGTTGCGGTTAGCAGTGGGGTACCATAGGGGTCAGTATTGGGCCCTCTTCTTTTTAACATTTATTAATGACCTTGTAGGGGGCATTCAGAGTAGAATTTCAATATTTGCAGATGACACTAAACTCTGCAGGGTAATCAATACAGGGGAGGACTATTTTATATTACATGATGATTTATGTAAACTAGAAGCTTGGGCTGATAAATGGCAAATGAGCTTTAATGGGGATAAATGTAAGGTCATGCACTTGGGTAGAAGTAATAAGATGTATAACTATGTGCTTAATTCTAAAACTCTGGGCAAAACCGTCAATGAAAAAAACCTGGGTATATGGGTGGATGACAAACTCATATTCAGTGGCCAGTGTCAGGCAGCTGCTACAAAGGCAAATAAAATAATGGGATGTATTAAAAGAGGCATAGATGCTCATGAGGAGAACATAATTTTACCTCTATACAAGTCACTAGTTCGACCACACTTAGAATACTGTGCACAGTTCTGGTCTCCGGTGTATAAGAAAGACATAGCTGAACTGGAGCGGGTGCAGAGAAGAGCGACCAAGGTTATTAGAGGACTGGGGGGTCTGCAATACCAAGATAGGTTATTACACTTGGGGCTATTTAGTTTGGAAAAACGAAGACTAAGGGTTGATCTTATTTTAATGTATAAATATATGAGGGGACAGTACAAAGACCTTTCTGATGATCTTTTTAATCATAGACCTGAGACAGGGACAAGGGGGCATCCTCTACGTCTGGAGGAAAGAAGGTTTAAGCATAATAACAGACGCGGATTCTTTACTGTAAGAGCAGTGAGACTATGGAACTCTCTGCCGTATGATGTTGTAATGAGTGATTCATTAATTAAATTTAAGAGGGGACTGGATACCTTTCTGGAAAAGTATAATGTTACAGGGTATATACACTAGATTCCTTGATAAGGCGTTGATCCAGGGAACTAGTCTGATTGCCGTATGTGGAGTCGGGAAGGAATTTTTTTCCCCATGGTGGAGTTACTCTTTGCCACATGGGTTTTTTTTGCCTTCCTCTGGATCAACATGTTAGGGCATGTTAGGTTAGGCTATGGGTTGAACTAGATGGACTTACAGTCTTCCTTCAACCTTAATAACTATATAACTATATAAAAGAAGCTGCATTCCTATCATTCCATAGTTTTTACAGCCAGGGGCAGCTGCATTAGCAGGCTCCTGGTTGTAAAATTATTTAACCCCTTCAGATGGATTTACATCATGGGACATGACTGTATGGCGGACATGTATGGGATATTGTGCTTTTTTATTTTTCCTTTTTTAAGATGACAATGGTCATCAGTTGGATTGAGACTACAATAAAGAATGAAAAACCCCATGTGTATTTAGTTCAGTAAAATACTTTATTCATAATATGTGTGTTTTTTTAACCCTTTATTACTGTTGGATTAATAATGGATAGGTTTCTTATTGACATCTCTCCATTATTAACCAGGCTTAATGTCACCTTACATTAGCAAGGTGACATTAACCCTTTATTACCCCATATCCCACGGCTACTCGGGAGTGGGAAGAGAGTGACTAAGTGCCATAATAGGCGCATCTTACAGATGCGCCTTTTCTGGGGTGGCTGGGGGCAGATGTTTTTAGCCTGGATGGGGGGGGGGGCAAAAACCATGGTCCCTCTCTAGGCTATTAGGCTATGTGCACACGAAAGAAAAGAGGTGCAGAATTTTCTGCACACAATCTGCATCTCCTGGCAGAATCCACAGCTGCGTTTTTTATGCGTTTTTTGTGCGTTTTTAGTGCATTTTTTGTGCATATATTATTTCTATAATGGAGGGGTGCAGAAACGCTGCAAAACTGCACAAAAGAAGAGACATGCACTTCTTTGAAATCTGCAGTGTTTCTGTGCAGATTTTTCTGCACCATGTGCAGAGCTTTTTTTTCCCACATTGATTTACATTGTACTGTAAATCACAGTGCAGTTCTGCAGCGTTTCTGCTGCAGAAAAATCTGCTGCAGATCTGCACCAATTCTACACTAAATCTGCATCGTGTGCACATACCCTTAACCCCTTAGTGACAGAGCCAATTTGGTACTTAATGACCGAGCCAATTTTTACAATTCTGACCAGTGTCACTTTATGAGGTTATAACTCTGGAACGCTTTATCGGATCCCGCGGATTCTGAGATTGTTTTTTCGTGACATGTTGTACTTCAAGTTAGTGGTAACATTTCTTCGATATTACTTGCGATTATTTATGAAAAAAATGGAAATATGGCGAAAATTTTTAAAATTTTGCAATTTTCAAACTTTGTATTTTTATGCCCTTAAATCAGAGAGATATGTCACAAAAAATAGTTAATAAATAACATTTCTCACATGTCTACTTTACATCAGCACAATTTTGGAAACAATTTTTTTTTTGTTAGGGAGTTATAAGGGTTAAAATTTGACCAGCAATTTCTCATTTTTACAACACCATGTTTTTTTTAGGGACCACATCACCTTTGAAGTGATTTTGAGGGGTCTATTTGATAGAAAATAACCAAGTGTGACACCATTCTAAAAACTGCACACCTCAAGCTGCTCAAAACTACATTCAAGAAGTTTATTAACCCTTTACATACTTCACAGGAACTAAAACAATGTGGAAGAAAAAAATTAACATTTAACTTTTTTTTGCAAACATTTTACTTCAGAACCATTTTTTTTTAATTTTCACAAGTGTAAAAACAGAAATTTAACCACAATTTTGTTGTGCAATTTTTCCTGAGTACGCCAATACCCCATATGTGGAGGTAAACCACTGTTTGGGCGCACCACAGAGCTTGGAAGTGAAGGAGCACCGTTTGACTGTTTCAATGCAGAATTGGCTGGAATTGAGATCGGACGCCATGTCGCGTTTGGAGAGCCCCTAATGTGCCTAAACAGTGGAAACCCCCCAAAAGTGACACCATTTTGGAAACTAGACCCCCCAAGGAACTTATCTAGATGTGTGGTGAGCACTTTGAACCCCCAAGTGCTTCACAGAAGTTTATAACGTAGAGCCGTGAAAATAAAAAATCGCATTTGTTTTCTCAAAAATGATTTTTTCGCCCACAAATTCTTATTTTCACAAGGGTAACAGGAGAAATTAGACCACAAAAGTTGTTGTGCAATTTCTCCTGAGTACGTCGATACCCCATATATGGGGGTAAACCACTGTTTGGGCGCACCGCAGAGCTTGGAAGAGAAGGAGTGTCGTTTTACTTTTTCAATGTAGAATTGGCTGGAATTGAGATCGGACACCATGTCACGTTTGGAGAGCCGCTGATGTGCCTAAACAGTGGAGACCCCCCACATATGACACCATTTTGGAAACTAGACCCCTTAAGGAACTTATCTAGATGTGTGGTGAGCACTTTAAACCCCCAGGTGCTTCACAGAAGTTTATAACGTAGAGCCGTGAAAATAAAAAAATCGCATTTTTTCTACAAAAATGATCTTTTTGCCTCCAAATTTTTATTTTACCAAGGGTAACAGGAAAAAATGGACCCCAGAAGTTGTTGCACAATTTGTCTTGAGTACGCCGACACCCCATATGTGGGGGTAAACCACTGTTTGGGCGCATGGCTGAGCTCGGAAGCAAAGGAGCGCCATTTGACTTTTCAATGCAAAATTGACTGGAATTGAGATCGGACGCCATGTCGTGTTTGGAGAGCCCCTGATGTGCCTAAACAGTAGAAACCCCCCCAAAGTGACCCCATTTTGGAAACTAGACCCCCCAAGGAACTTATCTAGATGTGTAGTGAGAACTTTGAATGCCCAAGTGCATCACAGAAGTTTATAATGCAGAGTCGTGAAAATAAAAAATATATATTTTTTAACAATAAAGATTTTTTAGCCCCCAAGTTTTTATTTTCACAAGGGTAACAAGAGAAATTGGACCCCAAAAGTTGTTGTCCAATTTGTCCTGAGTATGCTGGTACCCCATATGTGGGGGTAAACCACTGTTTGGGCACACGGCAGAGCTCGGAAGGGAAGGAGCGCCATTTTGGAATGCAGACTTTGATAGAATTGTCTGCGGGCGTTATGTTGCGTTTGCAGACCCCTAATGTACCTAAACAGTAGAAACCCCCAACAAGTGACCCCATTTTGGAAAATAGACCCCAAAAGGCACTTACCTAGATATGTGGTGAGAACTTTGAATGCCCAAGTGCTTCACAGAAGTTTATAATGCAGAGTAGTGAAAATAAAAAATATTTTTTTTCCCACAAAAAAGATTTTTTTAGCCCCCAAATTTTTATTTTCACAAGGGTAACAAGAGAAATTGGACCCCAAAAGTTGTTGTCCAATTTGTCCTGAGTATGCTGGTACCCCATATGTGGGGGTAAACCACTGTTTGGGCGCACGGCAGAGCTCGGAAGGGAAGGAGCGCCATTTTGGAATGCAGACTTTGATAGAATTGTCTGCGGGCATTATGTTGCGTTTGCAGACCCCTAATGTACCTAAACAGTAGAAACCCCCAACAAGTGACCCCATTTTGGAAAATAGACCCCCCAAGGAACTTATCTAGATATGTGGTGAGAACTTTGAATGCCCAAGTGCTTCACAGAAGTTTATAATGCAGAGTAGTGAAAATAAAAAAATATTTTTTTTCCCACAAAAAAGATTTTTTTAGCCTCCAAATTTTTATTTTCACAAAGGTAACAAGAGAAATTGGATGCCAATATTTGTTCTCCAATTTGTCCTGAGTATTCTGGTACCCCATATGTGGGGGTAAACCACTGTTTTGGCACACGGCAGAGCTCGGAAGAGAAGGAGCGCCATTTTGGAATTCAGACTTTGATAGAATTGTCTGTGGGTGTTATGTTGCGTTTGCAGAGCCTCTGATGTACCTAAACAGTAGAAACCCCCACAAGTGACCAAATTTTGGAAACTAGACCCCCTAAGAAACTTATCTAGATATGTAGTGAGAACTTTGAAAGCTCAAGTGCTTCACAGAAGTTTATAATGCAGAGTAGTGAAAATAAAAAAATATTTTTTTTTTCCAACAAAAAAGATTTTTAGCCCCCAAGTTTTTATTTTCACAAGGGTAACAGGAGAAATTGGACCCCAAAAGTTGTTGTCCAATTTATCCCGAGTACGCTGATGCCACATATGTGGGGGTAAACCACTGTTTGGGCGCACGGCAGAGCTCAGAAGGGAGGGAGTACCATTTGACTTTTTTAGCGCAAAACTGGCTGTCGTGTTTGGAGACCCCCTGATGTACCTAAACAGTGGAAACCCCCAAATTATAACTCCAACCCTAACTCCAACACACCCCTAACCCTAATCTCAACCCGATCCATAATCCTAATCACAACCCTAACGATAATCACAACCCTAACCCCAAAACAGCCCTAATCTCAACCCTAACCATAACCCTAATCAAAACCCCAAATCCAACACACCCCTAACCCTAACCCCAACCCTAATCCCAACCCTAATCCAAACCCTAACCCTAATCCCAACTCTAACCCTAACTTTAGCCCCAACCCTAACCCTAACTTTAGCCCCAACCCCAACCATAACTTTAGCCCCCGTCGTCACAAAAAAAGTTCAATGTAACCTTTTTTTTGTACGTCGCGTCCGCCATTTCCGCGCATGCGTGGCCGTAACTCTGCCCCCTCCTCCCCAGGACATAGACTGGGCAGCGGATGCGTTGAAAAACTGCATCCGCTGCCCACGTTGTGCACAATTTTCACAACGTGCGTCGGTACGTCGGGCCGACGCATTGCGACCTCCCCGTACCGACGCAAGTGTGAAAGAAGCCTAAGGCTACTTTCACACTAGCGTCGTACTCAGCCCATCGCAGTGTGTCGGGCCGACGTACCGACGCTAGCGTTGTAAGCACCGCACAATGGGTGCAGCGGATGCTGTTTTTCAACGCATCCGCTGACCCATTGTGAGGTGCGGGGAGGCGGGGGCGGAGTTCCGGCCACGCATGCGCGGTCGGAAATGGCGGACACGTCGCACAAAAAAGTTACATGTAGCTTTTTTTGTGCCGACGGTCCGCCAAAGCACGACACATCCGTCGCACGACGGATGCGACATGTGGCAATCCGTCGCTAATGCAAGCCAATGGAGAAAAAACGCATCCTGCAAGCACTTTTGCAGGATGCGTTTTTTCTCCAACGACGCATTGCGACGGAAGCCAAAAAACGCTAGTGTGAAAGTAGCCTAACCCTAGCCCTAACCCTAAATTTAGCCCTAACCCTAACTCTAACCCTAACTCTAACCCTAACCCTAACCCTAATTTTAGCCCCAACTCGTCTTCTTCTGCCGGCCGGCAGATGGCAGCAGATGGCGAGCGCACTGCGCATGCGCCCGCCATGATGAAAAAGCCGGCTGGCAGGAGAAGACAGAAGAGGACCCAGGGACACCAGGTGAGTATGGTAGGGTCCCCGAATCCCCCTATTTCTCTGTCCTCTGATGTGTGATCACATCAGAGGACAGAGAATTACAGATCGCTTTTTTTTTTTTTTTTTGCGGTCGCCGGTAAACTGTTAATTACCGGCAATCGCAAAACAGGGGTCAGTGCAAACCGACCCCGATCATGTTTTTTGGGGTCTCGGCTACCCCCGGCAGCCGAGACCCCAAAGATCTTCCGGGTGCCGGGCGCCCATCGGGAGCCACAAGGAGCACCGGGGGAGGTAGGTAAGTATCGGGGGGCTATTGGGGGCCATCGGGGACCACATTTCTCTGTCCTCCGATGTGCGATCACATCGGAGGACAGAGAAATTAAACGGCAAATCGCGTTTTTTTTTTGTTGCGACCGCCGGTAAACGGTTAATTACCGGCGATCGCAACTCGGGGGTCGGTAAAACCCCCCCGAATCATGTTCTCTGGGGTCTCGGCTACCCTCGGCAACCGAGACCCCAGAGAAAATCTGACTCTGGGGGCGCTATTCACTTTTTCCACAGCGCCGTTAATTAACGGCGCTGTGGTTTAAGTACCCTTAGCGGCCGCCGTTAAAAGGCGTATCGGCGGTCGTTAAGGGGTTAATATCTGCCCTCAGTCACTGGCTTTCCCACTCTGACGGAGAAAATTGCGCAGGAGCAAACACCAGTTTTTTCCCTGATTTAACCCTTTATTTTAACACCTACAGCTCCCAAATTTTGCACACAGACACTTCTTACATTACTAGTGAGGAATATGTAAAAATCGAATGGATTTGAAATGGTTTATTAACCATGTCTCATATCCTGTCGGGTTTGATAAGGAGATAGCAAAAGCCGGCAATTGAATTACCGTCTTTTCTGCTATCTAGCTCTGTATCTAATATATAAAGCTGAATGTGTGTGTGTGTGTGAGTGTGTATGTATGTGTGTATGTCCGGGATTGGCATCTGCACCGTCACAGCGACAGCCACAAAATTTTGCATAGTCACACATCTGGACCCCAAGAGCATCATAGGCTATGTTGTGAGGCAAAATTTTAACCCCGCGCTTTCCAATTCACCAAACAATTTTGCCCCTATCTACATAATGGGGAAAAAGTGAAAGGAAAAGTGTTGGAGGCAAATTGACAGCTGCCAGATGTGAACAAGGGGGACTTAAAGAATGAGAGCGATGGCGCCAAAGAGTATATACCATACAGTTGCTAAGGTGGGGTCCCGTCATGGGATACTCACCACACTCGGGGATACACACAAAATGCGCCACACACTACCACATGCTTGAACACATATACCACCCTCAGCACACATTTCACCACACATACACCAACCTCGCCACATAAAAGTCAAAAAACAAAAGTCACTGCTCAAAACTCACCACGTGCAAAACTCGCCACATGCAAAACAAGGCTCATGCAAAACTAGCCACACGTGCATGGAAAACTCACCACACGCAAAACTTGCACACGCGGAAAAATTGCCACATGCACAAAAGTTGCAACACATGCAAAAGTTGCCTCACACAAAACTTGCACATACTCAAAACGCACCACACAAAAAATTCGCCAAGCGCAAAACTCGCCATGTGCAAAACTTGCTGTACACAACTTGCTACACTAACCTGACACATGCAACTCGGCACACAAAAAGTTGCTACACGCATGTCGCCACACAAAACTCATATCACAAAAGTCGCTACATGCATGTCGCCACACACATCTCAACACACACAACTTGACACTTGAAACTCACCCTAAAACACACACAAGTCTGGTATTATCCTTCAAAAATAAAAATCTGACTAATAAGCAGACAAACTACAAGAGCAACAAATGTACTATATAGGAAATATGGCAGCTGTCAGTCACATGACCTGTCTATTATGTGTATGTGTGAGCTAATATATACTGCCAGGGGGGAAGGCTTCCTGTTGGCTGGGGATTTATCAGGCTGCCAATTTAGCTTACAAATACTGAGGTAAAAATACTGACCAAATAACGTGTGAATGAGGTATAATACAGGAGGAGATGACATACAGGTACATACTATATACAGGGGAGATGACACACAGGTATATACTATATACAGCAGCAGATGACACACAGGTTTATACTATATACAGGAGGAGATGACTTACAGGTATAAGATGTGAGGGGGAAAATGAGAGGCGTTATGGGAAAATTAGAGAAGTGAGGTGCTATAACTAACCACAGATATTTACTATGCCCAGGCAACGCCGGGCTCTTCAGCTAGTAAAATATAACCATATACAGTACAGACCAAAAGTTTGGACACATCTTCTCATTTAAAGATTTTTGTGTATTTTCAGGACTATGAAAATTGTAAATTCACACTGAAGGCATCAAAACTATGAATTAACACATGTGGAATAATAAACTTAACAAAAAAGGGTGAAACAACTGAAATTATGTTTAATATTCTAGGTTCTTCAAAGTAGCCACCTTTTGCTTTGATGACTGCTTTGCACACTCTTGGCATTCTCTTGATGAGCTTCAAGAGCTAGCCACCGGAAATGGGCTTCCAACAATCTTGAAGGAGTTTCCAGAGATGCTTAGCACTTGCTGACCCTTTTGCCTTCACTCTGCGGTCCAGCTCACCCCAAACCATCTCGATTGGGTTCAGGTTTGGTGACTGTGGAGGCCAGGTCATCTGGTGTAGCACCCCATCACTCTCCTTCTTGGTCAAATAGCCCTTACACAGCCTGGAGGTGTGTTTGGGGTCATTGTCCTGTTGAAAAATAAATGATGATCCAACTAAACGCAAACCGGATGGAATAACATGCTGCTGCAAGATGCTGTGGTAGCCATGCTGGCTCAGTATGCCTTCAATTTTGAATAAATCCCCAACAGTGTCACCAGCAAAGCACCCCCACACCATCACACCTCCTCCTCCATGCTTCACGGTGGGAACAAGGCATGTAGAGTCTATCCGTTCACCTTTTCTGCGTCACACAAAGACACAGTAGTTGGAACCAAAGATCTCATTTTTGGACTCATCAGACCAAAGCACAGATTTCCACTGGTCTAATGTCCATTCCTTGTGTTCTTTAGCCCAAACTAGTGTCTTCCACATGTTGCCTGTCCTTAGCAGTGATTTCCTAGCAGCTATTTTACCATGAAGGCCTGCTGCACAAAGTCTCCTCTTAACAGTTGTTGTAGAGATGTGTATGCTGCTAGAACTCTGTGTGGCATTGACCTGGTCTCTAATCTGAGCTACTGTTAACTTGCGATTCCGGAGGCTGGGGACTCTGATAAACTTATCCTGAGAAGCAGAGGTGACTCTTGGTATTCCTTTCCTGGGGCGGTCTTCATGTGAGCCAGTTTCTTTGTAGCGCTTGATGGTTTTGGCAACTGCACTTGGGGACACTTTCAAAGTTTTCCCAATTTTTCGGACTGACTGACCTTCATTTCTTAAAGTAATGATGGCCACTCGTTTTTCTTTACTTAGCTGCTTTTTTCTTGCCATAATACAAATTCTAACAGTCTATTCAGTAGGACTATCAGCTGTGTATCCACCAGACTTCTGCTCAACACAACTGATGGTCCCAACCCCATTTATAAGGCAAGAAATCCAACTTATTAAACCTGACGGGGCACACCTGTGAAGTGAAAACCATTTCCGGTAACTACTTCTTGAAGCTCATTAAGAGAATGCCAAGAGTGTGTAAAGCAGTCATAAAAGCAAAAGGTGGCTACTTTGAAGAACCTAGAATATAAGACATATTTTCAGTTGCTTCACACTATTTTGTTAAGTACATAATTCCACATGTGTTATTTCATAGTTTTGATGCCTTCAGTGTGAATTTACAATTTTCATAGTCATGAAAATACAGAAAAAATCTTTAAATGAGGTGTGTCCAAAATTTTGGCCTGTACTATATGTAAATATATATATATATATATATATATATATATATGTGTGTGTGTGTCAATGACATATCTATCTATATATATATATATATATATATATATATATATATATATATATATATATATGCCTATTCTATGTGTAGACGTTTATTTTGTCTATTCTATTCTAACCTGTCAGTGTGATTTTACTGTACACGGCACTGAATTGCCGTCTTTTCTATAGAACACCGATGCATATTTCTCGCAAGTCACACTGATGGTCCGTGTGTAATCCGTATTTTTTGCGCACCCATAGACTTTCATTGGCAGATTTTTTACGCAGTACGCTGACAAACACAGCATGCTGCGATTTTCTCTGCCCGTAAAATACAGCAGAGAAATATACGGCAGATGGGAGCTGCCCCATAGAGAAACATTGGTCCGTGTGCAATGCGTAGTTTCTGTGCCTCTCATACGTACGTATTCCTATCTTTGTTGTGGTCTTGCAGTGATTGACTTGGCCGCACAGCATCATCACGAGTATGAGACTTGGTGCCACCCTGCTCACCGCATTCTGCTCCGGACTTAGCGAGTGTAGGGAGAGCTGCTGACGAGATAAGGTCAGAATCGTACTTTTAATAGTTAGTGTAGGTCTGCAACTGTTCAGACCACAACTCCTGAGAAACCAACAGTCCTTTTTGGGGCTAATTTGTGGGTCCCGAGATTGCAGCTCAAGGTAGGCATGGCACAGCATATCCATATCAGTGCAAGGACTGCAGGCACTGTATTTGCGTACATAGCTTCCACTGCATCCTTCTCAAAGCTCAATAACTGTCTGCTGCCGCTTATTTACTATATACCTACAGTAGCTGCAGTTTTCATAAAAAAAAAATATCACCAAAACTCCCCCCAAAAATGTTTTAAAAATCATAATTTTGCAAGCATACGTAGCATACTTGTGTGTGTGCTAGCCTTGTTCTACTTTCTTTTTTTTTATTTTTTTAAATTCACCCAAAAGCAAAAAAAAAAAAAATACAGTCCGTTATGTCAGGCTGAGGGCTGGTGTTTCTGTTTGAAAGTAGAATTAGTCTTACCGGTAATTCAGTTTCTAGGAACCTTCCACGACAGCAGTATCGATGTCTCTCCGCCCTAATAGGGGACAGGAAAAAAAGAGGTTAAATACCCCTCCCCTTCCTGCAAACACCAGTGCTTTTTCTGGACATAGTAGCATGTATAGTTACCACCTAAGTGCAGGAAACATCCAATGAGAATATCTGATAGGGAGGGAAATTAGTGCTGTCGTGGAAGGTTCCTAGAAACCGAATTACCGGTAAGACTAATTCAATTTTCTCCAGTCACCTTCCACGACAGCAGTAATGCCAACAAGTAATTTCTTAGGGAGGGACAACTGCCTGCAGAACGCGTCTGCCAAACATAGGTCCCTAGATAAATTTAGTCTGTAGTGCCTGGTGAATGTACGGACTGACGACTAGGTGGCGGTTCTGCATATCTGCTCAGATGATGCATTCCCTCTCTCTGCCAAGGAAGTCGAGACTGAATGGGTGGAGTGGGCCTTCAGCGATACCGGGGGTGCAAGCTTCTGAAATGAATACGCTAGACAAATAGCTTGTTTGATCCAGTTAGCGATTGTACTTTTAGCTGCTTTTTTGCCTTTATTCCCTCCTGTCTACTGGGTGAATAGGTTTTGATCTATCCTCCAATTTTCAGTCTGTTGGAGATAGAAAAGGACCACCCTGCGGACATCCAGGGTGTGGAAGGCTTCTTCCTTCGGATTAGATGGATTTGGACAGAATGAGGGTAAAACAATATCCTGACTTCTGTGGAAATCCGAGACCACCTTAGGCATAAAGGAAGGGTCTAGCTTAAGGATTTAACCCATTAAGGATTATGGTATCCATGGTGATGGTTAAATATGGTTCCTGTACTGACAAGGCCTGCAGCTCTCCTATACGCCTAGTGGTAGTGATTGCTACTAGGAAGATGGTCTTAAGAGTCAGGATTTTTAAGCTGATGGTTGATAAAGGTTCAAACGGGTCCCCGGTCAGACTATTCAGGACTAGGTTCAAATCCCATGGAGGGGTCTATACATGGAGCCTAGGGCGAATCCTATTTGCAGATGTCATGAAACGTCTAACTCAGCGGTGGCTATCTAAATCCTGATCAAAGAAGGAAGTGCCGACACCTGAACCTTCAGGGTACAAGGTGAGAGTCCTAGATCCATTGCCCTCTGCAGAAATTCTAAGATTTGTGCAATATTGGGATGAAATTGATAGGGATTGTTTGGAAAACACCAGGATGAACATTATTTTCAAACCTTGCCATAGATGGCATTGGCTATTGGTTTCCTACTTTTTGGTCTGTATTACGTCATCTGAGAGACTTCTGGCTCTCAGAATCTCGGCCTCAGTAACCAGGCCGCCAGTTTCAACCTGTGTAAGTCTGGCTGTAGCAGGGGTCCCTGCTGAAGAAGGTCGACTATCTGGGGCAGAAGTATCGGGCCCTCTAGAGACATGTCTGTCAATGCGCCGTACCAGTTTCTGCCTTGCCACATTGGTGCCACCAGAATCGTTGTGACTCGGTCTGCCCGGATCTTTTGTAGTGTTCTCGCTAGCATAGGTACTGGTGGGTAGGCGTATGCCAGAGCAAACTTCCAAGGATGGGAGAAGGCATTCAGTCTTTGCGCTTCGCTTGAGGGGTTGAGGGAGAAGAAAGTGCTCGACTTCATGTTCTGACTGTTGGCACAGATCCACATTGGGACTTCCCCACCTCCGGACCAGGGATAGGAAGACCTCTTGGTTTAGAGACCCCGATGCACTTCACCACCCTGCTTTACCCCACGAGGAGGTGCAGGAAGGGTGGGATAGAGGGTCCCAAGTCGAGCAGAGATGGGAGCAGTCACAGGAGGAGGAGAGCGGAGCCTCCGACCTCGACTGCCCGGCACAAAATGGTAACAACGCTCCCGATCGCCGTCCACGGCAGCACTATCAGAAACCTCTTCATGCCCCATAGGGGACAAGAAAAACACTGGTGGTTGCAGCAAGGGGAGGAGTATTTAACCTCTTTGTTTCCTATCCTCTATTAGGGCGGGAAGACATCCTCCGATACTGCTGTCGTGGAAGGTGACTGGAGAAAAATCTTATTTCCGCATGCATACGCAGCATAGTTCTGTGTGCTATCCTTGTTCATTTATTTATTTTTTGTTAGATTCACAAAAAAAAAATAAAAAAAAAAAATATTAATACAGTCTGTAATGTCAGGCTGAGTCCTGGTGTACCTGTTTTTGAAAAATCGTATTTCCACAGGCATACGTAGCATAGTTCTGTGTGGTAGCCTTGTTCAAATTTTATTTTTTGTTAAATTCGCCAAAAAGCAAAAAAAACACATTAATACAATCTGTTCTGTCGGGCTGAGTCCAGGTGCATCTGTTTTTGAAAAATTGTATTTCCGCAGGCATACATAGCATAGTTTTGTTTGCTAGCCTTGTTCCATTTTTTTTTTATTTAAAAAATTCTCCAATACCACCCAAAAATGTAATACAGTCTGTTATGTCAGGCTGAGACCTGTTGTATCTGTGGTGGAAAAATCGTAGCTTCACAGGCATAAGTTTCATCGTTCTGGAACAGTCTGTTATCTGTGTCTGGGGCCTGTTGTGTCTGTGGTGGAAAAATCGTAGCTTTGAAGTCATACTGATCAGATATAATTTAACTCCAAATAAATACATTTGTGTTGAGCTTTTGAAATAGTTCAGTACTCCATTTAAAATGGGCAAATCAAGGGGCAAGGGAAGGGGAAGTGGACGTGATGCTGATGGTGCATGCAGAGGAAGAGGCCGTGGCCAACCTGAAAGTGTTCCACAACCAAGACCCACATCTTCTCGCTCGACCTTCCTGTCCCAGTTTCTAGGGCATCGTAGCACACCACTATTGAAGCCAGAGCAGTGTGAAATGGTTGTTGATTGGATAGCGGATAATGCTTCAAGTCACTTAGCCACCACCACCACGTCTTCCACACGGTCAAGTCTAAGTAGCAGCGAATGTGGACCGGATATTCCTCAACCTGATTCTCCTTCCTCCCACCATGCCGAGTGCCCTGAGACAAGTGATCCCACACTTGGACACTCCGAAGAGCTGTTCAGTTTTCCCTTTCAAAATCCCATGCTCTCGACAGGTCAAATTGTTGTGGGCCAAACCCCAGGCTCCAGGAATACTGTCTGCAGGGGACACGACTGCTTCTTATACTGTTTTGCATAGAAGCCAATCCCCAGTCCACCGTGCATGTGAAGATGCCTCTAGCCCTGCACCTGTTGTTGCCCACAGTCAAGCAGCACCATCATCAAGCCCATCCATGTCCTTGTCCCAGCACAGCCTTCATTTGTCTATACCCCAGTCATTGAAACGCATGCTGAAATACCCAGTCAACGCCCCACAGGCCAGTGTCATAAATTCTAACATTTCTCTTAAAAAATGTTGCCTTTTAGGCTCGTTGAAAAGGAATCTTTCCGCAAACTGATGGTGGCGGCCATCCCAAGGTACTCGGTCCCCAGTCGCCACTTTATTTCCAGGTGTGCTGTACTGGCATTACACCAGCATGTGTCATACAACATTACCCGTCCCCTCAACAATGCTGTTACTAGGAAAGTCCCCGTAACCACGGACACATGGACAAGTGCTTGTGGGCAGGGACGGTCCATCTCACCGACAGCACACTAGGTCAACAAAGTGGAAGCCAGGACCCAGTAGGACCTTGGGATGGAACACATCCTCCCCACGCCGAGGATTGAAGGCCATACATCAATCAGGGTTGCCCCCACAGTCTACAGCTGCTGCACCTCCTCCTCCTCTTCAGCCTCCATCTCTGAAATCAACACATCAGTCAGAAGCTGGAAGCACTGCATCACTGCCTCAGCCAAGCAGCAACAGGCTGTGCTGAAGCTAATCTGCATAGGTGACAAACCGCACAATGCTGAAGAGTTGTGGACAGCGCTGAAAGAGCAGTCAGATATTTGGATGACACTGCTGAACCTACAGCCAGGCATGGTCGTGTGTGACAAAGGCCAGAACCTGGTGGCGGCTCTGAGGCAAGGTGAGCTCACACACGTACCTACGTTGCTTGGCCCATGTGCTTAACCTCGTGGTTCAACATTTTCTGAAAATCTACCCGGAGCTGCCGGGTCTGCTAGTTAAAGTACGTCATCTGTCTGCCCATTTTAGAAAGTCAGCTACAGTTTCAGCCGCCCTTGCCGTGCTTCAGCAGTGTTTGCAGCTTTCGGCTCACCGACTGGTGTGTGATGTCCCCATGAGCTGGAACTCTACAATGCATATGTTGGAAAGGATTTGTGAGCAGAAGAGGGCAGTTGTTGATTACCAACATCAACAAGGCCGCCAATATTCAGTTCATACTCCACACATAAGACCTCAGGAGAGGACATGGATGTCAGACATATGTATCAACCTACAAAACTTTGAGGACTGCACCAACATGGTGAGCGGCGATGTCCCCATAATTGCTCACAATTAACCCCTTTCTGACATTAGGCGTACTATCCCGTCGAGGTGGGGTGGGCCCGTATGACCACCGACGGGATAGTACGTCATATGTGATCGGCCACGCTCACGGGGGGAGCGCGGCCGATCACAGCCGGGTGTCAGCTGACTATCGCAGCTGACATCTGGCACTAAGTGCCAGGAGCAGTCACGGACCGCCCCCGGCACATTAACCCCTGGCACACTGCGATCAAACATGATCGCAGTGTTCCGGCGGTATAGGGAAGCATCGCGCAGGGAGGGGGCTCCCTGTGGGCTTCCCTGAGACCCCCTGAGCAACGCGATGTGATCGCCTTGCTCCAAGGGTCTCTTACCTCCTCCTCCCTGCAGCAGGCCCAGATCCAAGATGGCCGCAGCATCCGGGTCCTGCAGGGAGGTGGCTTCACAGCGCCTGCTAAGAGCAGGCGCCGGGAAGCTTGGAGCTGTGCACGTCAGATCGACGATCTGACACAGTGCACAGCAAAGTGTCAGATCGGCGATCTTACACTATAACATGATTCCCCTCCCCCCCCCCCCCGGGCAATGTTATAGTGTAAACAAAAATATTCACATGTGTAAAAAAAAATTAAAACAATAAAAAAAAAAATTGAAAAAAAAAATATTTTGTTCCTATAAATACATTTCATGTAAATAAAAAAAAAAAAAAAAAAAAAGTACACATACTTAGTATCGCCGCGTCCGTAACGACCCGACCTATAAAACTGTCCCACTAGTTAAGACCTTCAGTGAACACCGTAAAAAAAAGAGGCAAAAAAACAATGCTTTATCATACCGCCAAACAAAAAGTGCAATAACACGCGATCAAAAAGACAGATATAAATAACCATGGTACCGCTGAAAACGTCATCTTGTCCCGCAAAAAACGAGCTGCCATACAGCGTCATCAAAGAAAAAATAAAAAAGTTATAGTCCTCAGAATAAAGCGATGCAAAAATTATTTTTTCTATAAAATAGTTTTTATCGTATAAAAGCGGCAAACCATAAAAAAATGATATAAATGAGGTATCGCTGTAATCGTACTGACCCGAAGAATAAAACTGCTTTATCCATTTTACCAAACGCGGAACGGTATAAACGCCTCCCCCAAAAGAAATTCATGAATAGCTGGTTTTTGGTCATTCTGTCTCACAAAAATCAGAATAAAAAGCAATCAAACAATGTCACGTGCCTGAAAATGGCACCAATAAAAACGTCAACTCGTCCCGCAAAAAACAAGACCTCACATGTCTCTGTGGACCAAAATATGGAAAAATTATAGCTCTCAAAATGTGGTAACGCAAAAAAAAATTTTTGCAATAAAAAGCATCTTTCAGTGTGTGACGGCTGACAATCATAAAAATCAGCTAAAAAACCCGCTATAAAACTAAATCAAACCCCCCTTCATCACCCCCTTAGTTTTTGAAAAATTAAAAAATAAAAAAATGTATTTATTTCCATTTTCCCGTTAGGGTTAGGGCTAGGGTTACGGCAAGGGTTAGGGCTAGGGTTGGGACTAGGGTTAAAGCTACAGTTAGGGTTGGGGCTAAAGTTAGGGTTAGGGTTGGGGCTAAAGTTATGGTTTGGATTACATTTATGGTTGGGAATAGGGTTAGGGTTGTCAGGGTTAGGGGTGTGGTTAGGGTTACCGTTGGGATTAGGGTTAGGGATGTGTTTGAATTAGGGTTTCAGTTATAATTGGGGGGTTTCCACTGTTTAGGCACATCAGGGGCTCTCCAAACGCGACATGGCGTCCAATCTCAATTCCAGCCAATTCTGCGTTGAAAAAGTAAAACAGTGCTCCTTCCCTTCCGAGCTCTCCCGTGCGCCCAAACAGGGGTTTACCCCAACATATGGGGTACTCAGCGTACTCAGGACACATTGGACAACAACTTTTGGGGTCCAATTTCTCCTGTTACCCTTGGGGAAAACACAAAACTGGGGGCTAAAAAATAATTTTTGTGGAAAAAAGAGTATTTTCACGGCTCTTCGTTATAAACTGTAGTGAAACACTTGGGGGTTCAAAGTTCTCATAACACATCTAGATAAGTTCCTTGGGGGGTCTAGTTTCCAATATGGGGTCACTTGTGGGGGGTTTCTACTGTTTAGGTACATTAGGGGCTCTGCAAACCACAATGTGATGCCTGCAGACCAATCCATCTAAGTCTGCATTCCAAATGATGCTCCTTCCCTTCCGAGCTCTGCCATGCACTCAAACGGTGGTTCCCCCCACATATGGGGTATCAGCGTACTCAGGACAAATTGGACAACAACTTTTGGGGTCTAATTTTAACTGTTACCCATGGAAAAATACAAAACTGGGGGCTAAAAAATATTTTTTTGTGGAAAAAGTTTTTTTTATTTTCACTGCTATGCGTTATAAACTGTAGTGAAACACTTGGGGGTTCAAAGTTCTCACAAGACATCTAGATAAGTTCCTTGGGGGGGTCTAGTTTCCAATATGGGGTCACTTGTGGGGGTTTCTACTGTTTAGGTACATTAGGGGCTCTGCAAACGCAATGTGACGCCTGCAGACCAATCCATCTAAGTCTGCATTCCAAATGACGCTCC
The DNA here is from genome assembly GCF_051348905.1 of Ranitomeya variabilis. NCBI lineage: Eukaryota > Metazoa > Chordata > Amphibia > Anura > Dendrobatidae > Ranitomeya > Ranitomeya variabilis. Next base: position 102,758,198 of record NC_135238.1, on the reverse strand, counting down.
TTCCCTTCCGAGCTCTGCCATGCGCTCAAACGGTGGTTCCCCCCCACATATGGGGTATCAGCGTACTCAGGACAAATTGGACAACAACTTTTAGGGTCCAATTTCAACTGTTATCTTTGGTAAAATACAAAACTGGGGGCTAAAAATAATTGTTGTGGAAATTTTTTTTTTTATTATTTTCACGGCTCTGCGTTATAAACTGTAGTGAAACACTTAGGGGTTCAAAGCTCTCACAACACATCTAGATGAGTTCCTTAGGGGGTCTACTTTCCAAAATGGTGTCACTTGTGGGGGGTTTCAATGTTTAGGCACATCAGTGGCTCTCCAAACGCAACATGGCATCCCATCTCAATTCCTGTGAATTTTGCATTGAAAAGTCAAACTGCGCTCCTTCCCTTCCGAGCTCTCCCATGCGCCCAAACAGTGGTTTACCCCCACATATGGGGTATCTGCGTACTCAGGACAAATTGTACAACAACTTTGGGGTCCATTTTCTCCTGTTACCGTTGGTAAAATAAAACAAATTGGAGCAGAAGTAAATTTTTTGTGAAAAAAAAGTTAAATGTTCATTTTTATTTAAACATTCCAAAAATTCCTGTGAAACACCTGAAGGGTTAATAAACTTCTTGAATGTGGTTTTGAGCACCTTGAGGGGCGCAGTTTTTAGAATGGTGTCACACTTGGTTATTTTCTATCATATAGACCCCTCAAAATGACTTCAAATGAGATGTGGTCCCTAAAAAAAATGGTGTTGTAAAAATGAGAAATTGCTGGTCAATTTTTAACCCTTATAACTCCCTAACAACAAAAAAATGTTGGTTCCAAAATTGTGCTGATGTAAAGTAGACATGTGGGAAATGTTACTTATTAAGTATTTTGTGTGACATATCTCTGTGATTTAATTGCATAAAAATTCAAAGTTGGAAAAATGCGAAATTTTCAAAATTTTCACCAAATTTCCGTTTTTTCACAAGTAAACGCAGGTAATATCAAATAACTTTTACCACTATCATGAAGTACAATATGTCACGAGAAAACAATGTCAGAATCACCGGGATCCGTTGAAGCGTTCCAGAGTTATAACCGCATAAAGGGACAGTGGTCAGAATTTTAAAAATTGGCCTGGTAATTAACGTGCAAACCACTCTTGGGGGTAAAGGGGTTAAAGAGAATGCATTGCAGGCAGAGCATGAGTACATGGATCAAGGAACCATACAGGAGGATTACACTCAGCACAGCCTCATATCTTCCCAACGTGAATTGGTAGGCAATGAGGAGGAGGAAGAACAGGAGCTACTTTCATGCACTATAGACGGTACTACAAACACAGCTGTCATACCGTGGGTTCAGCGGGGATGGCCTGAGGACAGGGAGGAGGAGGATGAGGACAGCATGGTCAATCGTCCTGTTGGTGAGGACACAGAAGTCTTGCCTGTTAGCAGTTTGGCATCCGTGGCTGACTTTATGTTGCGCTGCATTTCACGTGACCCTCGCATTATAAAAATTTTGGGTAACACGCATTACTGGTTGGTGACACTTCTAGACCCACGCTACAAGGAGAACTTTCAATCTCTTCTGCCAGAGGCAGAGAGGTGTACTAAAATGTTGTAGTACTAGAGGGCCCTTGTAGCGGAATTACTGTCAGGACTCTGAACATTTTTTACCTTTTGTGCAATACTGCCCTTTTCCAAAATGGCGTCTATGGTCTCATGTGCACTGTGTCCTCCTGCTATAAAACTCCACCCCAACCTTCAGTCTGTGCTAGAGTATTCTGCCTTGCATCCAGCTCCTGACCTCTGATTACTCCCTGGCTATACACCTGCTCCTGTGAACCTTTGTGGTGATCCTGCTACTCTGCTCTGAGTTCCTGCTGCATACACACGTTTCCAGTAATCCTCCTTCATCTGCTGTTCGTGTTTCCTTCCATCTGCATTTGTTGGTCATGTAAGCTGTTGCTGCTTTGCAATAACCTGAAACTATTAACCAGGCCTCCCTGGTTGAGCTAAGATATGATTTGAACTGCCTAATAAGCACATCTATCTGTGTCTGGACTAAGACAAGGATTTATTCGTGTCAAGTATCCTCAAGAATAACTGTGCTTCATAGACTTTCTGCTTGATTGCATTTTCCTCTGAAGTTTCCTATAGACTGCTAAGCTGCGTTTATTATTTGCACCAAGTGTTGTGGACTTGAGTTTCTCTCTGCACCTGTTTGAATCACCGTGTGATAATATAGACTTTACCAATTATGAAACTGTGTCCTGTAGTTGTCTTGTTCCACGCAAAGAGTCTCCTGAGTTATCCCCTATAATTATTACAGGATACTCAAGCCTAAAAAAAAAAAAAAAAAAAAAAAAAAAGGAGACTGCTGGAATAATGACTGCAGAAAGCAAATTAGAGCAGGTGTTTTCCATAATTAGATCACTGCAGAAAGATGTGGAAGGTCTGCAAAAGAAGTTTGGAAGCTTTGAACACAATCAACAAGTGTTTGGACAAACTTTGCAGGACTGGAGCAACCGCATGGCAGCCCAGGAAAACAAACTTGCTGGCATAGCGTCCCAGTATGGACGGGCTTTTCAGGACTTAAGCATGCAAATAGCTGCACAAGTGACTTTACCCTCTGGGCAACCGCCACCAGCTGGCCCACTTAAGTTGCCCCCATTCAGATTTAATGGTGATCACGACAAATTTCGTGGCTTTGTGAATCAATGTATGCTATATTTTGATGTGCATGCTGACCATTTTCCTACTGATAGATCCAAAGTATTGTGTGTAATAATGTTACTGACCTCACGAGCGCTCGCCTGGGCGAATCCGATGATTGAGTCTCGTGACCCACGGTTAAATGACTTGGATGATTTCTTGGCCGCTATGGCATTGTTTGATGACCCTAATCGCCGTGCAACCACTGAATCTGCTTTGTTGTCTTTACGTCAGGCTAAACGTTCTGTTATTGAAGTATGCCACTGAATTCAGGAGATTGGCGGTAGATACCAATTGGGACAGTTATGCACAATTGCCTATTTTTAAAAGGGGTCTGTCTAGTATTGTAAAAGATTAACTAGCCCGCTCTGAGTCACCACAAGAGCTAGAGACATTTATACAGCATTGTGTGAGCATAAACATTCGCCTTACAGAGCGTAGGCAGGAAAAATTTGCTGCATATAAGCGTGTTTCTAACTTTTCCCTTCCTTCCAAAGACCCTGCAGGTAAAACCTCTCGGGAGGTGGAGGAGGTGCCCATGCAAATTGATTCCGTTCAGAGGCGCGAGATCAATGAGCGCCGGGAGCATCGCCTGTGTGAAAGTCTATGTTTCTACTGCGGCCGGTCTGACCACTTCTTGATCAATTGTCCTAAATGTCCTAGACGGCCTAACAAGGTGCTAGCAGCAAAAGGGGAGTATGACAACTGTGATGATGAATCTGACATCTCTGAATGTAGCCTGCCTTTAAACGCTGTATTCCATTCACTTTCTATGACTTCACCCCCCAAGGAGCTGAAGGAAAAGAACTCTCACTGTTCTCTCCCTATTAAGATCCTGTGTTCAGGACAGTGGATTTCCAGTTCAGCTATGATTGACTCTGGTGCAGGTGGCAATTTCATGGATATCGCATTTGCCAAGGAACATGGTGTTAAAATTCAGCAAAGAACCTCTCCAATTACCATGGAAACAGTGGATGGGTCACCTTTAACCTCTGGGCCTGTGGATCAGGAGACCGTACCCCTTGAAATTTTGTTGGAGCCTAATCATCAGGAGCAACTTTATTTCTTGCTAATTTCTTCTCCTAATTTTCCTGTGATTTTAGGCATTCCTTGGTTGCGTTCTCAGAACCCAATTATCAACTGGCAGACCAAGGAGATTATCTTCCCAACAAGGAGCAACTCAGCGATAACAGAAGCTGTCCCTGAGTCCACGGCTACGGAACCACATGTACAGGTATTTTCTTTACCTCCAGCTTGTAAAAAGTTCTCTGACATCCGTGACAAGAAGAATGCAGATCAGCTTCCTCCACACAGGCATTATGACTGTCCCATTGAGCTGCTTCCCGGGTCAGCCATTCCTTTTGGTAACGTATACCCTTTGGTGGCACCTGAGCTTCAAGCCTTAAAAGAGTATATTGATGAAAATCTGGCCAAAGGCTTCATACGTCCTTCTTCCTCACCAGCAGGGGCACCTATATTTTTTGTAAAGAAGAAGGATGGGACCCTGAGACCCTGTGTTGACTATCGAGAACTCAATAAGGTAACCGTACGAAACCGTTACCCTTTGCCTCTGATTCCCGAATTACTGGAAAGAGTCCGCCATTCTAAGGTGTTCTCTAAACTGGATCTTCGTGGGGCTTATAAATTTGGTGCGTATTCGTCCAGGGGATGAATGGAAGACAGCATTCAGATGCCGGTATGGACACTTTGAATCTCTTGTGATGCCCTTCGGGCTTTGTAACGCCCCTGCAACATTTCAACACCTTGCTAATGACATTTTCAGAGATTTGTTGGACCAGTTTGTAGTGATCTATTTGGACGATATACTAATCTTTTCTGACTCTCTACAGGAACATGAAGAACATGTCAAAACTGTTTTAAGACGTCTGAAAGAGAACCATCTGTATATTAAGCAGGAGAAATGCGAGTTCCATCGTTCTGAGATACAGTTCTTAGGTTATATCATCTCTCCCCAGGGGCTGAACATGGAATCTGGTAAGATTCAGGCTATCCTTGACTGGCCAATACCCAAAAACGTTAAAGAGGTCCAACGATTTATTGGTTTTGCAAATTTCTACAGACGCTTCATTCGAAATTTTTCTGATATTGTCCGTCTCATTACTTCCTTGACAAAGAAGAAAAAGCCCTTTAAGTGGTCATCACAGGCTCAAGAAGCTTTTGATCGGCTTTAAGTCTGTTTCACATCGGCACCGCTGTTGATACACCCAGATCCAACACTTCCTTTCATTGTGGAGGTGGACGCTTCTGATAATGCTTTGGGGGCTATTCTCTCCCAAAGAACTGGAGAGAAGGGTCTGCTACATCCTTGTGCTTTCTTTTCCCGTAGACTAACCTCAGCAGAGAAGAATTACGACGTGGGAGACAAGGAATTGCTGGCTATTATTGCGGCTTTCAAAGAATGGAGGCATCATCTGCAAGGAGCTGCACAACAGATCATAGTGCTAACTGACCATCGCAATCTAGAGTTCCTTAGATCCGCTAGATGTCGTTCTCCTCATCAGGCTCGTTGGAACTTATTCTTAAATCAATTTAAATTTGTTATCTCGTACCGTCCAGGTTCTCGTAATGGGAAGGCTGATGTTTTATCCCGAATCCATGCTGCGGATTCCGTACCTGGAGCCCCGTCCAAGACCAATCTATCTGATGCCAATTTCATCGGAGTTATCCACGATCAGGACTTATGGAAGGAGTGAAGGGAGAGGCCTATGAAAGTGATTTATTTCTGGCCAACCCACCTGTGGATATTAATCTTGTCTTTAAGGGTGGCATGTGGTTCAGAGATCGACATATCTACATCCCTGAGGTCGTCCGTCTGCAGATCCTCAAGTTGTATATATATAAATCATCCCAAATAAAAAGTGCAAAAAAAGACAGCGTATAAAATCATTTTTATTGAAAATATTATGCGGGAAAAAACAATATATAATCACAAAATGTAGCTGATAAAAAATGAGCACAATATAATAGTATAATAGGACACCACCAAAACTATCAAAAATTATATATAGACCTCCACACCCATCTGATATATCCCAGCACTATTCAATAAATTGCACAAAATAAAAAAGTATTATTAAAAAATTCATATATAGATATAATATATATATATAGTGCAAAATTATGCACAGAATGTGCAAAAATGCAAAATATGTGTCACAATAAATGTAAACAATTGCAAAACATACACCATAAAAAATGTTAATCCCATAATCCGAAAAATAATTTTTTAGGCAGAAAATAGCACTTCAATTATTAATGTTGACATCGATTACCTAACCAGGTATTAAGTGACACATAAGTGAATAAAAAGTAACAATATCTTTATTGACATATTATTTAAAATTACAAATCTTAAAAAACATTACGCCCCTTTTGTTGGAAGAAGCTGGAAGTCGAAACGGCGCACGTCGGGCTCAGGAGGTGACCAGTTACCCCATTTCTTAGCTACCATCTCTACTCACATCTAGGTAAATATTTCATGGCTGTCTGATCATTTTTTTCTGTGCAATTCTTTGATTTGGCTACTGCTTTATGTATTTAACTCCTTTCTGATAGTAGGCATTGCACTGCCATCTAGTGACCACTCTGGAGTATTTCAGTTCTGTTCACCTCTTGTATAGGAGTGTTTTTTTTTTGTTTTTTTTTCTCCACCCTTTAGTCACAATCAAATTTATTACTATTGATACCAAAAATCCATGTCTTTATATTACGATGTGATGGTATAGCTGTCTATACATTCATATATATATATTTTTTGCTACTTGTTTTGTTATATCCTTTCAGTAAATATAAGACTGCAATATGGTTTGTTAAAGAGACGTTTCACGTCCATCCATATTGCCATTTCTTTTTCTTTTCCCTCTCTAGGGATATTCTTTAAAGTATAGCAATATTATATATAAAAAATACACTGCCATCTGGGTTCTTTTAGGTCACCTCCTGATCTTGTTTGGAGGTCCAATTTTTCCATCATCCTGTTTTTTAAGATTTGTAATTTTAAATAATATGTCAATAAAGATATTGTTACTTTTTATTCACTTATGTGTCACTTCATACCTGGTTAGGTAATCGATGTCAACAACCATAAAAAATGTGTAACAATTATCCAACAGTGCAAAAAGAGTGTATACTATTAATACAAAGCAAAGTGAACTAGTGCTATAAAAAGTGCAAAGAATGCAGCGATTGCAATGATACTACCAAACTAGTATTGCACACTAAGAGTAGCTATATTGCACTTAAGCCCATAAATGTGTATATAATAGTGCAACTAGTGCTATAACAACCAAATGCCACAACAGGACTAATAAAGTGCAGAAAATGCCAATAACTAATAGACCGCTAGCATATTAACTTAATAGGGTGGATAAAATAGATAAAAAATCCATTCACATTAGAGGCTCCATATACGTACATGTGCTCAAAATCCTCAAGTTGGTACATGACTCCAAGTTGGCTGGTCACAGAGGGGTACAGAAGACAAAAGAGTTCCTGAGCCAATTCTTCTGGTGGCCAACTTGCCTGAAGGATAACAAGGACTATGTTCTCTCTTGTGAGGTATGTGCTCATTACAAGACTCCTCAAGTGGCACCTACAGGTTTTCTACAACCATTACCTGTTCCGTCTCGCCCTTGGGGGTCTCTATCAATGGACTTTATTGTGGAGCTGCCTACATCGGGGGGCATGAATACAATCATGGTGGTAGTCGATCGCCTGACTAAAGCTGCTCATTTTGTTCCGTGCACCGGCCTCCCCTCAGCTAAAGATACAGCAAACTTGGTTATACAGAATGTGTCTCGGTTGCATGGGGTTCCGGATGAGATCATCTCTGACCGTGGAGTGCAGTTCACTTCAAGATCCTGGAAGGGGTTTTGCTCTGCACTCAATATTAATGTCTGTCTCTCTTCCGCTTACCATCCCCAGACAAATGGTCAGACTGAGCGTACCAACCAGACGCTGGAACAATATCTAAGATGCTATGTCAGCCATCTCCAGGATGATTGGTTGGAGTTGCTGCCGTTAGCTGAAATTTCATATAACAATTCTCAGAGCGCCTCCACTAAATTTACACCTTTCTTTGCCAATCTGGGTTATCATCCGTGTATCTTACCTAGGTCTCCAATTAATTCCGGTAGTGGAGGAAAGTCTGACTGCGATGAGGCAAAATCTGGAGGTTCTGAAGGAATCCCTGACCACAGCTCCAGAACGTTATAAGAGATCGGCTGCTAGATTCCGTAAACCTGCACCCATGTTCAAGGTAGGAGATTCCGTGTGGTTAGCAACTAAGAATCTGAAGTTAAATGTTCCTTCACAAAAACTTGGACAGAAATTCATTGTCCCTTTCAAGATCAACGGTATTGTGAGCTCTGTGGGCTGCCTAGGACTATGAAGGTACACCCAGTTTTTCATGTATCTTTACTAAAGCCTGTATCTCCGAATACCTTCCAGGGACGTGTTGTGCCACCTCCGCAGCCTGTGGTGATTGATGGGCAAGAACAATTTGTGGTGGCGGAAATTATTGATTCCAGGATTCGCAGGAATCGGCTCCAATATCTGATAAGATGGCAGGGATATCCCCCTGAGGAAGACTCTTGGGAACCTGTGGAAAACATCAATGCCCAACAGAAGATTTCTCGCTTTCATCAGAGATTCCCTGAGAAACCAGGTCCAGGATCGTCCTGAGGCCGCTTCTAAGGAGGGAGTAATGTCAGGACTCTGAACATTTTTTATTACCTTTTTGTGCATTACTGCCCTTTTCCAAGATGGCGTCTTTGGTCTCATGTGCACTATGTCTTCCTGCTATAAAACTCCACCCCAGCCTTCAGTCTGTGCTAGAGTATTCTGCCTTGCATCCAGCTCCTGACCTCTGGTGACTCCCTGGCTATATACCTGCTCCTGTGAACCTGTGGGGTTATCCTGCTACTCTGCTCTGAGTTCCTGCTGCATACACCAGTTCCAGTAATCCTCCTTCATCTGCTGCTCGTGTTTGCTTCCATCTGCATTTGCTGGACATGTAAGCGGTTTCTGCTCTGCAAGAACCTGAGACTATTACCCATACCTCCCTGATTGAGCTAAGATATTATTTGAACTGCCTTATAAGCATATCTATCGGTGTTGTGGACTAAGCAAGGACTTATTCGTGTCAAGTATCCTCAAGAATAATTGTGCTCCATAGACTTTCTGCGTGATTGCATTTTCCTCTGAAGTTTCCTATAGACTGCTGAGCTGCATTTGATATTTGCACCAAGTGTTGTGGACTTGAGTTTCTCTCTGCACCTGTTTGAATCACCGTGTGATAATATAGACTTTACCACTTATAAAACTGTGTCCTGTAGTTGTCTTGTTCCACGCAAAGAGTCTCCTGAGTTATCCCCTATAATTATTACAGATTGTCATGATTATCCAGAGTACTCAATGGGTTAAGCTTAAGTTTTTCTAGACAGGCTGAATATAGATATGATTGCTGTTAAAGTGTAGTGTGAATATACGAATGGCGATTTTGAATCCAGATTGAAATATACCGAATGCATTCAGACAATTACATAGCTGCATTTCTTGTAAAACATTTCCAGATGTGACAGACAATGCTCATAGTGACACAATCTTGAGAAATGTTTGTTATTCACTTCACAAACAGTTTTAAGATTCTATGTGTCTGTTGTTTGGCATTGTAAAACATTAAGGTTTACTGAACGTCTGCTTGTGGTGGTTTTATCTAAATCCTTGTGGCTTTTATTTTCTAATGGTTAATGGCCCCTCGTCTGATGACTCCATGATATCTCAGTTTAATCCAACCTTGATAGATGGCCACTTGAAGGGCTGGGTGAAACTAGAGTTACTACATAGTGTAAATCACTATATAAGACCAGAGAAACATGACTAAGACATATGCCAAAACTGGGGTACCCGTACATGTACACTGTGCTCATACCTGCATAATTGGGGATGCCCATGCAGTGTAGGTAATCTCCCAGGGGTTCTCTGTCTTGGTGTTGTTTCTCTGATATTCCATACGGATGATGTTTAAGAGTCTCTTGGTGATGATGTAAGTATACTGTAAGTAGTTAATCTTTATATATACTTAATCATTATATGTATTTAATCCAATTATGTACTTAACCTTTGTATGTTAACATATACAAAAGTATACACACTCATACTATTCAATCATACTATTCCTTGAATTTTGTACTTTGAAATAAAATTGCGTTGTATTGCAAGTATTAGCCTTCTTTAAAGCCGTATCTAAACCTTGGTGTTAAAAACATGGTAAATAAAATTGCCAAATTCTCCTGTAAATCATTCTGCAAAGAGGGAACCATCATACCATTAAAAAAGACAAAAAGTTGATCGTCCTTCAATGTAGTGCATCCTGCTCTCAACATATTGCCGGTATTCCATTACCATTTGAAAACCAAGAAAGGGTTTGACAGCTTGAGGTTTCATGGTACACAGTTTTTTATTTTTTTTTCATAGTAACAGTCTCCTGTCTCCAATCACGTCATTCAGACTGCATTGTTGGATATTCTCAAAAGCTTAACTGAAAACAGACACAATTTTGTGTCACAGTAGTAAACTTTATAGTCCTGCAAGGATTTAAAGTAATCTGTTTCACTCACTTTTGGACTGATTGATGATATTTTTATCAGCCACAACTCTGAAGTGTTAGCACGTTTTGGTGGAAGAGATATAGATTCTTTCCTTTTTTTCCTTGCAGTCAGTTCTCCTTAACTCTGTGTGATTTTATATGTGATTTTTATTTGAACATTGAGAAATGGATTTTGTAGAGGAAGAACACACTTTTCTGACATATGAAAAAAAAAAAACTTTTGGGACCATGCCTTGTTTAACATCCACCATCTTGCAATGTACGATATTTGCCTACAGTTTAACAGTTCACTGAATGCTTTTCTTTTCCATCAGAAGACTATTTCAGGGAAGCAACATTATTTTCTTTATCTGATACAATAACAGTCGAAAAAAATTATCATGATCTTCAAGTGTTTCTGTGGAGAAAACACTCACTTTGCATGGAGGTGTAATTAATTTTTTTGGCGTGGAAATGCCATTTACTTTTATATGTTTTAAATCTTGGACATGAAGCCTCTTTAATAATCACTTGGGTAGATTAAGTTAGACATTTTATGTCTATCATTGGCGACTTATGGATGTACAAAATGCATATTGTGAAGTGTATTATCATGGGCACATCCTGTATGTGGGTTCCTTGGCGTAATGGGGTGCATATGACTATGCAGCAGGGCAGACATTGCTGTTACTGTGTAAACAAAGGAGTACGGGAGTACAAAATGCATATTGTGAAGTGGATTTTCCTGGGCCCATCCAGTATGTGGGTTCAAAGACTTATTGGGGTGCATATGAATTGGTAGAAGGGCAGGCCTTGAACACAATGCAACACTTTTTCAGGAGTCCCTCCTGGACATCTTATGAAAGGGGTATTGTGGTGTGTTGTAATTCTTGGCAGCCCATCCACTCGCAACATAGGCTACAACCGTTTAGGAGACCCACTGTTTAATAATGGCCCTTTAAGAAGATTAATGCCGCCTGATGCACCAGTAAAAATAGGCTCTGTGACTTTAAGAGTCCCTCCTTCATAAATGAAACAAGATAGGTCTGCTTATGTGTCACACACCACATGGCCAGCTAGGGTTGTTAAATGTCACAATGACATTTCCCAGTGAATGCATTTATAGTGGTTGAAAGCAATGTTAAAGTTGAAAAACGCTTCAAAAACGCTGCGTCTGAACTAAGCCCAAGTGGGGGAGAAACTTTTTGGTCTGGGGTTAATTATTTGACCTTACAGGCAAGTCATTAACCTGCAAAGGATGTACCTTAACATATTTCCCAGCAAAATCCGGTTTGGTTTCATTTTAGTGTGTTTTTTGTTGCACCGGGAAAATTGGCATGAATCTCAGAAAAAAAAAATGACTAAAGCTGTGAACTAGGAGTCAGGAATGCTTCCAGGGGCGATCCCCATGATGTTCCTGTTCCATTTGAGCAGTGTTTCCATCATTTTCGGACGTTTTTAGACCTTAAAAAGACCCTCGGGGGGGGGGGATCGCGGTAAAAATACTCGGGTCTCCCATAGACTTACATTGGGCTCATTGCTCAGCTCGAGTACCCGCGTATTCCAATCTGCTCGACCTGAGCAACAGGCACCCGAGCATTTTAGTGCTCACTCATCACTAGTCAGAACAGCAGAAATACCCCACAAGTTATCCAATTTTACAAACTGGACACATCTATGAATTCATCTAGTGGTACAGTGAGCATATTGACACCACAGGTGTGTCAAACAATTTTATGCTATTGGGCGGTGAAGAAATAATTACATTTTTCCTAATAAAATGTTGTTTTAGCCCTAGATTTGCAATTTTCAAAAGGGGACATAAGTTAAAAGAAAAAAAGCTCCATAACTTGTTTTAACATTTCTCCTGAATGTGGCAATACTAAATACACTGCTCAAAAAAAGTTAAGGGAACTCTAAAATCCCACATCCTAGATATCACTGAATGCAATATTCCAGTTGTAAATCTTTAATCATTACATAGTGGAATGTGTTGAGAACAATAAAACCTAAAAATTATCACCATAAATCACAACTAATATCCCTCGGAGGTCTGGAGTTGGAATGATGTTCAAAATCAAAGTGGAAAATAAAGTTACAGGCTGATCCAACTTCAGTGGAAATGCCTCAAGACAAGGAAATAATGCTCAGTAGTGTGTGTGGCCTCCCTGTGCCTGTATGATCTCCCTACAATGCCTGGGCATGCACCTGATGAGCTGGCAGATGGTCTCCTGAGGGATCTCCTCCCAGACCTGGTCTAAAGCATACGTCAACTCCTGAACAGTCTGTGGTGCAATGGAACGTTGGTGGATGGAGCGAGACATAATGTCCCAGATGTGCTCAATCGGATTCAGGTCTGGGGAACTGGCGGCCCGGTCCATAGCTTCAATAACTTCATCTCGCAGGAACTGCTGACACTCTCTAGCCACATGAGATATGGCATTGTCCTGCATTAAGAGTAAACCAGGATCCACCGCACCAGCATATGGTCTCACAAGGGGTCTGAGGATCTCATTTCGGTACCTAATGGCAGTCAGGCTACCTCTGGCGAGCACATGGAGGGCTGTGCGCTCTCCAAAGAAATGCCACCCCACACCATTAATGACCCACTGCCAAACCGGTCATGCTGAAGGATGTTGCAGGCAGCAGATCGCTCTCCACGGTGTCTCCAGACTCTGTCATGTCGGTCACATGTGCTCAGTGTGAACCTGCTTTCATCTGTGAAGAGCACAGGGTACCAGTGGCAAATTTGCCAATTCTGGTGTTTTGTGGCAAGTGCCAACTGTACAGGACGGTGTTGGGCTGTGAGCACAACCCCCATCTGTGGACGTCGGGCACTTAGACCATCCTCATGTAGTCGGTTTCTAACCATTTGTGCAGACCCATGCACATTTGTGGCCTGCTGGAGGTCATTTTGCAGGGCTCTGGCAGTGCTCCTTTTGTTCCTCCTTGCACAAAGGTTGAGGTAGCTGGACACTACTCTGACAGACACAGCAAACCTTCTTGCCACAGCTTGCATTCATGTGTCATCCTGGATGAGCTGCACTACCTGAGCCATTTCTGTGGGTTGTAGGGTCCGTCTCATGCTACCCCAAGTGTGAAAGCACAACCAACATTCAAAAGTGACCAAAACATCAGCCAGAAAGCATTGGTACTGAGATGTGGTCTGTGGTCGCCACCAGCAGAACCAGTCCTTTATTGAGTGTGTCTTGATAACTGTCAATGATTTCCATCTGTTGTCTATTCCATTTGAACAACAGCATGCAAAATTGATTGTCAAACAGTGTTGCTTCCTAAGTGGACAGTTTGATTTCACAGAAGTTTGATTTAATTGGAGTTATATTCTGTTTAAGTGCTCACTTTATTTTTTTGAGCAGTGCATATGGTTGTACAGTACTGTGTGGCCACATGGCAGGGCTTGGCAGGGAAGCAGCACTATTTGACTATTGGAGAACAGATTTTGCTAGAATAGTTTACAGACTCCATGTACACTGCTCAAAAAAATAAAGGGGACGCTTAAATAACAGATTATAACTCCAAGTAAATCAAACTTCTGTGATGGAAATTATTGGCAATTATCAAGACACACTCAATATAGGAGTGGTTCTGCAGGTGGGAACCACATACCACATGGATATTACCGCCATATGGTCAGTGGTAGATACCAGTCCTACAGAACACATAAGAGATCACAGCACAGTTATAGATAATGACTTACTGCTGACGTTCTATCTGATGGAATCATTCACTTTTCCGGTCTTTTCCATCTGGCCCCACTGCTGAGCTGCTGCTGCTGTATGTGACCCTATTACTGCACCTGAAGTGCGGTTCTCTGTGCCCTCTAAATTCTAAAGCAACCCTCTAGAATATAGTAATGCCGAGCACAAGTGCCCTAGAAAACAGTGCCCATATTTTGCACCCCTAGAAAGTAATAGTGACCAGTGTGCCCCTTTGATAGTCGCAGTAACCTGAGTTCCCCAATAACAATAAGTTAACATTGAATGTCCCGAGTCTCCCCCTGTACAGCTCCCCTATACACAGCATGATGCTCTCGTATACATAACATGATGCCTACTCACTGTAATGTACCCCCACACAGTATACTGACCCCTTAGTAGCCCCCAAAATTCTTGATGGCCCCAACACTGTGTGATGATCCATTCAATGTAATCTCGACATTGTATTATGGCCCCCTAGATAGCCTCCATATAGCATAATGTGTCAGATAGTCCTCAATATAGTATAAAGCACTCTCCATAAGCCTGTACAGTATAAGGTTCTCCCAATAGGCCTGTATAGTATAATGCACTCCCCATAGGCCTGTATAGTGTAATGCAGAAGAAACGAATGGCTAACACACGACTGGTAGTTAATTTGATGGTGCTAGTGAACGGAACCAATGATCCCATGGGATGGTAAAGTCTACAATCACTGCACTCATACAGGTGGAGAAATTTGCTACAAGTGAATAGTTTATTTATAAGTGATAAGCGACAGGCAAATTGACGTTTCGGAAGCACAATGGCCTTGATCACAATGTCGCTGAAAGAAATACAGGTCCTTCTCAAAAAATTAGCATATAGTGTTAAATTTCATTATTTTCCATAATGTAATGATTACAATTAAACTTTCATATATTATAGATTCATTATCCACCAACTGAAATTTGTCAGGTCTTTTATTGTTTTAATACTGATGATTTTGGCCTACAACTCCTGATAACCCAAAAAACCTGTCTCAATAAATTAGCATATCAAGAAAAGGTTCTCTAAATGACCTATTACCCTAATCTTCTGAATCAACTAACTAACTCTAAACACATGCAAAAGATACCTGAGGCTTTTAAAAACTCCCTGCCTGGTTCATTACTCAAAACCCCCATCATGGGTAAGACTAGCGACCTGACAGATGTCAAGAAGGCCATCATTGACACCCTCAAGCAAGAGGGTAAGACCCAGAAAGAAATTTCTCAACAAATAGGCTGTTCCCAGAGTGCTGTATCAAGGCACCTCAATGGTAAGTCTGTTGGAAGGAAACAATGTGGCAGAAAACGCTCTACAACGAGAAGAGGTGACCGGACCCTAAGGAAGATTGTGGAGAAGGACCGATTCCAGACCTTGGGGAACCTGAGGAAGCAGTGGACTGAGTCTGGTGTGGAAAGGCGTGTGCAGGAAATGGGCTACAGGTGCCGCATTCCCCAGGTAAAGCCACTTTTGAACCATAAACAGCGGCAGAAGCGCCTGACCTGGGCTACAGAGAAGCAGCACTGGACTGTTGCTAAGTGGTCCCAAGTACTTTTTTCTGATGAAAGCAAATTTTGCATGTCATTCGGAAATCAAGGTGCCAGAGTCTGGAGGAAGACTGGGGAGAAGGAAATGCCAAAATGCCTGAAGTCCAGTGTCAAGTACCCACAGTCAGTGATGGTGTGGGGTGCCATGTCAGCTGCTGGTGTTGGTCCACTGTGTTTCATCAAGAGCAGGGTCAATGCAGCTAGCTATCAGGAGATTTTGGAGCACTTCATGCTTCCATCGGCTGAAATGCTTTATAGAGATGAAGATTTCATTTTTCAGCACGACCTGGCACCTGCTCACAGTGCCAAAACCACTGGTAAATGGTTTACTGACCATGGTATTACTGTGCTCAATTGGCCTGCCAACTCTCCTGACCTGAACCCCATAGAGAATCTGTGGGATATTGTGAAGAGAAAGTTGAGAGACGCAAGACCCAACACTCTGGATGAGCTTAAGGCCGCTATTGAAGCATCCTGGGCCTCCATAACATCTCAGCAGTGTCACAGGCTGATTGCCTCCATGCCACGCCGCATTGAAGCAGTCATTTCTGCCAAAGGATTCCCGACAAAGTATTGAGTGCATAACTGAACATTATTATTTGATGGTTTTTTTGTTTGTTATTAAAAAACACTTTTATTTGATTGGACGGGTGAAATATGCTAATTTATTGAGACAGGTTTTTTGGGTTATCAGGAGTTGTAGGCCAAAATCATCAGTATTAAAACAATAAAAGACCTGACAAATTTCAGTTGGTGGATAATGAATCTATAATATATGAAAGTTTAATTGTAATCATTACATTATGGTAAATAATGAAATTTAACACTATATGCTAATTTTTGAGAAGGACCTGTATATATATATAATGTACAGTATATACAGTGGATACTTTAACCCCTTCATGACCATGGGAGTTTTCATTTTTCCGTGTTCGTTTTTCACTCCCCTCCTTCCCAGAGCCATAACTTTTTTATTTTTCCGTCAATTTGGCCATGTGAGGGCTTATTTTTTGCGGGACGAGTTGTACTTTTAAACAACATCATTGGTTTTACCATGTCGTGTACTAGAAAACAGGAAAAAAAAATCCAAGTGCGGTGAAATTGCAAAAAAAGTGCAATCACACACTTGTTTTTTGCTTGGCTTTTTTGCTAAAAATGCTAAAACTGACCTGCCATTATGATTCTCCAGGTCATTACGAGTTCATAGACACCTAACATGACTAGGTTATTTTTTACCTAAGTGGTGAAAAAAATTTCCAAACTTTGCTTAAAAAAAAAAAAAAAAATTGCGCCATTTTCCGATACTCGTAGCGTCTCCATGTTTCATGATCAGGGGTCGGTTGAGGGCTTATTTTTTGCGTGCCGAGCTGGCGTTTTTAATGATTCCAATTCGGTGCAGGTACGTTCTTTTGATCGCCCGTTATTGCATTTTAATGCAATGTCACGGCGACCAAAAAAACGTAATTCTGGCGTTTTGATTTTTTTTCTCGCTACGCCGTTTAGCGATCAGGTTAATGCTTTTTCTTTATTGATAGATCGGGCGATTCTGAACGTGGCGATACCAAATATGTGTAGATTTGATTTTTTTTAATTGATTTATTTTGATTGGGGCGAAAGGGGGGTGATTTAAACTTTTATATTTTTATCACATTTTATTTTACTTTTTTTTTTTTTTACCTTTGCCATGCTTCAATAGCCTCTATGGGAGGCTAGAAGCAGGCACAAC
This sequence comes from Ranitomeya variabilis, assembly GCF_051348905.1. Lineage (NCBI taxonomy): Eukaryota > Metazoa > Chordata > Amphibia > Anura > Dendrobatidae > Ranitomeya > Ranitomeya variabilis. Next base: position 102,740,871 of record NC_135238.1, on the reverse strand, counting down.
GCGATCACCTCTGCTACATAGCAGCGATCTGATGTTCGCTGCTATGTAGTAGAAAATCAGGTGTGCTGTGAGCGCCGACCACAGGGTGGCGCTCACAGCTACCGGCGATCAGTAAACCATAGAGGTCTCAAGGACCTCTATGGTTACAATGGAGAAGCATCGCCGACCTCCGATCATGTGACGGGGTCGGCGATGACGTCATTTCTGGCCGCCCGGCCGGAAGCGGTAGTTAAATGCCGCTGTCTGCGTTTGACAGCGGCATTTAACAGGTTAATAGCGGCGGGTGAATCGCAATTTCACCCGCCGCTATTGCGGGCACATGTCAGCTGTTCAAAACAGCTGACATGTCCCGGCTTTGATGCGGGCTCACCGCCGGAGCCCACATCAAAGCAGGGGAGCTGACATCGGACGTACTATCCAGTCCGATGTCAGTAAGGGGTTGAACACAATAGATATTTACATATTTACACAGAAAACGAAAAAATAATTTCCTGATCTCAAAGGATAAGTACACACGTATGGCAGGTAAAAAGGACATCAAAGTAGCCCCAGGGTATACTCCATCTAAAGTGGTAAAAATATATATATATATATATATATATATATATATATATATATATATATATATATATATATATATATATATATATATATATATATATATATATAACCTTATTCTCTTGATTTTACCACCAGTATCTGTCTGTACAAGAAAAAAAACCCTATCTATGTAAATTCCCCCCTTGCAGCTGTAACAAACATTTAAGCATTTCTCTGGCATCACCACTGCAGCCCCAGTGCATACTCCATCTGGCGTGGTAAAACATGGATTTTCCTATTGCTTATCTACTGCACCATTCCTCTCAATACTCATTTTCTCCCCCCCTTTCCACCACACTATCCCTCTCCACCCATGATTCTCAGTCTCCTCATTTACGGTGCATGTTCCCTTACACATACCCCATTATTGGTAACCTGCAACATTTCTCCCATACCTATTACACCCATTCCATCACATCATCCAATATTCCTTACTAATATTAATTTTAATATGGGAGACGGTCATTGCATCCTATTATTCCTAACAGGATACACCTACCGATATATCATTTCCCAAAAAGGGTTGTGGCAAGTACGACTTGTTGATGCATCTACAAAAGGGTATGTTTGTATTTCACTTAATCTTTCTATACTCCTCATTTTATTGTCTTTGTTCCCTCTAAGCTCCATCTCTATATGATATACAACAATACCATTGATTGGTCTTGACAATTCCTTTGCCTAACCTCTACTTTCTTTTCTGTCTTTTTACCTGCCATACGTGTGTACTTATCCTTTGAGATCAGGAAATTATTTTTTCCATCCTGACATGTTCTTTAATTTTTTTGTTTTCTGTGTAAATATGTAAATATCTATTGTGTTTAAAGTATCCACTGTATATACTGTACATTATATATTTTTCTCATTTCTTTCAGGGACATTGTGATCAAGGCCATTGTGCGGAAGAAACGTCAATTTGCCTGTCGCTTATCACTTATAAATAAACTATTCACTTGTAGCAAATTTTTCCACCTGTATGAGTGCAGTGATTATAGACTTTACATGTATAGTGTAATGCACCCCCCATAGGCCTGTATAGTGTAATGCACTCCCCATAGGCCTGTATAGTGTAATGCACCCCCCATAGGCCTGTATAGTGTAATGCACTCACCATAGACCTGTATAGTGTAATGCACCCCCCATAGGCCTGTATAGTGTAATGCACTCCCCATAGGCCTGTATAGTGTAATGCACTCCCCATAGGCCTGTATAGTGTAATGCACCCCCCATAGGCCTGTATAGTGTAATGCACTCCCCATAGGCCTGCATAGTGTAATGCACTCCCCATAGGCCTGTATAGTGTAATGCACTCCCCATAGGCCTGTATAGTGTAATGCACTCCCCATAGGCGTGTATAGTATAATGCACCCCCATTAGGCAGCAAGTATAATATAATGCACCCCCATTAGGCAGCCAGTATAGTATAATGCACCCACATTAGGCAGCCAGTACAGTATAATGCACTCCCATTATGCAGCCAGTATAATATAATGCACCCCCCCCATTAGGCAGCCAGTATAATTTAATGCACCCCCATTAGGCAGCCAGTATAATATAATGCACAATTAGGCAGCCAATATAATATAATGCACCATTAGGCAGCCAGTACAGTATAATGCACCCCATTAGGCAGCCAGTATAATATAATGCCCCATTAGGCAACCAGTATAATATAATGCCCCATTAGGCAACCAGTATAATATAATGCACCACCATTAGCCAGCCAGTATAATATAATGCACCATTAGCCAGCCAGTATAATATAATGCACCCCCATTAGGCAGCCAGTATAATATAATGCACCCCCATTAGGCAGCCAGTATAATCTAATGCACCATTACCCAGGCAGTATAATATAATGCACCATTAGGCAGCCAGTATAATGTAATGTACCCCATTAGGCAACCAGTTTAATATAATGCACCCGATAAAAAAATCCAATACTCACCTCTCTTCCTCCTTGTTGTTCCCGCGCTGCTGACGTCATCGCGACCCCCTGTCAGCGTCGGCATCAGAGGTTGACAGGAGGATGATGGGAGAGGGAGCGTAACGCTTCCTCTCATCATTGTGGTTCGCTGTATCAGCCTCCAGCCGATACAGCTGACCCTGCGATGACGAGTGGGGGGCCTACTGCTGGCACAAAGCCCCCTGCCTCCTCAGCGGCCCATAGCGGACGGATGGCAGAGCAGGGAGATCGATTCTCTCTGCTCTGCCGCAGAATTAAACTGTATGGGCGCACTGTGCACGCTGATGCAGTTACATAGCTCCGGGTGGGCCCCCTCAGAGCACCCCCTCCCCTGGTAGCTATGCTACTGCTCTTCACAGATGAAAGCAGGTTCACACTGAGCACATGTGACAGACGTGACAGAGTCTGGAGACGCCATGGAGAATGATCTGCTGCCTGCAAAATCCTTTAGCATGACCGGTTTGGCAGTGGGTCTATAATGGTCTGGGGTGGCATTTCTTTGGAGGGCCGCACACAGTCCTCCATGTGCTTGCCAGATGTAGCCTGACTGCCATTAGGTACCGAGATGAGATCTTCAGACCCCTTGTGAGACCATATGCTGGCCCTGGGTTCCTCCTAATGCAGGGCAATGCCAGTCCTCAAGTGGTGTGTGTCAGCAGTTCCTGCAAGATGAAGGCATCAAAGCTATGGACTGGACTGCCAGTTATACAGACCTGAATCCGATTTAACACATCTGGGACATCATGTCTCGCTCCATCCACCAATGTCATGTTGCACCATAGACTGTCCAGGAGTTGGCGGATGCTTTAGTCCAGGTCGGGGAGGGGATCCCTCAGGAGACCATCCACCGCCTCATCAGGAGCATGCCCAGGCGTTGTAGGGAGGTCATACAGGCACGTGGATGCCACACACACTACTGAGCATCATTCCCTTGTCTTGAGGCATTTCCACTTTAGTTGGATCAGCCTGCAATTTGATTTTCCACTTTGATTTTGAGCATCATTCCAACTCCAGACCTCCATGGGATATTAGTTGTGATTTACATTGACCAGTTTTAGGTTTTACTGTTCTCAACGCATTCCACTATATAATGAATTTCAGATTTACAACTGGAATATTTCATGCAGTGATATCTAGGATGTGGGATTTTAGTGTTCCCTTTATTTTTTTGAGCAGTGTACAAAGCTCCTAAAATGCCACAAGAGCAGAGACCTCCTATGGTGACCCCATCTGGAAACTACAACCTCTGTGAATTCATCTATTACTAATAGAAGTTTTGATTCTGGAAAACATCCATTAATGAAAAGACAGTTAATATTGCATACATTGTGACCAGCTTGTGCTTCAAGACACATGCACCCAATAAATCAGTTGGGCTCTCATTGCCTCATTAATGCCAACCATGTGGATGCCAGTTCCAGTTTATTCACACTGTGAGGCTCAGAATGGAGGAGGTGCCCTGGAATTTGGGAGAACATATTTTGCTGGATTTCTTTTGTGAGCAACCAGGTTGCTCTTCCAGAGCCTTTGTGCTACCAGTAGTGTGGAAGCCACCTGATTTTCTATTAACAGATAATGGACCTGAGTTGGAATTGAATTCTGCAGAATTAATAAAAAACAGAAATTCAGGAATAGTTTTTCTTATGTCATTCACCATGTCATAAAAGTGAAAAGACAGCTTTATTCTTCAGGTCAGCAAAATTAAAGCGATACCACATTTATATTTATTTTTTACATTTTGCTACTTTTACATAATAAAAACAATTTAACCCCTTTATGCCATTGGACGTACTATTCTGTCCATGTGGGGTGGGCCCTAATTCCCTAGCACGGAATAGTACGTCCAGCGCGATCGGCCGCGCTCACGGGGGACGCGCGGCCGATCGCGGCCGGGTGTCAGCTGCCTATCGCAGCTGACATCCGACACTATGTGCCAGGAGCGACCCTGGCACATTAACCCCCGGCACACCGCGATCAAACATGATCACGGTGTGCCGGCGGTACAGGGAAGCATCGCACAGGGAGGGGGCTCCCTGCGGGCTTCCCTGAGACCCCCGGAGCAAAGTGATGTGATCGCGTTGCTGCGAGGGTCTCTTACCTCTCCTCCCTGCAGCAGGCCCGGATCCAAAATGGCCGTGGTATACGGGTCCTGAACGGAGAGAGGTGGCTTACCAAGTGCCTGTGCAAACTGTCAGATCAGCGATCTGTGATGTCCCCCCCCCTGGGACAAAGTAAAAAAAAAAATTTCCACATGTGTAAAAAAAATCCTAAATAAAGAAAAAAATATATTATTCCCATAAATACATTTCTTTATCTAAATAAAAAAAAATTAAACAATAAAAGTACACATATTTAGTATCGCCGCGTCCGTAAACACCCCACCTATAAAACTATATCACTAGTTAACATCTTCAGTGAACACCGTTAAAAAAAAAACAAAAAAAAAAAACAAACAAGGCAAAAAACAATGCTTTATTCTCATACCAATATATATATATATATATATATATATATATATATATATATATATATATATATATATATATATATATATACACACAAAAGAATAACACGCGATCAAAAAGACAGATATCCATAACCATGGTACCGCTGAAAACGTCATCTTGTTCCGCAAAAAATGAGCCGCCATGCAGCATCATCAGCGAAAAAATAAAAAAGTTATAGTCCTCAGAATAAAGCGATGCAAAAATAATTATTTTTTCTATAAAATAGTTTTTATCGTATAAAAGCACCAAAACATAAAAAAATGAGATAAATAAGGTATCACTGTAATCGTACTGACCTGAAGAATAAAACTGCTTTATCAATTTTACCAAACGAGGAACGGTATAAACGCCTCCCCCAAAAGAAATTCATGAATAGCTGATTTTTGGTCATTCTGCCTCACATAAATCGGAATAAAAAGCGATCAAAAAACCTCCCATGCCCGAACATGTTACCAATAAAAACGTCAACTCGTCCCGCAAAAAACAAGACCTCACATGACTGTAGACTCAAATATGGAAAAATTATAGCTCTCAAAATGTGGTAACGCAAAAAATATTTTTTGCAATAAAAAGCGTCTTTCAGTGTGTGACGGCTGTCAATCATAAAAATCCCCTAAAAAAACAGCTATAAAAGTAAATCAAACCCCTCTTCATCACCCGCTTAGTTAGGGAAAAATTTAAAAAAAAATAAAAATGTATTTATTTCCATTTTCCCATTAGGGTTAGGGCTAGGGTTAGGGTTAGGGCTAGGGTTAGGGTTGGGGCTAAAGTTAGGGTTAGGGCTGGGGCTAAAGTTAGGGTTTGGATTACATTTATGGTTGGGAATAGGGTTGGGATTAGGGTTAGGGGTGTGTCTGGGTTAGAGGTGTGGTTAGGGTTACCGTTGGGATTAGGGTTAGGGGTGTGTTTGGATTAGGGTTTCAGTTATAATTGGGGGGTTTCCACTGTTTAGGCACATCAGGGGCTCTCCAAACGCAACATGGCGTCCGATCTCGTTGAAAAAGTAAAACAGTGCTCCTTCCCTTCCGAGCTCTCCTGTGCGCCCAAACAGGGGTTTACCCCCACATATGGGGTATCAGCGTACTCAGGACAAATTGTACAACAACTCTTGGGGTCCAATTTCTTCTCTTACCCTTGGGAAAATAAAAAATTGGGGGGCAAAAAGATAATTTTTGTGAAAAAATAGGATTTTTTATTTTTATGGTTCTGCATTATAAACTTCTGTGAAGCACTTGGTGGGTCAAAGTGCTCACCACACCTCTAGATAAGTTTCTTAGGGGGTCTACTTTCCAAAATGGTGTCACTTGTGGGGGGTTTCAATGTTTAGGCACATCAGTGGCTCTCTAGACGCAACATGGCGTCCCATCTCAATTCCAGTCAATTTTGCATTGAAAAGTCAAATGGCGCTCCTTCGCTTCCGAGCTCTGTCATGCGCCCAAACAGTGGTTTACCCCCACATATGGGGTATCGGCGTACTCAGGACAAATTGTAGAACCTCATTTGGGGTTTATTTTCTCCTGTTACCCTTGGTAAAATAAAACAAACTGGAGCTGAAGTAAATTTTGTGTGAAAAAAAGTTAAATGTTCATTTTTATTTAAACATTCCAAAAATTCCTGTGAAACACCTGAAGGGTTAATAAACTTCTTGAATGTGGTTTTGAGTACCTTGAGGGGTGCAGTTTTTAGAATGGTGTCACACTTGGGTATTTTCTATCATATAGACCCCTCAAAATGACTTCAAATGAGATGTGGTCCCTAAAAAAAAAATGGTGATGTAAAAATGAGCAACTTTTAACCCTTATAACTCCCTAACAAAAAAAAAATTGATTCCAAAATTGTGCTGATGTAAAGTAGACATGTATTTTGAGTGACGTATCACTGATTTAATTGCATAAAAATTAAAAGTTGGAAAATTGCGAAATTTTCAAAATTTCTGCCAAATTTCCTTTTTTTCACAAATAAATGCAGGTAATATCAAAGAAATTTTACGACTATCATGAAGTACAATATGTCACGAGAAAACAATGTCAGAATCACCAGGATCCGTTTAAGTGTTCCAGAGTTATAACCTCATAAAGGGACAGTGGTCAGATTTGTAAAAATTGGCCTGGTCATTAACGTGCAAACCACCCTTGGGGGTGAAGGGGTTAAGATAAAGAACGTTTTTGCATGGCATTATTCTGATAGCAATAGCTTTTTTATTTTTCCACTGAAAGAGCTGAATGAGGGTTTGTTTTTGTGGTATAAGATGGCGTTTTCAGGGATACCATTTCTATTTACATATGACTTTTTCATTGCATTTTATTCAATAAAATATTGTCTGTATGATGAAATAACACTGTTTGTTTTTGTTTTTTGGCACTCCAATGCTGATAATTAAATGAGGGTGCCGCGCTAGAAAAAGAAACTATGACTGTGGAGTGAATGACTTCCAATCCCCTACCTTGCAGATATAAGTTGGCGTGTCCTGTTATGAACTGGTGGCCTAGGAGCAGCATGAGACGTACTCTGGAGAAGGTGGTACCTGTACTGACCGCAGACCCTGAACTTAACACCGCAACTAGAAGTAGCCATGGGATGTACCTAACACTCCCTAGACACCTCGACACAGCCGGAGGACTAAATACCCCTAGAGATAGAAACGGGAAAACTATCTTGCCTCAGAGAAAATCCCCAAAGGATAGACAGCCCCCCACAAATATTGACTGTGAGAGGAGAGGGAAATAACATATGCAGACTGAAATCAGGATTTAGCAAAGGAGTCCGCTCTAGCTAAATAGAAAGGATAGGACAGAGTACTATGCGGTCAGCATTAAAACACTAGAAAATCTCCACCACAGAAAATACAAAATCTCCACATCTAACTAAAGACATGGAGGGTATATCTGCCTCTCCAGAGAAACCAGCTTGGCTGAACAAATCCTTATACAGACCAAGCTGGACAAGACAAAACATGGAAATGAACTGAACTATAAGGCCCACAGCATGTGGACTGCAAAAAACAAAGCCAGAACTTATCTTTCTTGAAATGAACAGAAAAGCAGGAGAGACCAGGCAGGGATGTGAATCCTCCAGGAACAATGGACAACTGGCACTGACTAAAGGGTCAAGCAAGACTAAATAGCCCAGTCAGAATTGCAAAAAGTGGAAACACCTGATGAATGCTGAAATCCAAAGACAGAAGCGCTACCACTTATAACCACCGGAGGGAGCCCAAGAGCAGAATTCACAACAGTACCCCCCCTTGAGGAGGGGTGACCGAACCCTCACCAGAGCCCCCAGGCCGATCAGGACGAGCCAAATGAAAGGCACAAACCAAATCGTCAGCATGAACATCGGAGGCAACAACCCAAGAATTATCCTCCTGGCCATAACCCTTCCATTTGACAAGATACTGAAGCTTCCGCCTCGAAAAACGAGAATCCAAAATCTTCACCACATACTCCAACTCCCCATCAATCAACACCGGGGCAGGAGGATCAACAGAGGGAACAACAGGCACCACATATTTCCGCAACAAAGATCTATGAAAAACATTATGGATGGAAAAAGAGGCTGGAAGGGCCAAACGAAAAGACACTGGATTGATAATCTCAGAAATCCTATAAGGACCAATAAACCAAGGCTTGAACTTAGGGGAAGAAACCTTCATAGGAACATGACGGGAAGACAACCAGACCAAATCCCCAACCCAAAGCCGGGAACCAACACACCGACGACGGTTAGCAAAACGCTGAGCCTCCTCCTGAGACAACACCAAATTGTCCACCACATGAGCCCAAATTTGCTGCAACCTGTCAACCACAGAGTCCACCCCAGGACAATCAGAAGGCTCAACCTGCCCTGAAGAAAATCGAGGATGAAAACCGAAATTACAAAAGAAGGGTGAAACCAAGGTAGCAGAACTAGCCCGATTATTAAGGGCAAACTCGGCCAATGGCAAGAAAGCCACCCAATCATCCTGATCAGCAGACACAAAGCATCTCAAATAAGTTTCCAAAGTCTGATTAGTTCGCTCGGTTTGGCCATTTGTCTGAGGATGAAATGCGGAAGAAAAAGACAAATCAATGCCCAGCCTAGCACAAAAGGCCTGCCAAAACCTAGAAACAAACTGGGAACCTCTATTGGACACAATATTCTCCGGAATGCCATGCAAACGAACCACATGCTGAAAAAACAACGGAACCAAATCAGAAGAGGAAGGCAATTTAGGCAAAGGTACCAAATGAACCATCTTAGAAAACCGGTCACAAACCAACCAGATAACCGACATCCTCTGGGAAACCGGAAGATCTGAAATAAAATCCATAGAAATATGCGTCGAAGGCCTCTCAGGGACCGGCAAAGGCAAAAGCAACCCACTAGCGCGGGAACAGCAAGGCTTGGCCCGCGCACAAGTCCCACAGGACTGCACAAAAGAACACACATCCCGTGACAAAGAAGGCCACCAAAAGGACCTACCAACCAAATCTCTGGTACCAAAAATCCCAGGATGGCCAGCCAACACAGAACAATGAACCTCAGAAATCACTTTACTAGTCCATCTGTCTGGAACAAACAGTTTCCCCACTGGACAGCAGTCAGGTTTATCAGCCTGAAATTCCTGAAGAACCCACCGCAAATCAGGGGAGAAGACAGAAAGAATCACCCCTTCCTTCAGAATGCCGACCGGCTCAAGGACCCCAGGAGAGTCAGGAAAAAAGCTCCTAGAGAGGGCATCAGCCTTAACATTCTTAGAACCTGGAAGATACGAGACCACAAAATCAAAACAAGAGAAAAACAGGGACCATCGAGCCTGTCTAGTATTCAACCGTTTGGAAGACTAGAGGTAAGTCAGATTCTTATGATCGGTCAAGACCACAATACGGTGCTTGGCCCCCTCAAGCCAATGTCGCCACTCCTCAAATGCCCACTTCTGTTGTGAACTGTGTTTCTGGGCTCCCTCTGGTGGTCACTAACAGTATTGTGTTAGGCATGTCTTGTTGCAGGCCTGAGCTCCAGCTGTGTCGTTAAGCAGCGGGTGTTCCCTATTTAAGTCTCCTCTGGACTCAGTCTCTTGCCTGGCATCGTTGTATCCAGACCTATATGGTCTCCTCCGGATTCCTTTCAGTCTGCCTCATGCAAGAAAAGCTAAGTCTGTTTGGTACAATTTGGATTGTTTGCATTATTCAGTGTTTTTGTCCAGCTTGCTTTACATTTGATTTTCTGACTCGCTGGAAGCTCTAGGGGGCTGATTTTCTCCCTCCACACCGTCAGTCGGTGTGGGGGTTCTTGAATTTTCAGCGTGGATGTTTTTGTAGGGTTTTCTGCTAAACGCATAGTCCACTATCTATTTTCTGCTATTTAGACTATTGGGCCTCACTTTGCTGAATCTAGTTCATCTCTACGTTTGTGTTTTCCTCTTGCCTCACCGTTATTATTTGTTGGGGGCTTTCTATATCTTTGGGGTTCAATTTCTCTAGAGGCAAGTGAGGTCTTATTTTTTCTCTCTAGGGGTAGTCAGTTCTCCGGCTGGCTCGAGACGTCTAGAACCAACGTAGGCACGTTCACCGGCTACTTTTAGTTGTTTGTGTTAGGATCAGGTATGCGGTTAGCCCAGTTTCCACCTCCCTAGAGCAGTATTTATATTTTTGCTATCTTGCCGGAATATCAGAGATCCTCTGCCATTGGGATCATAACAACTTCATAGCCAACAACTCTCGATTGCCGACATCATAATTGCGTTCCGCAGGCAAAAACTTTCGATAAAAGAAGGCACACGGTTTCATCAAGGAACCATCAGAATTCCTCTGAGACAAAACGGCCCCTGCCCCAATCTCAGAAGCGTCAACCTCAACCTGAAATGGAAGAGAAACATCCGGCTGACGCAACACAGGGGCAGAAGTAAATCGGCGTTTAAGCTCCTGAAAGGCAGAAACAGCCGCTGAGGAGCAATTCGTCACATCAGCGCCTTTCTTCGTCAAATCGGTCAGGGGTTTAACCACACTGGAGAAGTTGGCAATGAAACGGCGATAAAAATTAGCAAAGCCCAAAAATTTCTGAAGGCTCTTCATGGATGTGGGCTGAATCCAATCATGAATGGCCTGAACCTTAACCGGATCCATTTCTATAGATGAGGGAGAAAAAAATGAAGCCCAAAAAAGAAACCTTCTGTACTCCAAAGAGGCACTTAGACCCCTTCACAAACAAAGCATTATCACGAAGGATCTGAAATACCATCCTGACTTGTTTCACATGAGACTCCCAATCATCGGAAAAAATCAAAATATCATCCAAATATACAATCATGAATTTATCAAGATAATTCCGAAAGATATCATGCATGAAGGACTGAAACACAGATGGAGCATTAGAGAGCCCGAATGGCATCACAAGGTATTCAAAATGGCCTTCGGGCGTATTAAACACAGTTTTCCATTCGTCACCCTGCTTAATATGAACAAGATTATATGCCCCTCGAAGGTCAATCTTAGTAAACCAACTAGCCCCCCTAATCCTAGCAAACAAATCAGAAAGCAAAGGCAAAGGGTATTGGAATTTGACCGTGATCTTATTCAAGAGGCGATAATCAATACAGGGTCTCAAGGAGCCATCCTTCTTGGCAACAAAAAAAAACCTGATACCAATGGTGAAGAAGATGGCCGAATATGCCCCTTCTCCAAAGACTCCTTAACATAACTCCGCATAGCGGCATGTTCTGGCACAGACAGGTTGAAAAGTCGGCCCTTAGGGTACTTACAGCCTGGGATCAAGTCAATAGCACAATCACAGTCCCTATGCAGTGGAAGGGAACTGGATTTGGGCTCATCAAATACATCCTGGAAATCTGACAAAAACTCAGGAATTTCAGAAGAGGGGAAGAGGAAATTGACATCAAAGGAACGTCACCATGAACCCCCTGACAACCCCAACTAGTCACAGACATAGATTTCCAATCTAATACCAGATTATGCACCTGTAACCATGGGAAACCCAGCAAAATAGCATCATGCAAATTATGCAACACCATTATGCAACACCAGAAAACGACAATCTTCCTGATGGGCTGGCGCCATGCACATGGTCAGCTGTGTCCAAAACTGAGGTTTATTTTTAGCCAACGGTGTAGCATCAATGCCCCTCAAAGTAATAGGGTTCTGCAAAGGCTGCAAGGGGGAACCACAACGTCTGGCAAATTCTAAGTCCATTAAGTTCAAAGCGGCGCCTGAATCCACAAATGCCATGACAGAAAATGATGATAATGAGCAGATCAGGGTCACAGACAACAGAAATTTAGGTTGTACAGTACTGATGGTAACGGAACTAGCGATTCTCTTTATACGCTTAGGGCAATCAGAAATAACATGAGCAGAATCGCCGCAGTAAAACACAACCTATTCTGACGTCTGAATCCTTGTCGTTCAGCTCTAGACAAAATCCTATCACACTGCATAGGCTCAGGACTCCGCTCGGAGGACAACGCCATAGTGTGCACAACTCTGCGCTCGCGCAAGCGCCGATCAATCTGAATGGCCAGAGACATAGAAATCACTCAGACCAGCAGGTGTGGGGAACCCCACCATAACATCTTTAACGGATTCAGAAAGACCATTTCTGAAAATTGCCGCCAAGGCATCCTCATTCCATTTAGTCAGCACAGACCATTTCCTAAATGGCTCAGCACTTTCCTTCCCTTCTTCTGAGATGCAATTAACTCATTGTTGGCCAGTTGTACTGTTATGAACTGGTGGCCTAGGAGCAGCATGAGACGTACTCTGGAGAAGGTGGTACCTGTACTGACCGCAGACCCTGAACTTAACACCGCAACTAGAAGTAGCCGTGGAATGTAACTAACACTCCCTAGACACCTCGACACAGCCGGAGGACTAAATACCCCTAGAGATAGAAACGGGAAAACTATCTTGCCTCAGAGAAAATCCCCAAAGGATAGACAGCCCCCCACAAATATTGACTGTGAGAGGAGAGGGGAATAACATATGCAGACTGAAATCAGGATTTAGCAAAGGAGGTCGCTCTAGCTAAATAGAAAGGATAGGACAGAGTACTATGCGGTCAGTATTAAAACACTAGAAAATCTCCACCACAGAAAATACAAAATCTCCACATCTAACTAAAGATATGGAGGGTATATCTGCCTCTCCAGAGATACCAGCTTGGCTGAACAAATCCTTATACAGACCAAGCTGGACAAAACAAAACATGGAAATGAACTGAACTATAAGGCCCACAGCATGTGGACTGCAAAAAAACAAAGCCAGAACTTATCTTTGTTGAAATGAACAGAAAAGCAGGAGAGACCAGGCAGGGATGTGAATCCTCCAGGAACAATGGACAACTGGCACTGACTAAAGGGTCAAGCAAGACTAAATAGCCCAGTCAGAATTGCAAAAAGTGGAAACACCTGATGAATGCTGAAATCCAAAGACAGCAGCGCTACCACTTATAACCACCGGAGGGAGCCCAAGAGCAGAATTCACAACAGTGTCCCCTGAATAAGGAGGTCGGCTGCTGCAAAGACGTCCTTCGTAATGCTGGAAGGACCGTGGTGTTGGTACTGCACAACTCTATAAGGGAGCGTCCTCCCGTAGTGCAAAAATCCCCAAACCGCTTGCCGCTGAGGTAATCGGCAGGTGCCTCGGCCGATGGCGCCGCCTAACAGTAGCTGCGCTACTGTTCGGCGGCGCTACTGTTTGGCGGCACCATCGGCCGAGGCACCTGCCGATTACCTCAGCGGCGAGCGGTTTGGGGATTTCTGCACTACGGGAGGACGCTCCCTTATAGAGTTGTGCAGTACCAACACCACGGTCCTTCCAGCATTACGAAGGACGTCTTTGCAGCAGCCGACCTCCTTATTCAGGGGACACGCCAACTTCTATCTGCAAGGTAGGGGATTGGAAGTCATTCACTCCACAGTCAGTTTCTTTTTCTAGCGCGGCACCCTCATTTAATTATCAGCATTGGCTTGTCACTGTACGGCAGAGTTTTTTTGCACACAACCTGCCCGGGTGCCTGCAGCTTCACTTTGGGGGTGTAACCTAGCGCCAGTGTGATTCTTTTATTTATTGTTTTTTGGCACTCACTGTAGGGATTAAATAGTGATAGTTTTTTCAGTTATCTCCTAACGGGAAAAAAACAAACGTGTATTTCTTTTTATTACACAAATGTGTGGATTTATTGGAGTAATTTTGCTTTACAATGTTTTTTAATTCTTTATTTTTTTTTTTTTACTCTTTTACTTCTAGCATGGTCTAAAAGGCCACCGCAGCTGGCAGACCCGGAGGTCATCGTTCTACCTCCGATTGCTGTGACTACCATTGGCAGTCAGCAATTACATCGTGGGAGTGGCAATTGGGTGGGTGAGGGAGCAGACTCCCTCCCCTAGACATGTAAATGCTGTAATTGATATTGATTTCAACATTTAGAGGGTTAAACATCCAAAAGTAGTATGGGCACCAGACCTGACTGTTACGGCCACAGTTCACTCAAACCGAGCTCCTGGCTGCGACTGTGGGCACAGCTTCTATGCCTGAATAATCCTCATAAGACAATAAACATGGAAGTACACAGCATGAGAAGCACCAGATGGTTTGATTGGGATGTTGCAACGGATGGTGGGGGGGGATTAGCCTCTCACCTGGAAGGGTTGTGCACTACTGCACAACTCCGGTAGCGAACGTCTCCGTGCAATCCTGTTCTGTTGCTCCGGGACTGCTCCTGTGCTGTGCTTCCTGGTCTGGTTACGTGGGCCCAAGATCCAGTTACGGGATGCCACTTCAGAGGATGTGACTTCACTTCATAATCCTCATGACTTACCAGTGTACAGTACACATCTTTCAAGTGTATGCACCCAACAGTGTCCATGTAGCCTAAGTTCATGCCACTGCTGAAGCAGTTCCAGGAGATCTTGAAAGTGTCGGTCCCCTAATCTTATATTGAGTTTTTAGGTCCAGGATAACCCTTTTAACAATCTATGTGGAACATATTTCCAGAAGCATGAGCCAGGCACTATATCACTATATACATTTTTACCACCGAGATTGTGTGTTAGCCCCAAGTTTTAAATTTTCACACTGGGAAATAGGTAAAAATGGTTGCAAAACTTGTCCCAATATTTCTGCTGAATGTGGAAATAACACATATGTGGCTGTACAGTACTGCTTAGCCAGACGGCGAAACTCCAGAGGGACGGAGCACTATTTGCCTCCTGGAGCACAGATTTTCTTAGAATAGTTTGTGGATTACATATAAAGAACCTCCGAATGCTAGAAAAGCAGAATATTCCCCCTCAAGTGACCCGATTTGGGAAATAATGCCCCTTTGGGAATGTATCTACAGGTGTAGTGACGATTTTTACTCCATGGGTGTTTTCCAGAAATAAGCAGTAGTGTACAGTATGTTACTGAGTGAAAATTGCAAACAATGGTTACTTATGTGGAGGGTTCTTAGAAGCTATAATTATATGCAACAAATTGTTTTAAGCCTTTATTTATCTAATTCTATTTGGTCTGCATACATTAAGACTTACTGAATTTATAGCTGAACATCAATAGTACTAGGTAGACTATCCACAATATAACATCTGTACAAGAATATTACGCTATTCAGTCTAGTCAGCTGGTCAAGAACAGTTGCTTCTTCAACGGTTTAAGGAAAGAAACTACTAGTCAGAAAGAATATACATATACATCGCTCCTCTTTCTCATCTACTTTTCATCCTCCACTTCACTCCCTGTCACAATAGGGCCCTATAGGGTGAGCAGGGAGAGCCGTCGAGGAGTGGGGAAGCCAGTGCGCGGGTTTTAGGGTGCCAACCTCCGTTGGTAGGTAGGTACAGTCAGGCCAGTGTAGGGGTAGGCACTCCCCCTTGGTGTTTTCATTATCTTTTGGTGCGGGTATGATGCAATTTATTAATAAGCTGAATGTAGTCTTTTTTTTACTAATGTTGTCACGGGGATACAAGGAGTGTGAGAGCTAATAACCCGGGCCCCTGCAATTTCCCTCAGACTAGGGAAACCCTGTCTGACCCTCACCTGAAGTTTACACTGAAGGTGTGCATGTTCAGGCCTCCACCCTCACCCTGACTCAGCCCTAGACTGAATACCACCGCCCACCACCCAGTGAATGCAATAGACCAATACCCACAGTTGTAACAAACAAGGATAAAGGAAAATATACACCACACCGCAGTCAATCAGGAATACACTATAAAGGTGCAGGGCAAAATAAATACAAATATAGGAAGGAGTAAATAAGACAAAGGAAAATACACCACCAGCAACGATTCTCCAACAACCAGCTCTCCACTCCGGACCGAGATAACTAAGGATAAGACAGAAGCTATAATCGGCGACACCCAAAGATCAGGAGAACCATTTAAAGGAAATGGGCATGGCCCAGCTTCCAATCCGAGGATCAGATAAATTAACCCCGGAGCAGCCAGACGAAAACTAGCCGACGCCAATGAGCAAACAGTGGTCAAACGCGGAATTACCGCTGTCTGTCAGACGACCTGGTCTGAACAGTGTCCGACATGACAAATGTTTAATAAAGTGTTAAGTTTTAACTAAAGAAAAGGGGATATCTGTGAGCCAAGTGTTAGTGATCCCTCATGACAAATTGATGGTAAAAGCCATCATTGAGTCCCACAAACTCTGCGCAATGGAATCATGACAATTTATTTCCGATTTGAATCTTTTACACAATAAATACTATTTTATAGAAATAATCACATCACTTTACTTTGAGAGCCATAACTTTTTTAGTTTTCTGCTGATGAAGCGGTGTGTGACAGCATGATTTTTGCGGGACAAGATGATGTTTTCAGCGGTACCATTTTTATTTACATTGATCTTTTTCAGCGTGTTTTATTACACATTTTGTTCAGCGGTATAACGATTGTTTTTTGCCTCGCTTTTTTAATTTATTTTTTTAAGGTCTTCACTGAAGGAGTCAACTAGTTGAACTGTTAAACCTCTTTACCCCCGAGGGTGGTTTGCACATTAATGACCAGGCTAATATTTTACAATTCTGACCACTGTCCCTTTATGAGTTAATAACTCTGGAACGCTTCAATGGATCCCAATGATTCTAAGAATGTTTTTTGTGACATATTGTATTTCATGATAGTGGTAACATTTCTTTGATATGACTTGCGTTTGTTTGTGAAAAAAACGGAAATTTGGTGAAAGTTTTGAAAATTTCACAATTTTCCAACTTTGAAATGTAAATGTGATGTGGTCTTGAAAAAAAAATGGTGTTGTAAAAATGAGTAATCGCTGGTCAACTTTTAACTCTTATAACTTTCTAACAAAATGTTGGTGCCAAATTTGTGCAGATGTAAGGTAGACATGTACTTACTTATTAAGTATTTTGTGTGACATATCTCTGTGATGCAACAAACTGAGGTCCATTTTTTCCTGAGTGCACTAATACCCTAAATGTAATCTGGAAATATTTATCAAGCACAGCGCAAAGCTCAGAAGGCAAGGAACTCCAGATTTTACTGTTTGGTTTGCAGGAACCATGACTCACTGGGAGAGCCCATGATGTGCCAGAACAGCAGAACCCCCGATAAGTGACCCCATTTTACATTTAACTACACCTCTCAATGAATTCATCTAGGGGTGCAGTGTTATATTGTCACATAATTTTATACCATTGAGCAGTTAAGAAAAAACAACTACATTTTTACCATCAAAATTTAGTTTTACCCCCAGATTTTACATTTTCACACAAGAAGTGGGTAAAAATGGCACCAAAATTTGTCCCACAATTTCGGATGAACGTCACAATACCCTATATGTGACTGTACAGTACTACTTAGCAATACAGAGAGACTCGGGAGGAACAGAGCACTATTTGCCTCCTGGAGAGCAGATTTTCCTAGAACAGTTTGCAGACTCCATATACAGAGCCCCTAATTGCTAGAAGAGCAGAATGCCAATTTGGGAAACTATGCCCCTTGGGGAATTTTTCTACAGGTGTAGTGATGATTTTGACTCCATGAGTATTTTCCAGAAAAAAGCAGCAATGAATGTTGCCAAGTGAAAATTACAAACTGCTGCTGTAGTCACCAGTATGCTGTAAGGACTAGTATGTTGCCGTCACCAATACATTATGCCTATCTCGTGCTTCTGGAGGAATGCACCCATAAGTTAGGCGGGCTTTTATCGCTTCAGAAATGCGAAACATTGAAGCTATATGTAGTTTAGGTACACTGTGAGGTTCAGATGGGAGGGGGGCATTTGGATTTGGGAGCACAATTTGCTGAATTTCTTTCGGCGGGTGAGGAGCCATTTTGCTCCTCACCTGTAAAACCGAAATTTTGCAAAAATTTAGCAATTTTTAAACTTTGAATTTTCATGCCCTTAAATCACCAAGATATGGCACACAATATACTTAACCCCTTTCTGACCTCGGACAGGATAGTACGTCCGAGGTCAGAACCCCCGCTTTGATGCGGGCATCGGCGGTGAGCCCGCATCAAAACTGGGATATGTCAGCTGTTTTGAACAGCTGACATGTGCCTGCAATAGCGGCGGGGGGAAGCACGATTCACCCGCCACTATTAACTAGTTAAATGCCGCTGTCAAACGCTGACAGCGGCATTTAACTACCACTTCCGGCCATCAGGCCGGAAATCAGCACATTGCTGACCCCCGTCACGTGATCGGGGGTCAGCAATGCGTCGGCATGACAACCAGAAGTCTCCTTGAGACCTCTATGGTTGTTAATGCTGGCTTGCTGTGAGCGCCATCCTGTGGTCGGCGCTCATAGCAATGCAGTAATTCAGCTACATAGGAGCGATCTATGCATCGCTCCTATGTAGCAGAGCCAATCGAGTTGTGCCAGCTTCTAGCCTCCTATGGAGGCTATTGAAGCATGGCAAAAGTAACATAAAAATGTTTTAAAAAATATGAAAAAAAAAATAAATTAAAGTTTAAATCACCCCCTTTCGCCCTATCTAATATATAAAGCTGAATGTGTGTGTGTGTGTATGTATGTATGTATGTATGTATGTCCGGGATTGGCATCTGAACCGTAGCAGCTACAGCCACAAAATTTTGCACAGTCACACGTCTGGACCCCGAGAGCGTCATAGGCTATGTTGTGAGGTGAAATTTTAACCCCGCGCTTTCCAATTCACCAAACAATTTTGCCCCTATCTACATAATGGGGAAAAAGTGAAAGGAAAAGTGTTGGAGGCGTCGCAGCTACAGGCACAAAATTTTGCACAGTCACACGTCTGGACCCTGAGAGCGTCAAAGCTATATTGTGAGGTGAAATTTTAACCCCGCGCTTTCCAAGTCACCAAACAATTTTGCCCCTATCTACATAATGGGGAAAAAATGAAAGGAAAAGTGTTGGAGGCAAATTAACAGCTGCCAGATGTGAACAAGGGGGACTTAAAGAATGACAGCGATGGCACCAAAGAGTATATACTGTACAGTTGCTAAGGTGGGGCCCCAACATGGGATAATCACACCACCACGGGGATATGAACACACACACAAAATGCGCCACACACTACCACGTGCTCGAACACATATACCACCCTCAGTGCACATTTCACCACACATACACCAACCTCGCCACATAAAAGTAGAAACACAAAAGTCGCCGCTCAAAACTCGCCACGCGCAAAACTCTCCACATGCAAAACTCGCCACACGTGCAAAACTCGCCACACGCAAAACTTGCACACGCAGAAAAATTGCCACACGCAGAAAAATTGCCACATGCACAAAAGTTGCAACACATGCAAAAGTTGCCTCACACAAAACTTGCACATACTCAAAAGGCACCACACATAAAACTCGCCACGCGCAAAACTCGCCATGCGCAAAACTTGCTGCACACAACTTGCTACACTAACCTGTCACATGCAACTCGACACACAAAAAGTTGCTACACGCATGTCGCCACACAAAACTCATCTCACAAAAGTCCCTACATGCATGTCGCCACACGCAACTCAACACACACAACTTGACACACGAAACTCGCCCTAAAACACACACAAGTCTGGTATCCTTCAAAAATAAAAATCTGATTAATAAGCAGACAAACTACAAGAGCAACAAATGTACCATATAGGAATCCGGCAGCTGTCAGTCACATGACCAGTCTATTATGTGTATGTGTGAGCTAATATATACTGCCAGGGGGTGGGCTTACTGTTGGCTGGGGATTTATCAGGCTGCCATTTTAGCTTACAAATACTGAGGTAAAAATACTGACCAAATAACGTGTGAACGAGGGCTAATACAGGAGGAGATGGCATACAGCTATATACTATATACAGGAGATGACACACAGGTATATACTATTTACAGGGGAGATGACACACAGGTATATACTATATACAGGAGGAGATGACACACAGATATATACTATATACAGGAGAGATGACACACAGGTATATACTATATAGAGGAGGAGATGACATACAGGTACATACTACATACAGGAGGAGATGACATACAGGTATATACTATATACAGGAGGAGATGACACACAGGTATATACTATATACAGGAGCAGATTACCTACAGGTATATAGTATATACAGGAGGAGATGACACAGGTATATGCTATGTATAGGAGGAGATGACATACAGGTATATACTATATACAGGAGATGACACACAGATATATACTATATATAGGTGAGATGACACACAGGTATATACTATATACAGGAGATTACATACAGGTATATCTAATATATAAAGCTGAATGTGTGTATGTATGTATGTGTGTATGTCCGGGATTGGCATCTGTACCGTCGCAGCTACAGCCACAAAATTTTGCACAGTCACACGTCTGGACCCCGAGAGCGTCATAGGCTATGTTGTGAGGTGAAATTTTAACCCCGCGCGTTCCAATTCACCAAACAATTTTGCTCCTATCTACATAATGGGGAAAAAGTGAAGGGAAAAGTGTTGGAGGAAAATTGACAGCTGCCAGATGTGAACAATGAGGACTTAAAGAATGAGAGCGATGGCGACAAAGAGTATATACCGTACAGTTGCTAAGGTGGGGCCCCGACATGGGATACTCACCACACACGGGGATATGAACACAAACACAAAATGCGCCACACACTACCACGTGCTTGAACACATATACCACCCTCAGCACACATTTCACCACACACACACACCAACCTCGCCACATAAAAGTCGAAACACAAACGTCACCACTCAAAACTCGCTACATGCAAAACTCGCCATATGCAAAACTAGGCTCACGCAAAACTCGCCACACGTGCAAAACTCACCTCATGGAAAACTCACCTCATGCAAAACTTGCACACACAGAAAAATTGCCACATGTACAAAAGTTGCACCACATGCAAAAGTTGCCTCACACAAAACTTGCACATACTCAAAATGCACCACACATAAAACTCGCCATGCGCAAAACTCGCCATGCACAAATCTTGCTGCACACAACTTGCTACACTAACCTGTCACATGCAACTCAACACACAAAATGTTGCTACACGCATGTCGCCACACAAAACTCATCTCACAAAAGTCGCTACATGCATGTCGCCACACGCAACTCAACACACACAACTTGACACATAAAACTCGCCCTAAAACACACACAAGTCTGGTATTGTCCTTCAAAAATAAAAATCTGATTAATAAGCAAACTACAAGAGCAACAAATGTACCATATAGGAAATACGGCAGCTGTCAGTCACATGACCTGTCTATTATGTGTATGTGTGAGCTAATATATACTGCCAGGGGGGAGGGCTTCCTGTTGGCTGGGGATTTATCAGGCTGCCAATAGCAACCAATCACAGCTCAGCTTCTATTTTGCTACAGTTAATTAACCTGAGCTCTGATTGGTTAATATAGGCAACAAAGACATTCTCAGTATAACAAAGCTAATATATGTTGTGAAATGCTTCTATTTGCTTAGTTTTTGCCTTTTAATAATTACATTTCTATCTATTTGTTTTGTGGTTTTTGTGTGCAGAATAAATTTTTGTTAACACATTCTATTTTGCTAACAGCAGTCATTAACCCGGGCGAAGCCGGGTAGTACAGCTAGTTCAAAATAAAATCAAATCAAACCTACACATATTTGGTATTGCCGCATTCAGAATTGCCCGATTAATAAATAAAAGATTATCCTGATCACTAAATGGCATAGCGAGAAAAAAATTAGAAACACCAGACTTACGGTTTTTTGGTCGCAGCGGCATTGCATTAACCCCTTAGTGACTGAGCCAAATTTTTGAAATCTGACCAATATCACTTTATGTGGTAACTCTGGAACGCTTTAACAAATCCAAGTGATTTTGAGAATGTTTTTTTCCTGACACATTATAATTTATGATAATGGTAAATTTAGGTCGATATATTTTGTGGTTATTTATAAAAAATATCAGAAATTTGAGAAAAAATTAAAAAAATTAGCAATTTTCAAACTTTTAATGATTATCCCTTTAATTCAAATAGTCATGCCACAGGAAAACATTAATAAATAAAATTTCCCTCATGTCTGCTTTACATCAGCACCAATTGTAAAATGTTATTTTATTTTGTTAGCATTTTAGGAGGTTTAAAAATGTAGCAGTAATTTTTCATTTTTTCAAGGAAATTTACAAAATGTATTTTTTTAGGGACTTATCCATGTTTGAAGTGACTTTACGGGTCCCATATATTGGGAAACCCACAAAAGTTATATCGTTTTAAAAACAGCACCCTCTGACATATTGAAAACTGCTGTCAGGTAGTTTATTAACCCTTCAGGTGCTTTTCAGGAATTAATTCCAAGTGGCGTGACAGAAATGAAAATGTGTATTTTTACCACCTAAATGTCACTGACTTCTGAACAGATTACTACAGCTATCAGACTCTAAGGCCGGCGTCACACTCAGCGTATGTAAATACGGTCCGTTTATTACGGCCGTTATACGCAGAAATGTTCCCAAAATAGTGATCCGCATGTCATCCGCAGGCAGGGTGTGTCAGTGTATTTTGCGCATGGCATCCTCCGTAAGTAATCTGTATGGCATCCGTACTGCAATATTTTCTCGCAGGCTTGCAAAACTGACATCTAATGGATTTATGTGCTCAAATGTTCGTTAAAACATACATACAGTATCTATATATATATGTCATTGAGATTATATATATATATATATATATATATATATACATATTCTGTATTTATATTTAATTCAGCGCGAGATATGTGAAAAGCCGGTAATTCAATTGCCGGCTTTTCATTTCTCCTTCACAAACCCGACATGATATGAGACATGGTTTACATACAGTAAACCATCTCATATCCCTTTTTTTTTTGCATATTCCACACTACTAATGTTAGTAGTGTGTATGTGCAAAATTTGGGCGCTGTAGCTGCTAAAATAAAGGGTTAAATGGCTGAAAAAATTGGCGTGGGCTCCCGCGCAATTTTCTCCGCCAGAGCGGTAAGGCCAGTGACTGAGGGCAGATATTAATAGCCTAGGGAGGGTCCATGGTTATTGGCCCCCCCCTGGCTACAAAGATCTGCCCCCAGCCACCCCAGAAAAGGCACATCTGTAAGATGCGCCTATTCTGGCACTTGGCCACTCTTCCCACTCCCGTGTAGCGGTGGGATATGGGGTAATGAAGGGTTAATGTCACCTTGCTATTGTAAGGTGACATTAAGTCAGATTAATAATGGAGAGGTGTCAATTATGACACCTATCCATTATTAATCCAATTGTTCGAAATAGTTAATAAAACACACACACATAATTACAAAGTCCTTTAATGAAATAAAGACACATGTTGTTGTAATATTTTATTAGACTCTTAATCCACCTGAAGACCCTTGTCACCTGGAACAAAGTTACAAAAAACAAACAACAATATTCCATACCTTCCGTCGTTCTGTCCCACGTTGTAAATCCATCTGAAAGGGTTAACTAATTTTACAAGCAGAAGCCTGCTAATGCAGCCGCCCCTGTCTGTAAAAACCCGGCAAATGAATGGATTGCACGGGACTGACCTGTAGTTACCTTGAGTTGCGGTGAGGCGCCCTCTGCTGGATGTCCTCATATGAACTCGAGCGTGGGAACTTATCCAAGGCTCCAGTTCATGAGGACATCCAGCAGAGGGCGCCTCACCGCAACTAAAGGTAACTCCAGGTCACCCCGCTTTCCATTCAGTCCCCAGGGTTTTACAGCCACAAGCACTGCTTTAGCACAGCTCCTGGCTGTAAAATGATTTAACCCCTTCAGATGGATTTACTTCGTGGGACTGACCTGAGCGTTGGAAGGTATGAGATATTGTTGTTTTTTTTATTTTTCCTGTTACAGAACGAGGGTCTTCAGCTGGATTACCAGTATAATAAAATATTAGGTGTCTTCATTTCATTAAAATACTTGTAAATAATGTGTGTGTGTTTTATTAACCATTTCGTACTATTGGATTAATAATGGATAGGTGTCATAATTGACGCCTCTCCATTATTAATCCTGCTTAATGTCACCTTACAATAGCAAGGTGACATTAACCCTTCATTACCCCATATCCCACCGCTACACGGGAATGGGAAGAGAGTGGCCAAGTGCCAGAATAGGCGCATCTTCCAGATGTGCCTTTTCTGGGGTGGCTGGGGGCAGATGTTTTTAGCCAGGGGGAGTCCTATAACCATGGACCCTCTCTAGGCTATTAATATCTGCCCTCAGTCACTGGCTTTACCTCTCTGGCGGAGAAAATTGCGCGGGAGCCCACACCAATTTTTTCCGTGATTTAACCCTTTATTTTACAAGTTACAGCGCCCAAATTTTGCACATACACACTACTAACATTAGTAGTGTGGAATATGCAAAAAAAAAAGGGATATGAGATGGTTTACTGTATGTAAACCATGTCTCATATCATGTCGGGTTTGTGAAGGAGAAATGAAAAGCCGGCAATTGAATTACAGGCTTTTCTATAGAACACTGCTGCGTATTTCTCGCAAGTCACACTGCTGTTCCGTGTGTAATCCGTATTTTTCTCGCCCCCATAGACTTTCATTGGCGATTTTTTTGCGCATTACGGTGACAAGCGCAGCATCAGTAAAATACGGCTGATAGGAGCTGGGACATAGAGAATCATTGGACCGTGTGTTATGCGTATTTTACGGGTGTATTTTCTGCGCTCATACGTCCGTAAAACTCGCCAGTGTGACGCAGGCCTAAGGCTGCTATTTGGTTGTGAATTGCCATGGCAAACATCAGGACCACACAATCATGACCTCAGGGCACCAAATGGGATAAAGAGGAAGCCCCCACACTCTGTTAACCATTTATAATGATGTAGTCACTATTGACAGCAGCATCTACGGGGTTAAACAGATTTGGACAGTACCAAAACTGATCGTGGATGATGCAGTAAGTTGTCAGCTACAGTGTACAGCTGACTGCTGCTGGATTTTTACCTGTATCGGGATGCTATTCTCTTATATCTCAGGTCAGTTAAAAGACGTATTGGTGGTCATTAAGGGGTTAAAATGCAATAATGGGCGATCAAAAGAACGTATGTGCACCAAAATGGTGTCATTAAAAACGCCAGCTCGGCACGCAAAAAAGACCTCACCCAACCCAAGATCACGAAAAATGGAGACGCTATGGGTATTGGAAAATGTCACAATTTTTTTTTTTTTTTTTAAATACTTAGATAAAGAAGAACCTAGAAATGTTTGGTGTCTATGAACTCGTAATGACCTGGAGAATCATAATGGCAAATCAGTGTTAGCATTTAGTAAACCTAGCAAAAAAAGCCAAACAAAAAACAAGTGTGGGATTGAACTTTTTTTTTTGCAAATTCACTGCACTTGGAATTTTTTTCCCATTTTCTAGTACACGACATGCTAAAACCAATGATGTCGTTCAAAAGTAGAACTTGTTCTGCAAAAAATAAGCCCTCATGTGGCCATAGTGACAGAAAAATAAAAAAGTTATGGCTCTGGGAAGGAAGGGAGCGAAAAACGAAAATGCTAAACCGAAAAAAGCTAGGGTCATGAAGGGGTTAATAAGTAACATTTCCCACATGTCTACTTTACATCAGCACAAATTTGGAACCAAATTTATTTTTATGGAGTTAAGGGTTAAAAGTTGTCCAACGATTTCTCATTTTTACAACATCATTTTTCTTTTTTCGGGACCACATCACATTTGAAGTCACTTTGAGGGGTCTATATGATAGAAAATACCCAAAAGTGACACATTTTAAAAACTTCACCCCTTAAGGTGAACAAAACCACATTCAATCAGTTTATTAACCCTTCTGGTGCTTCACAGGAATTTTTGGAATGTTTAAAAAAAAATGAACATTTAACTTTTTTTTCACAAAAAAATTACTTCAGATCCAAATTTTTATTTTTCCAAGGGAAACAGGAGAAATTTGACCCCAAACGTTATTGTGCAATTTGTCCTGAGTACACTGATACACCTATGTTGGGGGGAACCACTGTTTGGGTGCATGACAGAGCTCTGAAGGGAAGGAGCGGCGTTTGACTTTTTCAACGCAAAATTGGCTGGAATTGAGATCGGATGCCCCTGATGTGGAAACCCCCCACAAGTAACACCATTTTGGAAACTAGACCCCCCAAGAAACTTATCTAGATGTGCGGTGAGAACTTTGATCCCCCAGGTATTTCACTAAAGTTTATAACGCCCGGGTGTGAAAATAAAAAAAAAATCATATTTTGTCCACAAACATGATGTTTTAGTCCCCAATTTTTTATTTTCGCAAAGGTAACACAAGAAATTGGACCCCAAAAGTTGTTGTCCAATTTGTGCTGACTTCGCTGATACCCCAGATGTGGGAGAAAACCACTGTATGGGCACACATCGGGAAGAGAAGTAGTAACGTTTTGGAATGCAGACTGTGATGGAATGGACTGCAGGCGTCATGTCGCATTTGGAATGCCCCTGATGTGCCTAAACAGTGGTAACCCCCCAATTCTAACTCCAACCCCAACACACCTCTAACCCCAACCCTAACAACAAACCTAACCGTAATCCTAACTTTAGCCCCAACCCTAACTCTAAAACTAATGGGAAAATGGAATTTACATTTTTTTTAATTTTATTATTTTTCCCTAACTAAGGGGGTGATAAAGGGAGGTTTCATTTACTATTTATAGCGGGTTTTTATGTTTGGCAGCTGTCACACACTAAAAGACGCTTATTTGTTATTTATTGAAAAAAAAATAGTTTTTGCATCACCACATTTTGAGAGCTATAATTTTTCCATATTTTGGCCCACAGAGTCATGTGAGGTTGTTTTTTTGCGGGATGAGTTGACATTTTATTGCTTCCATTTTCAGGCACATGACATTTTTTTATCGCTTTTTATTCCGATTTTTGTGAGGCAGAATGAACAAAAACCAGCAATTCATGAATATCTTTTGGGGAGCATTTATACCGATCAGTGTGTGGGGAAATTGATAAAGCAGTTTTATTCTTCAGGTCAGTACAATGACATCGATACCACAGTTATATATTTTTTATGTTTTGGCGCTTTTATACAATACAAAATATTTTATATAAAAAACAATTATTTTTGCATCATTTTATTCTGAGAGCTGTAACTTTTTTATTTTTTTATGGTGATGGAGTAAGTCAGCTTGTTTTGCAGGACAAGATGACGTTTTCAGGGGTACTAAGTTAAGTTTATTTACATCCGCCTTTTTGATCGTGTGTTATTCCATTTTTTGTTCGGCGGTATGATGATAAAGCATTGTTTTTCTGCCTTTTTTTTTTAATGGTGTTCACTAAAGAGTTTAACTAGTGAGACAATTTTATAGGCCAGGTCATTAAGGACGAGGCGATGCTAAATATGTGTACTTTTATTGTTTAGATTTTTTTTAATTCAAATATTTATTTATTGATGGAATAAATATTGATGTTCTTTTTATTTTCACAAATATTTTTACAATTATTAATCTTTTTTTGTTTTTTTTATTCATTCTAAGTTTTACACTTTGTCCCACTATGGGACAATCATTTTGTGCAGGCTGATCGCACCTATAGCATGCAGATCTGCATGCTATAGAAGCTGTCAGCATCGCAGCTTCTATACACTTACTTCAGAGACTTCCTAACATGCACTGTGCATGACAGGAAGTCTCTCAGCTCTGGGGACCTGGATGTCGTCATGACGACATTGGGTCTCCATGGCAGCGATCGGGACCACGATCTATGATCGCAGTGTTTCGGGGGTTAACGTGCCAGCAGCGGTCTGTGACTGCTCCTGGCACTTGGTGCCGGGTGTCAGCTGTGAGAATCAGATGACACCAGTCCCCGATCGGCCGCATACCACCCGCATGCGCAGCCGATCGGCTACAACTTACTATCACATCCATGATCAGATGGGCCCAGGGCACATGGACAGGATAGTATGTCAGAAGGGTTAAAACAACTTTTTTACTTTATCCCATGATGGGACATCACTGTACAGTGACAGGTCACTAATCTGATACTCTGCAATGCTAGGCAGGCTCTTAGCAGGCGCTCAGAAGCCAACTTTCCTGCAGGATACTGAAGGACCATGCAGCCATCTTGTGGCCCAAAGTCACCATTGGTACAACGCAATAGTATTGCGTTGTTCTGTTGGAAGCAGAGAGGGAGCTCACTTCTCTGTGATGAGCCTCAATGTCACTATTGACAGTGGTATCAGAGGGGTTAAATGTCTGTGATCAGAGCTAGCACTGCTCGTGGGCATTGCTGCAGGATGTCAGCTCTTACATACAGCTGACATCTGCACTCAATTGTTGCAGCGCCGTACATATACTTCTCTTTGCGGAAATGCAGCTCCTGCAGAACAGTACATGTACAACGGATGTTAGGAAAGGGTTACTAAGGACTAATTACTATAATGCTGATGTCAGGCTATTTCATGGAGAGGTTTGGAACATGGTTTCTATTGTTAAAGACTAAATGTTAATTTGCAGACATTTGAATGGGCATCACTGACATACAAAGATTAGCAATACATTAAGGGGTGTAGCATAGAGACCAGTGGTGGTGAACTTATGGGAATATACAGTATGGAGCACTATATGTGGCCATTATACAATATGGAGCATCATGTGTGGCCATTACACAATATGGAGCATCATGTGGGGCCATTATACAGTATGCAGCATAATGTGGGGCCATTATACAACATAGAGCATCATGTGGGGCCATTATACAGTATGGAACATCATGTGGGGCCATTATACAACATGGAGCATCATGTGGGGCCATTATACAGTGTGGAGCATCATGTGTAGCCATTATAGAGTATGGAGCATCATGGGGGCCATTATACAACATGGAGCATCATGTGGGGCCATTATACAATATGGATCATCATGTGAGGTCATTATACAGTATGGAGCATCATATGGGGGCATTATACAGTATCCTTTATATATTTAAATTATGCCATTGGGTTATATGCTTTTTACTGGTCTTACATTACATATTATACAGTATTATTCCACTATAATTCCAAAAGTTAATAGTTTTATTTGATAAAGAAAAACTTCCTCAATTGTAGACGTTTTTTTTTAACAAGTGTCAAGGTTGGCCTGTGACTTTATGCCAGCTTTTAGCCCTCTGTGTATTTGAGTTTGACATCCCTGGCTTAAAGGGTTATTTTCATCATCATAAAGGGCTACAATTGTAAAGATGTTGTAAAAACAAACAACTTGACAATTTTACATTTGATTCAAAATTTCTCTCCATTCTCAAGAATAGACCTCCACTCCAATCGGTGGCTAGTATCTTAGGCTTGGAGTGCAGTGCTTACAAGCTCTTTGCTATAGACTGTATTGCCTGATAATGTACAAGATGTTTTTCTAATCTAAACAACCTCAGTATTCAGGTTAAATTGCTGTATTGGCACTTTGCGATAAATAAGTGGGTTTTGGATTGTAGTTTGGGCACTCGGTCTCTAAAAGGTTTGCCATCACTGGCTTAGACTGTTAACACATTTAAGACTATGTTCACATGCAGCCTTTTTGCAGCGTTTTTCTTTATGTAAAATTTGCAGTAATTCTTTGAGTATTTCTGTGAGCAAGGTCAATTCTTTCAGCATTTGTGCAGTAGTTTTTTTTCACCCATGGAAAGCAATCATAAAGTGTGAAAAGGCTGCAAAAAAAGAAAACAGGTTTTTGCTGCATTTTTGGTGAATAAATCCAACTTTATTAAACATGTACTGTAGACAGATAGAACAAAACAAAGTCCAGCTCACCATAGTCGACATTCCTGGAAACTCGGAGCACGGAACCGCTGTGTCAAGGCGTGAACAAACAGGAAAAGGAAGGAGATCCAGCTCAACAATGGAGTGAAAAAAATCCGTAACTTTATTCACTTCAATTCATGTAATGTGAAGGACGAAACATCAGCAAGCAATAAGAATAAAAACAAGATCCAAGATCAACGCGTTTCTGGTGACAAAGCACCCTTAATCATGATTAAGGGTGCTTTGTCACCAGAAACGCGTTGATCTTGGATCTTGTTTTTATTCTTATTGCTTGCTGATGTTTCGTCCTTCACATTACATGAATTGAAGTGAATAAAGTTACAGATTTTTTTCACTACATCGTTGAGCTGGATCTCCTTCCTTTTACTGTAGACAGATGACATATAATCTACACAAAAAATATGCAAAAAAAATTACAGCAAAAGACAGTGGCGTGTGAACAAAAAGTTGTATACATTTGTTTGCATATTTAACCATTGAAAAAAGTGGAAATAAAAATCGAGGGCACACAATCATGAATATGCAGATCGCTTATGGAGTGGTAGCACGACAACGGCGACTAGTGTCCTAACAGTAAATATCGCACAATATCAGGATTCCACGTTACAATCAGTGTCAAATTCTATAAATGTCCCTCACAACTCTTAATTTAAACTCTACTATGTTCATTTTGCTCAAATATTTATTGAAATAATATAGTTGATAAAAAAGAAAATACAATTACCTTAGAAAGAATCGACAGATGTTGACAACAGGGTCAACCTTGTATGGTTTAGCTGCAACATCCAACGATGAACCAAATTCTAAACTGTAGCCTGGAAAGCAATTGAGAAGACTTAAAAGATCCTAAAATAGTGGGTTATGAAATAGTTTTCTCTTACCTTTAAAACTATATACATAAATTTAAATAAAATAAATTGTTATTACAACCTCTAATACAGATGTGAAATGAAAAAAAAATAGTTCACCTATGAGTTTTTGTTGTTAAAAGTGAACATGTCAATTATCTGGAAATGTCTGTTTAGTGTATACTTTTCCTATTTTGTTTTTTAACTGGTGTGGTCCCATTATATTCGTATTTCTTCTGCAACTGTATAATTGTAGAGCACAGTGTTAAAATTTTCCTTTTTAAACCCTTAACGACCAGGGGTATTTCAGTTTTTGAGTTTTATTCCCCCCCCCCCTTCTTCCCAGAGCCATAACTTTGTTATTTTACGATCAATATAGCTGTGTGAGGGCTTATTTTTTACAGAACAAGTTTTGCTTTAGAACGCCTCCCATTGGTTTTACCATATTTTGCGCTGGAAAACAGGAAAAAAATTCCAAGTGTGGTGAAATTGCAAAAAAAAAGTGCAATTCCAGTTTGTTTGTTCTTTTACTATGTTCACTAAATGCTAAAACTGACCTGCCATTATGATTCTCCAGGTTCATAGACACCAAACATGTTTATGTTATTTTTCATTTAAGTGGTGAAACAAAAATCCAAAATTTGTTTAAAAAAATAGCGCCACTTTCCCAGACCGGTAGTCTCCAATTTATGTGATCTTAGGTTGGTGGAGGGCTTATTTTTTGTGCACCGAGCTCACGGTTTTAATTATACAATTTTGGTGTAGATCCAATTTTTTGATCACCCATTATTGCATTTTCATGCAATGTAGCGGCGGCCAAACAACGTAATTCTGGCGTTTTGAATATTTTTCTCGTTATGTCATTTAACGATCGGGTTATTTTTTTTTTTTTTCATATTGATAGGTCGTGTGATTCTGAACGTGGCGATAACAAATATGTGTATACCGTATATACTCGAGTATAAGCCGAGATTTTCAGCCAATTTTTTTGGGCTGAAAGTCCCCCTCTTGGCTTATACTCGAGCCATACCCGGGGGTCGGCAGGGGAGGGGGGGGCGAGGGCTATCTAATTATACTCACCTACTGCTGGCACGGTCCCTGCACATCCCTGCTTCTACCAGCGCTGCATATTCTTCCTGCACTGAGCGGTCACATGGTCCCGCTCATTACAGTAATGAATATGCGGCTCCACCTCCCATAGAGGTGGAGCTGCATATTCATTTCGGTAATGAGCGGTAACTGTGACCGCTCAATACAGGAAAAAGATGCAGCGCTGGAAGAAGTAGGGACTGCACAGCACCAGCAG
This sequence comes from Ranitomeya variabilis, assembly GCF_051348905.1. Lineage (NCBI taxonomy): Eukaryota > Metazoa > Chordata > Amphibia > Anura > Dendrobatidae > Ranitomeya > Ranitomeya variabilis. Next base: position 102,708,385 of record NC_135238.1, on the reverse strand, counting down.
TAGGTGAGTATACAGGGCTGCACGATATTTACCGCTCCTCGTTCCGTAGTGGCTCCGTCATCAGCGTCCTCAGGCTGTGACGCTCAGGTCAGAGGGCGCGGTGACGTAGTCAGTGCGCGCCCTCTGCTGAACGTCAGTGCTGAAGACGGAGCCGCACGAGGAGCAGGTAAATATTGAAAGTGCCGGGGGTCCTAAGCGAAGAGAGGCGAGTATGTGATTTTTTTTTTTAAATCGCAGCAAAAGCATATGGGGCAGTGACTGTACGGATCATCTGTATGGGGCAATAACGATTGTGCAGCACTATAAGGGGCAGTGACTGTATGGAGCATCTGTATGGGGCCATAACGACTGTGCAGCACTATAAGGGGCAGTGACTGTACGGAGCATCTGTATGGGGCCATAACGATTGTGCAGCACTATAAGGGGCAGTGACTGTACGGAACATCTGTATGGGGCCATAACGATTGTGCAGCACTATAAGGGGCAGTGACTGTACGGAGCATCTTATGGGGCCATAACACTTGTGCAGCATTATAAGGGGCAGTGACTATACGGAGCATCTTATGGGGCCATAACGCTTGTGCAGCATTATAAGGGGCAGTGACGGTACGGAGCATCTTATGGGGCCATAACGCTTGTGCAGCATTATAAGGGGCAGTGACTGTACAGAGCATCTTATGGGGCCATAACGATTATGCAGCACTATAAGGGGCAGTGACTGTATGGAGCATCTGTGTGGGGTCATAACGATTGTGCAGCACTATATGGGGCAAGTGACTGTACGGAGCATCTTATGGGTCCATAACGCTTGTGCAGCACTATATGGGGCAAGTGACTGTATGGATGATCTTATGGGGCCATAACGCTTGTGTAGCACTATAAGGGGCAAGTGTCTGTATGGAGCATCTTATGGGGCCATAACGTTCGTGCAGCACTATATAGGGCAAATATCTCTATGGAACATCTTATGGGGCCCTTATTACCCTTTATGCAGGATTATATGAGGAATATTTTAATATGGAGCACCTAATGGTGCCCATCAAACTTTATGGAGCATTATATGGGGCTCCTGATTCAATATGGATTCAAAAACACTTAACCTACTGATGTCTCAATTAATTTTACTTTTATTGGTATCTATTTTTACTTTTGAAATTTACTGGTAGCTGCTGCATTTTCCACCCTAGGCTTATACTCGAGTCATTAAGTTTTCCCAGTTTTTTGTGGCAAAATTAGGGGGGTCGGCTTATACTTGAGTATATACGGTATTTGTTTTTTATATTTTGAATGGGATGAAAGGAGGGTGATTTAAACTTTAATTTTTTTATATTTTTTTTCATAAACTAGTTTATTTAATAACTGAGAAGAGAATATAGTTACAACATTTCTGAATACAACAAAATAGGTAGCTTTCATTATAGTGTTAAAAACCGTAGCGATACTGTCAAAAGTTTTCAAAAATATCAAGATAATATGGGAACGTCAAATCACGTATCAGAATACCCCCTTTTTTTAAAGTATGGTATATTAACAAACTGGTCATTCATTTCTTGAAATCAAATTGGGCTTTGTCAAGCCTGACAAAGGAAAGAAAATAACTTTTAGTAGAAAATTATAACAAAATAGAAAAGTCAAAGAGATCCTAAGGGGAGAGGAAGAGATGAGCAAGGTTTATGAATCCACCCAGATTCAGGTTTGTACAAGTACCAATATATGGTGTCTTCATCATGACGGAAGGATTGAGGAGTACTCTAGGGAATATATATATATATATATATATATATATATATATATATATATATATATATATATATATATATAAACTGTCTAAGGTCCACTTCCGTCTGTTTGTCTGTCTGTCCATCTGTCAAGGAAATCCAGGGTCGCTGATTGGTCGCGGCCGGCTGGGCATGACCAATCAACGACAGGCACAGTCTGGCCGCGAGTTGGCCCCTCCCTACTCCCCTCTAGTCAGTGCCCCCTCCATACTCCCATCCAGTAAGCACTCACATAGCGTTTTAGCAGTCCGTTAAACGGACTGCGTTACACCGCGGCACAAATCCGGTGTAACACAGTCCGTTAATGCTGCCATTAACCGTGTGTGACCAACGTTTTACTATTGATGCTGCCTATGCAGCATCAATAGTAAAAACATATGCTAAAAATAATTAAAAAAAATCATTATATTCTCACCTTCCGGCGTCCGCGGCAGCCTTTCCCGCTCCTCGCGGTGCTCCGGTCCCAAGAATGCATTGCGGCAACGACCCGTGATGACGTAGCGGTCTCGCAAGACCTCTACATCATCACGGGTTATTGCCACAAGTCATTACTGGGAACATAGCGTCGTGACGAACATCGCTAAAGGCCTGGGCTGGATCCGGGGCCACCGGAAGGTGAGTATATAACTATTTTTTAATTTAATTCTTTTTTTAACAGGGATATGGTGCCCAAATTGCTACTTACTACGTGGGCTGTGTTATATACTATGTGGGCTGTGTTACATACTGCGTGGGCTGTGTCACATACTACATCGCTGTGAACTACACTATGTGGGCTGTGCTATATACTATGTGGGCTGCGTTATATACTGTGTGGGCTGTGTTATATACTACGTGGGCTGTGCTATATACTACGTGGGCTGTGCTATATACTACGTGGGCTGTGTTATATACTGCGTGGGCTGTGCTATATACTACGTGGCCCTGCAATATACTAAGTGGCTGTGCTATATACTACGTGGCTGTGTTATATACTACATAGCTGTGCTATAAACTACGTGCCTGTGCTATATACTACGTGGCTGTGCAATATACTACATGACTGTGCTATATACTATGTGGCTGTGCTATATATTATGTGTCTGTGCTATATACTACGTGGCTGTAATATACTACGTGGCTGCTATATACTATGTGGCTGTGCTACATACTATGTGGCTGTGCTATATACTACGTGGACGGTGTTATATGCTACGTGGGCTGTGAGACTCTTTCGCCCGGGCCCTCAAAAACCTGCAGCTGGCCCTGACTTCACTGATTGGTCGCGGTCGGCCGGCCGGCCGAATCCTATGTATTCATTGCATTATTCTCAAATCTTAATAAATAAACTACATACATATTCTAGAATACCCAATGCATTAGAATCGGGCCACCATCTAGTCTCTAAATAAAATCCATCCCTGCCAAGTACGGAAAAAATTGTCTGAGCTAATTTTATTATGAGCAGAGTCTTTCCATTCTACACAAAAAAATCGATTTCAAGAGACCATTCTTGGTTAGATGGAGTGATTCTAGAACGCCAGTGTCTGGGAATGACTGTTCTAGTTGCAGATAAACAGTGTATCAGCAATAATCTTTTGACAGATTTAAAAAAATCCTGGTATCATAGAAATTAGTCCGATCTGGGGAGTTCTAGACAATGATTCCCCTGTAACGTGTTTGCGAACATCAAAGACTTTGCTTTAGAGGCCATTTATTTGAGGGCATTCCCACCAGATATGAAGCATAGTGCCTTTAATATTTTCACCTCTCCAGCATTTATTGGAGACAGAGGAAAATATCTTATGAAGATCTGCTGGGCATCGATACCATCTAGTTATGAGTTTGTAATTTTTTTCTTGAGCTTTGCAAGCCAATGGAAGTCTGTGTGCAAAATAAACTTTTGTTCCATTGCTCCTCTAAGAAGGTCACCCCAGTCTCTTTCCCCCACTTTTTCTTGAAACATAGGAGCTCTGCATTAATCTGAGATGACAAAATATAATATATTTGGGAGATAGTATGCTTGGGTGTAACTTCTCCGATCAGAAATGAATCAAACTGAGAAGGGTCAGACTTTAGCACCGAAAACAGATGAAGGGAATCAATGAATGAACGGATCTGGAGGTATGAAAACCAAGATATGGTTTAAGCTCGTTTAGCGATGGAATATTAATGAAATTTGCAAGGACGTGATGGAATCTAGTTTTACAGTTGAAGACCAGGATTTTCCTCACTCCAACTCCAGGGAATTCTGGATTGTCAATGATCAGTGTTTTAGGTCCTGGCATCTTAGAAATCTTAAGTTTCTTTACCAATTGGTCCCAAACTCTGAGAAGATAAACTGCTCATGGGGGAGTGGTCCCTTTGAAGAATGAAAGTGCTTAGAAATCCAGGGTATTGAAGTTAAGTCTAGGCATGATAGGAATGACTCTAGTGTGACCCAACACTCATGATTAGCACCATCAAACCAATCTAATCAGTTTTTATGAAGAGGTAAGCTATAGACTGGACAAAGGTGAGTCATCGGATGTGGTATATCTTGACTTTTCCAAAGCGATTGATATTGTGCCACACAAGAGGTTGGTACACAAAAAGAGAAAGTTGGGTCTAGAGGAAAATATGTGTAAATGGGTAAGTAACTGGCTTTGTGATAGAAAGCAGAGGGTGGTTATAAATGGTATATTCTCTAACTGGGTCACTGCGACCAGTGGGGTACAGCAGGGGTCGGTGTTGGGACCTATTCTCTTCAACATATTTATTAATGATCTGGTAGAAGGTTTACACAGGAAAATATTGATATTTGCAGATTATACAAAACTATATAAAGTAATCAATGCAACAGAAGATAGTATTCTGCTACAGAGGGATCTGGATAAGTTGGAAAACTTGGGAAGAAAGTTGGCAGATGCGGTTTAACAATGATAAATGCAAGGTTATACGCATGGGAAGGAATCAATATCACCATTACACACTGAAAGGGAAACCACTGGGTAAATCTGACATGGAGAAGGACTTGGGGATCCTAGTTAATGATAAACTTACCTGGAGCAGCCAGTGCCAGGCAGCAGCTGCCAAGGCAAACAGGATTATGGGGTTCATTAAAAGAGGTCTGGATACAAAGGATGAGAGCATTATACTGCCTCTGTACAAATCGCTGGTTAGACCGCACATGGAGTACTGTGTACAGTTTTGGGCACAGGTGCTCTGGAATGATATAATCGAACTAGAGCAAGTACAAAGGAGGGCAACAAAATAAATAAAGGGGATAGGGGAACTAAAATACCCAGAGAGATTAACAAAATTAGGATTATTTAGTCTAAAAAAAGATGACTGAGGGTCGATCTAATAACCATGTATAAGTATATAAGTGGACAATACAAATATCTCTCCGAGGATGTTTATACCAAGGAAGGTGATGGTCACCAGAGGTCATTCTCTGCGTCTGAAAGAGAAAATGTTTTTTTCCACCAACATAGAAGAGGATTCTTTACTGTTAGGGCAGTGAGAATCTGTAATTCCTTGCCTCAGGAGGTGGTGATGGAGGACTCAGTCGAGGGGTTCAAGAGTGGCCTGGATGTCTTCCTGTAGCGTAACAATATTGTATCTTACAGTTATTAGGCTCTTTAGAAGGACGTAGATCTGGGGATTTATTCTGAGAGAATATAGGCTGAACTGAATGGACAGTTGTCTTTTTACAGCATTGCTATCTATGAAACCAGTCCACAATCCGCCCCAGCAAAGATGCAGCAGGACAGAGTTGAAAATTCAGGAGGCCGACTCTCCCTTGAGATTTAAAGCTAGACAAAAATTTAATGGCAAATCTCGATCTTATTGACCTCCAAATAAAATTGTTACAAACTGTATTTAGTTGTTTAAAAAGGAACAGGGGAGTGCAATTGGAACCACTTGAAATACATAAAGCAATTTTGGAAAAATGTCCATCTTTAATAAGTTAATTCTACCAAACCAAGATAATTGTGTTTTGTCATAAGCCTTGATCTCAGCTTTGACATGACTGAGCAAAGGCTTATGATTCAGATGGAAGAGCTGTGACAAGTCTGAGGGCAATTGGATATTTCATAGAACCATTACACCAACGGAAAGGAAAGGACCCCTTTAAATATTGTGCCTCCTCCTATGAGATATTGATGTTCAAAATCTCTGACTTAGAAAGATTTACCTTAAAATTACTCAGTCGACTATGTGTCTCAAATTCTTTCAGAATAGAGGGCAGTGATGTTTTTGGTTTAGTGATGTACAATAGGAGGACATTTGCGTATAGCACCAATTTATGAGATTCATGCCCCACTGGGATTCCTTGAATATTGGAGTTTTTCCTGAGGGCCATTGCCAGATGTTCCATCACAATAAGGGACAGTGGACACCCCTGGTCTTGTTCCATTTGAGACTCCAAAATATTCTGAATAGATGCCACTGCAACAGACCTTGGCAGAGGGGTCTTGATATAAAGCCTTTTTTTATTGAGAATGTTGGGACCTAATTTGATCAGTTTAACAGCACTATGTATGTCCAGCTAACCCGGTCAAATACTTTTTCAGCATCAACCGACAGAATGCATGGTGGGATCTGTTTCAATTTCGTATAGGACATAAGCAGCATTGTTTTAATCGTGTTGTATCTTGCCTCCCTCTGGGGCACAAATCCTACTTGATTGTTGTGCATGATATGAGGCATCATGAGGGCTAATCTGGTCGCTATGATTTTGGATAAATGTTTAACATCAATGTTAGTTAAGTATATTGGTCTGTAACTTGAGCATAATGTTTTGTCTTTCCCAGGTTTCGGCGTCACAGAACTATGGGCTTCCAGAGTTTTTCTGGGAAAAAGGCTTTGAAGTCGAAAGATAATTAAATACTTTGGTTAAGAATGATGTAATTTGTGTAGCAAACATTTTATAAAATTTGGCAGAGTAACAATCTGGACCTGGGCATTTATTAGATGGGGAGCTTTTGATGACCCGAAGCACTTCCTCTTCTTCAAATGATTGCTCTAGGGATGTCTTTGTGTCATTCAGTATTGAGGGCAGAGCTGTGTCTCTTGTATTGATCAATTTTCAAATGAAGTTGGGTTGGTGACATATCTACATATTGGCCCTTAATATTGTAAGGGGAGCTATAATATCCTTTTACTGCTTCAGCAATTTGTTTGGATTCATTGATTACGGATGCTGTAGAATCCTGTATCGATTGGATAAATGTCGTTGAGACTTTAGGATGGATGCTTATAGCTAGAGGGCCACTACTTTTGTCTGTGAATTCATAAAAGAACTGCTGTAACCTTTCCCTATGTTTTGAGTAGCTTTTGTCTAGAAGTCCCTTCAGGTTATCTTTTTGCTTGTTCAAGTTAATTATGATATCAGTAGATGGGCGTTTTTATGGGACTATTCAAGGGAATGTATTTGCTTCAAAAGATTTTCTATCACATGGGTTTTTGTTTTCTTAAGTCTAGTGCCTTCTTTGATTAGGTCACCCCTAATTACACGTTAGAGCTTTCCATTGGATGGGGAAGGGGGTATCATCCATTCCAGAAACGGAGGGACCACAGCTAAGCAAATGATGACTGACCAAAAAGTAGTTGATTCTACTATACAAGTTGTGAACTGATGAGTAGTGAGTGTAATCTCTATCATTAGGATTTAACCCCTTCACCCCCAAGGGTGGTTTGCACGTTAATGACCGGGCCAATTTTTACAATTCTGACCACTGTCCCTTTATGAGGTTATAACTCTGGAACGCTTCAACGGATCTTGGCGATTCTGACACTGTTTTCTCGTGACATATTGTACTTCATGATAGTGGTAAAATTTCTTCGATATAACTTGCATTTATTTGTGAAAAAAACTAATATTTGGCGAAAATTTAGAAAATTTCGCAATTTTCCAACTTTGAATTTTTATGCCCTTAAATCACAGACATATGTCACGCAAAATACTTAATAAGTAACATTTGCCACATGTCTACTTTACATCAGCACAATTTTGGAACCAAAATTTGTTTTTGTTAGGGAGTTATAAGGGTGAAAAGTTGACCAGCAATTTCTCATTTTTACAACACCATTTTTTTTTAGGGACCACATCTCATTTGAAGTCATTTTGAGGGGTCTATATGATAGAAAATACCCAAGTGTGACACCATTCTAAAAACTGCACCCCTCAAGGTACTCAAAACAACTTTCAAGAAGTTTATTAACCCTTCAGGTGTTTCACAGGAATTTTTGGAATGTTTAAATAAAAATGAACATTTAACTTTTTTTCACACAAAATTTATTTCAGCTCCAATTTGTTTTATTTTACCAAGGGTAACAGGAGAAAATAAACCCCAAAATTTGTTGTACAATGTACAGGAGAAATTGGCCCCTAAATGTTGGTGTCCAGTTTGTCCTGAGTACGCTGATACCCCATATGTGGGGGTAAACCACTGTTTGGGCGCATGGCAGAGCTCGGAAGGAAAGGAGCGCCATTTGACTTTTCAATGCAAAATTGACTGGAATTGAGATGGGACGCCATGTTGCATTTGGAGAGCCCCTGATGTGCCTAAACATTGAAACCCCCCACAAGTGACACCATTTTGGAAAGTAGACCCCCTAAGGATCTTATCTAGATGTGTGGTGAGCACTTTGACCCAACAAGTGCTTCACAGAAGTTTATAATGGAGAGCCGTAAAAATAAAAAATCATATTTTTTCACAAAAATGATCTTTTCGCCCCCAATTTTTTTATTTTCCCAAGGGTAAGAGAAGAAATTGGACCCCAACAATTGTTGTGCAATTTGTCCTGAGTACGCTGATACCCCATATCTGGGTGTAAACCATTGTTTGGGTGCAGGGCAGAGCTCGGAAGGGAAGGAGCGCCATTTGACTTTTCAATGCAAAATTGACTGGAATTGAGATGGGACGCCATGTTGCGTTTGGAGAGCCCCTGATGTGCCTAAACATTGAAAACCCCCACAAGTGACACCATTTTGGAAAGTAGACCCCTTAAGGAACTTATCTAGATGTGTGTTGAGCACTTTGACCCAACAAGTGCTTCACAGAAGTTTATAATGCAGAGCCGTAAAAATAAAAAATCATATTTTTTCACAAAAATGATCTTTTCGCCCCCATTTTTTTATTTCCCCAAGGGTAAGAGAAGAAATTAGACCACAAAAGTTGTTGTGCAATTTGTCCTGAGTACGACGATACCCCATATGTGGGGGTAAACCACTGTTTGGGCGCATGGCAGAGCTCGGAAGGGAAGGAGCACTATTTTACTTTTCAATGCAAAATTGACTGGAATTAAGATGGGATGCCATGTTGCTTTTGGAGAGCCCCTGATGTGCCTAAACATTAAAACCCCCCACAAGTGACACCATTTTGGAAAGTAGACCCCCTAAGGAACTTATCTAGATGTGTTTTGATAGCTTTGAACCCCCAAGTGTTTCACTACAGTTTATAACGCAGAGCCGTGAAAATAAAAATTCAGATCGGATGCCATGTCCCGTTTGGAGAGCCACTGATGTGCCTAAACAGTGGAAACCCCCCAATTATAACTGAAACCCTAATCCAAACACACCCCTAACCCTAATCCCAACAGTAACCCTAACCACTCCTCTAACCCAGACACACCCAACCCTATTCCCAACCGTAAATGTAATCCAAACCCTAACCCTATCTTTAGCCCCAACCCTAACTGTAGCCCCAACCCTAGCCCTAACCCTAACTCTAGCAATAACCCTAGCCCTATCACTAGCCCTAATGCAGCGCCCCAGAGTCCTGGTCGTTGCAGTACTGTGGCTCCGCCACTATGGGGAGCCATGGTGTGTCCGATGGCACTGAAGGAGTTCATCTGATCAGGTATCACAGACACCAATACATTTCACAGCAGGGCCTCCGGGGGGAGCTAAGGGTGCTATTCATTAGGCCACTCCCCACCATAGTGGGTAAACCGGGGGTCAGGCAGGAAGTTAGATCAGAAAGCTGACTGGATTGGACGAAGCAACACCTAGTGGCAGAGGGTGTTGTGGAGGAAGAGACAGTAGGGTCTCTGTCAGGGGTGGGATCCTGACAGAGGCTTGGCATTGGAAAGAACGTAACGGGTCCGCGCCAGCTCCGGGAAGCGGCGGGGCCCAAGAAAGGACTAGAAGCGAGATAGATTGTGCTGAGTGAGAAACGAGATCAAGCGATAGGAGAATTCCAGTAGGGGTCGTGCTGTAAGACCGGAGCAACACCCTACTGAGGCGCACTACCGGTGGCCGGAACGCCGAGGGAGTATTATAACATTCAGCTTCAAGCAATACTCCAAACAGCGGCAGGACAGTCAGTTTAAGGCGGGCTGTCTAACACATATCACCTATGAAGTCTTGGGAGGCAATTGCGGGAGAGGGGCGTCTCTAGGGTCCCGGAAGAACTCCAGGCCTACCCGACAAACGGGTGCCGTTCTAACTGTAACATCAGGAAGGGACGGACGATTAGAAGAACATCATTTAATCGAGTTGTGAGGGAACTTAAGAAACAGACACAACAGTTGTGGGGTACTTTCCGTAAGCACAGCAGGGAAGGACTACAACACTTAGCGCTAAGAAGGAAGGCACCGATTTCCACCTGTGAAGTGAACTCTGGAGGTGCCATTGGACCGGCCGGACTTGCGCAGCCTGGTGAACCGTATTCTGGACTGAGGACTCAGAGATCTCCAGTAAAGAGGTAAAGAGACTGCAACCTGGTGTCCTCGTTATTTACCGCGACCTGCACCCCACAACTGCCCCGTCACAACACCACTTATTGCACCGGACGTCCCCCACTGACAGACAGGGCCACGGACCGGGTCTAGCCACCGTGACAACCCCAGAACTGAGATCCAGAGGCCCGGCTCCGGGTACCCCTCGGCCCTGCGGCGGTGTGGGGGCGCTCCAAACTTGGCGTCACGAACAGGATCTACTTAAGCCTAAAGAATCAGGTCATGTGTGCCTTGGAACTGTGATTTACCGTGCTTTGACTGTGCTTTATTACAAAGACTGTGTGCCGTGTCATTTGCCGCCAAAATCCGCCGCCATTACAGTGCTGAGGGGAGCGCAGGAAGAGAAGAGGGGCGTGAGATGGGCGTAGACAAGCTGGAGAGCGCGAACAACAATGGCCGCCCAGTCCAAATATTTCTGTGTCCTGAGGACGTGTCCGTCAACAGCTGAGGTCCGCCTCCTGATTCTGGTCGGAGGGTGGAGACCATGGGGACGGGGCCGCCCACGGAAGAGACCGCGGGAAGAAGACGCGGGAGAAGAGACCAAGATGGCAACGCCAGAAGCCCCGCATGAGAAGGATCGGGCGCGGAGAGAGGTCGGACAGTCCAATGTAGCTCCGGGTACGCCGTCGCTGAGGGGACTGACCCTAGCAGGACCAACGATGGGCCGACCTCCCCGGCCGCCGTCGGAAGAAAGCATGGCCGCGGCAGAGGCCCGGCAAATTGCTGCCCGCCTGGAGGCCGACGCCCGCGTGATTGCTAGGCTGGGCCAGCCCACAGAGATCTGCCTGGTTCCAGTGCCCCCTGCTTCTCCCAACCTGGCCGCGGCTGAAGGTGCGCCGCAGGCATCGGGCCTAAAGATCACGCCTGAGGCCGAACACCTGCGGCGCTTGATGGCTGCATGGCGAACCCGACCTCGGCCGGCCGTGCAGGTGGACCTGACCCCCACCGCGGAGGTTCCCTCATCCCACTGGGGGGTCGTGATTTCTTTTAACCCCCAATACGGACGCGGGGTTATCCAGGAAATCGGGGAGCCGCTACAAATCCACGTGGATCGGGAAGAGGTGGAGCCCTGCAGCGGAAGATTTCCCCGCGATCTGGAACCCGGTGATGCGGTGACTTACACCCGATGGAGGAGGGCTACGGGAGAGGCTGGCTGGATGGCGCGAGGCGTGCAGCGATGCATTGCCCTCCAGGCTGCTGCCGGAAAACCGGAAGAGGATGCTCCCGTGGGGAAAGCAGCAGAGCCCGGCCCCGCGGAACCTCGAGAAGCCCGGCCTCACCGTGCCCCGGAGGGACGTGTGCGCCTGCCAGCGAGAAGGGCCTCCCGGCAAGGGATCTTAGCGTTGCTGGGACCAGAACCGCGTCCTGGCTCACCAGTGCGAGTTGTTGGCCTGGTGAGACCGGATAGGAGACCACCTTCCGCTTCACCACAGTAAGATTTTACTGTACTTCTTTTATTTGTAAATAGTTACTATTTTATTGCCTTTATGACTGCTAACACCCGTTCAGGGAAAACTCTTAAGGGGATCCTTCTACGGACCTGGGATCTCTATTGTTTTGTTTGTTTTTGTTTCCAAAAGTTTTGCACAAGTTTTAAAAAAAACTGAGAAATCATGAACAGTGCATGATCAGAACTTCTTTGTACATAGTTTGCACCTTATTAAAGGTGCTCCCTACTGGTTTTACTTAAAAGAGGACTCTTTGCGAAGATACCGCACTGGAACCTTTGCTGAGTATGGACTGGTAGCTTGAGAAGATACGCTACCTCATAGAGACTTGGTCCTCTCTTAAAGGGGATGTTCATTTGTCACGCTTCGATAGTAATATTGCTTAAGATGAGTAGCAATAATGTCTTGACCAAAGGAAATGATGATAATGTTTATATGAGAAAAGTTATATGTGTTTAACTGGTTAAATGTGAAGGAATATTGATAATGTGTTCTGAGAAGGAGGATGCAGTGGACCCGTAGAGATAGACGTGGTGTCCAGCATGCATAGTAGATAGAAAGATAATGAGAAAGTTTAATGTTGTGAGAAGAAGATAGTTGATGATGTTGATAAGAAAAGGGGGGGGGATAGAAGGTAAACCCTGCGTTCCCCATCGAAAGTTAGTAATGTGTTACTAAGGACAGAAAGTGAACCCGTAAGGGTTAGTGGGTAAGTCCTTATAGGAGCCAAGTAGAGCCGGCTCAGTGTTCTCAAACTGAAAGAAAAGTTATGTTCTATACTGTGTATAGTAGTTGAAAAGGCAGTAGGCCCTGGCTGAACGGGGCGGTCCTGTAATAGAAAGGAGAGGCAGTAGGTCTGGTGCCGATAGGACAGGCGGTCCTGCAGATCCAAAGTAGGAGAATGAAAAAGTTAAAATACCTTGTAATGTGATTATAGGAAGGTCTTTAGCGGACTAAGAGTGTATGTCCTTAAAGGCAAAGTTAAATTATTGTTCAATAATGTTTGCACCTAGTAGAATACCCGGTTGGGTAAGAAAAGCTAATTATAGCATGTTGCTATGATATTTTTGCCATGTTTGTAACGTTCAAGTGTCCTTACCTCCCATAAAGGGAAGCCTGTTCAAATATGCTTATTGTTATTACACTCAACAAAATTGTATGTCTTTTTGCTAACTTGTATTGTTGTTTTCTTCCCAGTCCCGAAGTACTGTGTTTAACCAGGGGGGAGTGCAGCGCCCCAGAGTCCTGGTCGTTGCAGTACTGTGGCTCCGCCACTATGGGGAGCCATGGTGCGTCCGATGGCACTGAAGGAGTTCATCTGATCAGGTATCACAGACACCAATACATTTCACAGCAGGGCCTCCGGGGGGAGCTAAGGGTGCTATTCATTAGGCCACTCCCCACCATAGTGGGTAAACCGGGGGTCAGGCAGGAAGTTAGATCAGAAAGCTGACTGGATTGGACGAAGCAACACCTAGTGGCAGAGGGTGTTGTGGAGGAAGAGACAGTAGGGTCTCTGTCAGGGGTGGGATCCTGACAGAGGCTTGGCATTGGAAAGAACGTAACGGGTCCGCGCCAGCTCCGGGAAGCGGCGGGGCCCAAGAAAGGACTAGAAGCGAGATAGATTGTGCTGAGTGAGAAACGAGATCAAGCGATAGGAGAATTCCAGTAGGGGTCGTGCTGTAAGACCGGAGCAACACCCTACTGAGGCGCACTACCGGTGGCCGGAACGCCGAGGGAGTATTATAACATTCAGCTTCAAGCAATACTCTAAACAGCGGCAGGACAGTCAGTTTAAGGCGGGCTGTCTAACACATATCACCTATGAAGTCTTGGGAGGCAATTGCGGGAGAGGGGCGTCTCTAGGGTCCCGGAAGAACTCCAGGCCTACCCGACAAACGGGTGCCGTTCTAACTGTAACATCAGGAAGGGACGGACGATTAGAAGAACATCATTTAATCGAGTTGTGAGGGAACTTAAGAAACAGACAACAGTTGTGGGGTACTTTCCGTAAGCACAGCAGGGAAGGACTACAACACTTAGCGCTAAGAAGGAAGGCACCGATTTCCACCTGTGAAGTGAACTCTGGAGGTGCCATTGGACCGGCCGGACTTGCGCAGCCTGGTGAACCGTATTCTGGACTGAGGACTCAGAGATCTCCAGTAAAGAGGTAAAGAGACTGCAACCTGGTGTCCTCGTTATTTACCGCGACCTGCACCCCACAACTGCACCGTCACAACACCACTTATTGCACCGGACGTCCCCCACTGACAGACAGGGCCACGGACCGGGTCTAGCCACCGTGACAACCCCAGAACTGAGATCCAGAGGCCCGGCTCCGGGTACCCCTCGGTCCTGCGGCGGTGTGGGGGCGTTCCACTAACACTAGCCGTAACACTAGCCCTAACCCTAGGCCTAACCCTAACCCTAGCCCCAACCCTAGCCCTAGCCCTAACCCTAGCCCCAACCCTAGCCCTAACCCTAGCCCCAACCCTAGCCCTAACCCTAGCCCTAACCCTAGCCCCAACCCTAGCCCTAACCCTAACCCTAGCCCTAACCCTTGCCCTAACCCTAACCCTAGCCCTAACTCTAGTCCTAACTCTAGCCCTAACCCTAAGGGGAAAATGGAAATAAATACATTTTTTAAATTTTTTTATTTTTCCCTAACTAACGGGGTGATGAAGGGGGGTTTGATTTACTTTTATAGCGGGTTATTTAGCGGATCTTTATGATTGGCAGCTGTCACACACTGAAAGACGCTTTTCATTGCAAAAAATATTTTTTGCGTTACCACATTTTGAGAGCTGTATTTTTTCCATATTTGAGTCCACAGAGTCATGTGAGATCTTGATTTTTGCGGGACGAGTTGACGTTTTTATTGGTAACATTTTCGGACACGTGACATTTTTTAATCGCTTTTTATTCCGATTTTTGTGAGGCAGAGTGATCAAAAACCAGCTATTCATGAATTTCTTTTGGGGGAGGCGTTTATACCGTTCCGCGTTTGGTAAAATTGATAAAGCAGTTTTATTCGTCGGGTCAGTACGATTACAGCGATACCTCATTTATATCATTTTTTTATGTTTTGGCACTTTTATACGATAAAAACTATTTTATAGAAAAAATAATTATTTTGGTATCGCTTTATTCTCAGGACTATAACTTTTTTATTTTTTTGCTGATGATGCTGTATGGTAGCTCGTTTTTTGCGGGACAAGATGACGTTTTCAGCGGTACCATGGTTATTTATATCAGTCTTTTTGATCGCGTGTTATTCCACTTTTTGTTCGGCGGTATGATAATAAAGCGTTGTTTTTTGCCTAGTTTTTTTTTTTCTTACGGTGTTTACTGAAGGGGTTAACTAGTGGGGCAGTTTTATAGGTTGGGTCGTTACGGACGCGGCAATACTAAATATGTGTACTTTTATTGTTTTTTTATTTTATTTAGCTAAAGAAATGTATTTATGGGAATAATATATATATTTTTTTTCTTTATTTAGGATATTTTTTTTTTTTTTTTTTTACACATGTGGGGAATTTTTTTTTTACTTTTTTTACTTTGTCCCGGGGGGGAAAATCACAGATCATTGATCTGGCAGTGTGCACAGCACTCTGCCAGATCTGCGATCTGCTGTGCAGGGCTGCAGACTTACCAAGTGTCTGCTCTGAGCAGACACTCGGTAAGCCACCTCCCTCCCTGCAGGACCCGGATGCCGCGGCCATCTTGGATCCGGGACCTGCGGCGAGGAGGGAGGTAGGAGACCCTCGGAGCAACGCAATCACATCGCGTTGCTCCGGGGGTCTCAGGGAAGCCCGCAGGGAGCCCCCTTCCTGCGCGATGCTTCCCTATACCGCCGGTACACCGCGATCATGTTTGATCGCGGTGTGCCGGGGGTTAATGTGCCGGGGGCGGTCCGTGACCGCTCCTGGCACATAGTGCCGGATGTCAGCTGCGATATGCAGCTGACACCCAGCCGCGATCGGCCGCGCTCCCCCCGTGAGCGCCGCTGATCGGTGATGACGTACTATCCCGTCGGTGGTCATACGGGCCCACCCCACCTCGACGGGATAGTACGTCAGATGTCAGAACGGGGTTAAATACACGTTACAATTTTTAAAATATTTTTAAAAACTTTTTTTAATTTTTTTGCATGCTTCAATAGTCTCTATGGGAGAATAGTAGCTGCAATGCTTTGATCGCTTCTGCTATACACTGGCGATGATCAGATAGCCTGTGTGTAGCAGAAATGCACACTTGCTATGAGCGCCAACCACTGGGTAGCGCTGATAACAATCTGGCAATGACAACCATAAAAGTCTGCTGCAGACCTCTGGTTGTCATGCCGACCCATTAGTGACCCACAATAATGTGGGGTCACCGATGGACTGGATTAGCTTACTCGAGTTAAATGATTGACAGCAGATCATGATTCCACCTGCAGCTTTTGCGAACACATGTCAGCTGTATTGATCAGCTGTCATATGCGGGCTTATAGCCCATACCAAATAGGGTGGTCCGGCATGGGTTTACTATTATGACCAAATTCGGAAAGGGGTTAAAGTCAACAGTTTGAGAATATATAAAGAAGCATCCTATTTTCAAGGGGAATACTAACACCAACTAGTTCTTTCATTTCTGTATTTTCAGCAGGAATTAAAGATGAATGTTAAATAAAAGATGCCTCTGCATGATTAATTGAAATGCAAGTATTTACCGAGGCCTTATTCACACATCAACACCTGTTTGCATACACAAAATATACATTGTTTTTCATCTATGTGATAGTAACATAGTTATTAAGGTTGAAGGAAGAATTTAAGTACATCTAGTTCAACCCATAGCCTAACCTAACATGCCCTAACATGTTGATCCAGAGGAAGGCAAACAAAACCATGTGGCAAAGAGTAAGCTCAAAACTGGAGAAAAAAATTCCTTCCCTACTCCACATACGGCAATCAGACTAGTTCCCTGGATCAACGCCCTATCAAGGAATCTAGTACATATAACCTGTAACATTACACTTTTCAAGAAATGCATCCAGTCCCCGCTTAAATATAAGTAATGAATCACTCATTACAACATAATATGGCAGAGAGTTCCATAGTCTCACTGCTCTTACAGTAAAGAATCCGCGTCTGTTATTATGCTTAAACCTTCCTTCCTCCAGACGTAGAGGATGCCCCCTTGTCCCTGTCTCAGGTCTATGATTAAAAAGATCATCAGAAAGGTCTTTGTACTGTCCCCTCATATATTTACACATTAAAATAAGATCACCCCATAGCCTTCGTTTTTCCAAACTAAATAGCCCCAAATGTAATAACATATCTTGGTATTGCAGACCCCCCAGTCCTCTAATAACCTTGGTTGCTCTTCTCTGCACTCGCTCTAGTTCAAGCTATGTCTTTCTTATACACCAGAGACCAGAACTGGACACAGTATTCTAAGTGTGGTCGAACTAGTGACTTGTATAGAGGTAAAATTATGTTCTCCTCATGAGCATCTATGCCTCTTTTAATGCATCCCATTATTTTATTTGCAGCAGCTGCCTGACACTGGCCACTAAATGTGAGTTTGTCATCCACCCATACACCCAGGTCTTTTTCATTGATGGTTTTGCCCAGAGTTTTAGAATTAAGCACATAGTTATACATCTTATTACTTCTACCCAAGTGCATGACCTTACATTTATCCCCATTAAAGCTCATTTGCCATTTATCAGCCCAAGCTTCTAGTTTACATAAATCACCCTGTAATATAAAATTGTCCTCCTCTGTATTGATTACCCTGCAGTTTAGTGTCATATGTAAATATTGAAATTCTGCTCTGTATGCCCCTACAAGGTCATTAATAAATGTTAAAAAGAAGAGGGCCCAATACTGACCCCTGTGGTACCCCACTGCTAACCGCGACCCAGTCCGAGTGTGCTCCATTAATAACCACCTTTGGTTTCCTATCCCTGAGCAAGCTCTTAACCCATTTACATATTTTCCCCTATCCTCATTATTCTCATTTTATGTATCAACATTTTGTGTGGCACCGTATCAAAAGCTTTTGAAAAGTCCATATACACTACGTCCACTGGGTTCCTTTGATCCAGTCCGGAACTTACTTCTTCATAGAAATTGATCAGATTAGTCTGACAGGAACAGTCCCTAGTAAACCCATGCTGATATTGGGTCATGAGGTTATTCCTCGTCAGATACTACAGTATAGCATCCCTTACAATGCCCTCCAGGAATTTACCCACAGTAGAGGTTAAGCTTACTGACCCTAAAATTTCCGAGTTCCCCTTTTTGAAAATTGGCACCACATTTGCTATACGCCAGTCCTGTGGTACAGACCATGTTATTATGGAGTCTTTAAAGATTAAAAATAATGGTCTATCAATGAGTGCACTTAATTCCTGCAGTACTCGGGGGTGTATCCCATCCGGGCCTGGAGATTTGTCAATTTTAGTGATTTTTAGACGCCGTGCTTCCTGCTGGGTTAAGCAGGTGACATTTAATGGGGAATTTTTGTTATCACTGATCATATTGTCTGCCATGGGATTTTCTTGTGTAAATACTGATGAAAAAAAGTCATTTAGCATATTGACTTTTTCCTCATCCTCATCCACCATTTCACCCATACTATTTTTAAGGGGGCCAACACCATCATGTTTTAGTTTCTTACTATTTACGTAGTGAAAGAATATCTTGTAATTATTTTTACTCTCTCTGGCAATGAGTCTCTCTGTTTCAATTTTTGCTGCCTTGATTTGCTTTTTACAGAATCTATTTAATTTTCTGTATTTATTTAATGCCTCATCGCTACCTACTTCCTTTAATTCTCTAAATGCTTTCTTTTTGTCACTTATTGCGCCCTTACAGCTCTATTTAGCCATATTGGTTTCCTCCTATTTCTAGTATGTTTATTCCCATACGGTATCTACTGTGCACAGGTCCTATACAGGATGCTAATAAACGTCTCTCATGTTCTTTGTGTATTTTTATGTGTCAGGATTTCATCCCAGTTCATTGCACCAAGATCATCTCTCATCCGTTGGAAATTTGCCCTCCTGAAGTTTAGTGTCCTTGTAACCCCTCTGCTACACATTTTATTAAAGGATACATGAAAACTTATTATTTTGTGATCACTATTCCCCAAGTGACCACAAACCCTTATATTTCACATGCAGTCTGGCCTGTTGGCCTAGCAGTGCCCCTCTTCTTGTTGGGTCCTGAACTAGTTGTGAAAGGTAGTTGTCTCTCATAGTTGTCAAAAAACGATTACCTTTGGGGAACGGAAACCTGCAGTTCCAGCAATCTATTTCAGGGTAGTTGAAGTCCCCCAGAATAATGACTTCTCCTTGAGCCGCAGCCCCATCTGTTTGCTTTACGAGGATATTCTCTGTTGCTTACATTATTTTTGGAGACTTATAACAAACCTCTATCAGTAATTTATTATTTTTTCCCCCTCCCCTTATTTCCACCCATAGGGACTGTACATTTTCATTAGATTCACCTATATTATCACACAGGATGGGTTTTAATTATGATTTTACATGTAGACACACACCTCCCCCTCGCTTATCCGTTCGGTCATTTCTGAACAGACTATAGCCCTGAAAGTTAACAGCCCAGTCATGGCTCTCACCCAGCCATGTTTCAGATATCCCCACCATGCCATAATTATGCTCCAACAACATTAATTCTATTTCGTCCATTTTGTTGGCGAGGCTTCTGGCATTAGTATACATGCACTATATGTATCTCTCTGTACCTCTATTCTTTCTTAAATTATAACTGTTCTAACCTCACCCCCATGCCACCGCCACCCCCAACTTCCTTATTTGTGTCCAGGTCTCTATCTGCACTATCTTCCCCTCCTATAAAATGAATACCCTCCTCCCAATCCCTAGTTTAAACACTCCTCCAACCTTCTAGCCATTTTCTCCCCAGCACAGCTGCACCTTCCCCATTGAGATGCAGCTCGTCCCTAGCGTAGAAACTGTAGCCAACTGAGAAGTCGGCCCAGTTCTGCAGGAACCCAAACAGCTCCTTCCTACACCAATTCTTGAGCCACTTATTAACCTCCCTAATCTCATGTTGCCTCTCTGGCGTGGCACGTGGTACAGGCAGTATTTAGGAAAATACCACGTTGGAGGTCCTTGCTTTCAGCTTGCAGCTTAATTCCCTGAAATCGTTTTTAAGGACCTTCCACCTACCTCTAACTTTGTCATTTGTGCCAATGTGCACCATGACTGCTGGGTCCTCACCAGCCCCTCCCAGTAATCTGTCCACCCGATCAGCGATGTGTCGGACTCGAGCGCCAGGTAGGCAGCACACCGTTCGATGATCCCTGTCTTTGTGACAGATTGCCCTATCTGATCCCCTAATAATTGAGTCCCCCACTACCAGCATCTGTCTGGCCTTCACTGCTCTCCTATTTCCCTCCTTACTGTAGCAGTCACTCCTCCGGCTTTCAGAGGACATGCCTGGCTGCAGTAGTGCTACCCATGTACTGGCACCTCCCTCATCTGCCAACTTAGCAAACTTATTGGGGTGTGCCAGATCAGGACTAGCCTCCCTGGCACTCTTCCCTCTACCCGCCTTCTATCTGTCACCCAGCTTGTTGCTCCACTGTCCTGCAGCTCCATCCTACCATCCCCCCTCATCTATCCCATTGAGCGTCTGCTCAGTGAGCAGAAGACTCCTCTCCATATTGTCTATGGATCTCAGTGTTGCCAGCTGCACATTTAGATTCAGAATCTGGGCTTCCAAATGCACAACGTGCTCACATCTCACACAGCAGTATGCACTCTCGACCGGCTGATCAAGGACTGCATACATGTGACACTGGATGGCATTAGCAATAGTGGAGCACATTTCGTAATTGGGATTGCACCAGACAGAAAAGTTAAATGAAAAACAAAATCAAAGTATTAATAAAATACAGACAGCAATTCAGTAATTCCTCCCTTGGAAACTCCCTGAATCCCTGGTGTGTTTTACATTCCGTGTCCATATTCACCATTCATATGCCAAGCATCTTTCTCATATTCCAAAAAATCTGGTGGTTTCCTATGCTTCTACTATCAACAACTTAGGCAAAAATAGATGCCATTCATGTGTTATACGTTTTTTTTCCAATAACTCATTCACTTGCATATGAAATTATAGCCCAAAAACAGACCAAAGTAGGATGTCTCCATTTTCTTTTGAAGCTGACCATTAAATGTGCAAGCAAAAAACAAACATGTAATTTGCCCCACAGAATACAGGGATTTTTGCATACTCACTGTAAAATCCTTTTCTCCAAGCCACATATTGGGGACACAGGACCATGGGTGTATGCTGCTGTCCTAGGAGGCTGACACTAAGTGAATACAAACAAGATTAGCTCATCCTTTGCAGTATACACCCTACACACTAGCTCTAGCCAAACCAGTTCAGTGGCAAAGCAGTAGGAGAACATAAACATCAAATAAGGGTACAACATGTCAACTCAAAGAACAAAGCCAACCCTCAGGCTAACAGGGTGGGTGCTGTGTTCTCCAATGAGTGGTTCGGAGAAAAGGATTTTACGGTGAGTACACAAAAATCCCTGTTTCTCCTTCACCTCATTGGAGGACAAAATCCCTAAAGCAGTCCCTGGGTGAGAAACAGATATAACAGATCAAACCCCAAGCACCAAATATGTAGAGATGCGCTACCGCAGCCTGCAAGATTTGTCTGCTCAAGCCCATATCTGCGGAAGCCTGGGAGCGAACATTGTAGTGCTTTGAGAATGTATGCAGACTGGACCAAGTTGAAGCCTCACAAACTTGTTGAGCCGACGCCTAGTGCCGAATGGCTCAAGACGTGCCCATCGACCGAGTGGCATGTGCCCTAATCCCCGCGGAGATATACTTGCCTTTGACTTGGTAGGACTCATGAATCACCGAGCGAATCCATCTGCCTATTGTGGACTTTGAAGCGGCTACTTCGGTCCTGTGCCCTTCCAGAAGAAGAAACAAGGCATCCGACATTGGGAAGGACGCCGTACAAGAAACAAATCTTCAGAGTGCTCTCACCAGATCCAGATTGTTAAGACCTATTTCCACTCGGTGTACTGGCGCTGGGCAGAGCGAGGGCAGGAAATGTCCTCGTTAACATGGAAGAAGAGACCACCTTAGGCAGGAAGGACGGGGACCTTGTCCTTGTGGAAAACTAGGAAAGGAGCTCAGCAGGACAGAGTGGCAAGCTTCGAGACTCGTCTGACTGATGTCATCGCGACCAGAAAGGTGACCTTCCAGGAAAGATAGGTCAAAGAGGAGTTCTGCAGTGGTTCAAAGGGCATCTCCTGTGGAACACCCAGGACAAAGTTAAAATCCCAGGTTTCCAGCAGCATTTTATAGGGAGGTACCACATGGAAGACTCCCTGGATGAAAGTCCTCACCTGTAGATTGGAAGCATTCCTACACTGAAACAGGACGCATAACGCCGAGGTCTGGACCTTGAGGGAACTGAATCAAGCCAGTCTGGAGAAACTCCAACATGTTTGGAATTGAGAAGTCAAGAGGAAAATGCCCGCAATCTCTGCACCATGAGAAAAAGGCCTTCCATGTGCAGTGATATATGCGCACTGATGTAGGCTTCAGGGCGCTAATCTCAGTGGAAACCACCGATTGGGAAAAGCTTGCCTGGGTTAGGACCCAGGATTCAATGGCCAAGCCGTTAAACCCAGGGCCCCTGAGTTGTGGTGGCAAATCGGACCCTGGGAAAGCTGATCTGATCGATCAGTCGCAAGGGCATGTCAGTGATTAGTTGCACCAACTCTGCGTACCACACTCTGCGTAGCCAGTCCGGAGTGATCAGGATCACCAGGACCCACTCCATTTTGATCTTCCTGATGACCCTCAGGATCAACAGAAGCGGGAGAAATTTGTATGGGAGACGAAACTGATGCCATGGAAGGACCAGTGCATCCTTTCCGATGGCTTCTGGATAACGAGACCAAGCTACAATTTCTGGAACCTTGGCATTTAATCTTGACACCATCAGATCCACATCCGGAGTCCCCCAGCGAAGAGAGATTTGGTGGAAAACCTCCGGATTAAGAGCCCAATCCCCTGAAGTGAGACCCTGATGGATGAGAAAGTTTGACACCCAGTTTTCCACACCTGGAATGTGAACTGCTGAAATGACAGAATGGTTATTTTTGCCCAGTGGAGGATGTGAACTACCTCACGCATTGCCGCCATACTGTGGGTGCCCCACTGATGATTGATATATGTCACGGCAGTGGAATTATCCAATTGTATCCAGACGGGACGACCCACTAGAAGATGGTGGAATCATCGCAGTGATAATCAGATCACCCGAATCTCCAGAATGTTGATCGGAAGGCGCGTTTCCCGAGGAAACCAGCAGTGTGGGCAGTGTGGTGACGAAAGGCAGCTCCCCTCTTCAGTAATGACCACTAGTCGGCGTCGGTAGTGACCACTAGCCATTGAACCGTAAAATATGATTTTCCCTGGTTGATGGAGGACCGCAACGTCCACCACCTGATCGCTTTTCTGACCAGTGGGGACAGACGGCACAGCCGGTCGATGGAGAACTGGTTCCTGTCCCAAGCCGCCAAAAGTGCATGCTGCAAAGGGCGGAGGTGTAGCTGGCGAGGGGGACAGCTTCCATCGCTTCTACCATTCTCCCCAGGACCCTCATGCTGAAACGGATGGAGAGTGGGAATGGGTGACAAAGTGCCCAGGCTCCCTGTTGCAGGGCTAAGACCTTGTCTCGAGGCAGAATCATCAACCCTCAGGAGGTGTCCAGGAGCATTCCTAAAAAGGATGTAATGGTTTGTCTGGGTCGGTTCTTCTAGGGTTAATTCCTGTAGCCTCACACTGATCCTGGGTGGACTTTTTATAGCTTCCGTCTGTGAGTCTCCTTTGTCAGTGATACTCCCGCCCTTGACCAAGTGTGTTGACCCCTGAGTGTGTTTTGTGCTGTGTGCTGGTTTGCCTGATTCCTTGGTTTTTGACTCGGTCTGTTCTCTGGATACTGTTTGTTGGATTCCGTTTCTGTACGTTCTCTGTCCATTTGGTATCGACCTCTGCTTGGCCCCTACTATCCTTTCTGTGTAGTCCCTTGGTTTGGTCATGCTATCCCGTGCTTTGACCCCGACCTGATCTGGTTTATGTCTCTGTCTGTGAGCCTTGGTAGCTCTGTCTTTCAGTTAGCTTTCTAGCAGCTTTCCTTCAGCTCCTAGCTCCCTGGAGCTTAGGCCACGCCCCCAGCAGTCAGGTGATTCAGGTCCTGTCAGGCCTTTAGCAATCTCTCTCCAGTCTCGCTTGCCGCACGTTCAGGGGAGCTTGTGGCTCTCTCCGGGTCCTGTCTCCCCGGGAGATTGCATCGGTGAGTGTCACTTACAATTCCCACAGTGATAAAGGATATGTGCTGAGCTGGAATGGGAGAGGACTTGTTTAGATTTATTAGCCAGCTCAGGCAAAAAAGAGTATCTAGAGTGATAAGTACAGACTCCGCGCAGGACTGGATAGACGATGCCTTGGTTAGAAGGTCGTTTACGTATGGCAAAACCATCATGCCCAGAGAGTGCAGAATGGCGATGACTGCCGCCATGATCTTCGTGAACGAGTCCGAAGGGCAAGGCTGTGAACTGGAAATGCTCTTCGCAAACCATGAAGCGCAGGAACTTCTGATGAGGGGCAAAGATCGGAATATGGAGGTACGCATCCCGAATGTCGACAGACATGAGATACTCCCCCTTCTCCATAGAGGAAATGACCAAACGGAGGAACTCCATCCTGAAGTGCCGGATCTTGATGAACTTGTTTAGAAGTTTCAGTTCCAGAAAGGGCCACACCGTTCCATCCTTCTTCGGGACAACAAATAGGTTCAAGTAGAATCATTTGAACCTCTCGTTTTCTGGGACTGGAATAATGATCCCGTCTTGGGTAGCGAGTTGATGGCTCATTAAAAGGACGATGCCCGGCCTCTGTTTTGGGGGGATGAGATGGGAAGAATCTTGCTGGGGAACAAGAAGAAAATTTTATTCTGTATCCAGAAGACACCAAATCTCTGACCCATTCGTTGTGAACAATAACCAGGCCTGATGAAACAGGAGTATGCGTCCTCCTACCCTGCTGATGTGATGACTCATTGGGCCGAGAATCTATGGGACCTAAATCCCTTAGTTCTGGACTGTTTGGGTCAGCTCTTCCAGGACAGGATGTGCTTATATGAAACTTGGGAGCACCTGTCCCTACGTTGCGAGCACCCCGATCTGGAAGAGGCGGTTGTTGTGGACCAGCCAAGGTTGATGTGAAAGGACCAGAATCGAGTTTGTTGTTGATTTTGAAAGGGTCAACTGGTCTTTAGCTGAGGGAGGAATTTACTTTTCCACCTGTAGTGTCAGAGATAAGCTGGTTCAGCTTCTCTCCAAATAAACAACCGCTCTGATAAGGCAAAGAGGTTAGGGACTTTTTGGATGCAGAGTCAGGTCGCCATTCCCTGAGCCATAGAGCCCTTCTGATGGTGATGGCGTTTGATGCTGCCAATGCTGCCCAACTGGCAGCATCCAAGGAAGAGTGCAGCAAATAATCACCAGCCAGGGAAATCTGATTGGCCAGATTCACTGTTTCCTGGGGAGATTACTATCCTGAATGGTTTTGGCTAGGGAATCCGCTGAGGAAACCATTGCTTTAGCGACCCATGTCACAGCAAAAGAGGGAGAAAGAGCAGAGCCAGGGGCTTCAAACACTGAGCGAGCAAGATTCTGACGGTCCATGGATTTTTGATTGAGGACAAATCTAGTAAGGACAGGAGAGTTTTGGAGGCTAGGTGGAACACGGGTGGATCAACTTGAGGGGATTCCACCCTCAACTTCCGTAGATCCAAAGAAAAGGGATATCTTGCCGCTAGAGGCTTTAGTCATGTGATACGTTTGTCTGGCAGCTACCTATGCCACTGAAGTATGTCCTGAAACTCGGGATGATTGGAAAACACCCTATGTGGACGTTCAGTCATCTTAAAGGACACTGCATGATCCGGGGCAGAACTAGAGTCCTCGTCCACCTTTAGGGTTTGGTTGATGGCCTCAATGAGATTATCCACTGACACCTGATATTCAGGCAAGTCCAGGTCAAGAGACTCGTGAGACTCGTAGTCAAAGTTCTGGTCGCTGCAAACCCCTGGTGAGAGGGAGCGAGAGACGGAGTGCCGAGGCACGAAAGGGTCCAGGAGACGTACTATGGGTCTGTTTTCTAGCTGTCCGTATATTTTGTGCCTGAATATGGCCCCTTCAGGCTGACGGTTCTCGTGTAATAAAGGAATCTTCTAAAACAGGCAGACAGATGCCCTGACCCGTGGAGGGTTCCTGGAGGGACTCAATCACTTTAGCCAGTGAGGCCATGGACTGCGACAGGTGGGAACAGGTGAACCCTGGTGGTGGTGGTGAGAACATGAACCCAACAGGTGGGGACTCCACGTTCCCACCTGTTGTTGGTTGACTAGGTACACTGGGTTCGGTAGTGGTGGGGGGCTCCTGAGAGCATTTGGGGTCACAAGCTTTGCAGAGTGGATTACTCTGTCCCCAGGGCAGCGAATATTGACAGGAGGTACTTGAGGCAAATAATACTGTGTTTAATACTGAGTTTTGGTAGCCTTCTTGGATGCCTTAGAAAATGACATGGTGTATCCCAGTATGTCCTGACTCTGCTAAGTGCCCCAGTGAGTGAAGAGTAATGCCCAGGGATATACTGCAGGGAAAGCCAAAGTGTCACAGTCTAGCACTTACTCACGGTCAGGTGTGCCCAAAATGGTCCTCTTTTTGCTGGAAACCCAGCTGTGTTGCTGCACAGCATTTAAGACTCAGGATTGCTGGAGGAGTCTGCAGTGCAGCGGAGCGTCCGGAACACAGTGATGGCGGATGGGAACAGGAATAGAAGTTTGTGCTGAAAAGAAGTGCCTAAAGAGTGGGCGGAGCCGGCAGAATGCACGTGGGTGGGGCTTGCGGCCTAGTAAAGGCCGTGGAGTAAATTTTCGGCACCGACCACAAAGTACTCGGCCTGAGGAGCGCAGCACCATCAGGAGCCCCCCTGCCAAACCCGATCCAGGCACTTACGAAACGGAGATCAGGAGGATCACTGAGGAATCACAGAGCCTAACCGCTCTGCCTGCAGGTCAGGTGCCACAGATTGGACGATGCAGGGACCCTCCATCCATGATCCACTTGTTAGGGATGTGGAGAGGGACTGCGCCTCCTTCCATCACCGTTGTTCTATCACTGGTAATACAGTGGGGGCCGCTTGGATGTCATAGATGTCTTTGTACATCCTAGGGGTTCACTCCCCTAGGATGGGACAGAGCTGTTGTCCGACTGTAAGCATGGCTTCAGAAAGGGGTACATGGAGGCACCACTCCATGTTCTCATCTGTTAATGATGCAGGGAGAGCGGTGCCCTTAAGGGATCCGTCACCCATAGAATAGAGCTCAGGCATGGCTATAGATGGTGCAGGAGGGGGTACGTGGAGGCGACAATCCACGTTCCCACCTGTTGTTGGTTGGGGAGATTGGAACCCTGAAGGGATCTGTCGCCCCTATGATCCTTGCAAACAATTGGTAAAAAGTAAATAATAGAATAAAAAAATGAAATAAAAAATTTTGGTCTGAATAACAGACCAGTGTGTCTCCTACTGACACTAAGCAAGAACTGGTTCGGCTACAGCTAGTGTGTGGGTGTGTACTGCGAAGGAAGAGCTAATCTTTTTTGTATTCACATAGTGTCAGCCTTCTAGCGACAGCAGCATACATCCATGGTCCTGTGTCCCCCAATGAGACAAAAGAGGAATAATAAATCCTTATTTTATAAATTGAAAAAAATTTGACAGCACATCAATGATGTCTGAAAGAAGCCTAAAATACACTTGTCAAGAAAGTTGTCCTCTTTTAATACAAGGTGAAATATGGAAAAAAAAATGCTAAAATGTGTGTGCTTCTGTTTGGGGAAGCTCAGTTGAAAAACAAAATCAATTCAGAAAAATTTAGCCTAAATTAATATTTTATTGATAACAAGTGCTCAAAAAGTAGAAACAACAACCAGGCATAGCATGAGAGGAAAAATGCCATACAACATGGTTCATCAGATGTTCTCTTTAATTTGAGTCAAAGTACTACATTTTCTCCTTGTGGAGAGTGCCAACTCAGCGTAAGGAGACACAAGCTATGACATATTCCTCTGGAACTTTAAATAGTCAAGAAAGAAAGAAAGAAAGAAAGAAAGAAAGAAAGAAAGAAAGAAAGAAAGAAAGAAAGAAAGAAAGAAAGAAAGAAAGAAAGAAAGAAAGAAAGAAAGAAAGAAAGAAAGAAAGAAAGAAAGAAAGAAAGAAAGAAAAAGAAAGAAAGAACGAACAAACTTGGTAGAGCATTGAACAGCAAGGTGGATTGTTGCTGAGGGGAGAAAAAAAAAAATCTTTAAATCTTCAGCTTAGCGAGTGTGAACAAGCTGTGTGACCTGAGCGTGTGTGAACGGCGGTAAGTGTGACTTGTGATTCAGTGAAGAGGTATTTGGAAAGCCTTTAACAAATACCTGTGTGAATTGGTGTGAGTTGCTGAATTGGGAGTAGCTATATTCACAAAGGGTTAACTTAGGGTGGGGGCTCATAATTAAGGGGTTATAAGGGGCAGCTGTTTGGGACTCAAGTCCTTTTTGGTAGAGCATTGAACAGCAAGGTGGATTGTTGATGAGGGGAAAAACAATCTTTAAATCTTCAGCTTAGCGAGTGTGAATGAGCTGAGTGTGATCTGAGCGTAAGTGTGAACGGCAGTAAGTGTGACTTGTGATTCAGTGACTTTGGATTCAGGGAGTTTCCAAGGGAGGAATTGCTGTCTGTATTTTATTAATACTTTGTATTTATTTTTATTTAACGTTTCTGTCTGGTGCAATCCCCATTAGGAAATGTGCTCCACTATTGTTAATGCCATCCAGTGCACATCTTGCCACATGTATGCAGCCCTTGATCAGCCGGTCGAGAGTGCATACTGCTGTGCGAGATGTGAGCATGTTGAGCATTTGGAAGCCCAGATTCTGGATCTAAATGTGCAGCTGGCAACACTGAGATCCATAGACAATATGGAGAGGAGTCTTCTGCTCACTGAGCAGATGCTCAATGGGATAGATGAGGGGGGATGGTAGGATGGAGCTGCAGGACAGTGAAGTAGCTAGCTGGGTGACATTCAGAAAGCGGGGTAGAGGGAAGAGTGCCAGGGAGGCTAGTCCTGATCTGGCACAACCCAATAAGTTTGCTAAGTTGGCAGATGAGGGGGGTGCCAGTACAGGGGTAGCACTGCTGCAGCCAGGCATGTCCTCTGAAAGCCGGAGGAGTGACTGCTCCAGTAAGGAGGGAAATAGGAGAGCAGTACAGGCCAGACAGGTGCTGGTAGTGGGGGACTCAATTATTAGGGGAACAGATAGGGCAATCTGTCACAAAGACAGGGATCGTCGGACGGTGTGCTGCCTACCTGGCGCTTGAGTCCGACACATCGCTGATCGGGTGGACAGATTACTGGGAGGGGCTGGTGAGGACCCAGCGGTCATGGTGCACATTGGCACAAATGGCAAAGTTAGAGGTAGGTGGAAGGTCCTTAAAGATGATTTCAGGGAATTAGGCTGAAATCTGAAAGCAAGGACCTCCAACGTAGTACTTTCCGAAATACTGCATGTACCACGTGCCACACCAGAGAGGCAACGGGAGATTAGGGAGGTTATTAAGTGGCTCAAGAATTGGTGTAGGAAGGAGGGGTTTGGGTTCCTGCAGAACTGGGCCAAACTTCTCAGTGGGCTACAGGCTCTACGCTAGGGACGGGCTGCACCTCAATGGGGAAGGTTCAGCTGTGCTGGGGGAGAAAATGGCTAGAAGGTTGTAGGAGTGTTTAAACTAGGAATTGTGGGGGGAGGGTATTCAATTTATAGGAGGGGAAGATAGGGCAGATAGAGATCTGGACAAAAATAAGGTAGTTGGGGGTGGCGGTGGCATGGGGGGTGGGGTTAGAACAGTTAATAATTTAAGAAAGAATAGAAGTACAGAGAGGAACATCAAGTGCATGTATACTAATGCCAGAAGCCTCGCCAACAAAATGGACGAATTAGAATTAATGTTGTTTGGAACATAATTATGACATGGTGGGGATATCTGAAACATGGCTGGATGAGAGCCATGACTGGGCTGTTAACTTGCAGGGCTATAGCCTTTTCAGAAATGACCGTACAGATAAGCGAGGGGGAGGGGTGTGTCTGTATGTAAAATCATCCTTAAAACCCATTCGGCATGATAATATAGGTGAATTTAATGAAAATGTAGAGTCCCTGTGGGTGGAAATAAGGGGAGGGGGAAAAACTAATAAATTACTGATAGGGGTTTGTTATAAATCTCCAAAAATAATGGAAGCAATGGAGAATATCCTCGTAAAGCAAATAGATGAAGCTGCGACTCAAGGAGAAGTCATTATTATGGGGGACTTCAACTACGGACTTCAACTACCCTGAAATAGATTGCGGAACAGAAACCTGCAGTTCCAGCAAAGGTAATCGGTTTTTGACAACTATGAGAGACAATTACTTTTCACAACTGGTTCAGGACCCAACAAGAAGGGGGGCACTGCTAGACCTAATATTAACCAACAGGCCAGACCACATATCAAATATATGGGTTGGGGGTCACTTGGGGAATAGTGATCACAAAATAATAAGTTTTCGTGTATCCTTTAATAAAATGTGTAGTAAAAGGGTGACAAGGACACTAAACTTCAGGAGGGCAAATTTCCAAAGGATGAGAGATGATCTTGGTGCAATGAACTGGGACGATATCCTGAGACATAAAAATACACAAAGTAAATGGGAGACGTTTATTAGCATCCTGGATAGGACATGTGCACAGTACATACCGTATTGGAATAAACATACTAGAAATAGGAGGAAACCAATATGGCTAAATAGAGCTGTAAGGGGCACAATAAGTGACAAAAAGAAAACATTTAGGGAATTTAAGGAAGTAGGCAGTGATGCAGCATTAAATAAATACAGAAAATTTAATAAATTCTGTAAAAAGCAAATCAAGGCAGCAAAAATTAAGACAGAGAGACTCATTGCCAGAGAGAGTAAAAATAATCCCAAAATATTATTTAACTACATAAATAGTAAGAAACTAAAAAATGAAAGTGTTGGCCCCCTTAAAAATAGTCTGGGGGAAATGGTGGAGGAGGATGAGGAAAAAGCCAATATGCCAAATGACTTTTTGTCATCAGTATTTACACAAGAAAATCCCATGGCAGACAATATGATCAGTTTTAACAAAAATTCCCCATTAAGTGTCACCTGCTTAACCCAGCAGGAAGTACGGCGGCGCCTAAAAATCAATAAAATTGACAAATCTCCAGGCCCGGATGGGATACACCCCCGAGTACTGCAGGAATTAAGTGCAGTCATTGATAGACCATTATTTTTAATCTTTAAAGAGTCCATAATAACAGGGTCTGTACCACAGGACTGGCGTATAGCAAATGTGGTGCCAATATTCAAAAAGGGGACAAAAACTGAACTCGGAAATTATAGGTCAGTAAGCTTAACCTCTACTGTGGATAAAATCCTGGAGGGCATTCTAAGGGATGCTATACTGGAGTATCTGAAGAGGAATAACCTCATGACCCAGTATCAGCACAGGTTTACTAGGGATCGTTCATGTCAGACTAATTTGATCAGCTTCTATGAAGAGGTAAATTCCAGACTGGACCAAGGGAACCCAGTAGATGTAGTGTATATGGACTTTTCAAAAGCTTTTGATACGGTGCCACACAAAAGGTTTATACATAAAATGAGAATAATGGGGATAGGGGAAAATATGTGTAAGTGGGTTGAGAGCTGGCTCAGGGATAGGAAACAAAGGGTGGTTATTAATGGAGCACACTCGGACTGGGTCGCGGTTAAGCAGTGGGGTACCACAGGGGTCAGTATTGGGCCCTCTTCTTTTTAACATATTTATTAATGACCTTGTAGGGGGCAATCAGAGTAGAATTCCAATATTTGCAGATGACACTAAACTCTGCAGGGGAATCAATACAGGGGAGGACAATTTTATATTACAGGATGATTTATGTAAACTAGAAGCTTGGACTGATAAATGGCAAATGAGCTTTAATGGGGATAAATGTAAGGTCATGCACTTGGGTAGAAGTAATAAGATGTATAACTATGTGCTTAATTCTAAAACTCTGGGCAAAACCATCAATGAAAAAAACCTGGGTGTATGGCAAACTCATATTCAGTGGCCAGTGTCAGGCAGCTGCTACAAAGGCAAATAAAATAATGGGATGTATTAAAAGAGGAATAGATGCTCATGAGGAGAACATAATTTTACCTGTATACAAGTCACTAGTTCGACCACACTTAGAATACTGTGCACAGTTCTGGTCTCCGGTGTTTTAGAAAGACATAGCTGAACTAGAGTGGGTGCAGAGAAGAGCAACCAAGGTTATTAGAGGACTGGGGGGTCTGCAATACCAAGATAGGTTATTACACTTGGGGCTGTTGAGTTTGGAAAAAAGAAGACTAAGGGGTGATCTTATTTTAATGTGTAAATATATGAGGGGACAGTACAAAGACCTTTCTGATGATCTTTTTAATCATAGACCTGAGACAGGGACAAGGGGGCATCCTCTACGTCTGGAGGAAAGAAGGTTTAAGCATAATAACAGACGCGGATTCTTTACTGTAAGAGCAGTGAGACTATGGAACTCTCTGCCATATGATGTTGTAATGAGTGATTCATTACTTAAATTTAAGAGGGGACTGGATGCCTTTCTTGAAAAGTATAATGTTACAGGGTATATACACTAGATTCCTTGATAGGGCGTTGATCCAGGGAACTAGTCTGACTGCCGTATGTGGAGTCGGGAAGGAATTTTTTTCACCAATGTGGAGCTTACTCTTTGCCACATGGTTTTTTTTTTTGCCTTCCTCTGGATCAACATGTTAGGGCATGTTAGGTTAGGCTATAGGTTGAACTAGATGGACTTAAAGTCTTCCTTCAACCTTAATAACTATGTAACTATGTAAATATATGGGACCATTATTCTGTATGGAGTAATATATGGGGTCACTATACTATATGGACCATTATATGGGGCCATTATATTGTATGTAGCAATATATACTGCCATTATACTGCATGGAGGATTATATGGGGCCTATAATACAGTATGGAGGACTATGTGGTGTATTTTATGTTGTTCTTTGTGTTACATAATTGTGCTTTATGTTGCTTTTTAATGATAGTCTGTTTTATAGCATGTTAATCCTTTAGTGACCTAGACCATTTCTACCTGCATGACCAAGTCAAATTATACAATTCTGACCAGTGTCACTTTATGTGGTAAAAACTCTAGAATGCTTCAACGTATCCCACATATTCTGAGGTGGTTCTTTCATGACACATTGTACTTCACAATAGTGGTAACATTTCTTCGATATGACTTGTGTTTATTTATGAAAAAAATAGAAATTTGGCAACATTGTTTAAAATGATAAGGATATGACGTGTAGTGTTGAGCGCTAGTGCTTGCTACTTGGAGTTTGCATCAGGTATTCGGGTATGGACAGAGTATCATTGATCCCTGTAATTTTTTGGGGGGCATCTAAACACATAGAATAATAAAGCCACATGTACTAATAATTCTGGAAGTCTAGTGATTCAGCAGCGCAGAGATTTACCACAATTCTCCTAATCTGTATCTCATTTTCCTTAAGGAGAAACATTACCCCTTGGATCCCAGGCAGACACCTCTCACCTGGCGAAACCAGATCTCACACTTTGCATTGACGAGGGGCAGTGTCCCGAAACACAGCATCTGCAAACTGAGATTTTAGTTTTGGCTTTTATTCAAAATTATGTGGAAAGGCTCGTTAGAGGGTCGACATTGACTTTTAGGATTGCTACTTCCAATAGGTGGCACTAGAGTTCTAGTACTTGATGGTAAACTAGCATAGTATATCACACTGAAGACAGCATTCCCATTTTTAAACATGGTGGTGGCAGCATTATGATGTGGGAATGCTTTTTTCAGGAGGAACTGGAAAGCTTGTCAGAGTTGATGGGAGTATAGATGGTTCTAAATGCAGGACAATCATGGAGGAAAACATGATAGGGACTGCAAAATACTAGAGACTGTGGCACAGGTTCATCTTCCAGCAGGTGTCATGATTCTCAATGGCGAGAGAACATAGCCCAGCATATATGAGAACTAGCTCTTGGAAGATGGAAACTATACTGACCATGAACTAAACCTGCCGCACAACTAGAAGTGGCCGGGTAGCATGCCTACGTTTTTTTATCCCTAGATGCCCAGCGCCAGCCGGAGAACTACCTAATCCTAGCAGAGGAAAAGACAGTCCTGGCTCACCTCTAGAGAAATTTTCCCAAAAGGCAGACAGAGGCCCCCACATATATTGGCGGTGATTTTAGATGAAATGACAAACGTAGTATGAAAATAGGTTTAGCAAAATCGAGGTCCACTTACTAGATAGCAGGAAGACAGAAAGGGCACTTTCATGGTCAGCAGAAAACCCTATCAAAACACCATCCAGAAATTACTTTAAGACTCAAGCATTAACTCATAACACCAGAGTGGCAATTTCCGATCACAAGAGCTTTCCAGACACAGTAACGAAACAGCAGCTGTGAACAGGAACAAAATGCAAAAACACACAAGGACAAAAGTCCAACTTAGCTGGGAGTTGTCTAGTAGCAGGAACATGCACAGAAAGGCTTCTGATTACATTGTTGACCGGCAAGAAACTGACAGAGGAGCAAGGTAATATAGCGACTCCCACATCCTGATAGGAGCAGGTGAACAGAGGGGATGATGCACACAAGTTCAATTCCACAAGTGGCCACCGGGGGAGCCCAGAATCCAATTTCACAACAAGCAGGACAACAACTCTAAATATACTGCCACAGCTACAATGGCATGGTTTAGATCAAAGCATATTCACGTGCTTTAACAGCACATTCACAGCCCAGATCTAAATCCCATTGAGAATCTGTGTCAAGACTTGAACACTGTTGTTCACAGAAGCTCTCCATCCAATCTCACTGAGATAGTGCTAGTTTGCAAAATAGAATGGGGAAAATGTCAGCCTCTATATGTGAAATCTAGTAGAAAAATTCCACAAAAGAATTTCAGCAGTAATTGCAGAGAAAGATGGCCCTAGAAAGTATAGACACAGCTGGGAGCTGGTACTTTCAGGCTGGTAAGGGGTCATGTACATTACCCCCCTAGCCTAAAAATAGCAGCCTGCAGCCGCCCAGAAAAGGTGCATATATTAGATGTGCCAATTCTGGCTTTGCCTCGCTCTTCCCACTTGCCCTGTAGCGGTGGCAAGTGTGATACATATTTGTGGGGTTGATGTCACCTTTGTATTGTCCGGTGACATCAAGCCCACAGATTAGTAATGAAGAGTAATCTATAAGACATTTATCCATTACTAATTCTATAGTTATATTGTAAATAAACACACAGCAATAATAAGTGTCTTTACTTGAAATAAAACTCAACATACTTTCACTTTTTTATTTGAAAATAACCAACACAGTTATACTAACCTAACACCCATTCCTTTGAATCCCTCATCTCCTGTAATAAAACAAAAATAAAAAACAACCATATTCCTCACCTGTCCGTCGTCTTGTCTCACGCCATAATCCATGTCTGGAGATAAATACACTGAATATACACAGAATATAACTCGAAGTAAATCAAACTTCTGTGAAATCAAACTGTCCACTTATGAAGCAACACTGTTTGACAATCAATTTCACATGCTGCTGTGCAAATGGAATATACAACAGATGGAAATTATTGGCAATTATCAAGACACACTCAATAAAGGAGTGGTTCTGCAGATGGGGACCACAGATCACATCTCAGTCGCAATGTTTTCTGGCTGATGTTTTGGTCACTTTTGAATGTTGGCTGTGCTTTCACACTCGTGGTAGCATGAGACGGACTCTACAACCCACACAAGTGGCTCAGGTAGTGCAGCTAATCCAGGATGGCACATCAATGCGAGCTGTGGCAATAAGGTTTGCTGTGTCTGTCAGCGTAGTGTCCAGAGGCTGGAGGCGCTACCAGGAGACAGATCAGTACACCAGGAGACATGGAGGGGGCCATAAGAGGGCAATAAGCCAACAGTAGGACCGCTACCTCAGCCTTTGTGCAAGAAGGAACAGGAGGAGTACTACCAGAGCCCTGCAAATTGACCTCCAGAAGTCCACAAATGTGCATGTGTCTGCACTAACGGTTAGAAACAGACTCCATGAGGATGGTCTGAGTGCCCGACAACAACATATGGGGGTTGTGCTCACAGCCCAACACTGTGCAGGACACTTGGCATTTGCCACAGAACACCAGGATTGGCAAATTTGCCACTGGTGCCCTGTGCTTGTCACAGATAAAAGCAGAAAGCAGGTTCACACTGAGCACATGTGACAGATGTGACAGTGTCTGGAGACGCTGTGCAGAGTGATCTGTTGACTGCAACATCCTTCAGCATGACCAGTTTGGCAGTGGGTCAGTAATGGTGTGGGGTGGCAATTCTTTGGAGGGCCGCACAGCCCTCCATTTGCTCGCCAGATTTGGCCTGACTGCAATTAGGTACCGAGATGAGATCCTCAGACCCCTTGTGAGAACATATGCTGGTGTGGTTGGCCCTGGGTTCCTCCTAATGCAGGACAATGCCAGACCTCATGTGGTTGGAGCGTGTCAGCAGTTCCTGCAAGATGAAGGCATTGAAGCTATGGACTGGCCTGCCCGTTTGCCAGACCTGAATTTTGAACACATTTGGGATATCATGTCTCGCACCATCCACCAACGTCACGTTGCACCACAGACTGTCCAGGAGTTGGCGGATGCTTTAGTCCAAATCTGGGAGGAGATCCCTCAGGAGACCATCCGCCGCCTCATCAGGAGCATGCCCAGGTGTTGTAGGGAGATCATACAGGCACGTGGAGGCCACACACACTACTGAGAATCAATTCCTTGTCTTGAGGCATTTCCACTGAAGTTGGATCAGCTTGTAACGTCATTTCCCACATTGATTTTGAGCATCATTCCAACTCCAGACCTCCGTGGGATATTAGTTGTGATTTAAGTCGATCAGTTTTAGGTTTTATTGTTCTTAACACATTCCACTATGTAACGAAAAAAGATTTACAACTGGAATATTTAATTCAGTGATATCTAGGATGTGGGATTTTAGTGTTCCCTTAACTTTTTTTGAGAAGCGTAGTTTTCAACCTGAATGGTGCCAAGATGTGACCGCCCAGGCTGAGAACCACTGATGAATGAACTGCTGATGCACTGCTACGTATATCACAAGCTATCAGAGGAACACAGCATTAAGTTCATAAAGGGACTATTAAATAAAGAAAAAAAAAGTTTTTCAAAATAAAAAAAAAACAATCACACAAGTTCAAATCACCCCCTTTTGCCGCATTATACATAAAATAATTTAAAAAGTATATAGATTGGGTATTGCTGTGTTCGTAAAAATCCGACCTATCAAAAGTACCGTATATACTCGAGTATAAGCCGACCCGAGTATAAGCCAAGACACCTAATTTTGCCACAAAACACTGGGGAAACTTATTGACTCGAGCATAAGTCTAGTGTGGGAAATGCTGCAACTACTGGTAAATTTCAAAAATAAAAATAGATACCAATAAAAGTAAAATTAATTGAGACATCAGTATGTTAAGTGTTTTTGAATAACCATATTGAATCAGGAGCCCCATATAATGCTCCATACAGTTCATGATGGGCCCCATAAGATGCTCCATATTAAAATATGCCCCTTATAATGCTGCATAAAAGGTTAATGATGGCCCCATAAGTTGCTCCATAGATTATGCCCCATATAATGCTGCACAAAGGTTGATGACCCCATACAATGCTCCATAGATTATGCCCCATATAATGCTGCACAAAGGTTGATGGCCCCATAAGATGATCCATAGATTATGCCCCATATAATGCTACACAAAGGTTGATGGCCCCATAAGATGCTCCATAGATTATGCCCCATATAATGCCGCACAAAGGTTGATGGCCCCATTAGATGCTCTATAGATTATGCCCCATATAATGCTGCACAAAGATTGATGGCCCCATAAGATCCTCCATAGCATATTATGCCCCATATGCTGCTGCTGCGACTAAAAAAAAATTACATACTCACCTATCGTTGCTCAGGTCCCAGGCACTTGCGATATTCACTTGTCCCTGTTCCACCGCTGCATGCCACTGTGTCTTCCAGGTCTCTGCAGTGACTGTTAAGGCAGAGGGCACACACTAACCACGTCATCGCGCCCTCTGACCTGAACGTCACAGGCAGAGGAAGCGAAAGACTGAGCACGGCGGTGGAACGGGGACAGGTGGATATCACATGGCTCACCTCCCCGTTATACTCACCCTCCCGACGCAGTCCCTGCTTCTCAGATGCGATGGTGCCGGCAGCTTGTTCCTGTGTTCAGCGGTCACTGGTACCGCTCATTAAAGTAATGAATATGCGGCTCCACCCCTATGGGAGTGGAGTTGCGATCATATTCATTACTTTAATGAGCAGTACCAAGTGACTGCTGAAACACAGAAACAAGCTGATGGCGTCAGAAACAATCTGAGCAGCAGGGAAGGTGCCGGGAGCAGGTGAGTATGACGAGACAGCCACCGCTCCCCCACCGACCCACTGGGACAATGATTTGAGTATAAGCCAAGAGGGGCACTTTTAGCCTAAAAAAATGGGCTGAAAATCTCGGCTTATACTCGAGTATATATGGTAAATAAATATGATAAAGTTTTTTGGCTGCAAAACATTGTCTGTTCCACAAAATAGTATCAGTAAAAATGTCAGCTCAGGATGTAAAAATAAACAATCACTATATCTCGAAAATTCATATCCCTTATATCCAGTTGGATGAGACACATGAGGTGAAATCAATTATTCAGCAATGATGATGATAACAAGGTTTTTAATTCACAACTTGTTTTAATGTGGTACCACCATCTTTATCAAGTGAAAAAATGCAATGAGCAAAACATAACAGATGGGGTTTTAACTCCTTCGACCCAAAGCCCGTTTTCACCTTCCTGACCAGGTCAATTTTTTCAATTCTGACCAGTCATTTTATGAGGCCATAACTAGTGTTGAGCGATACGTTCCGATACTTGAAAGTATCGGTATCGGATAGTATCGGCCGATACCCGAAAAATATCGGATATCGCCGATACCCGATACCAATACAAGTCAATGGGACTCAAGTATCGGAAGGTATCCTGGATGGTCCCCAGGGTCTGAAGGAGAGGAAACTCTCCTTCAGGCCCTGGGATCCATATTAATGTAAAAAATAAAGAATTAAAATAATAAATATGGATATACTCAGCCGTCCGGCGGCCCCTGGACCTTACCGCTGTCCTCCGTTCCTAAGAATGAGGAGTTTAGGACCTTCGATAACGTCGCAGCTGACGTCGCGGCTTGTGATTGGTCGCGTGACCGCTCATGTGACCGCTCACGTGACCAATCACAAGCCGCGACATCATCGAAGGTCTTTCTTAGGAACGGAGGCTGCCGGTTACATCGGTAAGGTCCAGGCTCCGTCGGAGGGGTGAGTATATCAATATTTTTTTCTTTTTATTCTTTATTTTACACATTAATATGTATCCCGATACCGATTCCCGATATCGCAAAAGTATCGGAACTCGATATCGGAATTCCGATACTGCAAATATCGGCCGATACCCGATACTTGCGGTATCGGAATGCTCAACACTAGTCATAACTCTAGAATGCTTCAATGGATCTTACTAAGAGACTGATTTTTTCATGACATAATGTATGTCATGATAGTGGTAAAATTTTCATGATAAAACTTAAGTTAATTTGTGAAAACATCGTAAATTTGGCATTTCTTTTTAACTTTTGCAATTTTCAAACTTTTAGTTTTTATGCCATTAAATCAGAGTCATGTCACAAAAAAAATAGTTCATAAAAAAACATTTCCCACAATTATTTTACATCAGCACAATTTTTGAAATATAATTTCTTTTTGTTAGGAAGTTATAAGTGTTAAAAGTTAACCAGCAATATCTCACTTTTACAACAAAATTTACAAACCATTTTATTTAGGAACCACAACACATTTGAAGTGACTAAGGGGCCTACATGACAAAAAATACACAAAAGTGACACCATTCTAAAAACTGCACCCCTCAAGGTGCTCAAAACCACATTTAAAAAGTTCATTAACCCTGCAGGTGTCTCACACGAATTAATGCAATGTAGAAGGAAAACAATGAACATTTAACTTTTTTTCACAAAAGCTTTTCTTTAAACCCATTGTTTTTACCTTCACAAGGGTAACAGGAGAACATGGACCAGACAATTAGTTGTGCAATTTCGTAGGAGCATGCAGATACCCCATTTGTGCGGAAAACTCACTATTTGGGCGCATGAGAGGGCTCGGAAACGAAGGAGCGCCATTTTACTTTTTGAATGCAAAATTTGCTGGAAAGCTCCTGATGTGCCTAAACTGTGGAAACCCACCAGAAGTGAGACCATTTTGGAAACTAGACCCCCAGGGAACTTATGGAGATGTGTATTGAGCATTATGAACCCGAGATGCGTCAAATAAGTTTATAATGTTGAACCATGAACATAAAAAAAACAAACAAATTTTTCCCACAAAAATTATGTTTAGCTCGAAATTTTGCATTATCTCTAGGGTAACAGGAGAAAATTGTACTCCTATATTTGTTGTGCAATTTCTCCTGAGTTCACCGACACCCCACATGTGGTCGAAAACTACTTTTGAGGCACAGTGTAGATCTCAGAAGGGAAGGCACACCATATTACAGTGCAGATTTTGCTGCTGGTATGAAGGTGCCATGTCACATTGGCAGAGCCCGAGGTGCCAGAACAGCAGAGGCCCCCATAAGTGACCCCATTTTACAAACTACACGTCTCAATGAATTCATCTAGGGGTGCACTGAT
Source organism: Ranitomeya variabilis (assembly GCF_051348905.1). Classification (NCBI taxonomy): domain Eukaryota; kingdom Metazoa; phylum Chordata; class Amphibia; order Anura; family Dendrobatidae; genus Ranitomeya; species Ranitomeya variabilis. The sequence continues at coordinate 102,667,374 of NC_135238.1, read as the reverse complement.
AATATTGAGACCACATGAGGGTCACAAACTTTTATATCATTGGGCAGTGAAAAAAAAAGAATTTACATTTTTACCACCAAGATTGTGTGTTAGCCCCAATTTTTACATTTTCATACTGGAAAATGGATTAAAATTACACCAATATTTGTCCCACAATTTCGGCTGAATGTAGAAATACCCTATATATGGCTTTACAGTACTGCTTATCCACATGGGTGGACAGAGGGAGGGACAGAGCGCTACATGCCTCCTGGAGTAAGAAACCAATCACCAAAAACAAAGGATGCACCAGGAGGACCAGGCTGAATTAAATATATATATACACCTTTATTAATTCTTGAGTGGCAATACAATATATCAGTTAGTATTAAAATTGTTAATTTATACAACAAAAGTGTGCTGCACAGGATGGCATGTAAAAAAACAATAAGCGGAAGCCCTATTGCACATACAAAATTGCTTGATATATCTGTGCCAGGCAATGGTTCCCAATATTTGGGGTAAAAAAGATTCCCAGAAACAAATGTGTAAAAATATCCAAAGATTATTATAGATTGTGCCAAACGTAAAAAAAGTGCTTAGAGTGCAATCACTTAAAACAACACAAAAGTAGTGCATAGAGAAAGGTTCCTTACCCTTATGACTTCACATATGATACCAATTATAAAGTGCAAAGTGCTAGAGAACGGGAATTATTAATAACCATTACCTGTGGGTGCCTTGCCGTCCTGAACACGCACACAGGATGAGTAGCTGCAGGAGTTTCAGGTCGATAGACCTGACCATTGTCCACCGGAGAGACTGTTTGTCCCTGATAGATGGACCAGTAGAGTTATTTCCGAGGTTCATTGTTCAGTGTTGGCGGTTCATCCTGGGATTTTTGGTACCAGAGATTTGGTGGCTAGGTCCTTTTGGTGGCCTTCCTTGTCGCGGGATGTGCATTCTTTTGTGCAGTCCTGTGGGATTTGTGCTCGGGCCAAGCCTTGCTGTTCTCATGCCAGTGGTTTGCTTTTGCCTTTGCCTGTCCCAAAGAGGCCCTGGATGCATATTTCCATGGATTTTATTTCGGATCTTCCGGTCTCTCAGAGGATGTCTGTCATCTGGGTGGTTTGTGATCGTTTTTCTAAGATGGTCAATTTGGTGCCCTTGCCTAAATTACCTTCCTCCTCTGATTTGGTTCCGCTGTTCTTTCAGAATGTGGTTCGTTTGCATGGTATTCCGGAGAACATTGTGTCTGACAGAGGGTCCCAGTTCGTGTCCAGATCTTGGCGATCTTTTTGTGCTAAGATGGGCATTGATTTGTCTTTTTCTTCGGCTTTCCATCCTCAGACAAATGGCCAAACCGAACAAACTAATCAGACCTTAGAAACTTATCTGAGATGTTTTGTTTCTGCTGACCAGGATGATAGGGTTACTTTTTTGCCATTGGCTGAGTTCGCCCTCAATAATCGGGCTAGTTCGGCTACTTTGGTTTCGCCTTTTTTTTTGTAATTCTGGTTTTCATCCTCGTTTTTCCTCAGGGCAGGTTGAGCCTTCTGACTGCCCTGGTGTGGATTCTGTGGTGGACAGGTTGCAGCAGATTTGGAACCACGTAGTGGACAATTTGGCGCTGTCACAGGAGAAGGCTCAGCGCTTTGCTAACCGTCGTCACTGTGTGGGTCCCCGACTTCGTGTGGGGGATCTGGTTTGGTTGTCTTCTCGTTATGTTCCTATGAAGGTTTCCTCTCCTAAGTTTAAGCCTCGTTTCATCGGTCCTTATAAGATTTCTGAAATCCTCAATCCTGTGTCATTTCGTTTGGACCTCCCAGCATCTTTTGCCATCCATAATGTGTCCATAGGTCATTGTTGCGGAGGTATGTGGTGCCTGTGGTTCCTTCTGTTGATCCTCCTGCTCCAGTGTTGGTCGAGGGAGAATTGGAGTATGTGGTGGAAAAGATCTTGGATTCTCGTGTTTCGAGACGGAAGCTTCAGTACTTGGTTAAATGGAAGGGCTATTGTTGTGTATCCGCTTTTTGGGCTCCCCTGGTGGTTGTTGGTGGTACTGGTGACTTGTTTGCACTTTGCTTCTTCTGTTCACCTGCTTCCATCAGTGTTTGGGAGTTTCCTATTTAGCCTTGCTCTCCAGTCATTTCCTTGCCGGTCATCATTGTAACCAGAGCCTTCGGTTGCATGTTCCTGCTACTAGTCTGCTGATCAGCTAAGTGGACTTTGTCCTTTTGTTTTGTACCTTTTGTCCAGTTTGCAGTTTTTGTAATTCTCTGTAGCTGGAAGCTCTTGCGGGCTGAAATTGCCACTCCTGTGTCATGAGTTGACACAGGAGTCTTAAAGTAATTTCAGGATGGTTTTTGAAAGGGTTTTCAGTTGACCGTGAAGTCCTCTTTTGTATCCTTCTGCTATCTAGTAAGTGGACCTCTCTTTGCTAAATCTACTTTCATACTGTGTATGTCTTTTCCTCTTAATTCACCGTTATTACATGTGGGGGGCTGCTATCATCTTTTGGGGTATTTCCCTAGAGGTAAGCCAGGTCTGTTTCTTCCTCTACCAGGCGGTTAGTCCTCCGGCTGGCGCGTGGCATATAGGAAGCCGTAGGTATGCTCCCTGGAAACTGTTAGTTGTGTGGTAGATTTAGCTCACGGTCAACTCGAGTTTCCATCACCCGAGAGCTCGTTCGCTACTTATGTGTTTTTTACGTTCCCTTGCCATTGGGAACCATGACAGGCTATGGTCAGGAGGATAATTCCTGGGTTGTTGCCTCTGATGTCCATGCTGCCGATTTGGTTCGTGCCTTTCATTCGGCTCGTCCTGATCGGCCTGGGGGCTCTGGTGAGGGTTCGGTGACCCCTCCTCAAGGGGGGGGGGGTACTGTTGTGAATTCCATTCTCGGGCTCCCTCCTGTGGTCATGAATGGTACTTTGTTGAGTTCTGTTCGTGGGCTCCCTCTGGTGGCTTTGAGTGATACTGCTGGTCTTTAGCTGGGCTCCAGCTGCCTCGTTTTCTGCTGTACTGCTGCCTATTTAACTCCACCTAGATCTTTACTTGTTGCCAGCTGTCGTTGTATTCAGTATTGGTTCGGATCTCTCTGGGACTTCTCGTGTGACCTGTCTCCTCTTGGAGAAGCTAAGTTCATGCTAGTTCATTTTTGCTCACTGCTTTTGGAAAATGTTTCTCAGTATATGTTAAATTCAGTCCAGCTTGCTTATATGCTATTTTCTTGCTAGCTGGAAGCTCTGGGAAGCAGAGTTGCTCCCTCACATCGTGAGTCGGTGTGAGGGTCTTTAGTATTCTCTGCGTGGATATTTTTGTAGTATTTTATACTGACCGCACAGTTCCCTTGCTATCTTCTTACTATTTAGTACTAGTGGGCCTCCTATGCCAATACCTGTTTTCATTCCTATGTTTGTATTTTCCTCTGAAGTCACCGTCATTATTTGTGGGGGCTGACTTTACTTTTCGGGAAATTTCTCTGAGGTAAGTGAGGCTTTTGTTTCTCTCTAGGGGTAGCTAGTTCTCAGGCTGTGAAGAGGCGTCTAGGGAGAGTTAGGTACGCTCCACGGCTGCATATAGTGTGTGTGATAGGATCAGGGTTGTGGTCAGTAAAGTTTCCACGTCCCCAGAGCTTGTCCTATATTTCTGGTTTACCTATCAGGTCATCTCAAGTGTTCCTAACCACTAGGTCCATAACAGGAAACCACTGCTAAGGACATGCAACAAGCAGAAGAGACTTGTTTGGGCTAAAGAACACAAGGAATTGACATTAGATCAGTGGAAATCTGTGCTTTTTTTCTGATGAGTCCAAATTTGAAATATTTGGTTCCAACCACCGTGTCTTTGTGCGACGCAGAAAAGGTGAATAGATGGACTCTACATGCCTGGTTCCCACCGTGAAGCATGGAGGAGGAGGTGTGATGCTGTGGGGGTGCTTTGCTGGTGACACTTTTGGGGATTTATTCAAACTTGAAGGCATACTGAACCAGCATGGCTACCACAGCATCTTGCAGCGGCATGCTATTCCATCTGGTTTGCGTTTAGTTGGACCATCATTTATTTTTCAATGGGACAATGACCCAAAACACACCTCCAGGCAGTGTAAGGGCTATTTGACCAAGAAGGAGAGTGATGGAGTGCTACGCCAGATGACCTGGCCTCCACAGTCACCAGACCTGATCCCAATCGAGATGGTTTCGGGTGAGCTGGACCGCAGAGTGAAGGCAAAAGGGCCACCAAGTGCTAAGCATCTCTGGGAACTCCTTGAAAATTGTTGGACGACCATTTCCGGTGACTACCTCATGAACCTTATCAAGAGAATGCCAAGAGTGTGCAAAGCAGTCATAAAATCAAAGGGTGGCTACTTTGAAGAACCCAGAATATAAGACATATTTTCAGTTGTTTCACACTTTTTGTTCAGTACAGTTAAGTCCATGTATATTTGGACAAAGACAATATTTTTCTAATTTTGGTTCTAGACATTACCACAATGAATTTTAAACAAAACAATTCAGATGCAGTTGAAGTTCAGACTTTCAGCTTTCATTTGAGGGTATCCACATTAAAATTGGATGAAGGGTTTAGGAGTTTCAGCTCCTTAACATGTACCACCCTGTTTTTAAAGGGTCCAAAAGTAATTGGACAATTGACTCCAAGGCTATTTCACGAACAGGTGTGGGCAATCCATTCGCTATGTCATTCTCAATTAAGCAGATACAAGGCCTAGAGTTGATTTGATGTGTGGTGCTTGCATTTGAAAGGTTTTGCTGTGAAGTAAACATGCGGTCAAATGAGTTCTTCATGCTGGTGAAGCAAGCCATCCTTAAGCTGCAAAAACAGAAAAAACCCATCCAAGAAATTGCTATAATATTAAGAGTGGCAAAATCTACAGTTCGGAACTTCCTGAGAAAGAAAGAAAGCACTGGTGAACTCATCAATGCAAAAAAACCTGGGCGCCCACGGAAGACAGCAGTGGTGGATGATCACAGAATAATCTCCATGGGGAAGAGAAACCCCTTCACAACAGTCAACCAAGTGAACAACATTATCCAGGAGGTAGGCACATCAATATCCAAATCTACCATAAAGAGAAGACTGCATGAAAGTAAATACAGAGGGTTCACTGCACGGTGCAAGTCACTCATAAGAATCAAGAATAAAATGGCTAGACTGGACTTTGCTAAAAAAAAACATCTAAAAAAGCCAGCACAGTTCTGGAAGAACATTCTTTGGACAGATGAACCAAGATCAACCTCTACCAGAATGATGGAAAGAGAAAGGTATGGCGAAGGTGTGGTACAGCTCATGATCCAAAGCATACCACGTCATCTGTAAAACATGGTGGAGGCAGTGCGATGGCTTGGGCATGCATGGCTGCCAGTGGCTATGGGTCACTAGTGTTTATTGATGATGTGACACAGGACAGAAGAGCCAAATGAATTCTGAGGTATTCAGAGCCATACTGTGTGCTCAGATCCAGCCAAATGCAGCCAAACGGATTGGTCGTCGTTTCATACTACAGATGGACAATGACCCATAACATAAAGCCAAAGCACCCATGAGTTAATTAAAGCAAAGAAGTGGAATATTCTTGAATGGCCAAGTCAGTCACCTGTTCTCAACCCAATTGAGCATGCATTTCACTTGTGAAAGACTAAACTTCAGACAGAAAGGCCCACAAACAAACAGCAACTGAAAACCACCGCAGTGAAGGCCTGGCAGAGCATCACAAAGGAGGAAACACAGCGTCTGGTGATGTCCATGAGTTCAAGACTTGAGGCAGTCATTGCCAACAAAGGGTGTTCAACCAAGTACTAGAAATGAACATTTTATTTACAATTATTTAATCTGTCCAATTACTTTTGGTCCCTTTAAAAACAGGGTGGCACATGTTAAGGAGCTAAAGCTCCTAAACCCTTCATCCAAATTTAATGTGGATACCCTCAAATTAAAGCTGAACGTCTGAACTTCAACTGCATCTGAATTGTTTTGTTTAAAATTCATTATGGTAATGTACAACACAAGAGAGCGGAGTAATAGAATCCCAAAACTCATATTAGTAAAATAGTATAAATTTTATTTAGACCAATAATAACAAATTATATCACAATAATAAACAGGCACATAGCCAAAGAGTAAGGTGTAGAGGAAGCTAATGATATGTCTGGGGAATGAGAGGAAACAATCAAGGGTTAACACCCTGGGTTTTGCTGGAGAGATGTTTGCTAATCACATTAAGGACTTGTGAAAAAATGCCACAGTCCCAAATAACTCAGTAAGGTGTCCATGACACTATAAAGTCAAATATCACAGTGCAATAAGTATAGGCACAAACGCTGACAACAATCAAACAGCTTACCCATATAGGTGGATGGTTCCCTCAGATTCCACAGGCAGCCCCCTAACGCACGTTTCGCGGTTTTCTTTTTCAAAAGGGGTATGTCTATTGGTCACTCGTATGAGTTTAAATGGGAAAAAGACCGGAAGTGTATTTAGCATGTCGGCACATGCGCACTTGAGACCCAGCTCCTATCTCCATAGCAGCCGTCATTGCCGTGAGCGCATAGGGCGGAAGTCCGCCTATTGATGTCACATTGTATGCACCACAGCTACGTCAGATAGCCCCACAGGAGAAAGGAGGTAGGGATCCGAAAAGCGCATGCGCACAGCCGGTGGCCATCTTACCGTAGACCATACTAATCGCCATATTGCTGGGGAAACTTTTAAAAGGACAAAATTAAAGTGAAACCGCTATGTGAGTATAGGATAAATTGCAGTGCAAAGCTTAAGATTAATATATCGCACCATTACTGGTGCACTAATAATAATAAAAAGTCCCCGGCACGTACATTTATCGGCGGTCCTGACAACATGACCACAGAGCACATACTACTGCCAGATTTCATATAAAAACAACATAGTGCTCTACTATAATACATAATCACCGAAAGCAAAAAAAAATACAAAAAATACAATAATGTACAAAATGTGCAATTAAGCATATATATATATAAAAGTGCATAATACATAAGAATTTTCTTATGACAGAAATACATGTCATATAACGCAAATAATAACACACTATTGTGAAAAGTCCATTTCATCCATAGAAGATATGTAAGATGTCGATCCCTGCAATCCGGCGGTTGAAGATAAGACCAAAGGCCCGGTATTATAACCCCATGTGATGAGAATAACTAAAACAAAGAACAACAAACATTAAAAACAGATTAAAAACAGAGAGGGAGGAAATATATAGGGGAGAGGAAGAGAAAACCTAACAAATCAGTGGTGAACGGGGGGACGGAGCGCATGCCGTGGACCAAGTGGTGGGCTGGTTTCGCTACATCGATGATGTGCTCATGATCTGGAATGGTGACGAGGCCAGCCTAACCAAATTTATGCAGTACCTTAACACAAATTGGTTTAATTTGAAATTTACATATGTTTGGGATTATAGTCGGATTAATTTTCTGGACATCACTCTTTGTGTTGCCGAGGATGGATCCATTGAGACGGACCTTTACCGGAAAGAGACAGCAGTCAACTCATTACTGCATGCCTCCTCGGCACACAATTATTCAACTATTAAAGCCATCCCAGTTGGCCAGTTCTTGAGGAACAGGCGTGTCTGCTCAACAGAGGCCCGCTTTGAGAGGCAGTCCACGACCCTTGTTAATAGGTTTAAAGCCAGGGGGTACAGCAATTGGTGCATTAGGGCTGGGTATAGACAAGCTAAACAGACTTGTAGGGAGGACCTATTACTACCATCAAAGAAAACTAATACATCAAGAGACACTGCAACGAGATTCATCTCTACGGCTAATTGCCGCTGGGATCGGATCCGTGAGATCATGACCAAACATTGGTCGGTTCTACTTACTGATAATTCCTTGGCAAAACATCTGTCTTCCTCCCCATGTATGGTGCAACGTAGGGGTAGAAATTTGAAGGATATCTTGGTTGCTAGTCATTATGTGGCCAAACAGAATACCTTCCTTACTAAAACCAGCCCCTGAGGAGGCTGCGTCCCATGCGGATCCTGTGTCGCGTGTCCTAACATCCTTAGAAGTGGGACCTTCAAATCATCCGATGGGAGCAGGGAATACAAGATTCGGGATTATAGTTCCTGTAATTCAACTTATGTAGCATACTATGCCACTTGTCCCTGCTCCCTCATTTATGTCGGTCTCACTTCTAGGGAATTGAAAGTTAGGACGCGCGGACACGTTCGGGATATAGTGGCCGCAAGGGAGGTCTTGGATGTGTCTACACTCAAGACTATACCAAGGCATTTCTATACACATCACGGATCCGATCCTAGCGGTTTAAAAGTAAGAGGGATTGATAAAATCCATGGGGGCATCAGGGGTGGCAATCTAAAACAACTACTTGCACAACGTGAGTGCAGGTGGATTGTCACCCTTGATACTATGTCCCCCAAAGGATTGAATGAACAATTAAGTTTTGTTCCTTTTTTGTGATGGTTTGTAAATAGGGGTTCCCTACTATGTTCCACCGCTTCCTTGTCCTCCGGGGGTTCTTTTGCGACTATAGTGCTGACAGGTGTTTTCACCTCTGATTTGTTAGGATTTCTCTTCCTCTCCCCTGTATATTTCCTCCCTCTCTGTTTTTAATCTGTTTTTAATGTTTGTTGTTCTTTGTTTTAGTTATTCTCATCACATGGGGTTATAATACCGGGCCTTTGGTCTTATCTTCAACCGCCGGATTGCAGGGATCGACATCTTACATATCTTCTATGGATGAAATGGACTTTTCACAATAGTGTGTTATTATTTGCGTTATATGACATGTATTTCTGTCATAAGAAAATTCTTATGTATTATGCACTTTTATATACACTCACTGGCCACTTTATTAGGTACACCTGTCCAACTTCTTGTTAACACTTAATTTCTAATCAGCCAATCACATGGCGGCAACTCAGTGCATTTAGGCATGTAGACATGGTCAAGACAATCTCCTGCAGTTCAAACCGAGCATCAGTATGGGGAAGAAAGGTGATTTGAGTGCCTTTGAACGTGGCATGGTTGTTGGTGCCAGAAGGGTTGGTCTGAGTATTTCAGAAACTGCTGATCTACTGGGATTTTCACGCACAACCATCTCTAGGGTTTACAGAGAATGGTCCAAAAAAGAAAAAAAATCCAGTGAGCGGCAGTTCTGTGGGCGGAAATGCCTTGTTGATGCCAGAGGTCAGAGGAGAATGGGCAGACTGGTTCGAGCTGATAGAAAGGCAACAGTGACTCAAATCGCCACCCGTTACAACCAAGGTAGGCCTAAGAGCATCTCTGAACGCACAGTGCGTCAAACTTTGAGGCAGATGGGCTACAGCAGCAGAAGACCACACCGGGTACCACTCCTTTCAGCTAAGAACAGGAAACTGAGGCTACAATTTGCACAAGCTCATCGAAATTGGACAGTAGAAGATTGGAAAAACGTTGCTTGGTCTGATGAGTCTCAATTTCTGCTGCGACATTCGGATGGTAGGGTCAGAATTTGGCGTAAACAACATGAAATCTTTGGGATGTGGTGGAACGGGAGATTCAAATCAGGGATGTGCAGCCGACAAATCTGCGGCAACTGTGTGATGCCATCATGTCAATATGGACCAAAATCTCTGAGGAATGCTTCCAGCACCTTGTTGAATCTATGCCACGAAGAATTGAGGCAGTTCTGAAGGCAAAAGGGGTCCAACCCGTTACTAGCATGGTGTACCTAATAAAGTGGCCAGTGAGTGTATATATGCTTAATTGCACATTTTGTACATTATTGTATTTTTTGTATTTTTTTGCTTTCGATGATTATGTATTATAGTGGAGCACTATGTTGTCTTTATATGAAATCTGGCAGTAGTATGTGCTCTGTGGTCATGTTGTCAGGACCGCCGATAAATGTACGTGCCGGGGACTTTTTATTATTATTAGTGCACCAGTAATGGTGTGATATATTAATCTTAAGCTTTGCACTGCAATTTATCCTATACTCACATAGCGGTTTCACTTTAATTTCGTCCTTTTAAAAGTTTCCCCAGCAATATGGCGATTAGTTTGGTCTTCTGTAAGATGGCCACCAGCTGTGCGCATGCACATTTCAGATCCCTACCTCCTTTCTCCTGTGGGGCTATCTGACGTAGCTGTGGGCGCATACAATGTGACGTCAATAGGCGGACTTCCGCCCCATGCGCTCACGGCAATGACGGCAGCTATGGAGATAGGAGCTGGGTCTCAAGTGCGCATGCGCCGACATGCTAAATACACTTCCGGTCTTTTTCCCATTTAAACTCATACGAGTGACCAATAGACATACCCCTTTTGAAAAAGCAGACCGCAAAACGTGCGTCAGGGAGCTGCCTGTGGAATCTGAGGGAACCATCCACCTATATGGGTAAGCTGTTTGATTGTTGTCAGCGTTTGTGACTATACTTATTGCACTGTGATATTTGACTTTATAGTGTCATGGACACCTTACTGAGTTATTTGGGACTGTGGCATTTTTTCACAAGTCCTTAATGTGTTTAGCAAACATCTCTCCAGCAAAACCCAGGGTGTTAACCCTTGATTGTTTCCTCTCATTCCCCAGACATATCATTAGCTTCCTCTACACCTTACTCTTTGGCTATGTGCCTGTTTCTTATCGTGATATAATTTGTTATTATTGGTCTAAATAACATTTATACTATTTTACTAATATGAGTTTTGGGATTCTATTACTCCGCTCTCTTGTGTTGTATATATGTAGGAGTTTCCTGAATGGTCCTATAGATTTGGACAGTATCATCAGAGGAGGTACACAATTGAACTCCTGGCCACAACAAAAAAACTACTATAAGGTTTTTGAGTTTTGTGTTAAATCATTGTGGTAATGTCTAGAACCAAAATTAGAAAAATGTTCTCTGTCCAAATATATATGGACATAACTGTATATAATTTCACATGTGTTAATTCATAGTTTTGATACCTTCAGTGTGAATTTACAATTTTCATAGTAATGAAAATACAGAAAAATCTTTAAATGAGAAGGTGTGTCCAAACTTTTGGTCTGTACTGTATACATACACATCATATATACTCGAGTATAAGCCGAGATTTTCAGCCCATTTTTTTAGGCTGAAAGTGCCCCTCTCGGCTTATACTCATTGTCCCAGGGGGTCGGCGGGGGAGAGGCAGCTGTCCATCATACTCACCTGCTCCCGGCGCATCTCTTCATGTCCCTGCTTCTCCGGCGCCCACACCCACAACTCTCCCTGTGTTCAGTGGTCATGTGGTACTGCTCTTTACAATAATGAATATGGACGCGACTCAACTCCCACAGGGGAGGAGCCGCATATGTATTACTTTAATGAGCGGTACCAGTGACCGCTGAACACAGGAACAAGATGCCAGCGCCATCACATCTGAGAAGCAGGGACTGCGTCGGGAGGGTGAGTATAACGGGGAGGTGAGCCATGCGATATACACCTGTCCCTTTAAAGTCCTCTGGCGGTGACTTTCAGGTCAGAGGGCGCGATGACGTGTTTAGTGTGCGCACAGCCCTCTGCCTGAACAGTCAATGCAGAGAGACAGAAAACAGAGCGGGACGCGGCGGTTGAACAGGGACAGGTGAATATCGCAAGTGCTGATGTCCCCACCTGCTCAGGACAAGAGATGAGTATGTCATTTTTTTTATCACAGCAGCATATGGGGCAAATGTTTCTATGGAACATCTAATGGGGCAATAATCAACCTTTGTGCAGCACTATATGGGGCACATTTTCTATGGAGCATCTTATGGGGCTCATCATTAACCTTTGTGCAGCATTATATGGGGCCCGTTATAAACTTTATGGAGCAGAATATGAAGCATATTTTATTATGGAGCATGTCACGCTCACGCCCTGACTGGTGGGCGTGAGGTCGGGGGTGGGGGTTTGTGGCCCCACTGTGCCACAAACCAGACTACCCTGGAAGGGGCGTGACTATGTCAGCTGCCTGGATTTTCACTGGAGACTCTGATGGTGAGTTCAGGCTTGTGCAGCAGGCAGCTGCCAGGTGCTACTCCAGGGTGATGTCTGGCTGTGGCTGCTGATCCCACTTGGGAGACAGGAACATCAGGATTGGTGCGGGCATCAGGCAGGACTGACAGAAGAGCATGGCTGAAACTCAGGCCAGTAGGCTGGCACGGCTGAGACACAGGGCTGGCAGAGAGACGGCAGAGGACACAGGGCTGGCATTGAATACAGGGCTAGCAGGCACGGCAGAGAACACAGGGCTGGTTGATGTGGTGTATGAAGGAACAGGTAGGGACCTGTTCACACTGAAGGTGCAGGTACGGATATGTATTATGGAGGAACAGGTAGGGACCTGTTCACACATGAGGTGCAGGAAAGGAAACAAGCAGAAAGGAATGAGGTATGAAGGAACTGGTTGGGACCTGTTCAGACTGGAAGAGAACCACAAGACTGCGGATAGGAGCGGTAGAGCAGCAAGAGGTAGCGCAGGAATAAAAGCTAAGCAGAGCAGAACCACAAAGAACATGGAGTGGAGCTGCAGCAAGAGATTACTGTAGTAGCAGAAGCTAAGCAGAGCGGAGCCATAAGGAATGTGGAGAGGAGCTGCAGCAAGAGATTACTGCAGCAGCAGAAACTAAGCAGAGCGGAGCCACAAGGAATGTGGAGAGGAGCTGCAGCAAGAGATTACTGCAGCAGCAGAAGATAAGCAGAGTAGAAAGGAGCAGAACCGCAGGAGTGCGGAGCAGAGGTAAAGCCACAAAGGTACAGAGCAGGCAGAGCCGCAAGAGTGCAGAGTGTAAGCAGACTGAGAACACGAGGAAAGACACAGCAGGGAAGGCAGCCCTACAGACAAGGAGACCGAGATAAGACTAAGTTCAGACAAGGAAAAGGAACAAGACAAGAAACAAGGACAAATACACAGGGTTCAGGATATTCTGCCTCCTGGAGGGCGGACAACAAGATCAAGGCAAGAATATAGAGTAAAGCTTCCAGAGAGAGAGAGTAACACAGAGCAAGGCCTGGCAAACTCAGAAGCTAAACACAAACTGAGCTAACACATTGCACAGGCCCAGTCCACTGGGTGGAACTACACTAAATACTGGAGACCAATTGGTCAGGAACAGATTAGACAGATGCACCTGATTCCCATAAGATCCAGAGAGTTCAGGCGCCGCCCCCCTAAGCACACAGCCAGGAAGCATGCAGAGACACAGAATATGGAGCTGGCATGAAACAGAAACCACATCATGGCCTGCAGCAGTGGGTAAGATAGTGTGAGAGATGAGAGGCCATGCCGTGATGCAAGCAAAGTTGTTACAATATATATATATATATATATATATATATATATAAAAAAAATACACATACACAGTACAGACCAAAAGTTTGGACACACCTTCTGTGTTACTGTAAGCGGTTTATACCTTGTGGGAATAAAAGGACTAGAAATAGGAAAAACCCAATGTGGCTAAACAAAGAAGTAAGACAGGCAATTAACAGTAAAAAGAAAGCATTTGCACTACTAAAGCAGGATGGCACCATTGAAGCTCTAAAAAACTATAAGGAGAAAAATACTTTATCTAAAAAACTAATTAAAGCTGCCAAAAAGGAAACAGAGAAGCACATTGCTAAGGAGAGTAAAACTAATCCCAAACTGTTCTTCAACTATATCAATAGTAAGAGAATAAAAACTGAAAATGTAGGCCCTTTAAAAAATAGTGAGGAAAGAATGGTTGTAGATGACGAGGAAAAGGCTAACATATTAAACACCTTCTTCTCCACGGTATTCACGGTGGAAAATGAAATGCTAGGTGAAATCCCAAGGAACAATGAAAACCCAATATTAAGGGTCACCAATCTAACCCAAGAAGAGGTGCGAAACCGGCTAAATAAGATTAAAATAGATAAATCTCCGGGTCCGGATGGCATACACCCACGAGTACTAAGAGAACTAAGTAATGTAATAGATAAACCATTATTTCTTATTTTTAGGGACTCTATAGCGACGGGGTCTGTTCCGCAGGACTGGCGCATAGCAAATGTGGTGCCAATATTCAAAAAGGGCTCTAAAAGTGAACCTGGAAATTATAGGCCAGTAAGTCTAACCTCTACTGTTGGTAAAATATTTTAAGGGTTTCTGAAGGATGTTATTCTGGATTATCTCAATGAGAATAACTGTTTAACTCCATATCAGCATGGGTTTATGAGAAATCGCTCCTGTCAAACCAATCTAATCAGTTTTTATGAAGAGGTAAGCTATAGGCTGGACCACGGTGAGTCATTGGACGTGGTATATCTCGATTTTTCCAAAGCGTTTGATACCGTGCCGCACAAGAGGTTGGTACACAAAATGAGAATGCTTGGTCTGGGGGAAAATGTGTGTAAATGGGTTAGTAACTGGCTTAGTGATAGAAAGCAGAGGGTGGTTATAAATGGTATAGTCTCTAACTGGGTCGCTGTGACCAGTGGGGTACCGCAGGGGTCGGTATTGGGACCTGTTCTCTTCAACATATTCATTAATGATCTGGTAGAAGGTTTACACAGTAAAATATTGATATTTGCAGATGATACAAAACTATGTAAAGCAGTTAATACAAGAGAAGATAGTATTCTGCTACAGATGGATCTGGATAAGTTGGAAACTTGGGCTGAAAGGTGGCAGATGAGGTTTAACAATGATAAATGTAAGGTTATACACATGGGAAGAAGGAATCAATATCACCATTACACACTGAACGGGAAACCACTGGGTAAATCTGACAGGGAGAAGGACTTGGGGATCCTAGTTAATGATAAACTTACCTGGAGCAGCCAGTGCCAGGCAGCAGCTGCCAAGGCAAACAGGATCATGGGGTGCATTAAAAGAGGTCTGGATACACATGATGAGAGCATTATACTGCCTCTGTACAAATCCCTAGTTAGACCGCACATGGAGTACTGTGTCCAGTTTTGGGCACCGGTGCTCAGGAAGGATATAATGGAACTAGAGAGAGTACAAAGGAGGGCAACAAAGTTAATAAAGGGGATGGGAGAACTACAATACCCAGATAGATTAGCGAAATTAGGATTATTTAGTCTAGAAAAAAGACGACTGAGGGGCGATCTAATAACCATGTATAAGTATATAAGGGGACAATACATTCTTTGCGTCTGGAGGAGAGAAGGTTTTTCCACCAACATAGAAGAGGATTCTTTACTGTTAGGGCAGTGAGAATCTGGAATTGCTTGCCTGAGGAGGTGGTGATGGCGAACTCAGTCGAGGGGTTCAAGAGAGGCCTGGACGTCTTCCTGGAGCAGAACAATATTGTATCATACAATTATTAGGTTCTGTAGAAGGACGTAGATCTGGGGATTTATTATGATGGAATATAGGCTGAACTGGATGGACAAATGTCTTTTTTCGGCCTTACTAACTATGTTACTATGTTACTATGTTCTCATTAAAAAAAAATTCTGTATTTTCATGACTATGAAAATTGTACATTCACACTGAAGGCATCAAAACTATGAATTAACACATGTGAAATTAAATACTTAACAACAAAGTGTGAAACAACTGAAATTATGTATTATATTCTAGGTTCTTCAAAGTAGCCACCTTTTGCTTTGATGACTGCTTGGCACACTCTTGGCATTCTCTTGATGAGCTTCAAGAGGTAGTCACCAGGAATGGTCTACCAACAATCATGAAGGCGTTCCTAGAGATGCTTAGCACTTGTTGGCTCTTTTACCTTTACATTGCGGTACAGCTCACCCCAAACCATCTCGATTGGGTTCAGGTCTGGTGACTGTGGAGGCCAGGTCATCTGGCGTAGCACCCTATCACTCTCCTTCTTGGGCAAATAACCCTTACACAGCCTGGAGGTGTGTTTGGGGTCATTGTCCTGTTGAAAAATAAATGATGGTCCAACTAAACGCAAACCGGATGGAATAGCATGCCGCTGCAAGATGCTGTGGTAGCCATGCTGGTTCAGTATGCCTTCAATTTTGAATAAATCCCCAACAGTGTCACCAGCAAAGAACCGCCACACCATCACACCTCCTCCTCCATGCTTCACTGTGGGAAACATGCATGTATAGTTCATCCGTTCACCTTGCGTCGCACAAAGAAACGGTGGTTGGAACCAAAGATCTCAAATTTGGACTCATCAGACCAAAGCACAGATTTCCACTGGTCTAATGTCCATTCCTTGTGTTCTTCAGCCCAAACAAGTATCTTCTGCTTGTTGTCTGTCCTTAGCAGTGGTTTCCTAGCAGCTATTTTACCATGAAGGCCTGCTGCACAGTCTCCTCTTAAAAGTTGTTGTAAAGATGTGCCTGCTGCTAGAACTCTGAGTGGCATTGACCTGATCTCTAATCTGAGCTGTTGTTAACCTGCGATTTCTGAGGCTAGTGACTTGGATAAACTTATCTTCAGAAGCAGAGGTGACTCTTGGTCTTCCTTTCCTGGGGCGGTCCCTCAAGTGAGCCAATTTCTTTGTAGCGCTTGATGGGTTTTGCCACTGCACTTGGGTACACTTTCAAAGTTTACCAATTATTCGGACTGACTGACGATTCATTTCTTAAAGTAATGATGGCCACTCGTTTTTCTTTACTTAGCTGCTTTTGTCTTGCCATAATACAAATTCTAACAGTTTATTTAGTAGAACTATCAGCTGTGTATCAGCCAGACTTCTGCACAACACAACTGATGGTCCCAACACCATTTATAATGGTCCCAACACCATTTATAAGGCAAGAAATCCCACTTATTAAACCTGACAGGGCACACCTGTTAAGTGAAAACCATTCCCGGTGACTACCTCTTGAAGCTCAAAAAGAGAATGTCAAGAGTGTGCAAAGCAGTCATCAAAGACTTGACCTAGAATATAAGGCATAATTTCAGTTGTTTCACACTTTTTTGTTAAGTATACAATTCCACATGTGTTAATTCATAGTTTTGATGCCTTCAGTGTGAATGTACAGTCTTCATAGTCATGAAAATACAGAAAAATCATTAAATGAGGTGTGTCCAAACTCTTGGTCTGTACTGTATATATATATATATATATATATATATATATATATATATATATATATATATATATATATATATATATATATATATAATAAACCCGTGAAAGAACTCTGAGTCAGCTGAGTGAGCAGCTATTCCACAAAATGAAAACTACTGGTCGGGAACACGGCAGGGCTTGGAAGGGAAGCAGAATCATCTGATTTTTTCAATGCAAAAATGGCTGGTATCGAGTGTGGATGCCATGTCTTGTATGGAGAACCCCCGATGTGCCTAAAAAGTGGAAACCCTCAAAAGTAAACCCTATTTTGGAAACTAGACCCTTCAAGAAATGTATCTAGATATGTGGTGAGTATCGTAGATCCTCACGTGCTTCAAATAAATTTCTAACGTACAGCCGTGAAAATATAAAAATACATTTTTTCCCACAAAAATGTACTTTTGGCCACAATTTCTTTTTTATTTTCATAAGGTATAATAGGAGAAAATAGAACCTAAACTTTGTTGTGCAATTTTTCCTGAATATGCTGATACCCCATATGTGTAGGAAAATCACTGTTTGGGAGAACGGCAGGTTTCAGAATGGAAAGAGTGACATTTTGGAATGTAGTTAATTGCCTGCGGGTGTCGCGTTTGGAGAGCCCCTGATGTGCCTAAATTGTGGGGACTCTCCCACAATTGACCCCATTTTGGAAACTAGACTCCTCAAGGAATTTACTTTGATGTGTGGTGAGCATCTTGAACACACAGGTTCTTCACAGAATTTTACAACATTGAACTGTGAAAATGAAAAAAAAATGTTTTTCCTACTAAAATGTTTTAGCTCACAGTTTTTAAATTTTCAAAGGGCTAAAATGAAAAAACTGACCGCTCAGTTTGTTGCACAATTTTTCTTGAGTATGCCAATACCCTACCATGTAATCAGGAAATACTTTTTAGGCACAGTGCAAAGCTCAGAAGGGAAGGAGCGCCATATTATAGTGGGAGAGACCCTGAGTTGCCCGAACAGCAAAATCCTCCATAAGTGACCCAATTTTACAAACTAAATCTCTCAGTTAAGTAAACTAGGGGTGTATTGATCATATTGACACCACAAGAGTGTCACGTAATTTGATACCATTGGGCAGTGAAGAAAAAATAATTATATTTTTACCACCAAAATTTTGTTTTAGCACCAGATTTTACATTTTCACATCAGGAAATGGGTAAAAATTGCACAAAAATTTGTCTCAGTTTCTGCTGAACGTAGAAATACTCCATAAGTGTGGCTGTACAATATTGTTAGCCATAAGGCGACAGTCGGGAGGGACCATCCATCCATCTGCCTCTTTATAGGGAATCTTCAAAAGGGAGTTGTTTGAATCATGTATTTCAGAAATTTACATGGAAACCGCGGTTTAAGTGCTCAGGGCAGAGCACAGGATAAATGTGTGACAAGACGTACTGTGATCTTTGGAAGGCTGAATTAAAGAAATCAACAACAGGTGAAGAATTGGTTTTATTTTTTACGCTGTTCCTTGTGCGGTACAAGGGATTAGACAACTTTATTCTTCAGGTCGGTGCAATTATAGCAATATCAGATTTATTTATTTTTATGTTTGGCTGCTGTCACACACTAAAATACATTTTATTTTTATTATTTTATTGCAAAAACAAATTTTTGCATTGCCATATTTTGAGAGCTATAATTTTTCTATATTTCTGCTGACAGTCATTTGAGAGCTTGTTTTTTTGTGGAACGAGTTGATGTTTTTATTTGTTCCTTTTCTGGGCCCCAAAAGAAGAAAATTTACAGCTTCACCAAATTTCGTGAAAAAAATATTTCTTTATTCACAAACTTGTAACAGAGGATACAAACTTCAGGACAAACCATATGGGTGTGAATCTCAACGTGTTTTTGGAGACTAAGCTCGCTTACTCATGGTCGGTGAAGCAGGACATTTTCTTCTTTTGGATTCTACACGCCTGACACAGAGGGCCCGTGCTCCCGAAGTTCAGCTTAAGCATCATGGGTGAGCTGGTTTATATTTCTCCTCCTCACCATTTCTGGGCACATCACTATTTTTGGTCACTTTCTATTCCAATTTTTGAGAGGCAGAATGAACAAAAAACAGTAATTCAGTAATACTTTTTTATGCCATTCAGAGTGTGGTAAAATTGATAAGGTGATGCCAGTACGATTGCAGCGATACCACATTTTTTTTTAATGTTCTTGCGCTTTTACTCATAAAACTAGGTTATAGAAAAAATTTGCATTTTTGTATTGCTTTATTCTGAGAGCTTAAAACTTTTTTATTTTTCCACTGATGGAGCTGTATGGTGGCTTATTTATTGCGGGTCTTGACATTTTCAGAGATTTTTGTTTACATTCTTTTACATACTTTTTGTTTGGCAGTATCATAAGAATGTATACAAGAGAGTCCAAGAATAGGGACATTCTACTTGCTTCCCAAAATCCACAAATTTGGAAATCTAGGAAGACCAATTATTTCATGTGTGGGCACCCCTACTGAGCAGGTATCTGGATGGGTAGAGGAAATTCTTAAACCACTGGTAAAGGATACACTCGGCTACATTCAGAACATTACTGACCTATTAAATAAACTAGGAGCAATAGGTCCTCTACCACAATGAACCATCCTGGCCACCATGGATGTGAAATCTTTGTACTCTAATATCCCACACCAGGATGGATTAAATGACTGCATGGAAAGCACAGGGACTGATGCTAATTCTGTGGTGAAACTTATAAAATTCATCCTCACCCGCAATTATTTTGAATTTGACAACAAGATATATCTACAGGAGACTGACACAGCAATATGAAGTAAAATGGCTACACAGTATGCAGATTTTTTCATGACCAAGCTTGAAAGCAACTTTTTGCCCTCATGTCCCATCAGGCCTCTGGCCTACTACCGCTATATTGATGATATTTTAATCATCTGGACAGAGTCTGAGCAACAGCTACAGATGTCCCAGAACAGTTTAATCAATTTCATCTCACCATCAACTTAACACTCACCTACTCCAGCAGTGAAATTAACTTTTTGGACACCATCATTAAGCTGCAGAAAAATTAAATCGAGACATCCCTGTGTCGGAAACCAATCGACTGTCCAACATACATTAAATGGGACAGTTTCCATCCAAAACACATAAAAAAACTCTATTGTCTACAGCCAAACCATCAGATACAATCATATTTGTTCCAACCCCATGGATAGGGATGAATACCTTGGTCGCCTCAGAAAAACCTTTTTGAATCAGAGCTACCATCCAAGAACAATTCAAAACCAAATTACAAGAGCCACAACAATATCAACAAATCACCTGCTACATTACAACGCTAAAGGAGAAAATAAACGGGTGTCTCTAGTAGTCACCTACAATCCAAATGTGGAGGTGAAAGGGGAGCTGAACGGAAATTACAACCTTTACTACAAAAAGATGCTCGCTTACAATCCATTTTTACAGACCCCCCACTACTGTGTTTTAGGCAGCCCCCAAATCTTAGAAGCATCAATCTCAGAAGCTCCCTGTCCTCTCCAACAACTGCAGGAACCTTTCCTTGCAACCAGAAAAAAATTAAAACCTGTCCATTTTTGATGACCATGGACACGATAAAGATCCCCAACTCGCATCAGGACTACAAGATCCCAGGTACTTTCAGCTGCATCACATCTAATGTGGTGTACATAATTATTTCTACTAAATGTCCAACTGGGGGTCTGTATGTAGAGGTGACATGGCAAAAGCTTAGAACAAGGATGAACTCTCACGGCCACACAATAGGAGAAAAAATAATGGATCTACCTGTGGTAAAAGATTTTTGTATACCAGATCACAGCACCATGGACATGAGATTACTTGTATTAAAGGATAATTTCGAATCTCAGAGAGACAGAAAAGTCTGGGAGTATAAACTCATGACAACCTTTGAAACTCTCAGAGCAGGAATGAATGTGTCACATGGAATTATGTCTTTTGACATCAATTAAAGGGCACCTGTCTCCCCGTTTTTTGAAGATGAGCTAAAAATACCGTTAAATAGGGGCAGAGCTGGGCGTTATATTAGTGTCTTTGTGTGCCTTTATAACCTACCTAAGCTGCCGAAATACCTTTGTAAAGTCGCCATTTTCTGCTGTCACTCACGCTGGTCTGGTCATATGGGTGTGGTGACAGCGCTGTTTCTCCCCCAGAATCCTGCTCATCATTACGTTGGTGGCGTAGTGGTGTGCGCATGTCCAAAGCAAAGATCCGCTGCCCAGGAGATTCAAAACAGCGCGGTCTTCTCTATTCACAGTTTACCGGTGGGCGCGGCCATCTTTCCTGCGGCCGCGCGTGCGCAGATGGAGCGCTCTGCTGCCCGGGGCTTCAGGAAAATGGCCGCCACGATCTCCATCTGCGCACGCGCGGAATCCCGCGGCCATTTTCCTGAAGCCCCGGGCAGCAGAGCGCTCCATCTGCGCACGCGCGGCCACAAGAAAGATGGCCGCGCCCTCTGGTAAACGGTGAATAGCGAATACCGCGCTGTTTTGAATCTCCTGGGCAGTGGATCTTCACTTTGGACATGCGCACACCACTATGCCACCAACGTAATGATGAGCAGGATTCTGGGGGAGAAACAGCGCTGTCACCACGCCCATATGACCAGACCAGCGTGAGTGACAGCAGAAAACGGCGACTTTACAAAGGTATTTCGGCAGCTTAGGTAGGTTATAAAGGCACACAAAAACACTAATGTAACTCCCAGCTCTGCCCCTATTTAACGGTATTTTTAGCTCATCTTCAAAAAACGGGGTGACAGGTTCCCTTTAAGGAATTTGCTTATTAGACCTTGTGGAGGCATCACAAAACCGAACCAAACCCCAATCAGAGGACAATAACACATTCACATTCCTTATCTATGAACTGTTCCAATATTCACACAACTGTTTATCACTCTCTTATAATGGTAGTTCTGCTTCACGTCACATGTCTTATCTATGGCATTATTTCTGTGCTGTGTTGTGCATAAATAAGTGATTCTTCAGTTTTTATGTTAGTCTATGCCTGATGAAGAGACCTGAGTAGTCTCAAAAGCTTGCAATTTGATACCATCTTTTCAGTTAGCCATTAAAAGGTGTCAAACACTGAGGACTCTCAATTCTAAATATTTTTCTAGCTTTTGCCCTGTTATTTTTTTTACAGTGTTCACTGAAGAGGTTAACTAGCGTGACACTTTTGGGGCGGGTTATTCCGGACACGGCGATACCAAACGTGTACTTTTTTTTGCTTATTTTTTATTTTTACATAACAATACAAATTTATGAGTTTAATATATTTTAATTTTTAATTTTGATTTTATTTACATATTTTTTTTTTAATTGTTTTATTTTTAATTTGTCTGTATATGGAACTATCACTTTTAGGCCTCTTTCACACTTCCGTCTTTATTTTTCTGTCACAGTGCGTTGTTTTGTGAAAAAAAACGGATCCAGCAAATGATGCTACATCATCAGGACATTACACAAGGCATTACTGGGAGATGCCGGCAGCATCGCAAGCATCGCAAGCATTGGGGGGGGGGGGGGCAGCCGGAAGGTAAGAATGATAAAATAAAATAAAAAAACCCAGATATTCTTACCTTCCGGTGTCCCGCGCAGCCCCCGCAGCCTTCCCAAAGTCATCGGGTCATTTCACTATGCATCACTGGGAATGGGAGCTGTCGGCAGCATCGCTAGCATCGGGAAGGCTGCGGGGGCTGCATGGGACGCCGGAAGGTAAGAATATTACAATTTTATATTATTTTTAACATGGGTTGTGTTGTGTATGTGTTTTCACAGCGAAAAACCGCCGCAAAGACACATACACAACGTGTGCACATAGCCTTCTAGGATGCGCTGGAGCCGTCAAAAAAACGGCTCCAGTACATCCGTTTTTTACAATCTGCACAGGATCTGTCTTTTCAACATTTTGATGGATTGTGTCTGATTGTAAAAAACGGAAGTGTGACAGAGGCCTTAGAAGTTTGATAATGTTATAAAGCATTGCAATGAATGACCATGGCAATGCTTCACACACTGTCAGTACCGCACTGACACACAAGATTGTTAGATCAAAGTCTGAGCATAGTCTAACAAACTTACTAACCTGGTGCCCTAGAAGTCATCATGATGACCTCAGTTAACAATGACAACAATCAAGCCCTTGGGATGATGCCGCAGGGACGCCGATCAGAGGGGAGTGGCCTCTCCTTCCTGCCTTGTACATGTTGTGATCGATATCAATGACAGTATTTAGGGGGTTAAACTGCTGGGAGTGGTCACCACTTATGGAAGTGAGAAGTGGGTGTCAGCTATTATGCTAGCTGAACATCCCATGATGATTGCATGCTCACTGATACCCACATACCCCTACTTCATAGGTTGGGAAGGGGTTAAACAGATGACCCCTAGGGATATGAGTTAAAGGCAACAAAGAAAAAAAAGGGGAAACTATACATATAAATTATAAAAATAGACAAAAAGACCAAAGCGTTGTAGAGAAAGGAGTAATATGATTAAGAGGCAGGAGATTAGAGCTCAGAATAAGCCAGTGAATAGAAGCCAGAAAGAGAACATTTACCGAAGGAGAAATCTGTGTAGAATAACATCAAATTGAAAAGAAAAAAAGTGGCTGAAAATTGTGAAACAAGAGCTAAGTGGAGAATTAGAAATGAAATACAGTCATGGCCAAAAGGTGAGATTTTCATATAGCCCATACCTGTTACTTGCCACAGGTGGGTTTCATATGATTGAAATAAAGTTTTTTACCCACAATTTTGTCTGAAATTTTGTGTGAAATTATGAGCCAATTGCCGACTTTCTGTTTTTTTGGGTTTTTTTGTGTGTGTTTATCCAATACACACTAAAGAAATAAACATGCGTATAACAAAACATGTGTAATTGCAATAATTTTCTAGGATAAATACTTAATTTTCTGGAAAAATTTTTAACAGTGCCAACACTGTGAAGAGGACTAAGGTGAAGTGAAGTGAACTTGAACATGAATTGAGTGCCATAAATATTAGCCTGAGATGGCTTTTGTGACTCGGGATGGGAGAATAACACCAAGAAAAAAGTTGTGCTTCTATGCTTACAACGATATAATGCATGTTAAGGTGCAATAAGACTGAGAAGGGAAATAATAAAAAATAAATAAATGAAATAATATAATACTGTATTTTTCAGACTACAAGACAGACACAAAATTGTGGGGAGCAAAAAAGGGAAAATGTTTATTGTTAAAACAGAGGTCTGTCTTATATTACGAAATTAGCTTATGCGAGGGGGCGTAGCGGGGTGGTCAAGGGAGGCAGGCCTGCAGCTGCAGGAAGCCGGCAGCAGCAGAAGGACTGGGGCAATGCAACCGGGCTGGCAGGAGGGAGTATCCTGGTGGTGCAAGGCTGCACGCCCTGGCATTCAAAAACATATCGGCATGAGCAGAGTCCACGCTTTGTACATTGATTTCCTGGTGGGCTTCATGAAACTGTACTTTGTTTATATAATATACATTTGTAATAATATCCCCATTTTTTTAACCCGGTATATCTATATGTTTTATCCCAAGTTATCGATATGCACTGATGAGCAAAATGATAAAAATGTTTTGAACTTTTGACTTTAAGGCCGGCGTCACACTAAACGTGTGAAAAATCGGTCAGAGTCTCTCTGCCGAGGGTCGCATGAGAGTAATTCAAGTGTCATGCGAGTACAATCCAATTTTTCACACCTAGCATCCCATTTACATCTCAATGCAGTGAGATTGCTATCCAATTGCAATGCAATTTTAACGTGAGCTTTAACAAACAGAAATTTTTTTGTCATTTACACATCGTTTTCAAAGGAAATATTCGTCAAAACACACACATATACAGGTGCTTCTCACAAAATTAGAATATCAAAAAGTTAATTTATTTCAGTTCTTCAAAACAAAAAGTGAAACTCATTATATAGAGTCATTACAAACAGATTGATCTATTTCAAGTGTTTATTTCTGTTATAGCTGATGATTATGGCTTACAGCCAATGAAAACCCTAAAGTCATTATCTCAGTAAATTAGAGTAAATTTATAACACCAGATTGAAAAATTATATTAAAATCCGAAATGTTAGCCTCCTGCTGAAAAGTATGTTTAGTAAATGCACTCAATACTTGGTCGGGGCTCCTTTTGCATCAATGCGGCGTGGAATGGAGATGAACAGCCTGTGACACTGCTGAGGTGTTATGGAAGCCCAAGTTGCTTTGATAGCAGCCTGTTGTTACATCTGCTCTTGGGTTCCCCCCGATGGTTGCTGGTGGTAATGCAGTTGTCTCTGGGTTGCAATCCTGGGCAGGTGTTTATGCTGATTGCAGCTCTGACTGGGCTATTTAGGTGTGCAGGATTAATTAGCCCTTGCCAGTTCTCCATTGTTCTTGGAGGTTATGCATCTCTGTCTGGTTCCTCCTGCCCTGCTGCCAAGTCAGCCAAGATAAGTGTCTGGTTTTGTTTCATCAGCACACATGCTGTGTGCTTTACAGTTCAGTGCTATTCATTGTTCTTCCTTGTCCAGCTTAGACTGTGTTTGGATATTTTCAGTCAAGTTGGATTCTCAGGAGATGCAGAGATACATTCCATGTCTGTAGTTAGATGGTGGAATTTTTGTATTACCTGCTGTGGATATTTTCAGGGTTTTAATACTGACCGCTTAGTATTCTGTCCTATCCTTTCCTATTTAGCTAGCGTGTCCTCTTTTGCTAAATCCTGATTTCTGCCTGCGTTTGTCTTTCCTCTTATACTCACAGTCAATATTTGTGGGGTGCTGCCTATCCTTTGGGGTTCTGCTCTGAGGCGAGATAGAATTCCCATTTCCATCTATAGGGGTATTTAGTCCTCCGGCTGTGTCGAGGTGTCTAGGATGTGTTAGGTACACCCCACGGCTACTTCTAGTTGCGGTGTCAGTTTAGGGTTTGCGGTCAGTACAGGTTCCACCTTCTCCTGAGAAACTCTCATGCGGCTCCTAGGTCACCGGATCACAACATCAGCCTTCAATTCGTCTGCATTGTTGAGGCTGGTGTCTCTCATCTTCTTCTTGACAATACTCCATAGATTCTCTATGGGGTTAAAGTTAGGCGAGTTTGCTGGGCAATCAAGCACAGTGATACTGTTGTTTTTAACCCCTTCCTGACCCAGACTATTTTGACCTTAATGACCTGGCTATTTTTTGCAATTCTGGCCAGTGTCCCTTTATGAGGTAATAACTCAGGAAAGCTTCAACGGTTCCTAGCGATTCTGAGATTGTTTTTTCATCACATATTGGGCTTCATGTCAGTAGTAAATTTAGGTCGATAATTTTTGCATTTATTTGTGAAAAAATTAGAAATTTGGTGAAAATTTTGAAAATTTCACAATTTTCAAATTTTGAATTTTTATTCTGTTAAACGAGAGAGTTATGTGATGCAAAATAGTTAATAAATAACATTACCCACATTTCCATTTTACATCAGCACAATTTTGGAAACAAAATTTTTTTTGCTAGGAAGTTATAAGGGTTAAAATTTGACCAGTGATTTCTCATTTCTACAACAAAAATTACAAAACCATTTTTTAAGGACCACCTCACATTTGAAGTTAGTTTGAGTGGTCTATATGGCTGAAAATACCCAAAAGTGACACCATTCTAAAAACTGCACCCCTCAAGGAGCTCAAAAACACATACAAGAAGTTTATTAACCCTTCAGGTGCTTTCACAGCAGCAGAAGCAACATGGAAGGAAAAAATGAACATTTCACTTTTTAGTCACAAAAATGATCTTTTAGCAACAATTTTTTTATTTTCCCAAGGGTAAAAGGAGAAACTGAACCGCGATAGTTATTGTACAATTTGTCCTGAGTATGTCGATACCCCATATGTGGGGGGGGAACCACTGTTTGGGCGCACAACAGGGCTCGGAAGGGAAGGAGAGCCATTTGACTTTTTGAATGAAAAATTGGCTCGAATCTTTAGCGGACACCATGTCATGTTTGGAGAGCCCATGTGTCCCTAAATATTGCAGCTCCTGTTATGACCCCAATGGCGAGGGTCTCAGAGGAACGTGGAAGTCTGCAGAGTACAAAAATCCAGCTCATAGGGCAGTGGTAACTGGGTTGACCATATATCTACTCCTAACGCCAACACTAGAAGTAGCCGGGGATCATTCCTACGTTGATTCTAGATGACACGCGCCAGCCGGAGAATCTAGCTACCCCTAGTAGAGGAAAACAAAGACCTTTCTTGCCTCCAGAGAAGGGGACCCCAAAGCTGGATAGAAGCCCCCCACAAATAATGACGGTTAGGTAAGAGGAAATGACAAACACAGAAATGAACCAGGTTTAGCACAGAGAGGCCCGCTTACTGATAGCAGAATAAAGAAAGGTAACTTATATGGTCAACAAAAACCCTATCAAAATCCACACTGGAAATTCAAGAACCCCCGAACCGTCTAACGGTCCGGGGGGAGAACACCAGGCCCCCTAGAGCTTCCAGCAAAGGTCAGGATATAGATTTGGAACAAGCTGGACAAAAATACAAAACCAAAACAAATAG
Organism: Ranitomeya variabilis; assembly: GCF_051348905.1. Taxonomy (NCBI): domain Eukaryota; kingdom Metazoa; phylum Chordata; class Amphibia; order Anura; family Dendrobatidae; genus Ranitomeya; species Ranitomeya variabilis. The sequence goes on along the minus strand of NC_135238.1, from coordinate 102,639,780 downwards.
CAAAAAGCAAAAGGCAGACATAGCTGATATAACTGGAACCAGGATCAGTAGACAAGAGCACAGCAGACTAGCTCTGATAACTACGTTGCCAGGCATTGAACTGAAGGTCCAGGGAGCTTATATAGCAACACCCCTAACTAACGACCCAGGTGCGGATAAAAGGAATGACAGAAAAACCAGAGTCAAAAAACTAGTAACCACTAGAGGGAGCAAAAAGCAAATTCACAACAGTACCCCCCCCTTAGTGAGGGGTCACCGAACCCTCACCACGACCACCAGGGCGATCAGGATGAGCGGCATGAAAGGCACGAACTAAATCGGCCGCATGAACATCAGAGGCGACCACCCAGGAATTATCCTCCTGACCATAGCCCTTCCACTTGACCAGGTACTGAAGCCTCCGCCTGGAGAGGCGAGAATCCAAGATCTTCTCCACCACGTACTCCAACTCGCCCTCAACCAACACCGGAGCAGGAGGCTCAGCAGAAGGAACTACAGGCACAATGTACCGCCGCAACAAGGACCTATGAAATACATTGTGAATAGCAAACGACACAGGAAGATCCAGACGAAAAGATACAGGATTAAGGAATTCCAATATCTTGTAAGGCCCAATAAAACGAGGTTTAAATTTGGGAGAGGAGACCTTCATAGGAACAAAGCGGGAAGAAAGCCATACCAAATCCCCAACGCGTAGTCGGGGACCCACACCGCGGCGGCGGTTGGCAAAGCGCTGAGCCTTCTCCTGTGACAACTTCAAGTTGTCCACCACATGATTCCAGATCTGCTGCAACCTATCCACCACAGAATCCACCCCAGGACAGTCAGAAGGCTCCACATGACCCGAAGAAAAGCGAGGATGGAAACCAGAGTTGCAGAAAAAAGGCGAAACCAAGGTGGCGGAACTAGCCCGATTATTAAGGGCAAACTCAGCCAACGGCAAGAATGTCACCCAATCGTCCTGATCAGCAGAGACAAAACACCTCAAATAAGCCTCCAAAGTCTGATTGGTTCGCTCCGTCTGTCCATTAGTCTGAGGATGGAAAGCAGACGAAAACGATAAATCAATGCCCATCCTACTACAAAAGGATCGCCAGAACCTGGAAACGAACTGGGATCCTCTGTCTGACACAATATTCTCAGGGATGCCGTGCAAACGAACCACGTTCTGGAAAAACACAGGAACCAGATCGGAAGAGGAAGGCAGCTTAGGCAAAGGAACCAAATGGACCATCTTGGAGAAGCGATCACATATCACCCAGATAACGGACATGCCCTGAGATAGCGGAAGATCAGAAATGAAATCCATGGAGATATGTGTCCAAGGTCTCTTCGGGACAGGCAAGGGCAAGAGCAAACCGCTGGCACGAGAACAGCAAGGCTTAGCTCGAGCACAAGTCCCACAGGACTGCACAAATGACCGCACATCCCTTGACAAGGAAGGCCACCAAAAGGACCTGGCCACCAGATCTCTGGTGCCAAAAATTCCCGGGTGACCTGCCAACACCGAGGAATGAACCTCGGAAATGACTCTGCTGGTCCACTTATCCGGGACAAACAGTCTGTCAGGTGGACAAGACTCAGGCCTATCAGCCTGAAATCTCTGCAACACACGTCGCAGATCCGGAGAAATAGCTGACAAGATAACTCCATCTTTAAGAATACCAACAGGATCAGCGACTCCAGGAGCATCAGGCACAAAGCTCCTAGAAAGAGCATCGGCCTTCACATTCTTTGAACCTGGTAAATACGAGACAACAAAATCAAAGCGGGAGAAAAACAATGACCAGCGGGCCTGTCTCGGATTAAGGCGTTTAGCAGACTCGAGATACATCAGATTTTTGTGATCAGTCAAGACCACCACACGATGCTTAGCACCCTCGAGCCAATGACGCCACTCCTCAAATGCCCATTTCATGGCCAACAACTCCCGATTGCCCACATCATAATTTCACTCGGCAGGCGAAAACTTCCTAGAGAAAAAGGCACAAGGTTTCATAACAGAGCAACCAGGGCCTCTCTGCGACAAAACGGCCCCTGCCCCAATCTCCGAAGCATCCACCTCAACCTGAAAGGGAAGTGAGACGTCAGGCTGGCACAAAACAGGCGCCGAAGTAAACCAGCGTTTCAACTCCTGGAAAGCCTCCACGGCAGCAGGAGCCCAGTTAGCTACATCGGAGCCCTTCTTGGTCATATCCGTCAAAGGTTTCACAATGCTAGAAAAATTAGCGATAAAACGACGGTAGAAGTTAGCGAAGCCCAAAAACTTCTGAAGACTCTTAACTGACGAGGGCTGAGTCCAATCAAGAATAGCTCGGACCTTGACTGGGTCCATCTCCACAGCAGAAGGGGAAAAAATGAACCCCAAAAAGGGAACCTTCTGTACACCAAAGAGACACTTTGAGCCCTTGACAAACAAAGAATTTTCACGCAAAATTTTAAAGACCAACCTGACCTGCTCCACATGCGAATCCCAATTATCAGAAAAAACCAAAATATCATCCAGATAAACAATCAAAAATTTATCCAGATACTTCCGGAAAATGTCATGCATAAAGGACTGAAAAACTGAAGGCGCATTGGAGAGCCCAAAAGGCATCACCAAGTACTCAAAATGACCTTCGGGCGTATTGAATGCGGTTTTCCATTCATCACCTTGCTTAATGCGCACAAGGTTGTACGCACCACGAAGGTCTATCTTGGTGAACCACTTGGCACCCTTAATCCGGGCAAACAAGTCAGACAACAGCGGTAAAGGATACTGAAATTTGACAGTGATCTTATTTAAAAGCCGATAATCAATACAAGGTCTCAAAGATCCGTCCTTTTTTGCCACAAAAAAGAATCCCGCACCAAGAGGGGAAGAAGACGGACGAATATGTCCTTTCTCCAGAGACTCCTTGATATATGAACGCATAGCGGTATGTTCAGGTACCGACAGATTAAACAGTCTTCCCTTAGGAAATTTACTGCCTGGGATCAAATCTATAGCACAGTCACAGTCCCTATGAGGAGGCAGTGCACTGGACTCAGACTCACTGAAGACATCCTGATAATCAGACAAATACTCCGGAACTTCCGAAGGCGTAGAAGAAGCAATAGACACAGGCAGGGAATCCCCATGAATACCACGACAGCCCCAACTTGAGACTGACATAGCCTTCCAGTCCAGGACTGGATTATGGGTCTGTAACCATGGCAGCCCTAAAACAACCAAATCATGCATTTTATGTAAAACCAGGAAACGTATCACCTCGCGGTGTTCAGGAGTCATGCACATGGTAACCTGTGTCCAATACTGCGGTTTATTTGCTGCCAATGGTGTAGCATCAATACCCCTAAGAGGAATAGGATTTTCTAATGGTTCAAGAGTAAAACCACAGCGCTTAGCAAATGAGAGATCCATGAGACTCAGGGCAGCACCTGAATCTACAAACGCCATGACAGGATAAGATGACAGTGAGCAAATCAAAGTTACAGACATAATAAATTTAGGTTGCAAATTACCAACGGTGACAGGACTAACAACCTTAGCTATACGTTTAGAGCATGCTGAGATAACATGTGTAGAATCACCACAGTAGTAGCACAAGCCATTCCGGCGTCTATGAATTTTCCGCTCATTTCTAGTCAGGATTCTATCACATTGCATTAAATCAGGTGTCTGTTCAGACAACACCATGAGGGAATTTGCGGTTTTGCGCTCCCGCAACCGCCGGTCAATTTGAATAGCCAGTGCCATAGTATCATTCAGACCTGTGGGAATGGGAAAACCCACCATAACATTCTTAATGGCTTCAGAAAGGCCATTTCTAAAATTAGCGGCCAGTGCACACTCGTTCCAATGTGTCAGCACGGACCATTTCCGAAATTTTTGGCAATACACTTCAGCCTCGTCCTGCCCCTGAGACATAGCCAGCAAGGCCTTTTCTGCCTGAATCTCAAGATTGGGTTCCTCATAAAGTAAACCGAGCGCCAGAAAAAACGCATCAAGATCAGCCAATGCCGGATCTCCTGGCGCCAGCGAAAAAGCCCAATCCTGAGGGTCGCCCCGTAAGAACGAAATAACAATTTTTACTTGCTGAGCAGAATCTCCAGATGAACAGGGTCTCAGGGACAAAAACAATTTACAATTATTCACGAAATTCCTAAACTTAAACCTGTCTCCGGAAAACAGTTCAGGAATCGGTATTTTAGGTTCTGACCTAGGATTTCTGATAACATAGTCTTGTATGCCCTGCACACGAGTAGCCAGCTGGTCCACACTTGTAATCAAGGTCTGGACATTCATGTCTGCAGCAAGCATAGCCACTCTGAGGTAAAGGGGAAGAAGAAAAAAAGAAAAAAAAAAAAAACTCAGAATCTTCTTTCTTATAATCCCTCTTCTGCAATGCATTAAACATTTAATACTGGCCTGGCAAACTGTTATGACCCCAATGGCGAGGGTCTCAGAGGAACGTGGAAGTCTGCAGAGTACAAAAATCCAGCTCATAGGGCAGTGGTAACTGGGTTGACCATATATCTACTCCTAACGCCAACACTAGAAGTAGCCGGGGATCATTCCTACGTTGATTCTAGATGACACGCGCCAGCCGGAGAATCTAGCTACCCCTAGTAGAGGAAAACAAAGACCTTTCTTGCCTCCAGAGAAGGGGACCCCAAAGCTGGATAGAAGCCCCCCACAAATAATGACAGTTAGGTAAGAGGAAATGACAAACACAGAAATGAACCAGGTTTAGCACAGAGAGGCCCGCTTACTGATAGCAGAATAAAGAAAGGTAACTTATATGGTCAACAAAAACCCTATCAAAATCCACACTGGAAATTCAAGAACCCCCGAACCGTCTAACGGTCCGGGGGGAGAACACCAGGCCCCCTAGAGCTTCCAGCAAAGGTCAGGATATAGATTTGGAACAAGCTGGACAAAAATACAAAACCAAAACAAATAGCAAAAAGCAAAAGGCAGACTTAGCTGATATAACTGGAACCAGGATCAGTAGACAAGAGCACAGCAGACTAGCTCTGATAACTACGTTGCCAGGCATTGAACTGAAGGTCCAGGGAGCTTATATAGCAACACCCCTAACTAACGACCCAGGTGCGGATAAAAGGAATGACAGAAAAACCAGAGTCAAAAAACTAGTAACCACTAGAGGGAGCAAAAAGCAAATTCACAACAAGCTCCCCCACAAGTGACCCCATTTTGGAAACTAGACCCCCCAAGGAACTTATCTAGATGCATAGGGAGCACTTTGAACCCCCAGGTGCTTCTCAAATTGATCTGTAAAATTGAAAAAGGACTTTTTTCACACAAAAAAAATATTTTAGCCTCAATTTTTTCATTTTTACATGGGCAACAGGATAAAATAGATCCTAAAATTTGCTGGGCAATTTCTCCTGAGTACAGCGATACCTCGTTTGTGGGGGGTAAACCACTGTTTGGGCGCACAGCAGGGCTCGGAACGAAAGGAGCGCCATTTGACTTTTTGAATGAAAAATTACCTCCAATCGTTAGCGGGCACCATGTCGCGTTTGGAGAGCATCTGTGTGCCTAAACATTGAAGATCCCCCACAAGTGACCCCATTTTGGAAACTAGACCTCCGAAGGAACTTATCTAGATGTGCGATGAGCACTTTGAACCCCCAAGTGCTTCACGGAAGTTTATAATGCAGAGCCGTGAAAATAATAATAAAAAAAAATCTTTCCTCAAAAATTATTTTTTAGCCCGCAATTTTTTATTTTCACAAGGGTAAAAGGACAAATTGGACTCCAAAAGTTGTTGTCCAGTTTGTACTGAGTATGCTGATATCCCATATGTGGGGGTAAACCACTGGTTGGGAACACGTCAGGGCTCAGAAGGGAAGTAGTGACGTTTTGGAATGCAGACTTAGATGGAATGGTCTTCGGGCATCATGTTACGTTTGCAAAGCCCCTGATGTGCCTAAACAGTAGAAACCCGCCACAAGTGACCCAATTTTGGAAACTAGACCCCCCAGGTAACTTATCTAGATGTGTGGTGAGCACTTTGAACCCCCAAGTGCTTCACATAAGTTTATAACGTAGAGCCGTGAAAATAAAAAATATTTTTTATTCCTCAAAAATGATTTTTTAGTCCGCAATTTTTTTATTTTCACAAGGGTAACAGGAGAAATTGGACCCCAAAATTTGTTGTCCAGTTTGTCCTGAGTACGCTGATACCCCATATGTGGGGGAACCACTGTTTGGGCACACATCGGGGCTCGGAAGGGAAGTAGTGATGTTTTGGAATGCAGACTTTGATGGAATGGTCTGCAGGCGTCATGTTACGTTTGCAGAGCCTCTGATGTGTCTAAACAGTAGAAACCCCCAAGTGACCCCATTTTGGAAAATTGACACCCAATGATCTTATCTAGATGTGTGGTGAGCACTTTGAACTCCCAAGTGCTTCACAGAATTTTATAACGTAGAGCAGTGAAAATAAAAAAAAATCATTTTTTTCCCCACAAAAATAAATTTTTAGCCCCCAATTTTTTATTTTCCCAAGGGTAACAGGAGAAATTAGACCCCTAACGTTCTTCTGCAATCTTTCCTGAGTACGCTTATGCCCCATTTGTTTGGGCAAACCACTGTTGGGGCACACGTCGGGGCTCGGAAGGGAGGGAACACAATTTGACTTTTTGAACGCAAGATTGGCTGGAATCAGTGGTGGCACCATGTCACGTTTGGGACCCCCTGATGTGCCTAAAACAGTGGAAACCCCTCAATTCTAACTCCAACACTAACCCCAACACACCCCTAACCCTAATCCAACCCTAACCATAAGCCTAATCACAAACCTAAGCCCAAAACACCCCTAACCCTTATCCCAACCCTAAGCATAAAACTAACCCCAACACACCCCTAACCCTAATCCCAACCCTAACCATAACCCTAACCACAAGCCTAACCCTAACACAACCCAACCCTAATCTTAACCCTAATTCCAACCCCAACTCTAATCCCAACCATAACTCTAATTCCAACCCTAACCCTAAGGCTATGTGCCCACGTTGCGGATTTGTGTGCAGATTTTTCCGCACCGTTTTTGAAAAATACGCAGGTAAAACACTGCATTTTACCTGTGGATTTCCTGTGGTTTTACACCTGCGGATTCCTATTGAGGAGCAGGTGTAAAACGCTGCGGAATCCGCAAAAGAATTGACATGCTGTGGAAAATACAACTCAGCGTTTCCGCACAGTTTCTTCTGCACCATGGGCACAGCAGATTTGGTTTTCCATAGGTTTACATGGTACTGTACAACACATGGAAAACTGCTGCGAATCCGCAGCGGCCAATCCGCTTCGGATCCGCAGAGGCCAATCCACTTCGGATCCGCAGCCAAATCCGCACCAACCCTAATTCTAACCCTAATTGCAACCCTAACCTTAGTCCTAACCCTAGCCTAACCCTAACCCTAGCCCTAACCCTAGTGGAAAAATAAAAATAAATATATTTTCTTTATTTTATGCTGCTCTCTACCTATGGGGGTGATAAAGGGGGGGGGGGGGGGGCTATTTAAAATTTTTTTTTTATTTTGATCACTGTGATAAAACCTATCACAGTGATCAAAATGAATGAACAAATCTGCCAGCTGGCAGATTCGGCAGGTGCACTGCGCATGCACCCGCCATTTTGGAAGATGGCGGCGCCCAAGAAACAAGCCGGACGGACACCGGGAGGGACTCCGGAGGTACGGGGGGTGGGATCGGACAACAGGGGGGGGGGCGCCGGACAGGACGGAGGGGAGAGGAGGGCGCAGAGGACAGGACAGAGGGGAGGAAACACTGACGGCGGCTGCAGATCAGCTGAAAGTCGGTGGGGGTGGTCAGATAGGGGTCTCCAGCCATGGCCGATGAAGTTTCATTGGTGAAATATTACAAATTGCTCTGATTGGCTGTTTCACTTTCAACAGCCAATCAGAGCAATCGTAGCCACGGGGGGCAAAGCCACCCTCCCTGGGCTGAAGTACCACTCCCCCTGTTCCTGTAGGTCGGGTGAAATTGGAGTTAACCCTTTCACCCGGCCTGCAGGAACGAGATCATTCTGTGACACAGCATATGCGTCACAGGTTGGATTGGCACCGACTTTCATGACACATAAGCTGTGTCACAGGTCGGGAAGGGGGTTAAACCAACAGTTGTTGTTTTTTGTATTGAAGAACTGAAATAAATTAACTTTTTCACGATATTCTAACTTTGTGAGAAGAACCTGTATATATATATATATATATATATATATATATATATATATATATATATATATATATATATATATATTACAAACATAGAAGAAAAGCAGACAATTCATTTGCCGTGTACTGTCAAATCACAGCAGGAGCTGACAGGACAGAATAGATTGATAACATGCAGCAAAAACAAATAGGATATATATATACAAATGTCAGTGACAAATACAATTAGTACAGTGTGTGTGTCTTAATTAGACCATACTTATGATCACACACATTCCCCCGATGCCCTTGTCATCTGCAAAAGAGTTTTTTTTTTTAAACACAACAATATTCCTCACCTTTCCGCAGAGATGCTGCTAATCCATTTGGATTTTGGAATAGGTCACCACAGGTCCTGCAAAGAGAGGAAAATCATCACTCCAATTATGCACACCACATACCAAAAAGTAAGAGACACGGTACTAAATCATATATGAAAAACAAGATTTTTATTGACACACCACAAAAAATATAAAACATAATTAAAAACAGCAAAATAGCCTTGTCCATGAGCAATACAAGAATGCGTACCCAACAAAATAATATAATATGAACTACCTGAATGCCAACCCGTGCACCTATAGACAGAAGGGGCTAGTGAGAGCAAGCCAGAAACAATCCATCTGGCTAGCAATGCAAAGCCCCCTAGCAACCATAGTAGTAACACACTTAGTAGTATGACAAAACAATGCCTATATTACAATAACTTTAACTGCACCTGTTTGGCTCATGGGATTTGTATATGTACCATACTAACTAACCTGTAACAATGGCCATGTGGACTCCCACATAAGTCCAAAGATAACCATGGATATTGTAAGAAGGTACAACACTATATCGTGAAAAACCCCAGAAAAAAATGAGGCACAATTACCCAGTGCGAGGTTGTCACCAAGAAAAGGTCCACAGGCAGGCAGGTAGAAAGGACAAGGCCCAGAGCAGCCCTATGCGTATCGCCCTTATTGATAGGGCTTCATCAGGGGGGATGATAGTGTGTGTCCAAACTCTTGTTTAAATACACAATCAATAATTACACGTTTGATGGTCCACCTGTGAGACAGCGATGATGCCGGTGGACGACAACCGCACAATTGCCAGAAGCCAGAGGGCGTACCCGGACGTTAGCAGGCGTGCGAATGGAGACAGGCCAGGGAGGGTCTAGACAACCCTGCCGTAAATACTGCAGTTAAACCCCGACCAGCGTGGAGTACTGCAAAGGGGTGTGTACAAGAGGCAAAAGCCTGTGCGCAAGCGCAGAGACGCCAGCATAGTAAGCCGCACTGCACATGCGCCAAAGGCGGAAACAGGAAGACTGGCCAACCACTTTGAAGTGTGTAGGAAAGATGTGCACCAGCTGGTACCATCAAGCCAGACGTAACTATGACAGGAGGGAAAATCCCCCAACATCTGGCTGGCTAGAATAGGCAAAAGGCAGAATAATGGTACGCCCAGCTGGGGACCAAGGAGCCTTAAAATAGGGCACAACAGGCATGAAGGAAATTATGCCAATGAACCCCAAGAAGGACACAGAAACGATGGGTAGAATGGCTTGTCTCCATGTGAAATAAACATGGAGGCAAGCCAGATGTAATATAAGGCAAACATGCCCCGCAAAGGTAATGTGAGGGGCATGCCACACCACCAAGACATAAATGGAAATGCACGCGATGGGCATTCAAAAAACATACAAAACCTCTCATCCCCCGGGGGCACACGCACACTCAAGCAACATACATGCACACTCGGCCACCACAGTTACTGGAATATTTGAGCCCTCCAGTTACATCAAAATAAATAAATAAACAAAGTGCATGTAGTGCCATGATAAGCAAATTGTAATCATATAATATAAATGTTTAATGTTGAAAAAACATCTTTATTGGATATCAAGTGTAACATATCAAAAAACATCATATCAAAAAACATGCACATAATATATTATTTATATATAAAAGGGATGAATAAAATCCACGTAACCCAAGACTGGGAAGACTGAGGCAGACCCATAACAAACATTCCCCAAATCATACCAAAGTTCTTTATGAAGTAAAGGCCTGTTTGTAAATACATTGCCTAAATAAAGAATCCATAATGCCACAAGATGCTAAAATGAGGAAACCCAGAAGATTGAGGGGAATTATTGTTCTCATTAGAGGGGGGCACAACCCCCACAAGTAGAGATAAAGGCAACACCATGCCCAAAAGGGGAAGGTAGATGATTAGAAGTGGGGCAAAGCAAGTATCCTAATCTGGCTAAATAAAGCATCCCATGATTCAAAGATTACATCAAATTAGTCATTAGTGTACCAAGCAAAAGATAACACCTGGTCCCAGTCCTAACCTGCCATTAGCCAATATGGACAAGTATAAAGTGCATAGAGTTTACCATGCAGAAATCCATAGGTAGGGCAGTGAAGGAATACAAGAGGTAACCACCTCATGGGCCCATATAGTCACAGACGTCCCATTTAGACAGAGTTAAGTAATAGTCCCAAATAACCTCAGTGTACTCCCAATTGTATATACACACACATCTTCCGAGTAAATCGTCCAATAAAGTGCCATTCCCCTCGAGGTCCGCTGAGTCCAGTAGAGAGGAGGCCCAACCTGGTTTCCCGAGTCCTTAGTGTCATGGTTCAAACCGGGCCAGAAGATTCATCCATTCCACAGGGATGTGTTAGGGGTCGAGTTCCCGCCTCTGCACAGGGGGAATCTCGGTCCATCTCCGCTGCGGTCTCCCATTCTTCTCCTGCCGCAATGGAGCCTGCTCAGCGGAGACGTCGGTCCCAGTGTCTCGCTCAATCTGACTCTGTACAAATAATTACTGCTGCTTTCCCTGCTTCTGCCATTGAAGTCAGTGCTGGGCAGCGGCGAGCAAACGCTTCTGGGACTAAGTCCTGCTTTTCTCATTCTGAGCATGCCCAGAGTAAGATCTCTCAGTGGAGATCAAGGGTCACATGATCAGACACTGCAGCTAAGCCCATTGGTCCTTCAGGAAGGTCCTGTGTTGTGGATTCTGTTTGTGGGCTCCCTCTGGTGGTTACTGCTGGTACTGGGTGACTTTGGTGGGTTGCGGCCTTTGGTTTCCACCTGTCCATCAGAGGCTGGGTGTTTCCTATTTTACCTGGCCTTTCTGTCATTCCCTTGCCGGCTATCAATGTATTCAGATGTGCTCTGTTTGGTTCCTGCCTACCTGCTCCCAGATCTTTCAGGATAAGCTAAGTGCTGATTTTCAGTTGTTTGGTTTTTTTGTCCAGCTTGCTTATTATGTCTCTATGCTAGCTGGTAGCTCTAGTGGACTGAGGTTCTCCCCATGTGCCATGAGTTGGCACATGGGTTCTTGTAATCTCAGGATGGTTTTTTTGATTAGGGTTTTTTGCTGACCGCTCAGTCCCCTTTTGTGTCGTTCTGCTTTCTAGTTTACAGCGGGCCTCAATTTGCTAAAACTATATATATCATCTCTATGTGTGTGCCTTCCTCTCATTTCACCGTCAATACATGTGGGGGGCAACTATATCTTTTGGGGTTCATTCCTCTGGAGGCAAGTGAGGTCTTTATTTTCTCTGCAGTACTAGTTAGCTCTTAGGCTGGTGCGTGGCGTCTAGAACCAACGTAGGCAAGCTCCCTGGCTATCTCTAGTTGCGTTTGTCAGGCGTAGGGCAGCGGTCAGCCCAGGTTCCATCACCCTAGAGCTCGTCCGTTATTTATTTGTACTTTGCTTGTCCTGTGCTATCCCTAGCCATTGGGATTCATGACAGTCCTGTAGCTGCTCACGCTCTGTGGCAGCCTCTCATTGGTCTTTCTAAGTTAAGGTCCTGTACGTGCTGCAACTATTTAAGGCTCGCATGGCCGCACGGCCATGCACTAGTATTGTTCTAAGTTATGTACTTTGCGCCAGTGTGGTCATGTATGATTGTGTTCAGGGACCCGGCTGAAATAAGCCCCTAGAACGCTGGCACCTCCGGCTAGGAGTTTTGTGTGTGTGCATGACCACTGACTGCTCTCGTTTGGGTAGTTAGCCTGTGCCACTGTGAAGTCTAACAGGGCGCAGTACTTTGAGTTCACGGCTACTCTGTGAAGTAACAGAGTTAGCTCATACCGCCAAATTGTTCCGCCGTTTGCTAGCAGCAGGTTCGCCTGCACGGTGGACCCCGGGCTGCGAACACATCTATTATAATAAAATCTTTATATTCATTTGGTGCGTTCTGCTAGCCCTAACAGGATGTCCTTAAAGTAAGATAGGAGACAAGATGGATCTCATCCCAAAAAACCTGTAAACAGGAGCTCCTCGTTGAGACCTGCTGGGGCAACAGAGCCCAGGTTAAAAATCCAGCGGGATTCAAGCGTAGTAAAGAGGGTTTAAATGGACCACCCCTATTAGAAACTTGGATATGCTCCAAACCCCACTACCCTAGAATTGGCCACCCGACCCGCATGATACGTTAGAAAATGGGCCATCACAGGGGTAAGGACTTTACCTTTAGATAGATCACTGGAAGCCAGATTAATCGTGGAAAAATGTTTTTGCACTCTCCGTCGCAATTCCTGCGACGTTGGACCCACGTATACCAGCTGGCAGGGACAGTTCAGGGCATAGATGATGCACGTGGTTCTACAATTGATGTACGATGAGAGCCTGTGCCTCCTACCATCCCGGGGGTTAACAAAAACATCCCTCGTGGCCACCATATGCGAACAAATGTTGCAGCCCCCACAGGCAAAAGAGCCCCGGAGCCTCAAGCCCCGGTTAGTACTTACAGTCTGCCTCTTATAATGGCTTAGACAACAAATCCCTAAAATTGGGGGCTCTCCTGGCTACCAACAAGGGTTGCTCACCAACCACATCCACAGTGTGAAGGTCCGTTGTCAGGATGCCCCAGTGCCTCCGTAGAATAGCCGAATAGCCCTAATGCTACCCCAATCATTGTTGAAACTGGTGATGAACCTAGGTTTATCATCACATACCTTGATGGAGGTTTCCAATAGGGAATCCTGGGTATGAAGTCTAGCCCGCTGGAATGCCATGGAGATGCTTCTACGTGGATAGTGCCTCTGTCTGAACCGGTCCATTAGTTTCTGTGCCTCCACTCGAAAATCCACATTGGCCGTACAGTTTCTCCTCACCCTAAGAAATTGGGCGTTCAAATGGCAACATCAGGGCAACCAGAGGCAGGTCCCTTCTACTCAGAAGACCAGAGATCAAACACGGAGCCATTTAGGGGCACAGAGTACACTTCAGAGAGTGATTTTTTATCCTCAGCAGAAAGCGAGTTAGACGCCGGACCCGTAGAGGCTGTAAGCGCCACCCCAATGCTGCAACGGGTAACCAGATTCAGGGGTCTGCGGCCGCCGACCCAGAAACAGCACAGGAATCGTCGCAAATATTAACGTCCCCTTCTCTTGGGGCCACCTCGGGACCAACAGAGATGCTGAACAACACATTACAGGTTATTAATCTTTCTGACTACGTGCTTTACGCTACAGAATTAAGAGTCCTCCAGAGGGGTTTGACCTTTTCTCCTTCACAGGCTGCGGATAAATTCACTTTAGTTAAAGACTTATACTTGTTTTGCAGGCACTAGGTACTTCGAGTTTTACACAACAGGCCCCAGACCATGATGGATCTTGATCAGATGGATCAGCAGGTCATGCAGGATCTTTTACGGCTGCTCCAGGAGTACGAATCTCGTGGAGGTAGGAATCGTTTTCCACATCGAAACAGATCTACTGTGGCCCCTCCTTTCTCTTTAGTGCCATCAATCAGGGTCTTTTTTGAATTAGCCAAAAAGGACATTATGTCCATGCCCTTATGACCACTTCTCCCGGCAAACTTGAGTAGGGAGGAAAAGCGGGCCTTGTCCAATCTCAGGAGTAATGACACATTCCTGATTAAGGAGGCAGATAAAGGGGGCAATGTGGTCTTGTGGCCACATGCCCTCTATGTGGAGGAGGCGCATCGACAACTGGGGAATCAGAAGTTTTACAGAAGGTTGCCCTCGGATCCCTCTGCTGTTTTTGGTGCTCGTTTCAGGGCACTCTTGGAAAAAGCCAGGGACCTAGGCATCATAAATCATCAAGAATTTAGGATCTTATGGGTCAAATGTCCCATCACAGCCACATTCTACTTGTTGCCTAAGGTTCACAAGAACCTCCACAGGCCGCCTGGCCGGCCGATTGTGGCCAGCATCGGCAGCCTGTGTGAGAAGCCCTGCATATATGTGGACCACTTTCTACAGCCCCTAGTGAGGAATTTACCGTCCTTCGTGAAGGACTCGTCACACTTTATTAGCATTTGTCGTTCTTTGAATGTGCCATCTGGGGCGCTGCTAGTCACGTGTGACGTAGAGTCGCTATATTCTAATATAAGTCACGAGGACGGTATAACGGCGGTTCTGTATTTCTTAGATCTAGTGGAACACTCGGACCGCATGCATGATTCTCTGGTGGTGGATCTGATTGACTTCATCCTAAGGCACAACTACTTTCTATTCGATAGAACATACTATTTACAGACATCGGGAGTGGCCATGTGTGCCAGATGTGCACCTGCCCTGGCAAACCTTTTCTTAGGATGGTGGGAGGCCACCGTGGTCTATCCATCACCGGCCTTCAAGAGCATGATTTTTAATTGGTCACAATATATCGATGACTTGTTCTTCATTTGGGTGGGCACTATGGAGGAATTCGTTATCTTCATCGAGTCCTTGAATGTGAATACACATAATATTTTACTCACCTACTCTATGTCATCCACCATAGCTACTTACCTTGATTTACAAGTGATGATTGAAGAGGGCGGTTCCATCTCCACAAAACTGTTCCGGAAGCCAACGGCTACCAATAGCTTGCTGGATTACAGGAGCTTTCACCCACAACACACCAGAGATGGAGTTCCCATCGGTCAATTTCTTAGGGTGAGGAGAAACTGTACAGCCAATGTGGATTTTCGAGTGGAGGCACAGAAACTAATGGACCGGTTCAGACAGAGGCACTATCCACGTAGAAGCATCTCCATGGCATTCCAGCGGGCTAGACTTCATACCCAGGATTCCCTATTGGAAACCTCCATCAAGGTACATGATGATAAACCTAGGTTCATCACCAGTTTCAACAATGATTGGGGTAGCATTAGGGCTATTCTACGGAGGCACTGGGGCATCCTGACAACGGACCTTCACACTGCAGATGTGGTTGGTGAGCAACCCTTGCTGGTAGCCAGGAGCCCCCAATTTTCGGGATTTGTTGTCTAAGAGCCATTATAAGAGGCAGACTGTAAGTACTAACCGGGGCGTGAGGCTCCGGGGCTCTTTTGTGTGTGGGGGCTGCAACATTTGTTCGCATATGGTGGCCACGGGGGATGTTTTCGTTAACCCCCGGGATGGTAGGGGGCACAGGCTCTCATCGTACATCAATTGTAGAACCACGTGCGTCATCTATGCCCTAATCTGAAACTGCCAGCTGGTATACGTGGGTCAAACATCGCAGGAATTGCGACGGAGAGTGCAAAACCTTTTTTCCACAATTAATCTGGCTTCCAGTGATCTATCTAAAGGTAAAGTCCTTACCCCTGTGGCGGCCCATTTTCTAACGTATCATGCGGGTCGGGTGGCCAATACTAGGGCAGTGGGTTTGGAGCATATCCAAGTTTCTAATAGGGGTGGTCCATTTAAACCCTCTTTACTACGCTCCGAATCCCGCTGGATTTTAAACCTTAGCTCTGTTGCCCCAGCAGGTCTCAACGAGGAGCTCCTGTTTACAGGTTTTTGGGGATGAGGTCCATCTTGTCTCCTATCTTACTTTAAGGACATCCCTGTGGAATGGATGAATCTTCTGGCACGGTTTGAACCATGATACTAAGGACTCGGGAAACCAGGTTGGGCCTCCTCTCTACTGGACTCAGCGGACCTCGAGGGGAATGGCACTTTATTGGACGATTTACTCGGAAGTTGTGTGTGTGTATACAATTGGGAGTACACTGAGGTTATTTGGGACTATTACTTAACTCTGTCTAAATGGGACGTCTGTAACTCTATGGGCCCATGAGGTGGTTACATCTTTTATTCCTTCACTGCCCTACCTATGGATTTCTGCATGGTAAACTCTATGCACTTTATACTTGTCCATATTGGCTAATGGCAGGTAAGGACTGGGACCAGGTGTTATCTTTTGCTTGGTACACTAATGACTAATTTGATGTAATCTTTGACTCATGGGATGCTTTATTTAGCCAGATTAGGATACTTGCTTTGCCCCACTTCTAATCATCTACCTTCCCCTTTTGGGCATGGTGTTGCCTTTATCTCTACTTGTGGGGGTTGCACCCCCCTCTAATGAGAACAATAATTCCCCTCAATCTTCTGGGTTTCCTCATTTTAGCATCTTGTGGCATTATGGATTCTTTATTTAGGCAATGTATTTACAAACATGCCTTTACTTCGCAAAGAACTTTGGTATGATTTGGAGAATGTTTGTTATGGGTCTGCCTCAGTCTTCCCAGGCTTGGCTTACGTGGATTTTATTCATCCCTTTTATATATAAATAATATATTATGTGCATGTTTTTTGAGATGATGTTTTTTGATATGTTACACTTGATATCCAATAAAGATGTTTTTTCAACATTAAACATTTATATTATATGACTACAATTTGCTTATCATGGCACTACATGCACTTTGTTTATTTATTTTGTTGTAACTGGAGGGCTCAAATATTCCAGTAACTGTGGTGGCCGAGTGTGCATGTATGTTGCTTGAGTGTGCGTGTGCCCCCAGGGGATGAGAGGTTTTGTATGTTTTTTGAATGCCCATCGCGTGTATTTCCATTTCTGTCTTGGTGGTGTGGCATGCCCCTCACATTACCTTTGCGGGGCATGTTTGCCTTATATTACATCTGGCTAGCCTCCATGTTTAATTCACATGGAGACAAGCCATTCTACCAATCATTTATGTGTCCTTCTTGGGGTTCATTGGCATAATTTCCTTCATGCCCGTTGTGCCCTATTTTATGGCTCCTTGGTCCCCAGCTGGGCGTACCATTATTCTGCCTTTTGCCTATTCTAGCCAACCAGATGTTGGGGGATTTTCCCTCCTGTCATAGTTACGTCTGGCTTGATGGTACCAGCTGGTGCACATCTTTACTACACACTTCACAGTGGTCGGCCAGTCTTCCTGTTTCCGCCTTCTGCGCATGCGCAGTGCGGCTTACTACGCCGGCGTCTCTGCGCTTGCGCACAGGCTTTTGCCTCTTGTACACACCCCTTCGCAGTGCTCCACGCTGGTCGGGGTTTAACTGCAGCATTTACGGCGGGGTTGTCTAGACCCTCTCTGGCCTGTCTCCATTCGCACGCGTGCTGACGTCCAGGTACGCCCTCTGGCTTCTGGCGCTTGCGCGGTTGTCGTCCACCGGCATCATCATCGCTGTCTCACAGGTGGGCCATCAAACGTGTAATTATTGGTTGTGTATTTAAACAAGAGTTCGGACACACGCTATCATCTCCCCTGATAAAGCCCTATCAGTGAGGGTGATACGCGTGAGGCTGCTCTGGGCCTTGTCCTTTCTACCTGCCTGCCTGTGGACCTTTTCTTGGTGGCAATCTCGCACTGGGTAATTGGGACTCAGTTTTTTTCTGGGGTTTTTCATGATATAGTGTTGTACCTCCTTACCATATTCATGGTTATCTTGGGACTTATGTGGGAGTCCACATGGCTATTGTTACAGGTTAGTTAGTATGGTACATACAAATCCCATGAGCCAAACAGGTGCAGTTAAAGTTATTGTAATATAGGCATTGTTTTGTCATACTACTAAGTGTGTTACTACTATGGTTGCTAGGGGGCTTTACATTGCTAGCCAGATGAATTGTTTCTGGCTTGCTCTCACTAGCCCCTTCTGTCTATAGGTGCACGGGTTGGCATTCAGGTAGTTCATACTATATTATTTTGTTGGGTACGCATTCTTGTATTCATATTTATATGATTGCTCATGGACAAGGCTTTTTTGCTGTTTTTAATTATGTTTTATATTTTTTGTGGTGTGTCAATAAAAATCTTGTTTTTCATATATGATTTAGTACCGTGTCTCTTACTTTTTGGTATGTGGTGTGCATAATTGGAGTGATGCTTTTCCTCTCATTGTTCATTTGATTTGTCACTCACTTACACCCCATACTATTTTGTATATATTTCTTTAGTGCGCCTAGGGCTTTGTTTAGTCAACACAGGTCCTGCAGACACCGCACTAGATACAATGCAGTTTCCTCTAGTGATGTGTCGTTCGCGAACGAGCCGACACAAAGAGCCGGCTCCCTGCTGTGAACGATGGGAGCCGGCACACCAGTGAGAGCCACTAAAATCCCTCAATGGCTCTCACTGGGCGTAAAATCCCGGACTTCGGGGGGCGTAACTCCGCCCACCTGAGCAAAACCCCACCCACTCTTCAATTTAATTGGTTCTCTAAGAAGTGGGCGGAGTTTCTGCGGTAGGTGGGGAGAGTTTCGGACACATGAACAGGTACTCAATAGGGATCTAATACAATCCAAAAAGAGCCGGTTCATGAGCCGAAAGTGCCGGCTCTTTTTGGTGAGCGGAGCCATGAGAGCCGGATCACCAAAAAGAGCCGGACTGCCCATCACTAGTTTCCTCTTTCAGGACCTGTGGTGAGGTAGTAAGAGGGAGGGCTCTGTGCGGTCATGTGATGCTCCAGCCCTTCATTACCTCAACCAGGTCCTGCAAGCTGTAGAGAGAAGATACTTTCAGTTTTCCAGCGTGGCTGACTGGCAGGCTGCAGGACCTGCACTGATGTGAGCACAGCCTGTACAAGTAAGAATTAATTAAAAGTTTAGTAATTACAACACATAAAATAGCAATATGCCACTCCTGTGGTGAACTATAACTCCCAGCATGACATATGATCTGCAGGACATGCTGGGAGTTCTAGTTCTCACATGAGATCTTAAAGGGAACCTGTCACCCCCAAAATGGCTGGTGAGGTAAGCTCACCGGCATCAGGGGCTTATCTACAGCATTCTGTAATGCTGTAGATAAGCCGCCGATGTTACCTGAAAGAGGAGAAAAAGACGTTAGATTATACTCACCCAGAGGCGGCCCCGCTCTGGTCCGCGTCCGATGGGTGTCTCCGGTCCGCTCCGGCGCCTCCCATCTTCATTCCATGGCGTCCTCTTCGGGTCTTTACGCCGCGGCTCCGGCGCAGGCGTACTTTGTCTGCCCTGTTGAGGGCAGAGCAAAGTACTGCAGTGCGCAGGCGCCGGAAAGGTCAGAGAGGCCCGGCGCCTGCGCAATGCAGTACTTTGCTCTGCCCTCAATAGGGCAGACAAAGTACGCCTGCGCCGGAGCCGCGGCGCGAAGACCCGAAGAGGACGTCATGGAACGAAGATGGGAGGCGCCGGAGCGGACCGGAGACACCCATCGGACGCGGACCAGAGCGGGGCCGCCCCTGGGTGAGTATAATCTAACGTCTTTTTCTCCTCTTTCAGGTAACATCGGCGGCTTATCTACAGCATTACAGAATGCTGTAGATAAGCCCCTGATGCCGGTGAGCTTACCTCACCAGCCATTTTGGGGGTGACAGGTGCCCTTTAAAGAAGCAATCTAGTGTTATTTTTCAGTGATGGAGTGGTGCTTTAAATATAAGCCCTTTGCCCCAATTCTTATACTCGCCTTCCAGCGTCTTCGTATAGTACTTTACAGCCACCACACTGGTCCCACAGCACCATCTTCTACCCGTAGCTTCCAACATAATAACATACTATTATATATAATAACACCACATATAATAGTAGGTTATTTATGTTATTAAATATTTTACCACATTTTTTGTTTCAATCATTTTTTTCCCTATTTTCCACCTTCAAAACCTGGGTGCGTCTTATAGTTCGAAAAATACAGTACATTTTTCTACTAAAATATTGTTTTAGCCTCAAGTTTTTAATTTTTCTAAGGACTAATAGGAAAGGTTTTTACAACAAGCTGAGGTCCAGTTTTTACTGAGTGCGCCAACATCCTACACACAATCGGGAAATATTTTTCAGGCACAGTTCAAATCTCAGAAGGGAAGGAGCGCTATACTATAGTGCAGATTTTACTGTTAAGGTTTCCGGGTACCATAACCCACTAGGAGAGCCCATGAGGTGCCAGAACAGCAGAACCCCCCATAAGTTACAACATTTTACAAATTACCCTCTGAATGAATTCATCTAGGGGAACAATGATCATATTGACAAAATGGGTGTATCACATAACTTTTTTTGGGCTGTGAAGAAAAAATAACTGCTTTTTTACCACCAAAATGTTGTTTTAGCCCCAGATTTTACATTTCCATACAAGTGGGGGGTAAAATGGCATCATAATTTCTCCCACAATTTCTACCGAATGTAGCAATACCTCATATGTGGATGTGCAGTACTACTAAGCCATAAGGAGAGACTCAGGAGGGACGGAATGCTATTTGCCTCCTGAAGCGCAGATTTTCCTAGAATAGTGTGTGGACTCCATATACAGAGCGACTAATAGCTAGAAGAGCAGAATCACCCTTCAAATGACCCCATTTTGAAAATTATACCCCTTTGGGAATTTATCTACATGTATAGTGACGATTTTGACTCTATGGGTGTTTTCCAGAAACAGGCAGGATGAGTGCCTTATCGTTCTCTACTTTTGCTGATTTTTTATGTCGTTCCGTGTGTGGTAAAATTAATAAGGCAGTTGTATTCTTTGGGTCAGTACGATTACAGTGATAAGTTTTTTTTTATGTTTTGACTTTTTTACACAAAAACTATTTTATAGAGAAAATTATTTTTGCATAGCTTTATTCTGAGAGCTATAACTTTTTTATTTTTCCATTGATTGAGCTGTACGATGGCTTGTTTTTAGCAGGACAAGATTATGTTTTCAGTGGTACCATGTTTATTTATATTCGTCTTTTTGATCCTGTTTTATTCTACTTTGTGTTCGGCAGTATCATGATAAAGCATTGTTTCTTTGCCTTGTTTTTATTTATTTTTTATGGTGTTCACTAAATGAGCTAACTAGTGGGACAGTTTCATAAGTCGTGTCATTGCGGACTCGACGATAGCAAATATGTGAAGTTTTATTGTTATATTTTTTCATACAAATAATTTTTCATGGGTATAATATATTTTGATTACTTTTAGTTTTTATTTTATTTTTTTACAATTTTTTTTAAAACTTTGTTTACTTTTTTACTTTGTCTCATTATAGAAATATCATTTTTTTGCAGGCCGATCACAGAATCATATTTCCAGGTCAATTTTACCATACAGTAAAAATAATCCTCCTCCAACGTAAATAACTCCTCCCATAAAAATAAAATACAATGTGAAATTTCACTTTTTTTGCAATGCACTTGGAATTGTTTCTCCTCTTTCTAGCACATCTAATGATAAAATGAAAGCGGTGATTCAAAGGTACAACTCGTCCTACAAAAAACAATCTGGTTATGCAGATGAAAACATAAAAAAGTTATGGCTCTTGGAACAAAGGGAGGAAAAAATAGAAAATCAGAAATTGACAAATAAATTGACACACTGGATACAATTACAGTTTAAAATTTTCAGAGTACATATTTTATAGAATGTGGATGAGATTTATAAAAATCTTGTCCCCATGCCAGCTTCTGTATAACAACTGAGGATTTCACCTGTGCCAATTCACAGATAAAATGCACAGCTTTCCTGTGCTAAGCAGATCTACACCTTCAGGGTATGTGCACACGTCCGGATTTCTTGCAGAAATTTCCTGAAGAAAACCGGAAATTTTCTGCAAGAAATCCGCATTTTTTTTTTGCGTTTTTTTTCCGTTTTTTTCGCAGTTTTTTTTAGCATTCTGCAGCGTAATTAGCTTGCAGAATACTAAAGTTTTCCAAGTGATCTGTAGCATCGCTTGGAAAACTGACTGACAAGTTGGTCACACTTGTCAAACATACTGTTTGACAAGTGTGACCAACTTTTTACTATAGATGCTGCTTATGCAGCATCTATAGTAAAAGATAGAATGTTTAAAAATAATTAAAAACAATAAAAAAATGGTTATACTCACCCTCTGCAGACAGCCGATCTCAGCGGCGTCCGTTCCTATAGATGCCGGTGTGGTTCAGGATCTTCGATGACGTCGCGGCTTGTGATTGGTCGCGTGAGTCACATGAGCGGTCACGCGACCAATCACAAGACAGCGACATCACCACAGGTCCTGAACCACACCATCTATAGGAACGGAAGAGAGAGCATGCACCGGAGAGGCGGGAACACTTCGGGGGCCATCAGAGGGTGAGTATATCACTATTTTTTATTTTAATTTTTTTTTTTTTTACCAATTATATGGTGCCCAGTCCGTGGAGGAGAGTCTCCTCTCCTCCACCCTGGGTACCAACTGCACATAATCTGCTTACTTCCCGCATGGTGTGCACAGCCCCGTGCGGGAAGTAAGCAGATCAATGCACTCCTAGGTGTGCGGAATCCCCGCAATTCCGCATTTTTAATGAACATGTTGCTTTTTTTTCCGCGATGCGATTTTTTCGCGGAAAAAAATGCAACATTTGCACAAAAAATGCGGAATACCCTGTAAATAATAGGAGGCATATGTTAGCGTTTTTAACACGTTTTTATAGCGAAAAAACGCGAAAAAAACACGAAAATTCCTGAACGTGTGCACATGGCCTCAAACTAACATCACTGGTCAAACACAAAGTTCTAGCCTAAAAATTTATATTGGTGTGTTACCTTTGCTGGATATAGTATACAGCTGTGCTCCAAAAGCAAGAAGCAGGTTAGAGACAATGTAAACATGAAGTGATGGCCAATGACATCTGATGATCTGCAAAAAAAAAAAAAATCATAATAATAATAAATTAATTAATTAATAATATGACAATTCTATTAAAATAAGAAAATAATACATTTTCAATTTTATGGTAGTAAAATTAAGCTATAGGTCATTCTAAACCTTATTAGGTTATGTTTACATTTCATTTTGGGACCTGTTTACCAAACACTTCTCAGTTACTGAAAAACTTCTGATGTGTCAGGTAAACAGATGCCTGTGATAGATATGATACAGTTGCCTATAATGGTTTCTGATTAAAGTACACTTTTTAGGCTGTGTGCACACGTAGCAGATTTTTCGCATTTTTTTCGCTATAAAAACGCGAAAAAAAAGCTCACATTAAGCATCCTATTTAATAGAATGCAATCCACATTTTTTGTACACACGCTGCGTTGTTTTCCTAAGCGGAATCACATTCCAGAAAAAAACGCAGCAGGTTCATTTAATTTGCGGAATCGCGGGGATTCCGCACACCTAGGAATGCATTGGGCTATGCCCACCATGCGGGAAGTAAGCAGATCATGTGCAGTTGGTACCCAGGGTGGAGGAGAGGAGACTCTCCTCCATGGACTGGGCACCATATAATTGTTAATAAAAAAGAATTAAAATAAAAAATAGTGATATACTCACCTTCGATGGCCCCGGAGTCTTCCCGCCTCTCAGCGGTGCACGCGGCCACTTCCATTCCTATATATGCTTTGTGTGAAGGACCTGTGATGACGTCGCGGTCACGTGACCGTGACGTCATTGAAGGTCTTGCACACAAAGCATCTATAGGAAAGGAAGCCACTGAGGAGATCGGCTGCCTTCGGAAGGTGAGAATAACCATTTTTTTATTTTTTGTTATTATTTTTAACATTATATCTTTTACTATTGATGTTGCATAGGCAGCATCAATAGTAAAAAGTTTGTCACACTTGTCAAACACTATGTTTGACAAGTGTGACCAACCTGTCAATCAGTTTTTCAAGCGATGCTACAGATCGCTTGGAAAACGCTAGCATTCTGCAAGCTAATTACACTTGCAAAACGCTAGTTTTTAGCAGGATTATGCATGCCAATTCCGCATGCGATATACCCACGCAGGAGTTGCAGAATTGCCGTGGAAATTTGCGCAGCAATTTTGCAACGTGTGCACTTAGCCTTACAGGATGCACTCTATGGAAATAGTCAAGAAAACAAGTTTATTCCATAGTTAATTTGTCATGGTATACTAATGTACACTCACCGGCCACTTTATTAGGTACACCATGCTAGTAACAGGTTGGACCCCCTTTTGCCTTCAGAACTGCCTCAATTCTTCGTGGCATAGATTCAACAAGGTGCTGGAAGCATTCCTCAGAGATTTTGGTCCATATTGACATGATGGCATCACACAGTTGCTGCAGATTTGTCGGCTGCACATCCCAAAGATGCTCCATACAAGGCAGGATGGATCCATGCTTTCATGTTGTTTACGCCAAATTCTGACCCTACCATCCGAATGTCGCAGCAGAAATCGAGACTCATCAGACCAAGCAACGTTTTTCCAATCTTCTACTGTCCAATTTCGATGAGCTTGTACAAATTGTAGCCTCAGTTTCCTGTTCTTAGCTGAAAGGAGTGGTACCCGGTGTGGTCTTCTGCTGCTGTAGCCCATCTGCCTCAAAGTTCGACGCACTGTGCATTCAGAGATGCTCTTAGGCCTACCTTGGTTGTAACGGGTGGCGATTTGAGTCACTGTTGCCTTTCTATCAGCTCGAAACCAGTCTGCCCATTCTCCTCTGACCTCTGGCATCAACAAGGCATTTCCGCCCACAGAACTGCCGCTCACTGGATTTTTTTTCTTTTTCGGACCATTCTCTGTAAACCCTAGAGATGGTTGTGCGTGAAAATCCCAGTAGATCAGCAGTTTCTGAAATACTCAGACCAGCCCTTCTGGCACCAACAACCATGCCACGTTCAAAGGCACTCAAATCACCTTTCTTCCCCATACTGATGCTCGGTTTGAACTGCAGGAGATTGTCTTGACCATGTCTACATGCCTAAATGCACTGAGTTGCCGCCATGTGATTGGCTGATTAGAAATTAAGTGTTAACAAGAAGTTGGACAGGTGTACCTAATAAAGTGGCCGGTGAGTGTATACTGCCAATATAGTGGACAAAAAGGCACTCATTTGTCTTTTGCCTGCATAATGGCGCCCTGAAGAGGGGGTGTAATATAAGTGTAAATACTAAACAGAAATGCAGTGTAAAGCCAGTTAGCATTTCTATTAAGGTAAAAAGTTAATTTTTGTAAACCAAAAAAATACACAGCTCAAAAAAATAAAGTGAACACTGAAATTACACATCATAGATATCACTGAATGAAATATTCCAGTTGCAAATCTTTATTCATTACATAGTGGATGCATTACGAAAAATAAAACATAAAAATGATCATTGTAAATCAAAATTAATATCCCATGGAGGTCTGGATTTGGAATGATACTCAAAATTAAAGTGGAAAATCAAATTTCAATGAAAATGCCTCAGGACAAGGAAATGATGTTCAGTAGTGTGTGGCCTCCATGCGCCTGTAAGACCTCTCTACAGTGCCTGGGCATGGTCCTGATAAGCCGGCGGATGTTCTCCTGAGCAATCTACTCCGACACATGGAATAAAGAATCAGTCAACTCCTGGACAGTTTGTGGTGTCTGTTGGTGGACAGAACAAGACATGATGTCCCAGATGTGCTTGATTGGATTCAGGTTTGGGGAACGGTCAGGCCAGTCCATAGCATCAATGCCTTCATTATGCAGTAACTGCTAACACACTTCAGCCACATGAGGCCTGGCACGGTCATGCATCAGAAGGAACTCAGGACCCACTGCACCTGCATATGGTCTCACAATGGGTCTGAGGATCTAATCACGGTACCTAATGGCTGTCAGGTTACCTCTGGATTGCACATTCAAAGAAATGCCTCCCCAAATTATTACTGACCCATTGCCAAACAGGTCATGCTGAAAGATGTTGTAGGCAGCAGAAAGTTCTCCATGGCGACTCCAGACTCCGTCACTTCAGTCACATGTTCTCAGTGTGAACCTGTTCTCATCCGTGAAGAGCACAGGGCACCAATGTTGAATCTGCTAAAATTAGTTTTTCCTTGCAAATGCCAATCGCCCTGCATGCTGTAGGGCTATAAGCAAAACACCCACTTGTGGATGTCGGGCTCTCATACCACCTTCATGGAATCTGTTTCTGACACTTTGAGCAGACACATGGATGTTAGTAGCCTTCATTAGGTCCTTACCTACCTTGCACAAAGAAGGAGGCAACAGTCCTGCTGTTAATCTGTCGCCCTCCTACAGACCCCTCCACAACTTCTAGTGTACTGGCCTGTCTCCTGGTAGCTGCTCCATGCTCAGCACACTGTGCTGACAGACATAGCTACCCTTCTTGCCACAGCTCACATTGATTTGACAACCTAGATGAGCTGCACTACATGAACAACTTCTGTGGGTTGTACAGTAGACGCCACTTTATGCTACTGCACCTCTAGGGGCAAGAGTAATGACAAAAGTGACCAAAACAACAGCCAAAAAGGATGAGAACTGAGACATTTTCTGTCACCCCCTGTAAAACAACTCCTTTATAGGGGTTGACTTGCTAATTGCACACATTTCTACCTGTTTGTTCGATTTGCACAACCCCAGGAGAAATTGATTCACAATCAGTGTTGCTTCATAACTGGAAAGGCTGGTTTCACAAAAGTGTGATTTACTTGAAGTTACATTGTGTTGTTCAAGTGTCCCCTTTATTTTTTGAGCAGCGTATATACAATTATACAAGTTGCACATTAATTGTTATGCTCTCAATATTTATTATGAAAAAAAAAAATTCTCCCACAAAAACCCTAAACAGCCAAGTAGCTTTAAATCAAACATTTATGATAAAGAATGCGAGAACAAAAACATCTAATTTTACATAAAAACTATGTTGTTTTGTTTTCAATTTTCTTTTTCCTAAGGATGAGGTAATATAATAAAATAAAGAATTTCTTGCCTTGATCTTGTTGGAATAGATCATTAAGGATTAATTAAATTGAAAACACAGAAAGATTTAGTTAGGTGATATAGCTCATGCAAGCTACAAGAAAAAAGTTAACTCAAACAAGGGATCCAAGAAGTATTGTTTCTCCTTGCGGAGAGTGACATGATAAGCATGTCAAGGTGAGGAGACTTTAAGCAGCAATGGTCCTCCGGGAAATATGCAAATTGTCTCTTCAGAGAGGAAGAGGACTAGAACTCTAGTGCCACCTATTGGAAGTAGCAATCCTAACAGTCAATGTTGACCCTTTAACTAGCCTTGTCACATGACTTAGGATAATAGCCAAACCAGTTGCGATACTTCTTGGATCCCGGTTAGACGACTCTCAATCAGCCAAACCAGAACTCCACTTTGCACTGATGAGGGGCAGTACCCCGAAACACAGTGTCTGCAAATTGAGATTCTGGTTTGGCTATTATCCTAAGTAATGTGACAAGGCTCGTTAAAGGGTCAAAATTGACTGTTAGGATTGCTACTTCCAATAGGTGGCACTAGAGTTCTAGTCCTCTTCCTCTCTTAAGAGACAATTTGAACTCTCAAACAAGAAATATATGTGTTCACATTGACATTTTGAACCAGAAAGGGTCAAAATGTTAACATTTTATGTTGCATATTCCTGCACCTGTCATGCCTGTGCACATGTTAAATGTTTGCACATTAAATAAACTCTTTTGCATACCTAAGAAGTGTGCAGTGAATTACTGTCTATAGTTTTCTGGGGTTGCACAGCACATTTCACAAGCACCTCAAACAACTTAACTGAGTGTACACAAACATCCCAAACAAGAACAGATATGCAGAGGGATGGGGTGGCTTGTGAATTTAAATTTTCCCATTATATGACCCTTCTAAACCTAATCTGAAGTAGATGTGGGAAATTATATGGAATGAATGTTCTTGTAATCATATTATCATTTTAGGCTTCTTTAGTATTCTTTTTGAAAAATGTATTTCTAAAGCGCATACTTTAACCCCTTAGTGACAGAGCCAATTTGGTATTTAATGACAAGCTAATTTTTACAATTCTGACCACTGTCACAATAGCTCTGGAGCGCTTCAGTATATCTCACTGATTTTGAGATTGTTATTTCATGACATATTGTACTTCATGTTAGTGGTAAAATGTCTTCGCTATAACTTGCGTTTATTGAAAAAAATGGAAATTTGGCAACAATTTAGAAAATTTTGCGATTTTCAAACTTTTAATTTTTGTACCCTTAAATCAGAGTGTGCTGTCACACAAAATAGTTAATAAATGACATTTCCACATGTCAATTTTACATCAGCACAATTTTGGAAACATACTTTTTATGTTAGGATGTTATAAGGGTTAAAAGCTGACCAGAGATTTTTCATTTTTCCAACATAAATTACAAAACAATTTTTTTAGGGACCACCTCACATTTAAAGTGAGTTTGGGGGGTCAATATAACAGAAAATACCTAAAAGTGACACTATTTAAATACTGCACCCCTCAAGAAGTTTATTAACCCTTCAGGTACTTCACAAGAACTAAAGTAATGTGGAAGGAAGAAATGAACATTTTACTATTTTCACAAAAATTTACTTTGACACCAATTATTTTATATTCACAAGGGTATCAGGAGAAAATGAACCATAAAATTTGTTGTGCAATTTCTCCTGAGTACACCAATACCACTGTTTGAGCACATTGCAGGGCTCAGAAAGGAGGGAGCACTGTTTGACTTTTTGAATTCAAAATTGGCTGGGATCAATGGTGGGTGCCATGTCACAATTGGTGACCCCCTGATCTACCTAAACAGTGGAAACCCCCCATTTACACTTCCAGCCTTAACCCCAACACCCCAATAACCCCACACCTAACCCTAATCGCAAACCTAACCGTAATGCTGACCATAACCACAAACACAACCCTAGCCCCAACCTTAACCCTAATGGAAAATGCAAAGAAATACATTTTTTTATTTTATTATTTTTACATGACTAAGGGCTTGATAAAGAGGGTTTGATTTACATTTTTTTTTTTTTTTATTACTGAGATAGGGTCTAAAAGGTGATCAAAATGAATAAATAGGAAAAATTACCTATTGTTGCCGGGTGCCGGCCAGGACTTGGGAATGCAGGAGAGCCCAGGGACATCGGAGGTACATTTCTCTCTCCTCTAATGGGCTAAATCACATCAGAGGAGAGAGAAATTACATGGGAACTCAGACTTTTTTTTGAGGTTGCCATTATTCCATGAAAAATGGTGATCGCCACACTGGAGTCTGTAAAAACCAACCCAATCATGTTCTCCAGGGTCTCAGCTACCCCCGGAGAGATACATGTCGTGTATGCATGAATCCCATTACCTGAATGTCCCAAAGCAAAGTGCTCTATTTTGGCTAAGTTGACTTATCTCTGTAAGTTCTTTTGTTAATTACTTTTATTTTCTGTAATTGCATATGCTGTATTATCTTGTCCCATTTGCATATTTTTCATAAACACTGCCGCATTTTGGAATAAATATAAAATGTAATAGGTCTGTCCCTTTTGTTCTGTAAACTGCGCCTCGAAGCCATACACTATCTACCAGACTGTATAAAAATCAACTGGTGATGGCGGTGGGGTAATAGTGGAGTTGTATTGCATGACTGTATTGGGGATAAATATATACATTCCATGCGTTGGAATCAGACGTGTATATACCATATATGCCTGTCAGTTTCCTGAATCCTGGCATATTAGTGAAAACAGCCGTCGTCGTTCAATCGTGTAATTCTCAAGAAAATGTCTAGCTCATCCTTGGGTACAATTACAAGAGACCTGAAGGTGCCTCTGATATTCCATTAATAACGGTGATCACACGAATCATGTTCTTTGGGGACTCACCTACCCCTGGTAGCCGAAATCCCACACAATTTCCAAAGCTGGGGGGCGTTACAAACATATGTATCTGCGCTTTTAAAAAACGGCGCTGAGGAATAAGTACTTGTGAAGAAACCAGATTGTATCTTAATTTCCAAAACAACAATGTTTTTGCAAACCAAGAAGAATTGACTTTTTATCTGTATATTGGCTTGTGGATTTAAGTGCTTATTTCTGGTGGGTCAAGAAGACAGACTTACAAACTGATATGCCATTTAAAATACTGTGTAAGTCAGTAATAGTGACTTGTAAATAGTGTGTGCATCTTTGTTTAGTCTGTGCTGATATGCTAATTTTGCATTGAATTCTGTAACCAGTTTGTCGACTTCAAAGGTAGATAGGGAAAGGTTGTGAGGGTGAACTGAAGGACACTGGGTAAATCTAAAAATAGATCACATGCCTCAGGTATAAAAGAGACTTCTTTTCTTCTGGTTGGTGTCACTCTTCAGGATCTCAGCTGAGGGTACATGGGACCCGGCTGAAAAAACACGGGGCTGCTCTCGGTTATCTCCCTATGCTTATCATTACCTCCTCTCTGCATGCATATCACAGGTGGAACAGCGACCCTGGGAGCTTGGACATAACATCTACCATTATCCCAGGGAGTCAGCGGAAGCGTAAGACCCTGTAATGTGCACCATCTTGGGGTAATTGCTGGGAATGTTCTGTTTGCTATTGGGTGTAGTGGCTCAATAAAGTATTGCCACACTGTTTTATCCTGTCCCTGTGTTGTCTGTGTAATGTATTGCCCACCGGGAGATAGAGCGGGCGTTTAGTCGTATGAGCCCTGGTCCATGCAGTCTTGCTAATGACAGATGGGCCAGAGGACATGAGCACCCACTGACCCAGTTTCTCCACAGTACTCTTAACTGCCGCCATTAAAAGGTGTATAGGATGTCGTTAAGGGGTTAACACCTCTGTGATTGCCAGTTTCCGTTTTTTTATTTTGCTTCCCCTTCTTCCAAGAGCCAAATTTTTAGTAGTTTTCTGTCCAGAGACACGTAAGGGCTTGTTTTTTTGTGGGACTGTTTAATATGAATTATCGGTTATTCATTTATTACACTCAATTGTATAACTGAACACATTGAGGTCTCTTCACTCTCT
The DNA here is from genome assembly GCF_051348905.1 of Ranitomeya variabilis. NCBI lineage: Eukaryota > Metazoa > Chordata > Amphibia > Anura > Dendrobatidae > Ranitomeya > Ranitomeya variabilis. The sequence continues at coordinate 102,608,609 of NC_135238.1, read as the reverse complement.
GCGACTTTACACAGACTCCACATAAACTTCAAACGGAATGGACAGCTGGTATGTGAGTGAGCCAAGTGCTTCTTGATTGCTTCTACCATGCTTTTTACAGAGACAGACACCATTTACCATTCACAATCTCAGGAAAGATGGGGAACAAACTTTGATATGGACAAATGGACAATCTATTTGTAACTATTTCACCTATTTTATATTTTGCTGCATTGATGCTTTTTGGTGGACAATCCAATAAACCACTACATTTTTTATAAGAAATATTATGACATATCACATCTGGTTAAGAGTCCTGAATAATTAAATAAAGGCAATAAGTATTTTTAACAGGGACACATTGTATTTTTGAATGACTGAATTCATTTTACCACACACTGTACTGGAAAAACATTAAAACAAAATCCAACTGTGGTCAAATTGCAACAAAAACACAATTCTTACACTGTTTTCAGGGAATTGTTATTGCATATGTTGTGGTGTGTTAAAAATGACCTGGCAAAATAATTATCCCTATCAGTATGATTACTGATCTTGAAAAAAAGAATACAAGTGTGGAATATATATATATATATATATATATATATATATATATATATATATATATATATATATATATATATATATATATATATATATATATATATATATATACATATATATATACACATTTATTTTTATTGTGTTCTCATTTTCTGACACCCATAACGTTTTCAGATTTAAGTAAATGGGGTTGGGTGAGGGCTTATTTTTTTGGAGGGATAACGTTTTTATTGATAGCATTTTGGGATATATAAGACATTTTGATTGCTTCTTACAGCATTTTTGCAGTGTTGCAGTGGCAAAAAAAAACAATTTGGGGGTTGGATATTTCTCCTGTATACTGTGTTTTCCAAAGAGGTTAATTATTTTTCTATTTTTATAGCTCTGGCTTTTATGGATGTGTCAATACCACATGTGTATTTTTTATCTTTACTGGGTAATAGGGTAGCAAACAATTATCCTTTTTTTTTCCAAACTTTTTTTATTTACTGTATTTGTTAGTACCCTTCGGGTACTTGAACCTGCAATCATCTGAATGCTTGTGCTATATGTAGCAATACAGCAATACCCAATGTATTGCTGCATATCATAGGCTGGGTTTCAAAGAACTCTGTAATGAAAGGCACGGAGGTCTTCCAAAGTTCCCCGACGGTCATAGTAAGCAATGGAACCCCTGCAATAATGTCATGGGTGTGCCGATGGGTGCATAGAATTAAGCACCTACATGCAGGCAGGCTGTTAATGCCGCTGTCATGAGTTTGACAGGGGCATTTAACAGGTTAAGGGTTGCAGATGTCGCTCCACTCCACCAGCGGCTGTTAGATACAGGTCCTGGATGCGTGTCACACCTATTTGCCTGGAATGGGCTGGCCTCAAACTGTGCTGCACAGCCTTTGTTATAATCTATGCTCATATTCAGATTCTCAACATAACCTGTGTCGAGCAATTTGAACTGTTTCAACCTTTTCCCCTGCAATTCATAGAGAATTAACATTGTGTCTCTGGTATGGGACTGAAGATCACATACAAATCCTCTTAATTCTTGATCTACTGATTTGCTTTCTCCATCAGGTTTCCGGTACTACCATGAAATAAGGAATATAGTAGAAACTAGGAGCAAAAAAAGCACAAATTGTGTCTTATCTGAATATAACAATAATGTAAATTAAGGTTATGCTAACCTGATAAGGTTGCGTGACACACAGCCAGGAATACCCATGAAAACAGCTGCTGCACATCTACCGGTCTTCCGACCAGGAAAGAAGGCCAAAAGAAGGAGCCAAATGTAGTTTATACGGTGGAAGACAATGAAGATCAAAATGGAAATAAAATACAAGATTATTCAGTTGACTAAAAAAAGCTGAACTAAAAATAATCTGTATTATACTTCCATTGGGAAATCAGGAATGTCTGACTCAAGCATGAAACCTCATCAAGAATGTTGTGAACACTGGTCTAGATGCATCGGGCCCATAGATTTGACCTTTAGAGTAATCCACCTTGTCCTCAAGATATGTCCTCCTTTTTCTGGTTTTCACTCTGGTCTCTACTTTGTAAATGAGTAGTAGGATTTTTCGTTGTAGCATGAAATCAAATTATTTGCCAACTTTTCTAAGCTAAGGGTTTAATCCTCTATTAAAATGCTCATAAAGGTATCGTCTCACAGTGGCACTTTGGTCGCTACGACGGCACGATCCGTGACGTTCCAGCGATATACTTATGATCTCGCTGAGACTGACACGCTACTGCGATCAGGGACCCCGCTGAGAATCGTACGTCGAAGCAGATCGTTTGAAACTTTCTTTCGTCAAGTGTCCCGCTGTGGCGGCATGATCGCATCGTGTAACAAAGGTGTGCACGATATTGTATATGATGTAATGGGTGGAGGAGCTTGATACGTACGACTTCTACATCGCAAATACGCCGTGCATTGCGAAGTGTGACCGCAGTCTACGACGCTGGAGCGATAATGGAGCGACGCTAGAGCGTCACGGATCGTAGCAACCAAAGTGCCACTGTGAGACGGTACCCTTAGATTACAGGAACAAACCATCAATACTGTTTCCCACCTCTATTTCAGATTAGGCTTAGAAAGGGCTTGTAATGGAAAAATAAAAAATTGCAAGTCCCTGGAAATCAGGACTTGTTCAAGATATTGTTCAAGGCTGGACTTGGTCCATGTAGACTGCATGTGTTTAATTTGAAATTCTAATTTTAGGCAACTTCCCAGTTCTAAATCATAAGATACAGAACCCCATGGGTTTGTTAATTGTATGTAAATACTGAACTTAACTAATCTCTGTCATGAGAGTCTAAGGGTACTGTCACACTCTGCAACTTTCCAACGATCACGACCAGCGATACGACCTGGCCGTGATCGTTGGAAAGTCGTTGTGTGGTCGCTGGAGAGCTGTCACACAGACCGCTCTCCAGTGACCAACGATGCCGAAGGCCCCGGGTAACCAGGGTAAACATCGGGTTACTAAGCGCAGGGCCGCTTTTTGAAAGTGCATTTGAACAGCAAGGTGGCTTGTTGTTGAAGGGAAATAGAGAGAAAAAAAAATCTATAAATCTTCAGCATAGCGAGTGTGAGCGAGCTGAGTGTGACCTGAGCGTAAGTGTGGACGGCGGTAAGTGTGACTTGTGATTCAGTGAGGAGGTATTTGGAAGGCCTTTAACAAATACCTGTGTGAATTTGTGTGAGTTGCTGAATTGGGAGTAGCAATATTCACAAGGGGTTAACTTAGGGTGGGCGGTCATAATCAAGGGTTTATAAGGGACAGCTGTTTGGGGCTCAAGTCCTTTTTTAAAGTGCATTTGAACAGCAAGATGGCTTGTTGTTGAAGGGAAATAGAGAGAAAAAAAATAAATCTATAAATCTTCAGCATAGCGAGTGTGAGCAAGCTGAGTGTGACCTGAGCGTAAGGGTGGACGGCGGTAAGTGTGACTTGTGATTCAGTGACTTTGGAATCAGGGAGTTTCCAAGGGAGGAATTGCTGTCTGTTTTTTTTTGTTCTTGTTGTTTTTTTTTAATACTTTGTATTTATTTTTAATTAACGTTTGTGTGGTGCAATCCCCATTAGTAAATGTGCTCCACTATTGTTAATGCCATCCAGTGCACATCTTGCCACATGTATGCAGTCCTTGATCAGCTGGTCGAGGGTGCATACTGCTGTGCGAGATGTGAACACATTGTGCTTTTGGAAGCCCAGATTCTGGATCTAAATGTGCAGCTGGCAACACTGAGATCCATAGACAATATGGAGGAGTCTTCTGCTCACTGAGCAGACGCTCAATGGGATAGATGAGGGGGGGAAGGTAGGATGGAGCTGCAGGACAGTGAGGCAGTTAGCTGGGTGACAGATAGAAGGTGGGGTAGAGGGAAGAGTGCCAGGGAGGCTAGTCCTGATCTGACACACCCCAATAAGTTTGCTAAGCTGGCAGATGAGGGGGGTGCCAGTACAGGGGTAGCACTGCTGCAGCCAGGCATGTCCTCTGAAAGCCGGAGGAGTGACTGCTCCAGTAAGGAGGGAAATAGGAGAGCAGGGCAGGCCAGACAGGTGCTGGTAGTGGGGGACTCAATTATTAGGGGAACAGATAGGGCAATCTGTCACAAAGACAGGGATCGTCGGACGGTGTGCTGCCTACCTGGCGCTCGAGTCCGACACATCGCTGATCGGGTTGACAGGTTATTGGGAGGGGCTGGTGAGGACCCAGCGGTCATGGTGCACATTGGCACAAATGACAAAGTTAGAGGTAGGTGGAAGGTCCTTAAAGATGATTTCAGGGAATTAGGCTGCAAGCTGAAAGCAAGGACCTCCAACGTGGTATTTTCCGAAATACTGCCTGTACCACGTGCCACGCCAGAGAGGCAACAGGAGATTAGGGAGGTTAATAAGTGGGTCAAGAATTGGTGTAGGAAGGAGGGGTTTGGGTTCCTGCAGAACTGGGCCGACTTCTCAGTTGGCTACAGGCTCTACGCTAGGGACGGGCTGCACCTCAATGGGGAAGGTGCAGCTGTGCTGGGGGAGAAAATGGCTAGAAGGTTGGAGGAGTGTTTAAACTAGGGATTGGGGGGAGGGTATTCATTTTATAGGAGGGGAAGATAGTGCAGATAGAGACCTGGGCACAAATACGGAAGTTGGGGGTGGCAGTGGCATGGGGGTGGGGTTAGAAAAGTTAATAATTTAAGAAAGAATAGAGGTAGAGAGGAACATCAAGTGCATGTATACTAATGCCAGAAGCCTCGCCAACAAAATGGACGAATTAGAACTAATGTTGTTGGAGCATAATTATGACATGGTGGGGATATCTGAGACATGGCTGGATGAGAGCCATGACTGGCCTGTTAACTTGCAGGGCTATAGCCTTTTCAGAAATGACAGTACAGATAAGCGAGGGGGTGGGGTGTGTAAAATCGTCCTTAAAACCCATCCTGCGTGATAATATAGGTGAATTTAATGAAAATGTAGAGTCCCTGTGGGTGGAGATAAGGGGAGGGGGGAAAAATAATAAATTACTGATAGGGGTTTGTTATAAATCTCCAAAAATAATGGAATCAATGGAGAATATCCTCGTAAAGCAAATAGATGAAGCTGCGACTCAAGGAGAAGTCATTATTATGGGGGACTTCAACTACCCTGAAATAGATTGGGGACCAGAAACCTGCAGTTCCAGCAAAGGTAATCGTTTTTTGACAACTATGAGAGACAATTACCTTTCACAACTGGTTCAGGACATAACAAGAAGGGGGGCACTGCTAGACCTAATATTAACCAACAGGCCAGACCACATATCAAATATAAGGGTTGGGGGTCTCTTGGGGAATAGTGATCACAAAATAATAAATTTTCATGTATCCTTTAATAAGATGTGTAGTAGAGGGGTGACAAGGACACTAAACTTCAGGAGGGCAAATTTCCAACGGATGAGAGATGATCTTGGTGCAATTAACTGGGACAATATCCTGAGACATAAATATACACAAAGAAAATGGGAGACATTTATTAGCATCCTGGATAGGACCTGTGCACAGTATATACCGTATGGAATAAACATACTAGAAATAGGAGGAAACCAATATGGCTAAATAGAGCTGTAAGGGGCGCAATAAGGGACAAAAAGAAAGCATTTAGAGAATTAAAGGAAGTAGGTAGTGAGGAGGCATTAAATACAAAAAAATAAATAAATTCTGTAAAAAGCAAATCAAGGCAGCAAAGATTGAGACAGAGAGACTCATTGCCAGAGAGAGTAAAAATAATCCCAAAATATTCTTTAACTACATAAATAGTAAGAAACTAAAAAAAATATAGTGTTGGCCCCCTTAAAAATAGTCTGGGTGAAATGGTGGATCGGGATAAAGCCAATATGCTAAATAACTTTTTTTCATCAGTATTTACAAAAGAAAATCCCATGGCAGACAAAATGACTAGTGATAAAAATTCCTAATTAAATGTCACCTGCTTAACCCAGCAGGAAGTACGGCGGCGTCTAAAAATCACTAAAATTGACAAATCTCCGGGCCCGGATGGGATATACCCTCGAGTACTGCAGGAATTAAGCACAGTCATTGATAGACCATTATTTTTAATCTTTATAGTCTCCATAATAACAGGGTCTGTACCACAGGACTGGCGGCAAATGTGGTGCCAATATTCAAAAAGGGGACACAAACTGAACTCGTTAATTATAGGCCAGTGAGCTTAACCTCTACTGTGGGTAAAATCCTGGAGGGCATTCTAAGAGATGCTATACTGGAGTATCTGAAGAGGAATAACCTCAGGACCCAGTATCAGCACGGGTTTACTAGGGACCGTTCATGTCACACAAATTTGATCAGCTTCTATGAAGAGGTAAGTTCCAGACTGGACCAAGGGAACCCAGTGGATGTAGTGTATATGGACTTTTCAAAAGCTTTTGATATGGTGCCACACAAAAGGTTGATACATAAAATGAGAATAATGGGGATAGGGGAAAATATGTGTAAGTGGGTTGAGAGCTGGCTCAGGGATAGGAAACAAAGGGTGGTTATTACTGAAGCACACTCGGACTGGGTCACGGTTAGCAGTGCGGTACCACAGGGGTCAGTATTGGGCCCTCTTCTTTTTAACATATTTATTAATGATCTTGTAGGGGGCATTCAGAGTAGAATTTCAATATTTGCAGATGACACTAAACTCTGCAGGGTAATCAATACAGGGGAGGACAATTTTATATTACAGGATGATTTATGTAAACTAGAAGCTTGGGCTGATAAATGGCAAATGAGCTTTAATGGGGATAAACGTAAGGTCATGCACTTGGGTAGAAGTAATAAGATGTATAACTATGTGCTTAATTCTAAAACTCTGGGCAAAACCGTCAATGAAAAAGACCTGGGTGTATGGGTGGATGACAGACTCATATTCAGTGGCCAGTGTCAGGCAGCTGCTACAAAGGCAAATAAAATAATGGGATGCATTAAAAGAGGCATAAATGCTCATGAGGAGAACATAATTTTACCTCTATACAAGTCACTAGTTCGACCACACTTAGAATACTGTGCACAGTTCTGGTCTCCGGTGTATAAGAAAGACATAGCTGAACTGGAGCGGGTGCAGAGAAGAGCGACCAAGTTTATTAGAAGGTTAGATAGGTTATTACACTTGGGGCTATTTAGTTTGGAAAAACGAAGACTAAGGGGTGATCTTATTTTAATGTATACATATATGAGGGGACAGTACAAAGACCTTTCTGATGATCTTTTTAATCATAGACCTGAGACAGGGACAAGGGAGCATCCTCTACGTCTGGAGGAAAAAAAGGTTTAAGCATAATAGCAGATGTGGATTCTTTACTGTAAGAGCAGTGAGACTATGGAACTCTCTGCCGTATGATGTTGTAATGAGTGATTCATTACTTAAATTTAAGAGGGGACTGGAAACCTTTCTGGAAAAGTATAATGTTACAGGGTATATACACTAGATTCCTTGATAGGGCGTTGATCCAGGGAACTAGTCTGATTGCCGTATGTGGAGTCGGGAAGGAATTTTTTTCCCCAAGGTGGAGCTAACTTTTTTTCTTGGGTTTTTTTTGCCTTCCTCTGGATCAACATGTTAGGGCATGTTAGGTTAGGCTATGGGTTGAACTAGATGGACTTAAAGTCTTCCTTCAACCTTAATAACTATGTAACGAAATTATGCAGGTATGAACACACTGTACATGTACAGGTACCTCAGTTTTTGCATGTCTTAGTCATGTTTCTCTGGTCTTATATAGTGATTTACACTATGCATTAACTCTAGCTTCACCCTGCCCATGAAATGGCCACCTTTCAAGGTTGGATGAAACTGATATATCATGGAGTCATCAGACGAGGGACCATAAACCCCTAGAATATAAAAGCCACAAAGATTTAGATCAAAGTACCACAATCAGAGTTTCAGTAAACCTTAATGTTTTACAATGACAAACAGCAAACATATAGAGTCTTAGAACTGTTTGTGATGTGAATAAACAAACATTTCTCAAGATTGTGTAACTATGAGCATTGTCTGTCACATCTGTAAATGTTTTAGTAGAAATGCAGCTATGCAATTCTCTGAATGCATTAGGTAAACAGTATTTTACAAAATATAAATTGAAAAATGTGGGGGCCGAGGGCCCAGTCAGCTCACCAACAGACCACAGGAGCACGTGAACCCGTCCTGACCCAGACGCAGCAACAGCTGAATACGTAAGAAATGTGAAGATTGTTCCAGCTGCTTTCCGATTAAAAATCCTTTATTGATCCATATCCTTAAAAATCATCCCTGCACAGAAGGGAATGTGAACAGCGACAAAAACCTGCTAATAGCTACGCGTTTCGATCTAAAAGATCTTCATCAAGGCAGTATTTTAATCTGGATTCCAAATCGCCATTTGAAAATTTGCCATTTGCACATTTGATGAAGCCAAAGTTCTTGCTCTCAAGGAGAGAAAGTAATATAGTGGACAAAGACATATTTGTAATGAACTACAGAGCCAAACTAACATCATTGCTTTATAAAATTTATATGAAGTGTATTGTGCCCAATGTGAGCAACCAGGCAACACAAAAATGAGCTTTTTAAGTGAGCTATTTAAAGTACACAAATGTTATGCAGTCTTTACCAACAAGGATGTGGTTTCAACAATGTGGTACTACTACGACGAAGACGAAGACGAAGACGAAGACGAAGAAGAAGAAGAAGAAGAAGAAGAAGAAGAAGAAGAAGAAGAAGAAGAAGAATAAACTATTGCCATCACAGCCCCCTTTGGCCAAAATTCACCGGCCTATAACAGTACAAAGCACGTTCACCCTGGTCATCTAGTGTCAGGTAAAGAAGAGGCATTGCAGGAGACAGAGTTAAGAAGTAGGCCCAATGTAGGGGTGTGGGTCTCTGAGACTTGTGATGGAGTGCATGGCCTGACAAACATTTGCTCATGGGGGTAAATTTTTCAATAATATTTCATGGGGATAATACATACAATTGGCAAAAAATTGACTGTCTGTAGCAGCATGGAATACATGAACCCTGGTGATGTAGTGTTGGAAAATGATGAGAGGTGGAGGATGGCCTCATAAAAACCCAGGCCCAATTGAAAGGAGCGTTCCTCCTACATTTGTAATGCCCATACACTAAGTGCCTATGGGCTGACAAACATTTCCCCAAGGGGGATACATTGATTAAAAACATACTATGGCCATCCAAGACACCCTTGCCCAAAAATTGGACTGTCTGTAGCAGCACGGAACACAAGAACCCTGGTGATCTAGTGGTGGAAAATGATGAGAGGTGAGGAAGGCCTCATTAAAAAGTAGGCCCGATGTAAAGGAGCAGGTCTCCTAGACTTGTAATGCTCATACACTAAGTGCATGGGCTGACAAACACTTCCCCATGTGGGGAGCAATTTAAAAAAAATGTTTACGGGCATCATAAATACCTTGCAAAACTGTAAAGTGGTTTATTACACAGTTGCTGCTGGGAAGGTGCAGGTTTTTAGTAAAAATAAGGCAGACAATTCGTTGGATGAAGTGATCAGGTAAAGGGGCATAGTGATGACAGAAATGTGAACGTATATGATTAATAACAGCGGTGGCTATGGGAAGTATGAGATCCAGGACACAGCCTACAATGATTAGTCGTTTGGCCACCACAAACTACCAGAATGTGTTTCATGGATGTCAGAAGATCGGTGTAACAGATGCGCGTGTTAGACTCGGCCTAAAAAATGCCTGTCAAAAATATGTTGCCAAAGACGCACAAGTGTTGGAAATTGACAGTTAAAGGACAAAGTGCAACATGTTCGTGAGATGCTGAATTAGAGAAAGCAGATCAGTGTTGGAGGAAAACCAAACAAACTGATGGATGCTTGTGAAAAACTAAGTTTAAAGCGGAGTGCACCGTCCGGAACTATAAACACACCCGTGGCACAAGCTTCTTCATCTTCACCTATACATATTACCAATAATATCCAAATATCACAGTCAAAAATTATTTGTTCTATCTAGTGTAACTAGTGTAATTAAAGGAATACCACTAAACACAGATAACCAAGACCCCAGGAAACACCAGATTTCCTCTTTACAAGATGTGTGAAAACAATTTTCGGTGACTACCTCTTGAAGCTCATCAAGAGAATGCCAAGAGTGTGCAAATCAGTCATCAAAGCAAAAGGTAGCTACTTTGAAGAACCTAGAATATAAAACATTTTCAGTTGCTTCACACTTTTTTGTTAAGTATATAATTCCACATGTGTTAATTCATAGTTTTGATGCCTTCAGTGTGAATGTACAATTTTCATAGTCATGAAAATACAGAAACATCTTTAAGTGAGAAGGTGTGTCCAAACTTTTGGTCTATACAGTATTTTGAAAGAGAGGGCAGAGTCGAGGATCACCCCGAGGCCACGAACATGCAGGACTATTGATACCGGTGCGCCGTCCCGGCATTACACAGGCACGTGTCCTACAACATTACCCGTGCCCTCCACAATACTGTTATTGGGAAATTCCACCTAACCACAGACACGTGGACAAGTGCTTGTGGTCTGGGATGGTACATCTCACTAACAGCACATTGGGTTAACATAGTGGAAGCCGGGACCCAGTCCTACCTTGGGATGGTGCACGTCCTCCCAACCCCGAGTATTGTGGGCCCTACGTCAATCTGGGTTGCCACCAAAGTCTACAGCTCCTGCACCTCCTCCTCCTTCGTGTCCTCTTCAGCCTCCATCTCCGAAAGCAACACATCAGTCACAAGCTGGAAGCACTGCAGCACTGCCTCAGGCAAGCGGCTGTGCTGAAGCTAATATGATTAGGTGACAAAGCGAACAATGATGAACAGTTGTGGACAGCTCTGAAAGAGCAGGCAGATCTTTGGCTGACACGACTGAACCTACAGCCAGACATGGTCGTGTGTGACAATGGCTGGAACCTGGCGGCTGCTCTTTGTCGAGGCGAGCTCACACACGTGCCATGATTGGCCCATGTACTTAACCTCATTGTTCAACGCTTTCAGAAAAGTGACACGGAGGTGCCAGATCTGCTAGGAAAAGTACGAGGCTCTGCGTACCCATTTTATTAAGTCAGTTAGAGCTTCATCCGCGCTTGCCGTGCTTCTGCAGCGCTTGCAACTTCTGGCTCACCGACTGGTGTGTGATGTCCTCCCCATGCATTGGAACTCTACACTGCATATTTTGGAAAGGATTTGTGAGCAGAAGAGGGCAGTTGTTGACTACCAGCATCAACAAGGCCGTCGGTATTCAGCTCTGACTTCACACATAAGATCTCAGGAGTGGACATGGATGTCAGACATATGTACCATCCTATAAAACTTAGAGGAATTCACCAAGATGGTGAGCAGCAATGACGACATAATTAACATCTCCATCCTGCTTCTCTATGTTCCAATATTAATATTATAGTTATTTATATAACAACATCATATTTACAGTTTCAAACACAACAGTCCTAAGTAACAACGATAACAATAATACAATAATTAAACAAATAAAACAACCCTGCTCGTGACAGCTTACAATCTGCACTAAGTAAAAATTATAATAATAATTAAAGCCCCAAAAAAGATCCTGCTCGTGACAACTTACAATCCTTACAATCTACAATGTGGTGGGGGAGATAAAAACTACAGGGGAATGTATTTACAGTGATGTATTTACAATGATATTACTGAGGTTTGTCATAAGTTGTGGAGGCCTGAGGACAAGGAGGAGAGCATGGTCAGTTGTTCTCTTGGTGAGGACACAGAAGTATCGACTGTTAGCAGTCTTGCACGCATGGCTGAGTTTATGTTATGCTGCCTTTCCCTTCACCCCAGCGTTCTCAAAATTTTGGGTGACAGGCAATACTGATTGTTGTTGACACATCTAGACCCACGCTAGGAGAACCTTATATATCTTATTCCAGAGGCAGAGAGGTGTAGTACAATGTTGGAGGAACATAGGGCCCTTCTTATTGAATTATTTAAAATATTCCCATTTGAAAACGCCGGCAGAAGAGGTCACAGTTCGTATGCCAAGTAAAGAGAACAGATGAGAGAGACACAACTCCAATCCAGCAGAGGAAGTGGAACACTGGCAAAGTTAGGGGAGAATTTTCTCAGACCCTCCCATTGCCCTGGCAGTGAGGCATGGTGGACTCACAAGGAGTGCAAAATTTGGAAAAATGCAGAGGGAGTACCTTGCTGACCGTACCAACATCCTCTGTGCCCTTTAATTTTTGCTTAGCAAAGCTAAACACGGAGCCTGAACTACCTCTCTCTGCTGTGCACGTGCGCTGTACTCACGTTCATGGAGCGCACTGTGCCTCGCTCTCTGGCAGTCACTGGGCACATGGCTCCTCGCTTTATGACAGTACCGCTTTTATTGGCGGGAAAAATGCCTTCATAATACAGAGACAGAGTACAACACCGCTCAAGTGTTCACACTCTGCTCCTCAGACTTTCTATGTGCTCAGCGACTGCCTCTAGGCAGAAGATGATGATGGTGATAGTAGTAGTTGGAGTATTTAAGACAGTCATGAAGCAGCCATAAGAACTTGAAAGATTAGTATTTTTCAAGAAATATCACACTGTTCCATATGTGGCCTGTAATTTTAATTTTTTTAATGCAAAATAGTTCTGCATATAATTAGAGTAACATACAGCAAGAAAAGTTGGAAACAGGCCTACAAAGCTCAAAGTTGGAGCACACAGATATATGAGGCCTGTCACGGAAATACCACACTGCCAAATATGTGGCCTGTATTTTCTTTCAGGCAAAATACTGCTGTATATAATTAGAGTATCAGACAATAAAAACAGTTGAAAAACAGCCTAAAATGCCTAAACTTGGAGCACGCAGATATATGAGGCCTGTCACGGAAATACCACACTGCCAAATATGTGGACTGTATTTTTATTTTAATGCAAAAGAGTGCTGTATATTAGTTGAGTAACAGACAGGAAAAAAGTTGGAAAGCGGCTTACAATGCCCAGACTTGGAGCACACAGATATATGATGCCTGTCACGGAAATACCAAACTGCCAAATATGTGGTCTGTATTTTCTTTAAGGCAAAATACTGCTATATATAATTAGAGTAACAGACCTCAAAAACAGTTGAAAATGGCCTTAAATGCCCAAACTTGGAGCTCACAGATATAGGAGGCCTTTTTTGGTGAATTTAACCCCCCCCCCAAAAAAAAAAAAAAATTGGCACAAGGCTAGCACACACAACTATGCTACGTATGCCTGACAAACTATGATTTTTAAACAGGCCTCAGTCTGACAGAACAGACTGTATATTTTTTTTTTGGGGGGTGAATTTTTTTGAAAAAAAAATGCAACTAGGTATATAGTAAAGAAGCTGCAGCAGCAGCAGACCGTTATGGAGCTTTGGGAGGGATGCAGTGGGAGCAATGTACACACATACAGTGCCTGCAGCCCTTGCACTGATGTGGATATGCCGTGCCCTGCCTACCTAGCGCTGCAATATCGGGACCCACGAATTAGCCCTAAAAAGGACAGTTGGTGTCTCTGGAGTTGTGGATTTAAAAGTTGCAGACCTACACTAACTATAAAAACCATGATTCTGACCCTATCTCGGCAGTAGCTCTCCCTACTCTCGCTGAATCCAGAGCTGAATGCGGCGAGCAGGCCGGCGCCAGGTCTCTTATACTCGCGATGATGCTGTGCAGCCAAGTTAGTCAATGCACGACCACAACAAAGATGGCTGCGGCATTTCATGGCCTAGCAGACAATCCCTGCAGCATGATTGGGTCTCTAAAGTCCACCAAAAATGCGGACCTCACTTCATGCTGAGTAATCCTGGAAATGCTTGATGTTTGCCGATTAGCCCGAGCATAGTGATACTTGGGTGAGTAACGAGTAGTGATAATGATAAAGCATTGTTTTTTGCCTTTTTTTACGGTGTTGACTGAAGGGGTTAACTATTGGGACAGTTTTATAGGTCGGGTCCTTACAGACGCGACAATACTAAATATGTGTACTTTTATTGTTTGTTTTTTTTACTTAAAGAAACATATTTATTGGAACAATATTTATTTCATTTTTTCTTTACAAAAAACATTTTTAAACATGATTTTTTTTTAAGGCTGGTTTCACACTTGCGTTTTGATCTGCAGCGTTTAAAAAAAACCGCATGTGGTGAAAAAACGCATGTAAACGCGGCAAAACACTGCCTTTTTTAGACGCATGCGTTTTTGCATGCAGAAAAAAAAACACAGCGTTTTGCGGCGTTTACATGCATTTTTTCCTGCGATTGCGTTTTTTAAACGCTTGCTGAGAAGTGTGTGACAGCTGCCAATCATCAAAATCAACTAGAAAACCCACTAAAAACAGAAATAGCTAGGGTTAGGATCCCTAGTAACCCTAGGGATCCTAACCCTAACCCTAGGGATCCTAACCCTAGGGATCCTAACCCTAACCCTAGGGATCCTAACCCTAACCCTAGGGATCCTAACCCTAAGGGTTAGGATCGTAACCCTAACCCTAAGGGTTAGGATCCCCAGGGTTAGGGTTAGGGTTAGGATCCCTAGGGTTACTAGGGATCCTAACCTTAGGGTTAGGATCCCTAGTAACCCTAGGGTTAGGGTTTTCTTGCTTTTTCTTGTTTTTTCTTGTGTTTTTCTATAAAAATGCATGCGTTTTTAACGCAAGCAAACGCATGTGCTTAAAAACGCATGCGTTTACATAGACAGCAATGCATTTTTTTGCCGCGAATAAACGCATGCGTTTTATTGCAGCAAAAAACACAGCTAAAAATTACTACAGGTTGCATTCCTGCAAATGAACGCACGCGTCAAAAAACTCATGCATTGGCGAAAACTCGTCAAAACGCACGCTAAAAACACATGCATTTTTTATGTTAAATATAGAAAAAAAGCATGCGTTTTTTAGCGCTAAAACGCTGCAGATCAAAACGCAAGTGTGAAACCGGCCTAACATTTTTACTTAGTCCCGTGGTGGGACATCACTATACATTGTCAGATCGATGATCTGACACTGTGCACAGCACTGTGTCAGATCAGTGATCTTTCAGGCATTGCTGGAGGCTTGCCGGCGCCTGTTCTCAGCAAGCACCGGCCAGCTACCTCCCTGCAGGACCGGGAAGAACTCCACGGCCACCTAGGATCCAGGACTGCAGGGAGGAGGTAAGATCACATGGCGTTGTTCTGAGGGTCTCAGGGAAGCACGAAGGGAGCCCCCTCCCTGCGTGATGCTTCCCTATGCTGCCGGAACACTGCTATCTTGTTTGATCGCAGTGTTTCGGGGGTTAATGCACCAGGAGCTGTCCGTGCCCGCTCCTGGCACATAGTGCCGGATGTCAGCTGTGATAATTAGCTGACACCTGGCCGCGCTCCCCCCGTGATCGCAGCTGATCGCGTTGGACATACTTTTCTGTCCATGGGAATTAGGGCACGAGTCACATGGACGGAATAGTACGTCTGATGGCAGAAAGGGAGTAAAGGTGCCAGCCACCTCTGCAATGGATCTTGTCTTCAGCCTCTTGATAATCTTGGCTTTGGTCGCAGGGTGGATTCTTGGCACATTGTCAGAGCTCAAGTTGCAATTCAAGTGAAGGTCTGGGTTGCTGGGTTTCTTTATATACACACACTAATTAAACGATCATTTACTGAGCACAGGTGAGGATGTAAACTAGGATTGGGTGCATTATATGACCAGGCGACTAAACTTTTGTCTTGCCAAAATCTGACCATTCTGTGTCCATTAAATGATCAATATTTCTGCATTGATGACAATTTATTTTCTTAACCTAAACCACATTTCAGAGGGTTTCAGCTTTCAAAAGAATAATTTATACAACCAATGGATGAATTTAATGTCAGGATATAAGCTTTTATTTACATAACATGGATAAGCGACATAACTTCTGTCAGGGAGTGTATAGTGGCATTGTAGAAGGATTGAGGAAGCAAGTGTCTTGTAAGTGCTCCAGAAAGGGTTTGCAAGAGAATCGGGCCTATTTGATCTATATATTTTTTGTATAGTTCTATGGGCATGCCATCAGGCCTGTTAGCCTTCCCATTAGAGAGAGACATAATTGCTTCCCATATTTCTTCCAAGGTGATACTCCTATCCAAGAACACCTGGTCTTAAAGGGAACCTGTAACCCCCAAAATCGATGGTGAGGTAAGCTCACCATCATCAGGGGCTTATCTACAGCATTCTGGTGCATCGAGTGGCTGGTGTATAACAGGAAAACTCTTTCTTGAGTGGATGTTGCTGCCTCCACAAATCAATCCAGCCCATTTCCGTTATGAAAGTATGTAAGGCAGTGGTCTCCGGATCACCAGGCCTAGACTTTGCAGCGCACAGTCTATCCAAATGTACATCAAGAACCATATTAAAATCTCCCATACATAACATCTTGGCATCAGGTTACTGTGATACGAAAATTACTGCCTGCTGGAGCGCATCCACTTTAGCTGGTGGTGGGTTGTAAATCTTAAGTAGCACATAAGGCACCAAATCTATATGTGTATATAAAAATAATTCTACCCTCCATGTCTCTGACCGCTTGAACCGACCATGTCAGTGACTTATGCACAATGTTGACTACACCTCTAGAATAGGAAGCACTGTATTGTGTGGCATGTTTTTGCCATTGTATCCAAGGTTTATTCATTCTGGATATAGTGTCTAGTGTTAAGTGGGTCTCCTGAAGGCATATTATCTGTGCCTGCGATTTACATATCTGGGAAAAAAACATATTCCGTTTCCTGCCATTTCCCAACCCTCTAATGTTCCATGAAAGAAGGTTAAGTGATGCCATATAGTCTCCATATAAAATTTTGATATAGGATACTATTTCCTTCAAGAGTGCTTAAATATATCGTTTGCAGACTGCACTTGGACGATGGAGTATAAGTGCAATGCTCATATTCAACTGAAATTACAATTATATCAAGAACCATTGACTAATAATAGCCATACAAATACAACTGGGGATGACTATAAACTTCCCAAAACTTAAGTATAGGCATAGATAGAAATTCTTATATTCTTGTCTATCCAAACCACTAACAACAACAACAAATTATATATATATATATATATATATATATATATATATATATATATATATATATATATATATATATATATATATATATATATATATATATATATATATATATATATATATATATATATATATATATATATATACATACACACACGTATTCAAAAAAAGAGGCAGCAATCCATTTCTTCAGTGAAAATGTGGAAGGTTTAATCAACCCACTGTTCTGGGCGACGTTTCGGCTTGAGAAAGGCTCAGATGGAGTGCTGCCTCTTTTGAATACATATGAATTTGGTGCAATCGTTGGACTGGTTGCCTGGGGCCATGCACACGAAGATAAGTAAAAGTGTTGTGCTGTTCCATTTTTATATATATATATATATATATATATATATATATATATATATATATATATATATATATATATATATATATATATATATATATATATATATACATACACACACATACACTCACCGGCCACTTTATTAGGTACACCTGTCCAACTTCTTGTTAACACTTAATTTCTAATCAGCCAATCACATGGCGGCAACTCAGTGCATTTAGGCATGTAGACATGGTCAAGACAATCTCCTGCAGTTCAAACCGAGCATCAGTATGGGGAAGAAAGGTGATTTGAGTGCCTTTGAACGTGGCATGGTTGTTGGTCAGAATTTGGCGTAAACAACATGAAAGCATGGATCCATCCTGCCTTGTATGGAGCATCTTTGGGATGTGCAGCCGACAAATCTGCGGCAACTGTGTGATGCCATCATGTCAATATGGACCAAAATCTCTGAGGAATGCTTCCAGCACCTTGTTGAATCTATGCCACGAAGAATTGAGGCAGTTCTGAAGGCAAAAGGGGGTCCAACCCGTTACTAGCATGGTGTACCTAATAAAGTGGCCTGTGAGTGTGTATATATATATATATATATATATATATATATATATATATATATAATTATATAATAGTTCTTCACAAGGGCTACTACAAAACTATTGGTCTGACAATCCGGGTTTTGATGAACCCAAAGAGTAACCAAGTCTTCAGGCCAGGGACTAAGGTGCAGGCACCCGCAGAGATGTGTACCTCGCCACCATCCCATTTTGGATCTTTGATAATCTCCATCAGCCTTTTCCGAAAGCACTAACATGGGGGTATATACACTACTGCCTTTCCTCCTAGCTAACCAACTCAGGGGAAGTAAAACATCTTTTCGTTAACCAATATAAGGTTGCCTGGTTAGGAAACCACTCAGAAGTTTTGTTCCCCCCCCCAAAAAAAAAAAAAAAAAACAAAACCCTAGCTAGGCTTGTGCTTTATGACATCAGTTAAATCAAACTACCAAGTTGTTTGAGGTGTAGAAACATTCACGTTATAAATGAGCTTTTTAGACCATGTGTGTAAACCTGTTTTGATATCATTTTTTTGCACAGACTAAGACTTTTATACATAAGCATACAAGAAGCATGAATTATGCAGTTTAAAGTGGATGCATTGCTACAAACTATTCATTCGTAATTTAATTAAAACACAAACATTTAATCAATAATACAAAGATACATAATAGTTGTATAATTAGTTAGTATGAATTTACAAAAATGTGATTAATACATAACTGTTTTTTACACTAGTATTGATTTTTATTAATTCCCAAGATTGATATAAAACTTTTTTACACTAGTGTTGTTCTTTATTAATTCCCAAACATATAATAAAAAATACTAAATGAGCTCAGCTTCAGATGGCTTTTTCAGATGGTCCATATAATAGAGACAATACAAATAACTTCCTAAGGTGCAGTTAATTTACCTTAAAATTATAAGGTGGTCCACGTTGCCATGGAAACATTGAGATTTCCAGGTATTGCAGTCACAGAATTGATGCTAACATGTTGCCACATTAGAGGCATCTGAAGCTTATATGATTGGATACTTGGATACTTTCACTATGCAATAATATATTTTATTCACACACAACATATATGTCATACAATACAAACACACAAATGCCCGCAAACGATGGAAACATTATGTAATTATTAATGCAATAAAGGACACTTTTAATTTACACTTACCTGTCCAAGCATTTGTACAAATGATGTATAAACTGTTACCTGAGACAAAAATAAATTATGTTAGATATTAGAAAATCTAGCAATTTTCAAACTTTAAATGTTTATGCACTTAAATCAAATAGCTATGCCACACAAATTAGTTAACCCATTTAAGACCTTAGATGTATCTATTCCATTTCAGAGTAATTACCTCAAAGTGACACACTAGTCAGAATTATGATACAGAAAAGATAAATATCTTTGTACCATGTTAGCCAGTACATCAAAAAATATTTAGAAAAGTATTAACCACTGAGGACTCTCAAATCTAGTAAGAATTGTAAATTCGGACTGGTCATGAAGGTACAAACAGCCTTGGGTGGTAAAGACTGTAATAAGCCGGATTACTCACCGGTAATGGTCTTTTAGTGAGTCCACGACAGCACCCCACTGGAGAGAGGGATCCGCCCCGCAGGAACAGGAAACCTACAGAGAAATAAAAGGGGGCGGTCCGCCTCTCCTCCTCGGTTTTGATTTCAGAGTACCCGGAGGACCGCTACCGCCAGTATTAGGCAAATATCATTTATTTCATTTTTCAAACTTATTTGCTTATGATTAAAATAATTTTTACTTAATAGTATGTACTATATTAATGTAGGGAGGGATGTAAGAGGGTGCTGTCGTGGACTCACTAAAAGAGCATTACCGGTGAGTAATCCGGCTTTTTAATCCTCGCCACGACAGCACCCCACTGGAGATCTTTCAGAGACCATCACCTAGGGGGGGGGGACCACCGTGCTGAGGACAGTCCTGCCAAAGTCTAGGTCAGAAGTTGACGATAGGTCAAGCCTATAGTGGTTATAGAATGTAGAAGGATTTGACCAAGTGGCCGCCTTACATATAGTTTCAATTGGGACCTCTCCCCTTTCTGCCCAGGAGGATGCCATCGCTCTGGTAGAGTGCGCTGTTATGCCTTATGGAGGGTTTTCTTTTCTCGCGGAATAAGCCAGTCTGATAGACTCTCTGATTCACCGGGATAAAGTGCTTTTTGTTACTCCATGACCCTTTTTGTGACCCTGGAAAGAAATAAACAGAGGCCTACACTGTCGCCAGCTGCTGGTCCTTTCAATGTACTTTAACACTACTTTTTTAACATCTAGAGTGTGGTACTTCTGTTCTTCAGGAGTGGAGGGATTACTGAAGAAAGTGGGCAAGATTATTTCTTGTGACCTATGGAATTTCTTTGCTACTTTGGTAACGTAGGAAGGGTCAGGTTTAAGAATTAACTTATCCTGAAAAGTTAACAAAAAAGGTGGATCTATAGAGAGTGCTTGGATGTCACTGATTCTCCTAGCTGAAGTCAGTGCTACCAAGAGGACCGTTTTTAGTGATAGGCTTTTGATGGGTATTGAATCTATTGGCTCAAATGAAGAGTCTGTTAGGGCTTGTAAAACTAAATTTAGATCCCAGGGTGGAATTCTAGGTATGTTAACAGGATTTATTCTTTCGCAGGCTGTGATAAATCGGGATACCCATCTATCTCCCACAATGTTATGGCCATAGAGGGCTACTAGTGCTGAAACATGAACCTTTAAGGTGTTTACAGTTAAACCTAGTTCTCTACCTTTTTAAAGAAATTCCAGGATAAATGTATGGAATTGTAGGAATTTCTTCCATATTCTCATTTAAGTTCTTGTGGTGGAAGGTTTTTTTTACTTTGGAGAAGTGTGTCAATCAATCCCTCCGAGAACCCCCTTAATTTTAGCATCTGCCTCTCAAATTCCAGGCCGTCAGATGGAGATTGTCCACCTGAGGGTGGAAAAACGGTCCCTGGAAGAGAAGATTGGGTGTCCAGGGAAGGACCCAAGGGTCTGAGACCGACATGGTTTGCAGCCACGAGAACCATGGTCTCTTGGGCCAGAATGGAGCTATCAGTATAACTCTCGCTCCTTCTCTGATTTTGCGTATGACCTGTGGTAGTAATATGATCGAAGGAAAGGCGTATGCCAGACTGAACTGCCAAGGGGCTTGGAGAGCGTCCAGAATGTCCGGATGATCCGCTGGAGATAAGGAGGCAAATCTTCAGACTTTTTTGTTTCTTCTCGTGGCAAAGAGATCTTTTTGAGGACGACCCCATAGGGACACTATGTCCTGAAAAATATGATGGTTTAGGCACCACTCCCCCTGTCTCAAGGTGTGTCGACTTAAGAAGTCTGCCTGCTGGTTGCTTTCCCCTCTTATGTGAAGCACAGTAAGGGATGTCAGGTGACTTTCCGCTAGATTCAAGATTTGTCCAGCAGAAGACATCAGAGTCTGTGATCGAGTGCCTCCTTGCCTGTTTAGATACGCCACTGTGGTGGTGTTGTCGGACAGGATTCTGACGTCTTTTCCTCGAAGCTGTGGGAGAAAATGGTATAAGGCGTATTTTACTGCATCTAGTTCTTTAAGGTTAGATGAGTTGTAGCGTTCTTCCATGTCCCATGACCCTTGGCAAAAATTATTTCCCATATGAGCGCCCCATCCATGAGGACTGGCATCAGTGTTTATGGTATGAGATGGCGTTATTACCCATGGAACACCACTCATTAAATGGTCTGAATCCAGCCACCACGTTAAGGAAGTTAAAACCTCCTGTGACAAGGTTATTTTTGCATTTAGGCAACCAAATAACCGTCTTTCTTCCTGTAAAATCTGGTGTTGCAGCATTTGGGTATGATACTGAGCTCATTTTACTGCAGGTATGCAAGAAATAAGGGATCCCAGCAACGACATAGCTTGCCTTAGGGATATACGTGGACTATTTATTGCAGATAGGACTTTGTGTCTGATAAGTAGTATCTTTACCTGAGGCAGAAGACTCTTTTGGGTTATGGAATCTAGATGGAAACCCAAGAATGCTTGACGGGAAAGTGGAGTAAGTCTGGATTTGTTGGTATTGATTATCCACCCTAGATCCTGTAGAGAGGAAATTGGGTGAGCCAAGCGGTCAGCACATTGAGTAACATAATTTCCTATGACTAAAAAGTCATCCAGGTAGGGCACAACTAATGTTTCTTTTTGGTGAAGATAGGCCATCACCTCTAGCATTATCTTGGTGAAGATCCTTGGCGCTGTAGAAAGGCCGAAGGGCATGACTGCGTACTGGAAATGACAAATCTTGCCTTTGATTGTCACTGCTACCCTGAAGAATTTTTGGTATCTGTCATGGATAGGGAGATGATAATAAGCATTTTTTAAATCAATGCCCCCCATCATACAGTTTGGAAAAAGGAGTTTTATAGTGGATCTAATGATTCCATCTTAAATGTATGGTTTTCAATAAAGGAATTGAGTTTTTTAAGGTTTATGATTGTCCTGAATGAACCGTCGGGTTTGGAAAACAGGAATAAGGGAGAGTAGAATCCCCTACCTTCCTGTCCTTCAGGAACCAGGACCAAAACCCGTTTTGATAACAGGGTTTGAATTTCAAGCTCCAGAGCCTGTTGTTGTGCAGGCGAGCTGAGGGATGTTATAATATATGATTCGTGGGGAACTCGAGATAATTGTAATTTAATTCCATCTCGGACGATATTTAAAACCCACAAACTAGTTGTTATCTTTTTCCACTGGGCGGCAAAATATTTCAATCTGCCGCCTACTGGTATATCCTCAGTATTTGTTCTCTTTTGGGGGGTTGGGTCTTCTAAACATGGTACCTCTTTGTTTTTCCTCTTTAGCAGTCCATGTTGCTGACCTATCCGTTTGCCTCCTTTTGCCAAACGGTCTCCTCTTAAAGGCTCTCCTGTAAAAGGGAATAGAGGAGTCAGGAAAAGCTTTTTTCCTGTCCTTTGCCTTTTTGAGTATTTCGTCTAAGGTCTTACCAAAGATGTAATTCACCATCACATGGGATTGCGCATATTTTAGTTTTTGATTGCGCGTGCCCTTTCCAGCTTTTCATCCATAGCGCTCGTCTTGCATTATTCACGAGGCCTACAGATCTTGCTGCCAAACGGAGAGCGTCAGCGGATGTGTCCGCCATAAAGGCCGCCGCTCCTCGTATTAAGGGGTTGGCCGCCCACAGTTTTTCTCTTGAAACCTTATTTTCAATTTGCTGGTCCAACTGGTCAATCCAAATGAGCATTGACCGGGCAGCGCAAGTGCTGGCTACAGTAGGTTTGAATATTCCTGTAGTCGCTTCCCAAGAACGCTTAAGGGATGATTCAGCCTTACGATCCAAAGGATCGACAAGTAGTCCCGCATCCTCTACAGGTAGAGTGGACTGTTTAGAGGTGAAGGCTACAGCTGCGTCAACCTTAGGGACCTTGGTCCATGTAAGAAGTTCCTCGTCACTTAACGGATATTTACGTTTTGACGCGGAGGACAAAAAAACTTCTTTGATCCTGCTTCTCCCACTCTCTTTTAATTAATGCTTTCACTGCTGGTAAAACTGGAAAACATCTCCTCTTTCTCCCTGCTAAACCCACAAACATTATGTCCTGCGTGGTTTGCGCACCCTTTGTTTCCTCACACCCCATGGTATTTCTAATCAATTTCACCAAATTGTACACACTGTCTAAGGGAAAACATGAGCGTCCCTCGATCTCTGATGAAGACGATGATGATGATGATGCTAGGGAGGCTTCTGAAAGCACGGATTGGTCACTTTCGGAGTCTGACACAGGTGTTGGTATTTTGGAGCTAATTTTATGCAGTTTTTCCTGGGCCATAGTTTTTAGTTCCTCCCTAATAATGGCACGTAAGTCCGTAATGGACACTGCTGCTCCCTGTGTCATCTCTTTGAAACAGTCTTTACAAAGTTTTTTGGGGTATGAGTCTGGAAGGGGCTGGTTACACAAGGCACATTCCTTATGTTTTTTTTTTTGTCGTCTTTTAGCCTAGTCATAACATAGCGAGAGAAGGAGAAAAGAGAGAGAGGAGGGAGACAACGTCAGCTTAATAGGCAGAGTTAAAAACTCACCCAGTGAAGCAATTCGTACCGGATCAGAAGGCCGACATCCTGTCCTGGATCCGTCGCTTTTACGAGCGGTCTCAGAGGATCCTCTGGTGTGATCTTTGGCAGATGGTACTGGATCTCCAACAGTGGGGTCCATGGCACCTGGGGATGACATCTCTGCATCGCCGGATGATAGTTGTCTGGCGGTTTAAATAGTGCACCTTTCCTTTTTTTTTTAGTGCAGCACTGCGCATGCGCGAAACCGCGCTTCCCCCTGCCGCTGATGCCGGCCAGGATGCCCCGGAAGTTCACTATGTATTTCCGGGCAATCTAAGATATGGCGGTCGGCGCATGCACGGTCCGGGATTCTGACGCCGGACCGCAACGGGAGCGCTGTCTCACTCACCCGACCTGCTGCCGCCGCGTGATGCAGATGATGCCGGGCGGCCCTCCTCGGACCCGGCCGTCTGCATGGTTACCCAGACGAGGAGGGAGCCATCTAGCGGAACTCCCCCGATGCTGCTTCTAGGCTGCAGCCCCTGCTGTTCCCACGGATACCGCACAGGCGGCATGCTTAGCCCAGGTATGCCTGTAGAAGTCCTGTCGTTCCTGCAGGAACAGGAAACCTAAACTGAGGAGGAGAGGCGGACCGCCCCCTTTTAATTCTCTGTAGGTTTCCTGTTCCTGCGGGGCGGATCCCTCTCTCCAGTGGGGTGCTGTCGTGGCGAGGAGTAAAAATTAACAATTTCCATGCATCAACTTAAGATGTTAGTGTTAACCCCTTTCTGACATCTGACGTCCTATCCCGTCGAGGTGGGGTGGGCCCGTATGACCACCGACGGGATAGTATGTCATACGTCATATGCGATCGGCCACGCTCATGGGGGGAGTGCGGCCGATCACGGCCGGGTGTCAGCTGACTATCGCAGCTGACATCCGGCACTATGTGCCAGGAGCGGTCACGGACCGCCCCCGGCACATTAACCCCTGGCACACTGCGATCAAACATGATCGCAGTGTACCGGCGGTACAGGGAAGCATCGCACAGGGAGGGGGCTCCCTGCGTACTTCCCTGAGACGATCGGTACAAGGTGATGTACTCACCTTGTACCGAGCGTCTCCTCCCTGCAGTCCCCGGATCCAAAATGGCCACAGGGCTGCATCCGGGTCCTGCAGGGAGTACTTCCGGGTCCACAACAGACAATGGTAAGCCTGCACGGCTGTATGTCAGATCGCTGATCGGGCAGAGTGCTGTGCAAACTGTCAGATCAGCAATCTGTGATGTCCCCCCTGGGACAAAGTAAAAAAAAAAAATTCCACGTGTAAAAAAAAATAAAAAAAAATCCTAAATAAAGAAAAAAAAAATATTATTCCCATAAATACATTTCTTTATCTAAAAACACAAAAAAAACAATAAAAGTACACATATTTAGTATCGCCGCGTCCATAATAACCCAACCTATAAAACTGTCTCACTAGTTAACCCCTTCAGTGAACAACGTAAGATAAAAAAAAAACGAGCCAAAAAACAACGCTTTAGTATCATACCGACGAACAAAAAGTGGAATAACACGCAATCAAAAAGACGGATATAAATAACCATGATACCGCTGAAAACGTCATCTTGTCCCGCAAAAAAAGAGCCGCCATAAAGCATCATAAGCAAAAAAATAAAAAAGTTATAGTCCTCAGAATAAAGCAATGCCAAAATAATTATTTTTTCTATAAAATAGCTTTTATCGTATAAAAGTGCCAAAACATAAAAAATTATATAAATGAGATATTGCTGTAATCGTACTGACCCAAAGAATAAAAGTGCTTTATCAATTTTACCAAACGTGGAACGGTATAAACGCCTTCCCAAAAATAAATTCATGAATAGCTGGTTTTTGGTCATTCTGCCTCACAAAAATCGGAATAAAAAGTGATCAAAAACTGTCACGTGTCCGAAAATGTTACCAATAAAAACGTCAACTCGTCCCGCAAAAAACAAGACCTCACATGACTCTGTGGACCAAAATATGGAAAAATTATAGGTCTCAAAATGTGGAGACACAAAAACTTTTTTGCTATAAAAAGTGCCTTTTAGTGTGTGACAGCTGCCAATCATAAAAATCCGATATAAAAAACGCTATAAAAGTAAATCAAACCCCCCTTCATCACCCCCTTAGTTAGGGAAAAATAATAAAAAAAACGTATTTATTTCCATTTTCCCATTAGGGCTAGGGTTAGGGTTAGGGCTAGGGTTAGGG
This sequence comes from Ranitomeya variabilis, assembly GCF_051348905.1. Taxonomy (NCBI): domain Eukaryota; kingdom Metazoa; phylum Chordata; class Amphibia; order Anura; family Dendrobatidae; genus Ranitomeya; species Ranitomeya variabilis. Next base: position 102,582,255 of record NC_135238.1, on the reverse strand, counting down.
ATAGGGTTGGAGCTAAAGTTAGGGTTAGGGTTGGGGCTAAAGTTAGGGTTAGGGTTGGGGCTAAAGTTAGGGTTAGGGTTGGGGCTAAAGTTAGGGTTGGGGCTAAAGTTAGGGTTAGGGTTTGGATTACATTTACGGTTGGGATTAGGGTTGGGATTAGAGTTAGGGGTGTGTCAGGGTTAGGGTTGTGGTTAGGGATACCGTTGGGATTAGGGGTGTGTTTGGATTAGGGTTTCAGGTAGAATTGGGGAGTTTCCACTGTTTAGGCACATCAGGGGCTCTCCAAACGCGACATGGCGTCCGGTCTCAATTCCAGCCAATTCTGCGTTGAAAAAGTAAAACAGTGCTCCTTCCCATCTGAGCTCTCCCGTGCGCCCAAACAGGGGTTTACCCCAACATATGGGGTATCAACGTACTCGGGACAAATTGGACAACAACTTTTGGGGTCGAAGTTCTCTAGTTATCCTTGGGAAAATAAAAATTTGGGGGGCTAAATATCATTTTTTTGGGAAAAAAAAGATTTTTTATTTTCACGGCTCTGCGTTGTAAACTGTAGTGAAACACTTGGGGGTTCAAAGTTTTCACAACACATCTAGATAAGTTCCTTGGGAGGTCTAGTTTCCAATATGTGGTCACTTGAGGGGCGTTTCCACTGTTTGGGTACATCAGGGGCTCTGCAAACGCAACGTGACGCCTGCAGATCAATCCATCTAAGTCTGCATTCCAAATGGCGCTCCATCCCTTCTGAGCTCTGCCATGCACCCAAACAGTGGTTCCCCCTCACATATTGGGTATCAGCGTACTCAGGACAAATTGGACAACAACTTTTGGGGTCCAATTTATCCTGTTACCCTTGTGAAAATACAAAACTGGGGGGGGGGGGCTAAAAAAATAATTTTTCTGAAAAATTTTTTTTTTTTTTTTCATGGCTCTGCGTTATAAACTGTAATGAAACACTTGGGGGTTCAAAGTTCTCACAACACATCTAGATAAGTTCCTTGGGAGGTCTACTTTCCAATGTGGGGTCACTTATGGGGGGTTTGCACTGTTTGGGTACATCAGGGGCTCTGCAAATGCAACGTGACGTCTGCAGACCAATCCATCTAAGTCTGCATTCCAAATGGCGCTCCTTCCCTTCTGAGCTCTGCCATGCACCCAAACAGTGGTTCCCCCTCACATATTGGGTATCAGCGTACTCAGGACCTTGAGGGGTGCAGTTTTTAGAATGGTGTCACACTTGGGTATTTTCTATCATATAGACCCCTCAAAATGACTTCAAATGAGATGTGGTCCCTAAAAAAAAATGGTGTTGTAAAAATGAGAAATTTCTGGTCAAGTTTTAACCCTTATAACTCCCTAACAAAAACAAATTTTGGTTCCAAAATTGTGCTGATGTAAAGTAGACATGTGGGAAATGTTACTTATTAAGTATTTTGCGTGACATATCTCTGTGATTTAAGGGCATAAAAACTCAAAGTTGGAAAATTGCGAAATTTTCAAAATTTTCGCCAAATTTCCGTTTTTTTCACAAGTCATATCAAATAAATTTTACCACTAACATGAAGTACAATATCTCACGAGAAAACAATGTCAGAATCGCCAAGATCCGTTGAAGTGTTCCAGAGTTATAACCTCATAAAGGGACAGTGGTCAGAATTGTAAAAATTGGCCTGGTCATTAACGTGCAAACCACCATTGGGGGTAAAGGGGTTAAGCAGCAATTTCTCATTTTTTCATCAAATTCACAAAAACGGTTTCTTTAGTTAACTATTCAGATTTAAATATACTTTGAGGGACCTATATATTGGAATCTCTCTGAAGATGATGCTATTTTAAAAACCAAACCCCTCAAATACTTCAAAACTGTTCTCAGGAAATTTTATAATACTTCAGATGCTACGCGGGAATTATTGCAAAGTGGAATGAAAAAATACCCCCCATGTAGTCAAAATAGTTCTGTTTGGACAAATGGCAGCACTCGGAAAGGAAATAATATTTGAATTGTGGAACACAAATTTGGCTGAAAAAGAAGGTGGGCACTAGCGTTGAGCGAAACGGATCGGTCATTTTCATAAATCGGCGACTTTTAGGCAAAGTCGGGTTTCATGAAACCCGAACCGATCCTAGTGTGGGATCGGCCATGCAGTACACGATCTTCGCGCCAAAGTCGCGTTTCATGACGCTTAAAGCGCCATTTCTCAGCCAATGAAGGTGCACGCAGAGTGTGGGCAGCGTGATGACATAGGTACTGGTCCCCACCATCTTAGAAAACGGCATGACAGTGATTGGCTTGCTGTCTGCGGCGTCACAGGGGCTATAAAGGGGCGTGCACGCCGACCACCATCTTACTTCTGCCGATCTGAGCATAGGGAGAGGTGTTGCTGCAGTTAGTCAGAGGCAGGGACAGAGTTAGGGAGGAAATATAAACCCCCAAACCGCTTGTACTGGAGCAATTTTCACTGTCCCACACCACCTTTTTGTGCAGGGGCAGTGGAGGTCGTATTTTAGTGCAGCAGCTGCATAGCTGTGTGCACGGTGCTGTGCAAACCAACTGCTTTTTTCAAAGCAAAAATCCTGTTGCTCCTTTCTGCACAGTTACCTGTCTTGTTTATTTGTCTACCAAATTTTTTGTTCAGCAGTCCTTTTTATTGCTGCCATACTTGCCCTGAGATCAGTGTAGGAAGCTTGTTATTGTAGTATTATTATTTTTTTTACAATAATTACAGCCACTTTCTGCCACGTTCATAGTGTTGTGTTATACCACTGGGCCAGAGTTGTGGTTCAGTGTCTCCCCCCAAAAGTGAGATAGTAATTATCACACAGTTTATATTCTGCTGTACTGCTAGTGTGTCATATATCAGGCAGTCACTTTCTGCAACGTTCATAGTGTTGTGTTATCCCACAGGGCCAGAGTTAGGGTTCAGTGTCTACCCCCAAAAAATGGAGATTCAAATTCTAACACAGTGTATATTCAGCTGTACTGCTAGTGCGTCGTATATCAGGCAGCAACTTTCTGCCACATTCATAGTGTTGCGTTATCCCACAGGGCCAGAGTTAGGGTTCAGTGTCTCCCCCCAAAAAATGGAGATTCAAATTCTCACACAGTGTATATTCAGCTGTACTGCTAGTGTGTCGTATATCAGGCAGACACTTTCTGCCACGTTCATAGTGTTGTGTTATCCCACAGGGCCAGAGTTAGGGTTCAGTGTCTCCCCCCAAAAAATGGAGATTCAAATTCTCACACAGTGTATATTCAGCTGTACTGCTAGTGTGTCGTATATCAGGCAGCAATTTTCTGCCACGTTCATAGTGTTGTGTTATCCCACAGGGCCAGAGTTAGGGTTCAGTGTCTCCCCCTCAAAAAATGGAGATTCAAATTCTCACACAGTGTATATTCAGCTGTACTGCTAGTGTGTCGTATATCAGGCAGACACTTTCTGCCACATTCATAGTGTTGTGTTATACCACAGGGCCAGAGTTGGGGGTTCTGTGTTTCCCCCCAAAAGCAAGTCATCTTTCAGGCAAGCTACGTGTTAGCAGGAGAAGGTGGGGCAAAATAATGTGAAATCCACGAGTGGTTAATTTAAATGAAGGTTAGCTAATCAACATTTTTGGTAGGCAGACGTGTCCTTTTTTCGGTCAATATTGAACCAGCAGCACTGAACACTCTTTCTGAAAGCACACTGACAGCAGGGCAATCGAGGTCCTGTAATCCATATTCTGGCAATTCAGGGCAGGTGTCTCGTTTAGATGCCCAGTAATCAAAGAGGAATGACCTGTGAGGGAGAACATCGATAAGGGCGGAAAAGTAGTTTGTAACCATACTGGACAAATGCTGTCTCTTGTCACTTTGAATCAATGCAGCTGTCCCTGTCGTGTCAGCGGTCATTGCGAAATCATTCCACAACCTTGTCGTAAAACCCCTCTGTCCAACGCCACTTTGGATTTCTGCACCTCTAGCACCTCTGCCATGTTGCCCCCTGCAGCTCGTGTGAGAACCATCACCGGCGCTGTGTGATGGGAATACCTGAACCAAAAACGGTCTACAAGAGTTGCTTGTTTGGTTCTCATGTGGCATGATATTTTGACCTAGGTTCTCATGTGGCATGATATTTTGCAGTTTTCCTTTATATCTTGTATCCAGGAGGCAGGCCAACCGGTTGTCGTAATCGGTCATCATTTTAACAATGCGGGGGTCCCTTTTTAGGATATGCAAGGCATACTCAGCCATGTGGGCCAATGATCCAGGTGTGAATTAACTGTTTATGCTGGGTTGAGGCCCACTTTCTTGCAAATCAACATCACAAGTGTCCCGCAATAAACCTGTACCAGACCTTCCAATGCCACCAGTTTCTATTGCCACCTGAGAATCATCCTCCTCCCATACATATTCATCCCCATCATCCTCCTCCTCATCCTCTTCGTCCGCCAATTCGTCCTGGACAGTTCCCTGAGCAGACAATGGCTGACTGTCATCAAGGCTTCCCTCCTCCTCGGCTGCAGACGCTTGCTCCTTAATGTGCGTCAAACTCTGCATCAGCAAACGCATAAGTGGGATGTTAATGCTTATGATGGCGTCGACCACTGCACACCAGACAACTCCATGTCTGCCATCCAAGTGCCTGCCCGTGTATCCTCCCACAAATTTATAACAGCACGCCTCTGTTCGCACAGCCTCTGAATCATGTGCAGTGTGGAGTTCCACCTTGTTGCAACGTCGATTATTAGGCGGTGCTGGGGAAGATTCAGCGATCGCTGATGGTTCAGCATACGGCTGGAGTGTATGGGCATCCGGCGGATGTGCGAGCAAAGTCTTCGCACCTTCAGGAGCAGGGCTGGTAACTTTAGATAATTTTTGAGGAAGCCCTGCACCACCAGGTTCAAGGTGTGAGCCAGGCAAGGTATGTGTTTCAGTTCTGAAAGGGCTATGGCAGCCATAAAATTCCTTCCGTTTTCACTGAATACCTTGCCTGCCTCAAGATGTACACTGCCCAGCCATGACTGACTTTGTTGCTGCAAGTACTCCACCAGTACTTCCGCGGTGTGTCTGTTGTCGCCCAAACACTTCATTTGAAACACAGCCTGCTGACGCTTACCTCTAGCTGTTCGATAATGGGACACCCCGTGTGCAACACTGGCAGCTGCGGATGGAGTGGTAGGGCGACTGCACTCTGTGCATGAGCTTTCGCTTCTGGAGGAGGAGGAGTGGCGAACGCCTTATGCCAACTGTTTCCTTAGACTGTGGGATAGGCTGAACTGTCCCACTATGGCTGCCCCCTGTGGACCCTGCATCCTACACATTAACCCAGCGCGCCGTGATGGACACGTAACGTCCCCGGCCATGCCTACTGGTCCATGCATCTGTTGTGAGGTGCACCTTTCCACTGACTGATTGCCTCAAGGCATGGACAATGCAGTCTTTGACATGCTGGTGGAGGGCTGGGATGGCTTTTCTCGCAAAGAAGTGTCGACTGGGTAGGTCATAGCGTGGTACTGCGTGGGCCATCAGGTCTTTGAAAGCTTCGCTTTCAACCAAACGGTAGGGCATCATCTGTAATGAGATTAGTATAGCAATGTGGGCGTTCAAATCCTGTGTACGCGGATGAGAGGATGAGTACTTTCTTTTCCTAACGAGAGTCTCTTGTAGGGTGAGCTGGACTGGGGAGCTGCATATGGTGGAACTAATGGTGGGGGTGGTGGACATGGCGGATTGAGAGAGTTTGTTATGGTATTCTTGTTGTTGGCCAACATAGAGTCTTTCCTACCAATAACCTTGTGATTCCCTGACTGCTTTGGCCTTACGACAATATCTCCACATTTGCTGCTGGTGGTGTCCTAACCGGTGGGCTTACAGTGAGGGAAGCAATGTAGCATTGCTGACTACCTTCATTCCGAGCAGGTGCACCAACGGTACGGGACATTTCGTAGTTAGTCCAGGCTTGCAAGTGCATGGTGGTTAAATGTCTAAGCATGCACGTTGTATTTAAATTTTGAAGATTCTTCTCTCTGCTAAAGGTCTTGGAGCATTTCTTACAGATAACTTTTGACTGTGACTGATCATTCTGATCTTGGTTAAAAAATTGCTACACTACACTCTTCCTACTATCGAAAACATTTTCAAGCATTGTGCGCTGTGCTACCTTCACTGAATGGCCACGCTCTCCTAAAACTGTTTTTGTTTTTCACAAACATTTTTGGCCTGATACGGGCCTGCCAGATGACAGCTGTTGCAATGTAGATGGCTGATGCGGATCATCCTCCTCCGCTTCTGAGCTAGTGGCAGCGGCACCCTCTTCCCCCAATGGCTGCCAATCTGGGTCAACAACTGGGTCATCTATCACCTCCTCCTCATTGTCATGTGCACCTTCCTCAGTGTCACCGTGTAAGGTGCTATAGCGTTCGGGACAGGGCACCATAGTCTCATCAGGGTCACATTCTGGCTCAGTAAACTGCGAGGGCAATGTAGTGATCAGAGTCAATGGAACAGCATCACAAGCTAGCTGTGGCTGTGCATCAGTGCACTCCATGTCCGATTCTTCTTGTAATTGGCAGTGTACAATTTCCCTTTCGAACCCAGGCACGATATGTGTAAAGAGCTCCATGGAGTAACCTGTAGTGTCACCACCTGCATCCTTCACTTTTGGTTTGGGAGAAAGACACAAGGAAATGTCTTTTTCCTGACCGGGAGCATCCACTGACGACTGGCTGCTCTTACATTTAGAACTTTGGGAAGAGGAGGCAAAAAAGCTAGAGGGTGAGTCAGCAAGGAAAGACAACACTTTTTCCTGCTTCTCCGGCTTTAAAAGCTGTTTTCCTACTCCCAGGTAAGGGAGCCTTCGAGGCCTTGTGTAGCCAGACGATGACACAGGCTGAACACCTCCAGCCTTAGGTGCTACTGTGCTTTTGCCACTACCACGAGATGCAGCACCACCAGCACCATCTGGCAACCCCCGCCCACGGCCTCTTCCACCAGACTTCCTCATTTTTTGGGGGGAGACACTGAACCACAACTCATATTACACCGTCGTAATATGAGGGGCCCTGTGCCAGTACCGCCGCCCACGAGAGAGTGTTCCCCCCCAGATTGAACTGTGCTCTACCACTTGCAATACTACCTCTCCCAGCTCCACCACTGTGTAGTTTGTGCGGGTAAAACCTGAAATGGCACTGCCAATACGAATTATTTGAAATGATAGATGATAGTTAAAATATACAGGGGCCCTGGACTCAATTTAATACTTTGCGCCTACTACCACTGTCTTTATTATTTGGGCGTAATAACGGTGTCTGCCACTGCATCTTTTTTTTCCTTCACTGAACAAAGCTGAACTTCAACTGTTGTCCCGTTTCAAATATTAAACTGCATTTGGGTTACTTGTTGGGTTGGGGCCTACTAACGGTGTCTGCCGCTCCTTGGTGTTCTCCTGGTTTATTTTTCTTGCGCTTCAATCTTCAGGCTTCCGTTTAAATATTTTTTATATTAAACTGCATTTGACCTACTTGTTGGGTTGGGCCTAGTAACATTGTCTGCTGCCGCCTCTTGTTTTCCTCTACTAAACAAAGCTGAGCTTCAATCTTCAGGCTTTCGGCCTATATTTAGAATATGAAACTGCATTTGGCCTACTTGTTTGGTTGGGCCTACTAACGGTGTCTGCCGCTGATTGTTGTTCTCCTCCACTGAACAAACCAATGCCGCCTGTTTACTCCTGTTACCAATTTTTAACAGCTTTTAGCCTACTTTTTTATTTTGGGCCTATATCTGTGTTTCCTCCTCATTCCTGCCCATTGCCCAGCCACTGCTAGATGAGTCTGCTGGTACATTGACACAGACCACTACATTCCTCTTGCACTCTACACAGCCTGAATCTGACCCTGCTGAAACTCAGGTTCCCCTTCTCGCATACTATACCACCTTACATGGGGACAAAGAGGAAGGTGCAGATGAAAGTGCAGGTTCCTTCAACAGGTGGGGGGGCATACTCATTGGCGACGTCACTGGCACAGGGCCCCTCATAGTATGCAAAAGTGTCTCTGCCGGTGGGAGGCGCCCCCACCATCAATCACAACGCCGTACTTTGAGGGGCCCTGTGCCAGTGGCAATGCGAACGAGTGTGCCCCCCTGCTTGCTCAGGATCACAGCACTTGCAAAGTTGAAATACTTACCTCTCCCTGCTCCACCGCCGTGACATAGTCCGCGTTTCCTGGGCCCAGAAAAAACTTGAGCCAGCCCTACTCCCCCCACAACTGTTGCCAAATGACACCCAAATTTTCTATGGCTAACTATTATTATAAGGTAAATTAAGATAGATAAGCTTAAGTAACAATAATAGATGTTTTTGGCATTAAAATGGGCTCTGTTGGTGTTTTCCTGTCCTCCACTCACTGCCGACTTTGATTCTCCATTGACTTGCATTGGGTTTCGTATTTCAGTCGGATCCCCGACTTTTCGCAATAATCGGCAGATTTAACCCGACCCAACTTTTGACAAAGTCGGGTTTCACAAAACCCGAAACGATCCTGAAAAAGTAAAAGTCGCTCAACCCTAGTGGGCACCATTTCGCATTTGCAGAAATCCTAAGGTGCCTTAACAGCAAAAACCCCTCCCCAAGTCAACAACACCATTCAAGGATTTTATCCAGGGTATAGTAAGCATTTTGAACCCACAGGTACTACACATAATTTGATAATATTAAATCGTAATAATGAGAAAGTAAATTTTGTTCACTAAAATCTTGCTTTAGCCCGTATTTAGTTCTTTGCAAGAGGCAACACAAAAAAGTGGACCCCACAGTTTGGTACCCACTTTCTTACAAGCGCGGCGGTACCCCCAAGTAGGCGAAAAGTTCTGATAGGACAAATGGTAGGGTGTTGTGAATTCTGCTTTTGGGCTCCCTCCGGTGGTTGTAGGTGGTAATGCAGTTGTCCCTGAGTTGCAGTCCTGGTCGGGTGTATCTGCTGATTGCAGTTCTGACTGGGGTATTTAGGCGTGCAGGATTCATTAGTCCTTGCCAGTTGTCCATGGTTGTTGGTAGGTTTAGGTCCTGGTTTGGTTCCATCTGCCTTCTTCCAAATCAGCAAAGATAAGTTTCTGGTTTTGTTTCTTTGGCACACATGTTGTGTGCTTAATAATTCTGTGCTATTCAGTGGTTTTTTTTGTCCAGCTTAGATTGTGTCTGTATTTTCTCAGTCTTGTTGGATTCTCTGGAGTGGCAGATTTACATTCCATGTCTTTAGTTAGATTGTGGAACTTTTTGTATTATCTGCTGTGGATATTTTTGGAAGGGTTTTAATACTGACCACTTAGTATTCTGTCCTATCTTTCCCTATTTAGCTAGAGTGGCCTCTTTTGCTGAATCCTGTTTTCTGCCTGCGTGTGTCTTTCCTCTCCTACTCACAGTCAATATTCGTGGGGGGCTGTCTATCCTTTGGGGTTCTGCTCTGAGGCAAGGCAGTATTCCTATTTTCATCTATAGGGGTATTTAGTCCTCCGGCTGTGTCGAGGTGTCTAGGGTTTGTTAGGCACACCCCACGGCTACTTCTAGTTGCGGTGTTAGTTCAGGTTTTGCGGTCAGTACAGTTTCCACCTACTCCAGAGAAAGTTCATGCGGCTCCAAAGTCACCAGATCATAACAGTAGGGCTAGCGTCAAGGCTCCTGAGTGTAATTACTGCTGGGAGGCTACTCGCTGCTGTAAGGGAGCCCAGAGCAAAACAGCAGAGAACTCACCGGGTAGCAAGCAGGACCTGAACCATGTGACAGAGGGGAAGTGGCCAGTGACAGAGCAAGGCACTGGGGTGCAAAGGAGTCGAATGGCGCCGGATAGTATTCCAACGTGCCGAGGTCAATAACCATGGGGATAAGTGAAGTACTGGAGGGTGAGACAGAAGGATAGTCAGGTGGAAGCCGGAGGTTAAAAGCCGAGTAAGCGAATGGCTAGAAACACAAAACAGGGAAGACGAGAAAATCAAACAGACCAGATAAGGCACGGAGGGCAAACAAACAACCCAGTATGCACTTGCACACCTGGGGGTCAGGCACACAGACAAAACGAAAGTATAACTGACAGAGAATCTTAGTCCAGCATGTGTATAAACATTCCTCCCAGATCCAAAAGGAGGCCACAACAATTAACCCTGAGAGGGCAGGGCATTAACACTGTCCAAATCATGACAGTACTCCCCCTTAGCGGGGGGCTAATGGACCCCCAGACTTCTCTGCAAATCTGGCATGGAAGGCCTGCACCAGACGATCAGCGTGCACCGAACTGGCTGGGACCCAAGACCGATCCTCAAGAGAATACCCTTTCCAATGTATCAGATACTGGAGCTTCCGGCACACCCACCGAGAGTCAATTATGCTCCTTACATCATACTCCAGCTGTCCCTCTACCAATAATGGTGGAGTATTGGATGAAGAGTCTTCCCTAACTTTCCCTGGCTTTAACAGGGACCTGTGGAAGACATCAGATATTTTGAAGGAGGTGGGCAGCTGTAATTTGTAGGCCACTGGATTGACTATCTCCACAATTTTGTATGGACCAATAAACTTGGGGCCCAGCTTCATAGATGATATCTTAAGCTTGATATTATGGGTGGATAACCACACCTTCTCACCTACTACAAACGCCGGACCTGGCCCCCTCCTTCTGTCTGCAAATCGTTTGTACCTTTTCTGTTTTCTGGGCTTTAGAGATGTTCATCTGAGCCTCTCTCCAAAGAGTTGTCAAATGCTGTACCATGCATTCGGCTCCAGGACAACCTGAATTCATGCGGGAAAATTCCCCAAAATGTGGGTCAAACCCATAGTTGATCTGAAAGGGAGACTTTTCAGTGGACTGACTCACATGAAAGTTGAACGCAAATTCTGCCATGGGCAATACCTCACACCAGTCTTCCTGTCTGGAAGAGGCCAGGCATCTCAGCATTTGCTCCAAAAATTGGTTTGTGCGTTCAGTCTGCCCATTAGACTCAGGATGGTAGGCAGAAGAGAAAGACAGCATAATCCCCAGCTTCTTACAAAAGGCCCTCCAAAACCTGGCCACACACCGCACAACTCCACATTCACAGGCACTCCATGTAACCAAACATCATGCTGTATAGATAAGCGGGGCAAGGTTTCAGCAGACAGTAATGCGGGTAGTGGGCTTGTTTGGAGAACCTATCCACAACCACCCATAACACTGAGTTGCCCCTGGAAGGAGGAATATTTGTGATAAAGTCCATGGACAAATGTGTCCATGGCCTATCCGGAATTGGCAAAAACACCAATTCCCCGGCCGGCAGGGTATGAAAACTCTTGGAATGGGCGCACACCCCACATGCAGTTACAAAGTTTTTAACATCTGATACCATAGAGGGCCACCAGAAACCTATAGCAACAGACCCCCCCATAGCTGCAATCCCAGGATTGGCACTTAACACAGAATAATGAAACTCCTGCAGGAGTCTGAGATGGAACTGTTCCGGTACAAACAATTTGCCTGGAGGTTTACTACCAGATGCCTAGGTTTGGGCCTCCAAAATCTCTCTCTGCAAATCGGAAGAGATTTCAGCCACCACTACTCCTGGCTGAAGAATGAAGAATGGAGGAGGGAGTATCTGGAGGGGACACAGAATAAAAACTTTGGGATAAAGCTTCAGCCTTAATATTTGTAGATACCGGGCGGAATGTCATGGTAAACTGAAATCAAGAAAAAAAAAGCACCCACCGAGCCTGCCTGGGGGTCAGTCTCTTGGCAGACTCGATATAGGCCAAATTTTTATTATCAGTGATAACTGTAATGGGGTGGATGGCTCCCTCCAAGAAATGCCTCCATTCTCCAAAAGCCAACTTAACCGCCAACAATTCCCTATTGCTGACATCATAATTTCTCTCGGCTGGAGATAATTTCTTTTTTTTTTTTTAGAAAAGAAGGCACACTGCTTCAGATTAGTTTGTGTGGAAGGACCCCGAGACAAAACTGCCCCCACCCCCACCTCAGAAGCGTCAACCTCCACAATAAAGGATCTTGACTGATCAGGTTGTACCAACACAGGAGCTGAAATAAAACATTTTTTTAGTTTCATGAAATAATTTTTTGCAGCCACGGACCAATTTTTCACATCAGCCCCCTTGAGGGTGAGGTCCGTCAAAGGCTTTACCACATGTGAAAAACCCTTAATGAACTTCCTGTAGAAGTTAGCAAAGCCCCAAAATTGCTGCAACCCCTTCAAGTCATGAGGCTGCACCCAATCTGTAATGACCTGGACCTTATTAGGATCCATGCGGAATACCTCCACTGACAGAATTAAACCCCAAAAAGACAGTTCTTGCACAAAAAATGAACATTTTTCCAGTTTAGCATATAAATGATTCTCCCTGAGTCTCCTAAGAACCATATGCAGATGGTGCAGGGTTTGACTGTCCACTGAACACACTAAAATGTCATCCAACTAGATGACCACATAACCCCCAATTAGGTCAGAGAAAATAACATTAATTTAGTTTTGGAAAACGGCAGGAGCGTTAGTGAGACAAAAAGGCATAACTACGTTTTCAAACAGCCATTCAGTCGTCAGGAACACTGTTTTCCATTCATCCCCTTCCCGGACTCTTATAAGGTTATAAGCCCCTCATAAATCAAGCTTAGGCTGGTTTCACATTTGCGTTTTTTGGCGCTGCGTTTTAGCGCAAAAAAACGCATGCATTTTTTTTTCTATATTTAACATTAAAAATGCATGCTTTTTTTTGTATGCGTTTTGCCGCGTTTGACGACACGTGTCTTTTCTATGCTTGCGTTTTGTTGCAGAAATGCAACATGTAGTAATTTCTAGAGGCGTTTTTTTTGCGGCAAAAAAACGCATGCATTTTTTTGCGGCAAAAAAACGTATTGCTGCCTATGTAAACGCATGCGTTTTTAAGCACATGCGTTTGGTTGCGTTTTAATAGAAAAAAACAATAATACACACTGATAAGCCACCCCCCCCACCATCAAGGTGATAAAGGGATCCAAACCCTAACCCGAACCCTGATAAGCCACCCCCCACCATCAAGGTGATAAAGGGATTCTAACCCTAACCCTGATAAGCCACCCCCCACCTTCAAGGTGATAAAGGGATCCAAACCCTAACCCTAACCCTGATAAGCCACCCCCCCACCATCAAGGTGATAAAGGGATCCAAACCCTAACCCTAACCCTGATAAGCCACCCCCCACCATCAAGGTGATAAAGGGATCCAAACCCTAACCCTGATAAGCAACCCCCACCATCAAAGTGATAAAGGGATTCAAACCCTAACCCTAACCCTACCCCCTAACCCTAGGGATCCTAACCCTAACCCTACCCCTAACCCTAGGGATCCTAACCCTAACCCTACCCCTAACCCTAACCCCAACCCTAGCTATTTCTATTTATAGTGGGTTTTCTAGATGATTTTGATGATTGGCAGCTGTCACACACTTCTCGGCATGTGTTTCAAAAACACAAACACAGGGAAAACGCATGTAAACGCGTCAAAACGCCACTTTTTTTACCGCATGAGAAAACGTGTGCGTCTAAAAAACGCAGCGGTTGCACGCGTTTACATGCGTTTTTTCACCACCTGCGTTTGCGTTTTAAACACTGCATTTTTAAACGCAAATGTGAAACTAGCCTTAGTGAAACATGAGTTGGTTACATAAATCGGAGATCAGGGGAAGTGTTTTTTACTGTAATCTTGTTCAGTTCCCGGAAGTCGAGGCAAGGCCGCAAACCACCATCTTTGTTTTTTACGGTAAAGAACCCCGCTGCCACGGGGGAAACAGAAGGCTGAATATGCCCCTTGTGGAGGCTCTCTGCTCTGTACTCCTTCATGGCTTGATGTTCAGGCCCAGACAAACTAAACAGGTGAGCCTTGGGTAACTTGGCTCCCGGAACAATATCAACGGCATAATTGAAAGGTCTATGTGGTGGAAGCGCCTCAGCCTCGCTTTCGGGAAAACACTTCTTCAAAGTCCTTCAGGTATTTCGGAAAAACCTCCAGACGACACAGATACAGATTTTACAGGTTTACAGGGTGACAAGAGGTACCAGGTTACAACATTTACTGTTATCCTTACATCCCCACTGAGTGATCTCTCCCGTCACCCAGTCAATGATAGGATTAAGGTGTTGAAGCCAAGGCATTCCTAGTATCAGTCCAGCAGGCACATTATCTAGAACAAAACAACTTAATTTTTCCACAAGAGCAGAACCCACTTTCAGAGAAAAAACTTCAGACCTGAAAAAAATTCAGTCTCGGGTAAGAAGAGACAAATCAATTGCCACAATTTTAACAGGATCTTTAAGCCTGACTGTCCCTATCTTAGTCACAACCTGGACATCGATCAGGTTAATGGTAGAACCGCAGTCAACAAAGGGGGTGGTCATGACAGTAAAGCCAGCAAGTTCCAATTCCACCTGAAGCAAAATTTTAGCTAGTGAGGAAAAATGTACCTGGCAGTCTGGATAACTTCCTCGATCTTTACCCAGACTTAGGCATTTCCCAACAGCTTAGCAGAAGAAGGACAAGAGTGACATTCCCTTTCCCAATGTCCAGAGGCTCCACAGAAAAGCAGTAAAAGCATGGATGGTTGTCTCTGCAGGTATCTTCTCTCTCTTTCCATCATCTAGATAGCCCCAACCTCCATCGGCTCAGGGACGGGCACAGTGTCACACAGGTTGAAGTATAATGGAGACTCCTGCTGCATCATTCCCCTGGCACGGAGTCTCCGGTCGATGCAAACTGCCTGCATCATGGCGTCCTCCAGGGTATAGGGGGGTGGATGTAATGCTAGAGTGTCCAGTAAACAGTCGAACAGGCCCCTGTGAAACAACCCCCTCAGGGCAGCGTTGTTCCAGGATACTTCAGCAGCCAGAGTCTAAACTCTGAGCAGAACCATTCGGCTGAGTGCCTCCCTTGGGGTCCACTAGGAATACATCAGTGGGGCCTCCATCCCGAGTCCCCAATGGAACAGGACCATGTAGTGCGCCCGCCACATCTCTCTGTACATGTTGGTGCAAGTGAACCAGGTCTTGCTGCTCCATGGACAGCTTCTGCATAAGTTGGGAGAGCTCATTAACCTGCTCCATGAGAGCCCGTACCAGATCCATAATAAACTAACCACTTGGAAGAGACTGAATGGTCACTTATAATGTCAAGGCTCCTGGGTGTAATTACTGTTGGGAGGCTACTCGCTGCTGTAAGGGAGCCCAGAGCAAAACAGCGGAGGACTCACCGGGTAGCAAGCAGGACCTGAACCATGTGACAGAGGTGGAGTGGCCAAGAACGTAGCAAGGCACCGGGGTGCAAAGGAGGCGAATGGCGCCGGAGAGTAGTCAAACGTGCCGAGGTCAATAACCAGGGGATAAGCGGAGAACCGGAGGGTGAGGCAGAAGGATAGTCAGGTAGAAGCCGGAGGTCAAAAGCCGAGTAAGCGAATGGCTAGAAACACAAAGCAGGGAAACCGGGGGGGATCAAACAGACCGGATAAGGCACGGAGGTCAAACAAACAACACAGTATGCACATGCACACTAGAGGGTCAGTCACACAGACAAAACAAAAGTATAAGTCACAGAGAATCCTAGTCCAGCATAGGTATAAATAACCCTCCCAGATCCAAAAGGAGGCCACAAAAATTAACCCTGAGAGGGCAGAGCATTAACCCTGTCCAAACCATGGCAGCTCGGAACAGAAGGGACACAATTTGAATTTTGGAACACAAATTGGATTATATTTGGAACAGCCTGTGTTGGTCAATAACAACAGAAAACCCCAATAAATGACTTTTTTGTAAATTATTAGTGATTAGCAAGCATATGCTTGGCACTGCTCGGTGATCGATCAAGCATTAAAATGCTCGGGCATATTTAGTTCTCGATCGAGTATCCCTGGTGCTCACACGCCACGTTTGGCATATTTCATGGCTTTTTTAAGCCACTAAACATGATGGTATGGCCTGTAAATCAAAGTAATGCCATAGCCATGTTGGATACTGGCATTACTGTGATTGGCCACTCGCATCACATCATCGGGTATATATTAGACGCGGTGAGGCCATGCTCGCCACACTCTGTCCTGGAAACAGAGTAGGAATAGCTGCTGAAAAAGGGAAAATTTGCATTACAATCCAATAGTCAGAGTTTATATTGCCTTTCGGTCATTCTTACTGAAATCTATAACCAAACAGTCCTTTTCAGGGTTCAATTTATTCTGAGCTGTTAGCTGTAATGCAGCTATAGATGATGGAGAAGCAAAAGTTTGCACTACAGGCCTATAGTCAGGAATTATATTGGTTTACAGTCCTTGATGCACAAACCTAAAACCAAGAGTCCTTATAAGGGATATATCTATTCTATTCAATATAAATACCACTGTTAGCTGTAGTGTAGGGATAGCTGCTGGAGAGGGGAAAGCTTGCATTACAGGCTTATAACCAGGGTTTATATTGCCTTAAAGTCCTTGCTGCTGATACCTATAACCAAATAGTTATTTTCTGGGTTACATCTGATAATGCAATATAAATACCACTATTAGCTGCATTTAGTGTAGGGATAGCTGCTGGAAAAATTACAGTAGTGCATCGCAGGCCTATATTTAGGGTTTATAGCCTTGCAGATCTTGCTGTTGAAACGTAAAAGCCAAACTCCTTATCAGGGCTACATCTATTCTATTTTAGTCCATAATAATATCACTCTTAGTTGCATATCTAAATTATTATGAGCAAGGCGAGCGCTAATGGACGGGGAAGTGGATGTGTTGCTGATGGAGTATGCAGAGGCCGAGGCAGTGGGTCATGTGAAACTGTGCCTGCTGCACGAACACAACAAACACACTCATTCATGAGACCTAGTTTCATGTCCTACTTTGCAGGAGGGCGTAGCACAGCACTCTTGAAACCACAACAATACAAACAGGTAGTCGGTTGGATAGCAGATAATAACATAGTAACATAGTAACATAGTTAGTAAGGCCGAAAAAAGACATTTGTCCATCCAGTCCAGCCTTTATTCCATCATAATAAATCCCCAGATCTACGTCCTTCTACAGAACCTAATAATTGTATGATACAATATTGTTCTGCTCCAGGAAGACATCCAGGCCTCTCTTGAACCCCTCGACTGAGTTCGCCATCACCACCTCCTCAGGCAAGCAATTCCAGATTCTCACTGCCCTAACAGTAAATAATCCTCTTCTATGTTGGTGGAAAAACCTTCTCTCCTCCAGACACAAAGAATGCCCCCTTGTGCCCGTCACCTTCCTTGGTATAAACAGATCCCCAGAGAGATATTTGTATTGTCCACTTATATACTTATACATGGTTATTAGATCGCCCCTCAGTCATCTTTTTTCTAGACTAAATAATCCTAATTTCGCTAATCTATCTGGGTATTGTAGTTCTCCCATCCCCTTTATTAATTTTGTTGCCCTCCTTTGTACTCTCTCTAGTTCCATTATATCCTTCCTGAGCACCGGTGCCCAAAACTGGACACAGTACTCCATGTGCGGTCTAACTAGGGATTTGTACAGAGGCAGTATAATGCTCTCATCATGTGTATCCACACCTCTTTTAATGCACCCCATGATCCTGTTTGCCTTGGCAGCTGCTGCCTGGCACTGGCTGCTCTAGGTAAGTTTATCATTAACTAGGATCCCCAAGTCCTTCTCCCTGTCAGATTTACCCAGTGGTTTCCCGTTCAGTGTGCAATGGTGATATTGATTCCTTCTTCCCAATAATGATTCCAGTATGTTTCCCAGTACCACCCTGTCTTCCACACGGTCCAGTCTCACTAGCCAGGAGTCTGGAACACAAAATCCTCACCCTGATTCACGTTCCTCCTACCATAGTGACAAGTGATCTCACACGCAGACACTCCAAGAAGCTCATTACATGTCCATTTATTGGATTCTGGCCTCACACCCTGCTAGCTTCAAGAATAGCTCGTGTGTAGTTATACTCAAGTAAATGAGCACTCACGGTCAGTAGAAGATGACAGTGGGAACGGCAAAGAGTGTCTCAAGAGGTATAGTAGTGTTCAAAATAACAGCAGTGTGTTCATAAACATGAGTTAACCACAAAATCTTTATACCAATTGTTATTTCCATGCACTGGGAACATTACACACTGTTTTCTAATTCAAAACATGAAATGAAATGTATATAATTTTAACTACTTTACAGAATATATATATATATATATATATATATATATATATATATATATATATATATATATATATATATATATATATATATATATATATATATATATAAAAAGAACATTGGGCTGTTCTAAAAAATAGTGTCTGCATTTGTGTTTACAAACTCACAATATGTATTTTTTTTAATGGATTTAGCAATCTTGTGAACCACTGACCTAATATTTAATTGTTCACACACAGTTTTTTAGAACTGATTTACACCTATGTCAACCAACTTCTGGCACCTGTCAATAGTTTTTCCAGCCCAAGATGCTTGGAATACATCCCATATGGTTTGGCAATTGTTGGCTTTGCCTCAGAAACAACATTTTATATGTCACCCCACAAGTGTTTTCTGTCAGATTAAGGTCAGGGAATTAGGCTGGCCACTCCATTACCTCAATTTGTTTGACTGGATACAAGCTTTTGCTCGTTTACTGGTGTGATTAGGTTTGTGGTCTTGTTGAAACATCCAATTCAATGGCATACCCTCGTCAGCATAAGGCAACATGGCCTCTTCAAATATTTTAATATATGCAAACTGGTCCATGATCCCTGGTATGCGGTAAATAGGTCCAGCACAATAGTAAGAGAAACATGCCCTTATGATGCTTGCACCATCATGTTGCACTATTTTCAGAGTGTATTGTGGCTTGAATGCAGAGTTTGGGGGGTCATCTGATGAACTGTCTGCGACCCTTGGACCAAAAGAAACACCAACACCGTGGTAGCTGGGGACCAAGTACTGAGGAATGGCAGGTGCCGTGAGGTTGCGGAAGCCGTAGTATCCAAAAGCCTGAATGGCAACATTTCCAAGGAAAGCAATCTGGAAATGTGCCCATTTAGTGTTTGGGTCTGTGGGTGGGTGGCTGCATTTATTCGATTGCGTTCTAAGGTCTACTGAACCACCGACATGTGAACACATGATTGTGGCTAGAGACACTACATTTCCCAGACTGCACACTGGCTGAATCTTGCAGAGGCCGTGACCAAATCAGACCCTAGGACAGCACAAGTGCTACCAACACCTAGAATTGGGGGCCATAGTTACATCACCTCCTAAACCAGTTCCTGCAACCCCTCCTCCTCATCCTTCATGTTCAAATTACAAACAGAACTGCAGTACTGCTTCGGTGAAGCGGCCTCAAACTCTGCTGAAACTCCTTTCTTTAGACGACAAACAGCCACCACAGCAGAGTTGTTGAAAGGTATAACAGACCAGACAGATCTGTGGCACTCACCGCTGAACCAACAACCAGGCATGGTCGTGTGTGATAATCTCAATAACCTGGTGGCGGCTCTGATGTTTGGCAAGCTCGCACACGTACCATGCCTGGCCCAAGTGCACCACTTAGTGGTTTAGCGCTTTTTGAAAACCTACCCATATTTGCCTGAGCAATCTGTGAAGGTGTTCTGTGTATGCACCTATTTCCTCAAATCACTGCCGCTGATCTGACCTCTGCACTTAAGAACTCACAAGTGGGCATGGATGTCTGACATCTGTGTGTTTCTCCAAAACTTTCAGTAATCAACCAAGATGGTGAGCGTCAATGATGCCATACCGCTTCTGTGTCTACTCAAACACTCACTGCTCACAATTAAAGAAGAAGCTTTGAACACAGAACAGAACGCAGAAAGTGCACAGGGTGATACTACCTAGCCAAGACTCATCTCATTTTTCTCAGTGCGGAATGGGTGATAATGAGGAGGAAGAAGTGGCTAAGGAGGAGGAGTACAAGGAAATGATTGCTTGAATAACACAGGGTACTATCAACACCAGCTTCTGGGGTCAGTTCAATGAGTACATTTGGCAATCACTATTGTTATGGACCTGGTGGTTAGGAGCACCCGGGATGACCTGATGAGTAAACTAGTAATCAGAACAAGCTCTTGGAAAGTGGGAACTCTGCTGACCGCAAACCCTACTCCTATCACACAAACTAGAAATAGCCGTGGAGCGTACCTAACTCTCCCTAGACGCCTCTTCACAGCCTAAGAGCTAACTACCCCTAAAGATAGAAATAGAAGCCTAACCTTGCCTCAGAGAAATTCCCCAAAGGTAAAGGCAGCCCCCCACATATATTGACTGTGAGTTAAGAGGAAAGTCACAAACACAGGAATGAAACAGGTTTTAGCAAAGGAGGCCAGACTTCACTAAAATAGTCAGAGGATAGAAAAGGGAACTATGCGGTCAGCACAAAAGACTACAAAAAAAACACGCAGAGTAAGCAAAAAGACTCCCCACACCGACTCACGGTGTGGAGGTGCCACTCTGCATCCCAGACCTTCCAGCTAGCAAGGTAATATCATGATAGCAAGCTGGACTAGAAATTAACAGTACTTAGAAATATATTCAGGAAGCAGTAACAACAAATGAACTAGCAAAGACTTAGCTTCTGCTGGAGTAGACAGGTCCTCAGAGAAGTCCAAGATAGATCTGAACCAATACTGAAACATTGACAGCTGGCATCAAGTAACAATCTGAGTGGAGTTAAATAGGGAAGCCAGCAAGCAATAAACGAGAGCATTACTACACCGGAGATACAAGAGTCAACAAATTTGCCAAATAGTAACCAATTATTTTTATTGAAAAATAAATTTCCAATTAAAAATCATACACGTAATATATAGTACAAAATACTTAATACAAGTTGTGACTAAATCCAAGGATACACCCATGGATCCAGATGCACCATGATAGGACAACAATAGATCAAATGTCATAAAACCAGTATTAATTGTCTGCACATAGCTATTGTATGGCTGATGTATAGCAGTGACCACAGGTGTCATATTTACACAGTGGCATTACTCGTACTAATAGGATCACTGCACATCACAAATAAACCAGTATTAATTGTCTGCACATAGCTATTGTATGGCTGATGTATAGCAGTGACCACACATCACACACAAATGCACATCACAAATAAACCAACATCAATATGTGAAGATAAAGTGAGTAAATAAGTGAAGGGTTAATTACCCATAGGGGCCCCTATTAAGTATTTTGTACTATATATTACGTGTATGATTTTTAATTGGAAATTTATTTTTCAATAACAATAATTGGTTACTATTTGGCAAATTTTTTGACTCTTGTATCTCCGGGGTAGTATAGCTGTTATCGAGTCGCCTTATGTATATAACTACTGACGTTCTTTTCTTCAAATAAACGAGAGCAGCTGACAAAGCCAACCTCAGTGACCAGCAGTTCCGCTCAAAGCCACCAGAGGGAGTCCAAGAGCAGAACTAACCAAAGTACCATTCATGACCACAGGAGGGAGTCCGAGAACGGAATTCACAACACACTATCTTCATAATTAGAAAGTTGCACATGTACCTTGCTGTGCTCTTGCACGTTTTTTTAACACTGTATTTGGCCTGCTTGGAAGAGATAAATTGGTGGAATGCCAGAGAGCCCTTGAACCTTATGAGGGACTCACCGACTGTAGCATTCTGGTCAGAAGTATATGAACTTAAAAATGGATCTTGTAGGTGGGAAATTAGGGGTCTCAATTTGTTAAAATCTTCATAGTTAGGGGTCATTTCTTTGGGTGGGGATTGGGATTTGTCATTAAAATGAAGGAATCTCATTAAGGTTCATTAATGGGCATGGATCACAACAGCTGCAAATACAGGGGTACTGTGGGAAGATTTTGTAGCCCAGTAGGAACATAGCATGGATATTTTTACTTAACCCATGATGGGTGTCAGGCCCACAATTTTTTTTAATTTATTTCAGGGATATTTGTGGGG
Source organism: Ranitomeya variabilis (assembly GCF_051348905.1). Classification (NCBI taxonomy): domain Eukaryota; kingdom Metazoa; phylum Chordata; class Amphibia; order Anura; family Dendrobatidae; genus Ranitomeya; species Ranitomeya variabilis. Next base: position 102,560,300 of record NC_135238.1, on the reverse strand, counting down.
ATCCAGGAACACTAATGAAAGTATGTGGGTTTTTGGGAAATATATTGTCAGACATATAAATTAGTTTGGTGGTCAATTACTTGTAGGACAATTCAAAGGGGGTAGAATTGGTGACATTTCAATTTTTTGAAAGCTTTGATAAAGATCGCTCTAGCGATCGAAACGCGTCACCTGCTGTTTCTATGTGCACATGGTGCGGTCTTGAAGCATGCCTTTTGTCATTTTTAATTGATGAAATAAATTTTGAAGATTTTATCTAAGGAGCTGGAACAAAGACTTTTTTTTCTCTCTGCTATATATCGTCTCATCAGGACGGAGTTCCCGTGCACCTGGAAGGTGGTGAGCTGGCTTTATTTTCTTTTTGAATTCTTTTTGGTGAATAACAGAGATCACGTGACCAGCACAGGAAAAAACGTGCTTGATCGCATTGTCCAAGGTCTCAGCTCCCCCCGGTAGCTGTAATTTTTCTGATTTTCTGATGCTGGGGGGCACTTTTCATTTATTTTCAGCGCTGCACTGAGGAATAAGGCCACATAACTGCTGCCGTTGAAAGGCATTTCAGTGGTTGTTAAGAGTTAAAGCTTTTTTCTTTTGGGAAGTTCTAAGTTGGTGTAAGGCGACTTATAGCACATGTAATGCTCCTTTGTGAATTAAATATGTTAATTTGTTTTAAAGGATAGAGGACATAAAATCTAGTGTCACATATTGGATACAGCAATTATAAGAGTCAATATCGACACTCTATAATGTTTTGCCATGTGACTTAGGATAACAAACCAAATCAGATACTCCATTTGGAGACACTTGGATGATTTTTGGAGATGTTTGCCCCTCATTAGTGAAAATCATGAGATCTGATTTGTCATCTTTACTAAAACAAAAAAAAAAAAACATTTTGAAACTGAGAAGCTCTAGGAATTTATACTGGAATGTAATAATTTGAACGCAAAGGTGTTAAACAGAATAATATAGCACCACTATATAAATGAAAAAATATAATCCATACAAAAATATCTTTTTGTAACAGGTATTTTTTTACTGCACAGGTATTTTCCAGATATTAAATTAGTTTTAGAATAAAACTTGCAATTTGCTCATCAATATGAAATTTCAGAACCCAATATTTTGACTAAACAGATGATGTGGCTCTAAAGTAAAAGCTTCATGAGACAACTTGGTGTTTCAATTTTTTTTAAAACTGTTATCTACTAAGGGTTTCAAATCAATAAGAAAATAACTAGAAAAAACACCAAAATAATGTATATAAGATTAAAATTTACTTTTATTAAACCTAATTAAAAGATGAAAGACAAACAACAAACGTTGTGCATAGTAACATAACTAGGCCGAAAAAAGACATTTGTCCATCCAGTTGAGCCTATATTCAATCAGAATAAATCCCCAGATCTATGTCCTTCTAAAGAAGCTGATAACTGCAAGATACAATAATGTTATGCTCCAGGAAGACATCCAGGCCTCTCTTAAACCCCTCAAATGAGTTCGCCATCACCACCTCCTCAGGCAAAAAATTCCAGTTTCTCACTGCCCGAACAGTAAAGAATCCTCTTCGATGTTAGTGGAAAAACCTTCTCTCCTACAGACACAGAGAATGCACCCTTGTGAGCGTCACCTTCCTTGGTATAAACAGATCCTAGGAGAGATATTTGTAATGTCCCCTTATATATTTATACATGGTTATTAGATCGCCCCTCAGTTGTCTTACTTCTTAACTAAATAATCCTAATTTTGCTAATCTCTCTGGGTACTGTAGTTCTCCCATCCCCTTGTAACTGTGCTTACTAAGTCCACTTGACGATAAAGTTCCCTAGACTCTGTACCTGCCTGCCAGCGGAGGGTGGCAAACTAAATAGATATACGAGTAATGGCGCCCCCGTTCCTTGATGCTTGACCTTGAGAATCCCGAATATCCCTGTACTGGTGAGTCAAGCATCCAGCAGGTTCTCCAAGTCACGGGACAGGGAAAACAGGGTGCTTAAGCAAAAGGTAGGATATAAACAAACAGGTAGTAGAGAAATATGCAGAGAAGAGTAAACTGATCAACACCGATAGATTGAAGTATGAATAAAAGATAATATTTTTTTTAAGTGCCTCACTAAACTGTTCCCTGCTACATCAAATCCTGCCTGTCAGTGGAGGATGGCATTCTAATTTACAGCAGATATGGTGCCCAGTTCCACGACGACTGTCCCTGGGAGTCCCTAGGATAAATGTACTTGTATCCCCCAGGGCAGTTACACTAATAGCAGTGTAGGAAAGAATGACAGACCGTGACTATATAATTAGTCTTATACATAATTCCAACGGTACATAAAACATATCATTATAATAGTTTGAAAGGGGAAATTATGATTGCTTGTTCAGTAACCTCTACGCGTTTCACCAAATGCGGACCATCAGGAGGTCAGATGGGTTGAAGATGCATGATGCTCGCCTGTGCTCCTTATATATGCCCATGTTAACCAAATCCCACCCACATCCATAAGAGGCAAAAAAAGATCAAGGGAAGAAAAACTTCTTTTTTGGAGACTTAAGCTTTGATATATAGGGCGTCATAGACCACAATAAAATTGCGCTCTGTACTTAGTACATTTATATTTTAGCGCAATGTCCGAATGCGCATGTGCTCTAGCCCGGTATGGGAACGCACTGCCAGATATGATAAACCGGAAGTGCGTCCCCCGTTGGTGACATGTGCGTTCCAGCCTGGAATGCACTATCAGTAGTTGCTCCCAGAGTCCGGTATCCGACCTGCATTCCTGCGCTTGTCAGAGCGGCGGTCAATGGCATTATCGGTCTGCCTAGACGTGTTTCCTGATGTCTACTTTCAGTCAAAAATTAAAAAAAATGATGGGTGAGAACTAATTTGAGAAGATCCAACACAAATTTATTGTGACCATCGCACTGAACAGCTGTTGATCTGAGAAAATGGTTTAGACCCATGAGACTAGACTCATGTGGTATGTTACTATAAGTGACTCGATATCTATGGAGGCCAAGAAGGAGCCCTCAACGACAAGGATGTCCTCCAATTTCAGAAGGAGATCAGAGGTGTCGCTAATATATGAGGGTAGAGCAAGCACAAAGGGGCGGAGGATCTCATCAATGTACACCCCACAATTTTGGATAAGTGTATCCGAGCCCGAGAAAATAGGGCATCTCTTGACAGGATTCAGACCCTTATGAACCTTTGGCAAGGTGCAAAATGTGGCCACAAGTGGCTGTGTTGGCACCAGAAATTCATATTCATTATTCGAAATTCGTCCCTGGGCCTTTGAAGTCCAAAATACAATCCAACTCAGCCTTGTATGCCACAGAGATCCGATCGTAAAACTTCATAGGTATCCCTATCTCTTAGGATAGCACAGAACATGTTAAGATAGTTTAGCTCTTCCATTATAACAAGGTTGCACCCCTTGTCAGAGAACTTTCTGACAAGCCCATTCTTTTTGACCAAATTGGATAATGCTTGTTGCTCACCCTGTGATAGGTTGGACTCTGATTCAGCGGACTTAATGCTGCACAGATCTTTCCACCAGCTTCAGAATTATGTAGATGCCCTATGGTGGCATCTTGGTGCTCTTGTTCCTGAGGCTGGTGAAGGGACCCGGCTGCATCTCCTGCAACATTCTGTTCTAATAGCCCTACCAGGGCCCTATAACTCTCTAGCTCATCTTCCTTCAAACCGAGTCTCACATTGTGCCTGATCACTATGAAGGAATAATTTTATCCATTTAATTTTCTGCAAAACAAATTGATGTTCTTTTTCCACTCAAAACAGTCATAATGATTAGTCGGAACAAAATTAAGGCCTTTTATCAGGACACTATATTATTCAGTGGATAGAGCATAAGAACACAAGTTTATAATCTGACAGTGGTTTAGATGGCTTTTGGGCTTAAGTAATATCCTGTCTGAGCATTCCTCTCTAAAAAAGATAAAAAAAAGAGGCTGTACATGATGCATTGTTGCCAAACGTAGTCCCCCTTGTGGATTGTGATGTCATACCACCCCTATATGCCCCTCTTTCTGAAAATTTTACTCGGCCCTTCTATTCTTGCCTGTGTCTTCAATCTCCCCTTCGTGAGAGGCCTTCCAGTTTATCATATTTGGGGGTGCGTCCCCACATCCGATTACAGCACATCTGGAAGAAGCAGCTACCGCCGACAGTGTGTTCTAGGCTGGAACACACAAAGGACCAGTGGGTGACACACTTTAAATTTATCATATCCGGCAGTCCAACCCCATTCCGGGATACTGCGGATGTGCATTTGGACATGGCGTTAAAAAATGTTCTAAGTGCAGAGCAACATTTAATTGAGGTCCATGATGCCCTACAGTGGGGTAAATAAGTATTTGATCCCTTGCTGATTTTCTAAGTTTGCCCACTGACAAAAAGATGAACAGTCTATAATTTAAGGGTAGGTTAATTTTAACTTTGAGATATAGAATATAAAAAATAACATCCAGAAAATCACATTGTATAAATGTTATAAATGTATTTGCATTTTGCAGTGAGAAATAAGTATTTGATCCATCTGGAAAAACAAGACTTAATACTTGTGGCAAAACCCTTATTGACAAGCACATCAATCAGATGTTTTTTGTAGTTGATGATGAGGTTCACACACATATCAGGAAGAATTTTGGTCCACTTCTCTTTGCAGATCATCTCTAAATCATTAAGATTTTGAGGCTGTCACTTGGCAACTTGGAGCTTCAACTTCCTCCATAAGTTTTCTATGGGATTCAGGTCTGGAGATTGGCTAGGCCATTCCATGACCTTAATGTGCTTCTTATTGAGCCACTCCTTTGTTGCCTTGGCTGTATATTTTGGGTTATTGTCTTGCTGGAAGATCCAGCCACGACCCATTTTTAATGTCCTGGCAGAGGGAAGGAGGTTGTCATTCAGAAGTTAACGGTACATGGCTCCATCTATTCTCCCATTGAGGCGGTGAAGTAGTCTTGTGCCCTTAGCAGAGAAACACCCGGAAATATAATGTTTCCACATCCATGCTTGACAGTGGGGATTGTGTTCTTTGGGTCATAGGCAGCATTCCTCTTCCTCCAAACATGGCGAGTTGAGTTAATGCCAAAGACCTCAATTTTTGTCTCATATGACCACAGCACCTTCTCCCGATCACTCACAAAATCATCCAGGTGTTAATTGGCAAGCTTCAGAAGGGCCTGCACATGTGCCTTTGTGAGCAGGGTGACCTTGCAGGCCCTGCAGGATTTTAAACCTTTAAGGTGTAATGTATTACCAATGGTTTTCTTGGTGACTGTGGTCCCAGCTGCCTTGAGATGATTAAGATGCCCCCGTGTAGTTTTAGGCTGATCTCTCATCTTCCTCATGATCAAGGATACACCACGATGTAAGACTTTGCGTGGTGCCCCAGATTGATGACGATTGACAGTCATTTTGTATTTCTTCCATTTTCTTACTATTGCACTAACTTACAATGTGAGTTTTTGGAGATTATTTTTGATTTTCAATCTATCTATGTTAAAATTAACCTACTCTTAAAATTATAGATCATTCAATTCTTTGTCAGTGGGAAAACTTACAAAATCAGCAAGGGATCATAAAATTAATTCCCCCACTGTATATATCAAAGCACAAGCCCCCAAAGAGGACATGTTTTTCTTCACTTGATGTTTTTTTTGCCTCTTACAGATGTGGGCGGGATTTGGTTAACATGGAAATATATATAAAAGCACAGGCGAGCATCATGCAGCATCAACCCATCTGACCTCCTGATGATCTGCATTTGGTGAAATGCGTAGAGGTTACTGAACCACCAACCATAAGAACCCCTTTCAAAGTTGTTATCGTGATGTGTTTTACAGTTAGGTCCATATGTATTTGGACAGAGACTACATTTTTCTAATTTTGGTTATAGACATTACCACAATGAATTTTAAACAAAACAATTCAGATGCAGTTGAAGTTCAGACTTTCAGCTTTCATTTGAGGGCATCCACATTAAAATTGGATGAAGGGTTTAGGAGTTTCATCTCCTTAGCATGTGCCACCCAGTTTTTAAAGGGACCAAAAGTAATTGGACAATTGACTCCAAGGCTATTTCACAGACAGGTGTGGGCAATCCCTTTGTTATGTCACTCTCAATTAAGCAGATAAAAAGCCTGGAGATGATTTGAGGTGTGGTGCTTGCTAACAGGCAGGATTTGATGTAGCAGGGGAAAGTTTAGTGAGGTACTTAGAAAAAGTATTATATTTTATTCATATTTTAATCTATTGGTGTTGATCAGTTCACTTGTCTCTGCATATCTCTCTACAACCTGTTTGTTTATATCCTACCTTTTGTTTAAGTACCCTGCTGTCACTGTCCCGTGCACTTGGAGAGCCTGCTAGATGCTTGACTCACCAGTACAGGGATATTCGGGACACTCAGGGTCAGTCATCGAGGAGCGGGGGTGCCATGACTTGTATATCTGTTTTGGGTGCCAACCTCCGCCTGCTGGCAGGCAGGTACAGAGTCTAGGGAACTTTATTGTAGAGTGGACTTAGTAAGCACGGTTACATGTGCACAATTTTTGTTGTTTGTCTTTCATCTTTGAACCCCTTAAGGACCAGGGGTATTTCCATTTTTGTGTTTCCATTTTTTGCTCCCCTTCTTCCCACGGCCATGACTTTTATATTTTTCCATCACTATGGCTATGTGAGGGCTTGTTTTTTTGCAGGACAAATTGCACTTTTGAATGGCACCATTGATTTTACCATATGATGTACTGGAAAACGGGAAAAATTCCTAATGCGGTGAAAAAGTGCAATTCCACAATTGTTTTTTTGAATTTTTTACAGTGTTCACTAAATGCTAAAACTGACATGCCATTACAATTCTACAGGTCATTACAAGTTCACAGGCACCAAACATGTCTATGTTCTTTTTTTATTTAAGTGGTGAAAAAAATGGTTACGATATGCAGGACCATCTTAACATCAGACTCATGTACAATTACCATCATCAGACTGTCATTTCTTGACATCAGGTTGCTGGTCCAGGAAGTCTGATCTATCCATACTGACGTCTTTCAGAAACAGACTTCGGTCAATGCACTTTTACACGCATTCTCATCTCATACCGAGTTTTTGAATTTGTACCTCAGATGAGTTGTTTGAGAAGTAATCTGTGGACTTTGGGGAGAGATTCCTGGCTCGAGGTTATAGCAAGAGAACTATAAAATGTGGTTCCCACGCCAAAAAGTCTAAGAGATGTGATTTACTTACTATCAAAAAACCCAATAAAGTTCAATTCAAAATATGATACATCTCTACTTTTAATCATCAGTAGGAAACTATGGAGACAATTATGAATAGGTATTGGTCCATTCTAAGAACAGAACCCACCTTTGCAAAATATCTTTCAGATTCACCCCTCTTGATGGCTAGGAGGGACAAAAATCTGAGGGACATTTTGGTGAGGAGCCATTATGTGGCAAAAAACACCTGACTTTTTCAATGATGGCAGACGTAAGTGGGGATTTTATCCATGCGGCGATTGCCTAGCATGCTGCAATCATGTACCGTATGTGAAATGTCATTCATCTCTGCAGATGGCCTTAGGGAATTTAAGATCACCAATTATATTTCATGTAGTATCACCTATGTAGTATACTTTGCTAGATGTACTAGTACATTGATTTACATTTGACAGGCCTCATGTGAACCCCGGTTACGTACCCGTGAGCACGTTAGAGATATTATGGCCGCAAGCGAGGTGGATGACTTTGCATCTCTAAAGACCATTCCTCGCCACCTTAGGCTGAACCATAAATGCAACCCAAAAGAACTTCAGGTATCTGGCTGTCATGCGGGTACTGGGTAGACTACAGCTGATTACCCGGGCCCCTGCAATATCCCTCAGACTAGGGAAAACCCTGTCTGTCCCTCTCCCAGAATTTACACTGATGGTGTGCTTGTCTGGGCCGCCAGGCCTTACCCTGACTCCTGTTTCAGTCCTATGCTGAAACCTCCACCCGCCACCCAGTGATTAGACCACACACTAACCCCTACAGAAAGCATAGACAGGGAAAACTAAAAACGCACCACGCCGCAGACACACAGGAAAACACTATAATGTGCACAGGGCAAAACAAATACAAATATAGGAAGGATAAATATGACAAAGGATAATACACCACCAGATACGATATTTCTTCTCCTAGACCACCACTCCAGACCGAGTTCACCAAGCACAAGACACAAACTATAATTGGCGCTTCCCAAAGTCCAGAATGGCTATTTAAAGGCCATGGGTGTGACCCAGCCTCCAACCCGATTACCAGCTAGATTAACCCCGGACAACCTGGATAAAGTCTAGCCGGCGCCACTGAGCGTATAGTGGACAAATGTGGAATTACCGCTGTCTGTTGGACGCCCTAGTTTGAATAGCGTCCGACATGACAGTGCCCCGCCTTCTACGAGGGACCCCAGGGCCCTCACGACTTATAGGACCCGGCTTGTCCGGATGGCGGCGGTGAAACATACTGACCAGCTGGTCCGCATGTATGTCCGAAGCTGGTACCCAAGACCTCTCCACCGGCCCATAACCACGCCAGTGTACCAGGTACTGTAATGTGCGGCGCACTATACGAGAGTCAACCACCTTGGAGACTTCAAACTCCAAATTGCCATCCACCAAGACTGGAGGTGGCATCGGCGCCGGAACCCACCACCTTCTTTAAAAGAGATCTGTGAAACACGCTGTGTATCTCATATACCGTAGGAAGCTCCAATCGGTAGGCTACCGGGTTAATGATGGCGGTGACCCTAAATGGACCAATAAACCTTGGACCCAATTTCAGGGATGGTACTGAGTTTTATGTTTGTTGTGGACAACCACACCCAGTCGCCCACACTCAGGTCCAGACCTGGCACACGTCTACTGTCAGCCGCTCGTTTGTACCTTGCACCCACACTCAGCAAGCACTGTTTCACTCTCCTCCAAACGGATGACAGTTGTGCTCCTAGCTGGTCCTCCTCCGGAACGCCAGCAGAGCCACCCTGACGCAGAGTACAAAATTGAGGATGGTACCCGTAAACACAAAAGAACTGGGACTCCCCAGACGACTCCTGGTGGTGATTATTAATGGCAAACTCAGCCAAAGGAAGGAACGTCGACCACTCCTCCTGGTTGTCAGAAACACAGCAGCGTAAGTACTGCTCCAAATTCTGGTTCATACGCTCGGTCTGACCATTTGACTGAGGATGAAACGCCGAAGAATGCGACAACTTGATCCCCAGCCATGAGCAAAATGCTTTCCAAAACTTTGCCACAAACTGAGTACCCCTATCCGACACTATGTCAGACAGGACCCCGTGAAGTCTGACCATCTCCTGCACAAAAACCTGAGCCCGGATCTTTGCGTTAGGCAACGAAGGCAAGGACACAAAGTGTGACATCTTTGAGAACCGATCAACAACCACCAAGATGACTGTGTTCTCAGCTGAGGAGGGTAGGTCTGTAATAAAATCCATGGAGATCTCTGTCCATGGCCTACTGGGTACCCCTCCCCTAGCGGATGTAATGTGCCAGCAGGACGGGAGCGAGGCGTCTTAGCCCTAGCACACGTGGTACATGCTGATACGTACGGGACCACGTTCTGTCGGATTTTGGGCCACCAAAACTGACGCGACACCAACTCCAAGGTACCCCTAACCCCTGGATGGCCAGCCAGAACAGCATCATGATGCTCACCCAACACCTTTAGGTGAAGATGGAGTGGTACAAATGATTTGTTAATGGGAAGCTCTGGTGGTACTTCCTCCTGAGCCTCGGCAATCTCAGCCTCAACCTCTGTCGTGAGAGCCGAGACCAGTACACCCTTTTGGAGGATGGGTACCGGATCTTCCCGAGGTTCTCCCCCTGGAAAACGCCTGGATAAAGCATCTGCCTTAGTGTTCTTAGACCCCGGTCGGTACGTAACAAAAAAGTTGAATCGCATGAAAAACAATGCCCAGCGAGCCTGCCTGGGGGACAGAAGCTTGGCTGACTCTAAATAAAGCAAATTTTTATGGTCGGTGATAACTGTAACCTGGTGGACCGACCCCTCCAAGAAGTGTCGCCATTAGTGTTGAGCGATACCGTCCGATACGTGAAAGTATCGGTATCGGAAAGTATCGGCCGATACCGGCAAAGTATCGGATCCAATCTGATACCGATACCCGATACCAATACAAGTCAATGGGACTCAAGTATCGGACGGTATCCCTGATGGTTCCCAGGGTCTGAAGGAGAGGAAACTCTCCTTCAGGCCCTGGGATCCATATTAATGTGTAAAAGAAAGAATTAAAATAAAAAAATATTGCTATACTCACCTCTCCGACGCAGCCTGGACCTCAGCGAGGGAACCGGCAGCGTTGTTTGCTTAAAATTTGCGTGTTTACTTCCTTATATGTCAGGATCATCATATATGAGCCCAAGAGCAGAAAAAAAAACTCCACTGAGTTAAATGCAGCTGAATCAGATGGTAATGAAAATGCCCATGCTTGGGGGTCTCCGTTCAGTAATGGCAATACCAGGCCTACACGCTGAGCCTCATTACCTGAGGAAACCTCTCAGGTAAAGGAATCTTTGGCTCTTCAACTCTACCTGCAGTTTCAGCTTGCACATTAGATACTACAAGACCCTGTTGCTGAACTGCCCCCTTCAACTCAGTGACCTGCAAGGACAGCGCCTCCAACTGGCGGGTTATGGAAGTCATTGGATCCATGGCATCCAAAATAAATTTTTGGCCGATTATAATGTCATGCGGGTACTGGGTAGACTACAGCTGATTACCCGGGCCCCTGCGATATCCCTCAGACTAGGGAAAACTCTGTCTGTTCCTCTCCCAGGATTTACACTAATGGCGTGCTTGTCTGGGCCGCCAGGCCTGACCCTGACTCCTGTTTCAGTCCTATGCTGAAACCTCCACCCGCCACCCAGTGATTAGACCACACACCAACCCCTACAGAAAGCACAGACAGGGAAAACTAAAAACGCACCACGCTGCAGACACACAGGAAAACAATATAATGTGCACAGGGCAAAACAAATACAAATATAGGAAATAAAAATATGACAAAGGATAATACACCACCAGATACAATATTTCTTCTCCTAGACCACCACTCCAGACTGAGTTCACCAGGCACAAGACACAAGCTATAATTGGTGACTCCCAAAGTCCAGAATTACTATTTAAAGGCCACGGGTGTGACCCAGCCTCCAACCCGATTACCAGCTAGATTAACCCCGGACAACCTGGATAAAGTCTAGCCGGCGCCACTGAGCGTATAGTGGACAAATGTGGAATTACCGCTGTCTGTCGGACGCCCTAGTGTGAATAGCGTCCGACATGACATTGACATTGATAGAGTGCTGTGTGGCAATAGGGGTGGAGATATGAAACGTACTTTAGCGCAGCTTGAATGTGGGTGGATGACAACTTTGGGCACTATGGCACCAGCGGGTTTGAATGAACAATTGAGCTTTGTTCCTTTCTTATAATATACTAGCTGTACTACCCGGCTTCGCCCGGGGTAATAACTGCTGTTAGCAAAATAGAATGTGTTAACAAAAATTTATTCTGCACAAAAAAAACCACAGAACAAATAGATAGAAATGTAATTATTAAAAGGCAAAAACTAAGCTAATAGAAGCATTTTACAACATATATTTCAACATCAGAGATTTTCCACACAGATTTAACTAAATTGGCCAAGTAATGTGAAGTAATCTTCTACTACTTATTCAAGAGCCTTTTGATAAACAACATTCTTAGTTTTTCCTTCAGGTGCAAAGACAAACAGATTTTTGGCTGTTCCAACTCTTGAACAGGCCACACAAAGTTGACCATGAGAAAAGCATGGAGATTGTAAATCTAAGCTAGCTGAAGAGCCCGGCGTTGCCTGGGCATAGTAAATATCTGTGGTTAGTTATAGCACCTCACTTCTCTTATTTTCCCATCACACCTCTCATTTTCCCCATCACATCTTTCATTTTCCCCCTCACACCTCTCATTTTCCCCCTCACACCTCTCATTTTCCCCCGCACTCCTCTCATTCCCCCCTAACACTTGTCATTTCGACCTCACATCTGTCAATTCCGATCACTCCACTATTTTCCCTCACTCCTCTCATTTTGCACTCACACCTTTCCATTTTCACCTCACACCTCTCATTTTCACCTCAGTATATACATGTTTGTCATCTCCCTTATATATAGTATACACCTGTATGTCATCTCCTGTATATATATATATATATATATATATATATATATATATATATATATATATATATATATATATATATATATATATATATATATAGTATATACCTGCTGTGTGTCATCTCACCTATATATAGTATATATTTGTGTGTCATCTCCTCCTATACATAGCATATACCTGTATGTCATATCCTCCTGTATATACTATATACCTGTAGGTAATCTGCTCCTGTACATAGTATATACCTGTGTGTCATCTCCTTCTGTATATAGTATATACCTGTATGTCATCTCCTGCTGTATGTAGTATGTACCTGTATGTCATCTCCTCCTGCATATAGTATATACCTGTGTGTCATCTCCCCTGTAAATAGTATATACCTGTGTGTCATCTCTTCCTGTATATAGTATATATCTGTATGTCATCTCCTCCTGTATTAGACCTCGTTCACACGTTATTTGGTCAGTATTTTTACCTCAGTATTTGTAAGCTAAATTGGCAGCCTGATAAATCCCCAGCCAACAGTAAGCCCACCCCCTGGCAGTATATATTAGCTCACACATACACATAATAGACTGGTCATGTGACTGACAGCTGCCGGATTCCTATATAGTACATTTGTTGCTCTTGTAGTTTGTCAGCTTATTAATCAGATTTTTATTTTTGAAGGATAATACCAGACTTGTGTTTGTTTTAGGGCGAGTTTCGTGTGTCAAGTTGTGTGTGTTGAGTTGCATGTGGCGACATGCATGTAGTGACTTTTGTGAGATGAGTTTTTTGTGGCGACATGCGTGTAGCAACTTTTTGTGTGTCGAGTTGCATGTGACAGGTTAGTGTAGCAAGTTGTGTGCAGCAAGTTTTGCGAATGGCGAGTTTTGAGCGTGGCGAGTTTTATGTGTGGTGCCTTTTGAGTATGTGCAAGTTTTGTGTGAGGCAACTTTTGCATGTGTTGCAACTTTTGTGCATGTGGCAATTTTTCCGCGTGTGCAAGTTTTGCGTGTGGCGAGTTTTCCATGAGGTGAGTTTTGCACGTGTGGCGAGTTTTGCATGTGGAGAGTTTTGCGCGTGGCGAGTTTTGAGCGGCGACTTTTGTGTTTCAACTTTTATGTGGCGAGGTTGGTGTATGTGTGGTGAAATGTGCGCTGAGGGTGGTATATGCGTTCGAGCACGTGGTAGTGTGTGGCACATTTTGTGTGTGTGTTCATATCCCCGTGGTGGTGTGCCCCACCTTAGCAACTGTACAGTATATACTCTTTGGCGCCATCGCTCTCATTCTTTAAGTCCCCCATGTTCACATCTGGCAGCTGTTAATTTGCCTCCAACACTTTTCCTTTCACTTTTTCCCCATTATGTAGATAGGGGCAAAATTGTTTGGTGAATTGGAAAGCGCAGGGTTAAAATTTCACCTCACAATATAGCCTATGACGCTCTCGGGGTCCAGACGTGTGACTGTGCAAAATTTTGTGGCTGTAGCTGCGACGGTTCAGATGCCAATCCCGGACATACATACACACATTCACACAGTATATAGTAGCTATGTAGTATATAGCACAGCGACATTGTATATAGCACAGCGATATAGTATATAACACAGCCCAGGTAGTATATAACACAGCCCACGTAGTATATAACACAGCCAATGTGGTAGATAGCACAGCCACGTAGTATATAGCACAGCGATGTAGTATATAACACAGTCCACCCAGTATATAACACAACCACATAGTATATAGCACAGCCCACACAGTATACAGCACAGCCACGTAGTATATAGCAGCCACGTATTATATAGCAGCCACATAGTATTATATAACACAGCCCACGTAGTATATAACACAGCCCACATAGTATATAACACAGCCCACATAGTATATAACACAGCCCACATAGTATATAACACAGCCCACATAGTATATAACACAGCCCACATAGTACATAACACAGCCCACACAGTATATAACACAGCCAACATAGTATATAACGCAGCCCACATAGTATATAACACAGCCCACATAGTATATAACACAGCCCAAGTAGTATATAGCACAACCCATGTAGTATATAACATAGCCCACATACAGCAGTGTGGGCACCATATCCCTGTGAAAACAAATTAAAATAAAAAATCATTTTTATCAGGGATAGGAAACAAAGGGTGGTTATTAATGGAGCACACTCGGACTGGGTCACGGTTAGCAGTGGGGTACCACAGGGGTCAGTATTGGGCCCTCTTCTTTTTAACATATTTATTAATAACCTTGTAGGGGGCATTCAGAGTAGAATTTCAATATTTGCAGATGACACTAAACTCTGCAGGGTAATCAATACAGGGGAGGACAATTTTATATTACAGGATGATTTATGTAAACTAGAAGCTTGGGCTGATAAATGGCAAATGAGCTTTAATGGGGATAAATGTAAGGTCATGCACTTGGTAGAAGTAATAAGATGTATAACTATGTGCTTAATTCTAAAACTCTGGGCAAAACCGTCAATGAAAAAGACCTGGGTGTATGGGTGGATGACAAACTCATATTCAGTGGCCAGTGTCAGGCAGCTGCTACAAAGGCAAATAAAATAATGGGATGTATTAAAAGAGGCATAGATGCTCATGAGGAGAACATAATTTTACCTCTATACAAGTCACTAGTTCGACCACACTTAGAATACTGTGCACAGTTCTGGTCTCCGGTGTATAAGAAAGACATAGCTGAACTGGAGCGGGTGCAGAGAAGAGCGACCAAGGTTATTAGAGGACTGGGGGGTCTGCAATACCAAGATAGGTTATTACACTTGGGGCTATTTAGTTTGGAAAAACGAAGACTAAGGGGTGATCTTATTTTAATGTATAAATATATGAGGGGACAGTACAAAGACCTTTCTGGTGATCTTTTTAATCATAGACCTGAGACAGGGACAAGGGGGCATCCTCTACGTCTGGAGGAAAGAAGGTTTAAGCATAATAACAGACGCGGATTCTTTACTGTAAGAGCAGTGAGACTATGGAACTCTCTGCCGTATGATGTTGTAATGAGTGATTCATTAATTAAATTTAAGAGGGGACTGGATACCTTTCTGGAAAAGTATAATGTTACAGGGTATATACACTAGATTCCTTGATAAGGCGTTGATCCAGGGAACTAGTCTGATTGCCGTATGTGGAGTCGGGAAGGAATTGTTTTCCCCATGGTGGAGTTACTCTTTGCCACATGGGGTTTTTTTGCCTTCCCCTGGATCAACATGTTAGGGCATGTTAGGCTATGGGTTGAACTAGATGGACTTACAGTCTTCCTTCAACCTTAATAACTATGTAATTAAAAAAATTATATACTCACCTTCCGTCATCCACCGAAGCTGTTCCACTCCTTGCGATGTGGCCGGCACCTTCCGTTCCCAGAGATGCATTGCAAAATTACCCAGATGACTTAGTGGTCTCGTGAGTCCGCTAAGTCATCTGGGTAATTTAGCAATTCATCTCTGGGAACTGCCGAGAGCATCGGGAGGAGCGGGAAAGCTGCAGAGGCGACGGAAGGTCAGAATAGCATGATTTTTTATTTTTTAAAATTATTTTTAACATTATATCTTTTAACTATTGATGCTGCATAGCCAGCATTAATAGTAAAAAGTTGGTCCGGGATGGGGGGGACACACTGGCACTGACTGGAGGGGAGTAGGGAGGGGGAACTGACAGGAGGAGAGAAGGGAGGGGCCAATTTGCGGCCGGACTAAGCCTGTCGCTGATTACCTGCTTCAAATCCTGATCAAATCCTGATGCAATCCTGAGGCCATGTGCACACGTTCAGTATTTTTTGCGTGTTTTTCGCTATAAAAACGTGATAAAAACGCGAAAAAAACGTGAAAAAAACGCTAACATATGCCTCCTATTATTTACAGTGTATTCCACATTTCTTGTGCAAATGTTGAATTTTTTCCGCGAAAAAATCGCATCGCGGAGGAAAAAAAAAGCAACATGTTCATTAAAAATGCGGAATTGCGGGGATTCCGCACACCTAGGAGTGCATTGATCTGCTTACTTCCCGCACGGGGCTGTGCACACCATGCGGGAAGTAAGCAGATTATGTGCGGTTGGTACCCAGGGTGGAGGAGAGGAGACTCTCCTCCACGGACTGGGCACCATATAAATGGTAGAAAAAAAAAAAGAATTAAAATAAAAAAGTGATATACTCACCCTCTGATGGCCCCCGAAGTGTTCCCGCCTCTCAGCGCTGCATGTTCTCTCTTCCGTTCCTATAGGTGCTCTGTGTGAAGGACCTGCGATGACGTTGTAGTCTTGTGATTGGTCGCGAGACCGCTCATGTGACCGCTCACGTGACCGTGACGTCACCGAAGGTCCTGCACACACCATCTATAGGAACAGACGCCGCTGAGGAGATCAGCTGTCTGCAGGTGAGCATAACCATTTTTAAAATTTTTTTAATTATTTTTAAACATTCTATCTTTTACTATAGATGCTGCATAGTCAGCATCTATAGTAAAAAGTTGGTCACACTTGTCAAACAGTATGTTTGACAAGTGTGACCAACCTGTCAGTTTTCCAAGCGATGTTACAGATCGCTTGGAAAACTTTAGCATTCTGCAAGCTAATTTCGCTTGCAAAATGCTAAAAAAACGGGAAAAAAACGCAAAAAAAATGCGGATTTCTTGCAGAAAATTTCCGGTTTTCTTCAGGAAATTTCTGCAAGAAATCCTGAAGTGTGCACATACCCTCAACGTGGAAATATACCCTTAGATAGTGCCACAGTTTCTCTCTCTCTCCTAGGACACTCCAAATAATAATAATGATAATAATAATAAAATAACCACACAGAGAAATGACCCTATTTTACACAGTCAAAACATTTATCGAGGGGTGTAGCTAGTATTCAGACGAGACAGAAATGTTTTCCCTGAAATAGTAAGTAAAGTTTTTTTTTATAACTTAAACTTGCAATTCAATAATGAGATACCTAAAACTGTCCAGTATGTTTTGCTTCTTACCTTATAATGGCAGTCTTTAGAAGTGTACATAGTTAATTTTACCATCCTACTGTCATTCTGGGGTCGTGGAACATGCAACTTGGCAGATAGCTGCAGAGGGAATTCATCACTTAAATAGAAAAAAAATATATAAACAGCTTTATAAAAATGAAATTCTAACATTTTTAAAGTGGCATTATTAAAGGGAATCTGTCAGGAGGATTGTGTTGAGTAACCTACAGACAGTGTGAGGTCTGCGCCGATATACTAATTACAAAGATTCCTTTGTTGATGAAATCCATCTTGTGGTTGTTGATTAATCTTTATTTTCAGTTTTCAGTTAATGATATTCACGTGCTCCAGGGCGGGGCTAGGGGGGGGGTTCTTCATGTGGTGCTCGGATCAGCTATTCATACTGAAGACGGCTTACAGGTCACTGATCCCTCAGTGACCTGGGCCCTAGTTTACATAATGAATATAATATATACATATTGAAAAAAAAAACACAACCCCTTCTGCGGGCAGGCACCAAAATGTATACTGTGCTTACAATTATTAAGGTTGAGGTGATCCTAATATTTAAAAAAAAAAATGTATATAGAGCTGCTACTGTGCATGCAGAGCCATGTTCTTAGAGAAGAAAAAAAAATTCCTTCTCCAAGATGGCACCGCCAAGCCTGCACAGTAGCAGCTATCAGCAATAGCTGCCACTGTGCATGGATTGGCAACATAATCTTGGAGGAAGATTTTTTTTTTGTCTTTCTTCAGTATGTATATAAAACATTCATTATGTTAACTAGGAGGCAGGTCACTAAGGAATCAGTGACCTGTCTACAGTCTTCATTATGAATAGGTAAGCAGAGCACCACATGAAGACCCCACCCACAGCCCCACCCCAGAGCACAAGCATATCATTTACTCAAAACTTAAAATAAAGATTAAACAACAACTACAAGACTGATTTAATCAACCAATGTATCATTTTAATCAGCATAACGGCGCCAACCTGAAACTGTCCGTAGGTTACTGCGCACAATCCTGCTGACAGTTTCCCTTTAAATGGACTAGACAAGTACTAGATCAAGTAGTAGTAGTAGTGTCAAGTATGAAATGTATATAGAATTTACATGTAGAGAACTTTGGAACTATCTGAAAGCAACAAATTTATCAAACAAACTGGTATAATAACTTTTTTGTTTAATAATTTCTTAATTGGTTTCATAAATATTACTGCATTATTTTAAGGAACTTAATTATTCAACACATACACAATACATGCAAAAATGTAACTTTTCCTTTTAAAGGGAACCTGTCACTACAAAATCGAAGATGAGCTGCAGCTACCGACATCAGGGGCTTATCTACAGCATTCTGTAATGCTGTAGATAAGCCCCCAATGTATCCTGAAAGATGAGAAAAATAGGATATATTATACTCTCCCAGGGGCGCTCCCGCTGCGATCCGGGTCCGATGGGTGTCGCGGTCCAGTCCGGGGCCTCCTATATTCTTATGATGGCATCCTCTTCTTGTCTTCACGCCACATCTCCAGCGCAGGCGTACTTTGTCTGCCCTATTGAGGGCAGAGCAAAGTACTGCACTGCGCAGGGAAAGGTCAGAGAGGCCCGGCGCCTGCACCCTGCAGTACTTTGCTCTGCCCTCAAGAGGGCAGACAAAGTAAGCCTGTGCCGGAGCTGCGGCGTGAATACAAGAAGATGATGTCATCGTAAGACGTCATCAGACCCGGACCGCCCCTGGGTGAGTATAATATAACCTCTTTTTCTCATCTTTCAGGATACATTGGGGGCTTATCTACAGCATTACAGAATGCTGTAGATAAGCCCCTGATTCCGGTGGCCGCAGATCATCTTCAATTTTTGGGGAGCCAGGTTCCCTTTAACTGCATGTTTGTCTTTGACAACATTTTACAGAACATAAACAAAGTGATACATTTACCAAAATTGTGATGCTGCTAACCCGAACTGTAAAGTTTTTTGAAAGCTTGCATCAGTTCATGTTAAGAACATGCCTACAACTGTGAACATTTGGTGTTCTTTTTATTGTGAAGCAAACAACAAATGGGACCAAATAACGGTAAACGTTAGTGTGCATAAATATTCACCCCTTAAAGTCAGAAACTTGTAGAGCCTTTTACGGCAATTACATCTGCAAGTCACTTTGTACAAGTCTCTATAAGCTTTCCACATCATGCCACTGGAATTTATGCCTAATACTCAAGGCAAAACTGCTCCAGCTCCTTCATATTAGATGGTTTGCTCTGGTGAACAGCAATACAGCAATCTTCAAGCCTGACCTCAGAATCTTAACTGGATTAATGTCTGGGCTTTGACTTGGCCATTCCAAAATATTTACACGTTTCCCCTTAACCCCTTAATGACTGAGGCAATTTTTACAATTCTGACCACTGTCACTTTATGAGGTTATAACTGTGGAACGCTTTAACCGATCCCGCTGATTCTGCTGAAATTGGTTTTTTTTTTTTTTGTGACATATTGTACTTCATGTTGGTGGCAACATTTCTTCGATATTACTTGCGATTATTTATGAAAAAAATGGAAATATGGCAAAAAATGTTGAAATTTTCAAGCTTTGTATTTTTATGCCCTTAAATCAGAGAACTATGTCACACAAAATAGTTAATAAATAACATTTCCCACATGTCTACTTTACATCAGCACAATTTTGGAAACATTTTATTTTTTTTTTGTTAGCAAGGTATAAGGGTTAAAAGTTGTCCAGCAATTTCTCATTTGTCTTACAAAATTTACAAAACCATTTTTTTTAGGGACCATCTCACATATAAAGTCACTTTGAGGGGTGTACATGACAGAAAATACCTAAACTTGACACCATTCTAAAAACTACACCACTCAAGGTGATCAAAACCACATTCAAAAAGTTTATTAACCCTTTACGTGCTTCACAGGAACTGAAACAATGTGGAAGGGAAAAATGAACATTTGACTTTTTTTGCAAACATTTTATTTCAGAACCAATTTTTTTTTATTTTCACAAGTGTAAAAAGAGAAAATGAACAACCAATTGTGTTGTGCAATTTCTCCTGAATATGCCGATAACCCATATGTGGGGGTAAACTACTGTTTGGGCGCACGTTAGGGCTTGGAAGAGAACGAGCACCGTTTGACTTTTTCAATGCAGAGTTGGCTGGAATTGAGATCAGATGCCATGTCGCTTTTGGAGAGCCCCTCATGTGCCTAAACAGTGGAAACCCCCCACAAGTGACACCATTTTGGAAACTTAGACCCCTTAAGGAACTTATCTAGTTGTGTGGTGAGCACTTTGAATCCCCAAGTGCTTTACAGAAGTTTATAACGTAGAGCCGTGAAAATAAAAAAATCTCATTTTTTTTACACAAAAATGATCTTTTCGCCCACAAATTCTTATTTTCACAAGGGTAACAGGAGAAATTAGACCACAAAAGTTGTTGTGCAATTTCTCCTGAGTACGTCAATACCCCATATGTGGGGGTAAACCACTGTTTGGGCGCACAGCAGAGCTTGGGAGAAGGAGTTCCGTTTGACCTTTTCAATGCAGAATTGGCTGGAATTGAGATCGGACGCCATGTCACATTTGGAGAGCCCCCGATGTGCTTAAACAGTGGAAACCTCCACAAGTGACACCATTTTGGAAACCAGACCCCCCAAAGAGCTTATCTAGATGTGTGGTGAGCACTATGAACCCCCAACTGCTTCACATAAGTTTTTAAAGTAGAGCCATGAAAACAAAAAAAAAAAACATTTTTTCCACAAAAATGATTTTTCACCCCCAAATTTTTACTTTCACAAGGGTAACAGGAGAAATTGTGTGGGTGGCCCTTTCAATGCAGATTTGCGGTGGAACCATGGTCTTTTCATTTGATAATGGATTTGCTGGTGCTCTGGGGGATCATCAGAGATTGGGATTTTTTTTAAATTTATGTATTTATTTTTTTAAGACCCAACCCTGACTTGTACTTCTAAACAACTTTGTCCCTAAAGCCTCTTTCACTCTTCAGTCTTCTGGCGTCAGTCAAAATCCGCCGTCACCACGGATCCGTCAAAAATAGTGAAAAACAGAAACAACGGATCCGGCTTCCATTCTAGCCAACGACAGACGACACTGGATCCGTTGCTGTCCTACTTTTCTTAGCAGACAAAAAACATTCCTAGGACCATCCTCTCCAGACGACGGATAACCAAATGCCGTGGGATCCGGCACACGATGGACGAAATGTAAGGCCATCCATCGTAATATGTCGCTAATACAAGTCTATGAGAAAAAGACGGGTCCAGTGGGCAAATTTGCTGGATCTGGGTTTTTTTCACAAAACAGCAGATTTTGACTGAAACAAAAAGACTGAAGTGTGTAAAAGGCCTAACTTGTTTAGAGATCTCCTTGGTGTTGGTTGATTAGTGGTGCCTCTCTTGCTTAATGGTGTTGCAGCCTCTGTGGCCTTTCAAAAAAGGTGTGTAAATACATTAAATGCCCAACGATGACAAAAGTATTATCAGAGTGATACCTTAATTGGCTAATCAGAAAGTAATATATGTTTGCAAGGTTTCAGAGAACAATGGCTCCTTCTTCAGGCAGGATTACAAGTGAATTAATAAGAAAAAGACATTTAAGGCCAGGGTCACAATTGGGAGTTAACTGTGAGTAACTTGCACCAAGTCCTGGCACTGCCACCAGCACTCGGGACCGGAGCGTGCGGCTGCATAGAAATACATACAGCCACACACTTAGGTCCCGAGTGCTGGCGGCAGCCCTGGAACTTGATGTGCGAGTTTCTCACAGTGAACTGGCAAGTGTGACCCTGGCCTAAGAGATATCACAGCAGGACATTTGTTTCATGAAGTGGGAGGGGTGACACCTCCTAAAGAAAAGCCAAATAAATAAAATTAGATCTAATGGAGGAGGCAGTGGGAATGTTCTTCTTAGTTATCTAGAGTCTATCTAGTGGAGGTGTGAATTGTATCTATGTAGTGAGTCATAAATCCAGGTGTTAAATTGTGTAATATTGTCAAAGAATTGAACATCTTTATCAGTTTGAACTCCAATTTTTTCTCTCTGTCGTCCTTAAAATGACCTTTTAAAATGATTTCCCATCTCCAGTTCATTCCTGATTGTGTCCAACAACCAAACAACGTATATAAAGCAAGATTATAATCTTTATTTTAATATAGTGCTAACATATTCCACAGCGCTTTACAGTTTGCACACATTAACTTTGATATCCCTGATGTGGCTCACAATCTAAATTCCCTATCAGTATGTCTTTGGAATGTGGGAGGAAACTGGACAACCCGGAGGAAACCTACGCAAACACGGGGAGAACATAAAACCCCTGGCAAACATTATGGAATCTCCGGCCTTGAAGGATGTTCATTCAGTTGTTTAACCCCTTTACCCCCAAGGGTGGTTTCCATGTTAATGGCCGGGCCAATTTTTACAATTCTGACCACTGTCCCTTTATGAGGTTATAACTCTGGAACGCTTCAACAGATCCCGGTGATTCTGACATTGTTTTCTCATGACATATTGTACTTCATGATAGTGATAAAATTTCTTTGATATTACATTGCGTTTATTTGTGAAAAAAATGGAAATTTGGCAAAAATTTTGAAAATTTTGCAATTTTCCAACTTTGAATTTTTATGCAATAAAATCACAGAGATATGTCACACAAAATACTTAACAAGTATCATTCCCCACATGTCTACTTTACATCAGCACAATTTTGGAACCAAATTTTTTTTTTGTTAGGGAGTTATAAGGGTTAAAAGTTGACCAGCAATTTCTCATTTTCACAACACCATTTTTTTTTAGGGACCACAACTTTTTGAAGTCATTTTGAGGGGTCTATATGATAGAAAATAACCAAGTGTGACACCATTCTAAAAACTGCACCCCTCAAGGTGCTCAAAACCACATTCAAGAAGTTTATTAACCCTTCAGGTTTTTCACAGGAATTTTTGGAATGTTTAAATAAAAATGAACATTTAACTTTTTTTCACACAAAATTTACTTCAGCTCCAATTTGTTTTATTTTACCAAGGGTAACAGGAGAAAATGGACCCCAAAAGTTGTACAATTTGTCCTGAGTGCGCAGATACCCCATATGTGGGGGTAAACCACTGTTTGGGCGCATGGTAGAACTCGGAAGCGAAGGAGCACCATTTGACTTTTCAATGCAAAATTGACAGGAATTGAGATGGGACGCCATGTTGCGTTTGGAGAGCCCCTGATGTGCCTAAACATTGAAACCCCCACCAAGTGACACCATTTTGGAAAGTAGACCCCCTAAGGAACTCATTTAGATGTGTGCTGAGCACTTTGACCCATTAAGTGATTAACAGAAGCTTATAATGCAGAGCCGTAAAAATAAAAAATCATATTTTTTCACAAAAATGATCTTTTCGACCCCAATTTTTTATTTTTCCAAGGGTAAGAAAAGAAATTGGACCCCAAAAGTTGTTGTACAATTTGTCCTGAGTACGTTGATACCCCATATGTGGGGGTAAACCACTGTTTGGGCGCATGGGAGAGCTCGGAAGGGAAGGAGCGCCGTTTGACGTTTCAATGCAAAATTGACAGGAATTGAGATGGGACGCCATGTTACGTTTGGAGAGCCACTGATGTGCCTAAACATTGAAACCCCCCACAAGCGACACCATTTTGGAAAGTAGACCCCCTAAGGAACTCATCTAAATGTGTTGTGACAGCTTTGAACCAAGTGTTTCACTACAGTTCATAACGCAGAGCCGTGAAAATAAAAAATATTTTTCTTCCCCACAAAAAATATTTTTTAGCCTCCAGTTTTGTATTTTTTCCAAGGGTAACAGTTGAAATTAGACCCCAAAAGTTGTTGTCCAATTTGTCCTGAGTATGCAGATACCCCATATATTGGGGTAAACCTCTGTTTGGGCGCATGGGAGAGCTCAGAAGGGAAGGAGCACTGTTTTACTTTTTCAATGCAGAATTGGCTGGAATTGAGATTGGACGCCATGCCACGTTTGGAGAGCCCCTGATGTGCCTAAACAGTGAAAATCCCCCAATTATAACTGAAACCCTAATCCAAACACATCCCTTACCCTAATCCCAAAGGTAACCCTAACCACACCCTTAACCCTAATCCCAACAGTAAATGTAATCCAAACCCTAACTTTAGCCCCAACCCTAACTTTAGCCCCAACGCTAACTGTAGCCTTAACCCTAGCCTTAACCCTAGCCCTAACCCTAGCCCTAACCCTAAGGGGAAAATGGAAATAAATACATTTGTTATATTTTTTCGCTAACTAAGGGGGTGATGAAGGGGGGTTTGATTTACTTTTCTAGCGGGTTTTTTAGCGGATTTTTATGATTGGCAGCCGTCACACACTGAAAGACGCTTTTTATTGCAAAAAATATTTTTTTGCGTTACCACATTTTGAGAGCTATAATTTTTCCATATTTTGGTCCACAGAGTCATGTGAGGTCTTGTTTTTTGCGGGACGAGTTGACATTTTTATTTGTAACATTTTCGGGCACATGACATTTTTTGGTCACTTTTTATTCCGATTTTTGTGAGGCAGAATGACCAAAAACCAGCTATTCATGAATTTCTTTTGTGGGAGGCGTTTATACCGTTCCGCATTTGGTAAAATGGATAAAGCAGTTATATTCTTCGGGTCAGTATGATTACAGAGATACCTCATTTATATCATTTTTTATGTTTTGGTGCTTTTATACGATAAAAACTATTTTATAGAAAAAAAATATTTTTGCATCGCTTTATTCTGAGGACTATAACTTTTTTATTTTTTCTTTGATGACGCTGTATGGCGGCTCATTTTTTGCTGGACAAGATGACGTTTTCAGCGGTACCATGGTTATTTATATCCGTCTGTTTGATCGCGTGTTATTCCACTTTTAATTTGGCGGTATGATAATAAAGCGTTGTTTTTGGCCTCGTTTTTTTTTTTTTACGGTGTTCACTGAAGGGGTTAACTAGTGGGTCAGTTTTATAGGTCGGGTCACTACGGACGCGGCAATACTAAATGTGTACTTTTATTGTTTTTTTATTTAGATAATGAAATGTATTTATAGGAAGAATATATTTTTTCCGCTTGTTTTTGGAGTTTTTTTTTTTTTTTTTTTTTTTTTTTTTTACACATGTGAAAAATTTTTTTTTACACTATAACATTGCCGCAGGCCGATCTGACACTTTGCTGTGCACTGTGTCAGATCGGCGATCTGACGTGCACAGCTCCTGGAGGCTTCCCGACGCCTGCTCTGAGCAGGCGCAGTGAAGCCACCACCTTGCAGGACCCGGATGCTGCGGCCATCTTGGAACCGGGCCTGCTGCAGGGAGGAGGAGGTAAGAGACCCTCGGAGCAACGCGATCACATCGCGTTGCTCCGGGGGTCTCAGGGAAGCCCGCTCCCTGCACGATGCTTCCCTATACCGCCGGAACACTGCAAATATGTTTGATCGCAGTGTGCCGGGGTTAATGTGCCAGGGTTGGTCCGTAACCGCTCCAGGCACATAATGCCGGATGTCAGCTGCGATAGTCAGCTGACACCCGGCCGCGATCGGCCGCGCTCCCCCCGTGACCGTGGCCGATCACGCTGGACATACTATCCCATCGGTGGTCATACGGGCCCACCCCACCTCGACGGGATAGTACGTCCGATGTCAGAAAGGGGTTAATTTTGTAGAAAAAAAGCAAATCACAGACATGGCACAAAATTACATTTATTTCAAATGGCAACTTTCTGTCTTTAAGAAACACTAAAAGAAATCAGGAACAAAAATGTTGAGCTGCAGGACAGTGTGGCAGTTAGCTGGGTGACAGATAGAAGGCGGGGTAGAGGGAAGAGTGCCAGGGAGGCTAGTCCTGATCTGGCACACCCCAATAAGTTTGCTAAGTTGGCAGATGAGGGGGGTGCCAGTACAGGGGTAGCACTGCTGCAGCCAGGCATGTCCTCTGAAAGCCGGAGGAGTGACTGCTCCAGTAAGGGGGGAAATAGGAGAGCAGGGCAGGCCAGACAGGTGCTGGTAGTGGGGGACTCAATTATTAGGGGAACAGATAGGGCAATCTGTCACAAAGACAGGGATCGTCGGACGGTGTGCTGCCTACCTGGCGCTCGAGTCCGACACATCGCTGATCGGGTGGACAGATTACTGGGAGGGGCTGGTGAGGACCCAGCGGTCATGGTGCACATTGGCACAAATGACAAAGTTAGAGGTAGGTGGAAGGTCCTTAAAGATGATTTCAGGGAATTAGGCTGCAAGCTGAAAGCAAGGACCTCCAACGTGGTATTTTCCGAAATACTGCCTGTACCACGTGCCACGCCAGAGAGGCAACGGGAGATTAGGGAGGTTAATAAGTGGCTCAAGAATTGGTGTAGGAAGGAGGGGTTTGGGTTCCTGCAGAACTGGGCCGACTTCTCAGTTGGCTACAGGCTCTACGCTAGGGACGGGCTGCACCTCAATGGGGAAGGTGCAGCTGTGCTGGGGGAGAAAATGGTTAGAAGGTTGGAGGAGTGTTTAAACTAGGGAATGGGGGGGAGGGTATTCATTTTATAGGAGGGGAAGATAGTGCAGATAGAGACCTGGGCACAAATAAGGAAGTTGGGGGTGGAGGTGGCATGGGGGGTGGGGTTAGAACAGTTAGTAATTTAAGAAAGAATAGAGGTACAGAGAGTAACATCAAGTGCATGTATACTAATGCCAGAAGCCTCGCCAACAAAATGGATGAATTAGAACTAATGTTGTTGGAGCATAATTATGACATGGTGGGGATATCTGAGACGTGGCTGGATGAGAGCCATGACTGGGCTGTTAACTTGCAGGGCTATAGCCTGTTCAGAAATGACCGTACAGATAAGCGAGGGGGAGGGGTGTGTCTATATGTAAAATCTTCCTTAAAACCCATCCTGCGTGATAATATAGGTGAATTTAATGAAAATGTAGAGTCTCTGTGGGTGGAGATAAGGGGAGGGGGAAAAATAATAAATTACTGATAGGGGTTTGTTATAAATCTCCAAAACTAATGGAAGCAATGGAGAATATCCTCGTAAAGCAAATAGATGAAGCTGCGACTCAAGGAGAAGTCATTATTATGGGGGACTTCAACTACCCTGAAATAGATTGGGGAACAGAAACCTGCAGTTCCAGCAAAGGTAATCGGTTTTTGACAACTATGAGAGACAATTACCTTTCACAACTGGTTCAGGACCCAACAAGGAGGGGGGCACTGCTAGACCTAATATTAACCAACAGGCCAGACCGCATATCAAATATAAGGGTTGGGGGTCACTTGGGGAATAGTGATCACAAAATAATAAGTTTTCATGTAACCTTTAATAAGATGGGTAGTAGGGGGGTGACAAGGACACTAAACTTCAGGAGGGCAAATTTCCAACGGATGAGAGAGGATCTTGGTGCAATTAACTGGGACGATATCCTGAGACACAAAAATACACAAAGAAAATGGGAGACATTTATTAGCATCCTGGATAGGACCTGTGCACAGTATATACCGTATGGGAATAAACATACTAGAAATAGGAGGAAACCAATATGGCTAAATAGAGCTGTAAGGGGCACAATAAGGGACAAAAATAAAGCATTTAGAGAATTAAAGGAAGTAGGTAGTGAGGAGGCATTAAATAAATACAGAAAATTAAATACATTCTGTAAAAAACAAATCAAGGCAGCAAAGATTGAGACAGAGAGACTCATTGCCAGAGAGAGTAAAAATAATCCCAAAATATTCTTTAACTATATAAATAGTAAGAAACTAAAAAATGACAGTGTTGGCCCCCTTAAAAATAGTCTGGGTGAAATGGTGGATGAGGATGAGGAAAAAGCCAATATGCTAAATGACTTTTTTTCATCAGTATTTACAAAAGAAAATCCCATGGCAGCCAATATGACTAGTGATAATAATTCCCCATTAAATGTCACCTGCTTAACCCAGCAGGAAGTACAGCGGCGTCTAAAAATAACTAAAATTGACAAATCTCCGGGCCCGGATGGGATACACCCCCGAGTACTGCAGGAACTAAGTACAGTCATTGATAGACCATTATTTTTAATCTTTAAAGACTCCATAATAACAGGGTCTGTACCACAGGACTGGCGTATAGCAAATGTGGTGCCAATATTCAAAAAAGGGGCAAAAACTGAACTCGGTAATTATAGGCCAGTAAGTTTAACCTCTACTGTGGGTAAAATCCTGGAGGGCATTCTAAGGGATACTATACTGGAGTATCTGAAGAGGAATAACCTTATGACCCAGTATCAGCACGGGTTTACTAGGGACCGTTCATGTCAGACTAATTTGATCAGCTTCTATGAAGAGGTAAGTTCCGGACTGGACCAAGGGAACCCAGTGGACGTTGTATATATGGACTTTTCCAAAGCTTTTGATACGGTGCCACACAAAAGGTTGTTACATAAAATGAGAGTAATGGGGATAGGGGAAAATATGTGTAAGTGGGTTGAGAGCTGGCTCAGGGATAGGAAACAAAGGGTGGTTATTAATGGAGCACACTCGGACTGGGTCACGGTTAGCAGTGGGGTACCACAGGGGTCAGTATTGGGCCCTCTTCTTTTTAACATATTTATTAATGACCTTGTAGGGGGCATTCAGAGTAGAATTTCAATATTTGCAGATGACACTAAACTCTGCAGGGTAATCAATACAGGGGAGGACAATTTTATATTACAGGATGATTTATGTAAACTAGAAGCTTGGGCTGATAAATGGCAAATGAGCTTTAATGGGGATAAATGTAAGGTCATGCACTTGGGTAGAAGTAATAAGATGTATAACTATGTGCTTAATTCTAAAAGTCTGGGCAAAACCGTCAATGAAAAAGACCTGGGTGTATGGGTGGATGACAAACTCATAATCAGTGGCCAGTGTCAGGCAGCTGCTACAAAGGCAAATACAATAATGGGATGTATTAAAAGAGGCATAGATGCTCACGAGGAGAACATAATTTTACCTCTATACAAGTCACTAGTTCGACCACACTTAGAACACTGTGCACAGTTCTGGTCTCCGGTGTATAAGAAAGACATAGCTGAACTGGAGCGGGTGCAGAGAAGAGCGACCAAGGTTATTAGAGGACTGAGGGGTCTGCAATACCAAGATAGGTTATTACACTTGGGGCTATTTAGTTTGGAAAAACGAAGACTAAGGGGCGATCTTATGTTAATGTATAAATATATGAGGGGACAGTACAAAGACCTTTCTGATGATCTTTTTAATCATAGACCTGAGACAGGGACAAGGGGGCATCCTCTACGTCTGGAGGAAAGAAGGTTTAAGCATAATAACAGACGCGGATTCTTTACTGTAAGAGCAGTGAGACTATGGAACTCTCTGCCGTATGATGTTGTAATGAGTGATTCATTAATTAAATTTAAGAGGGGACTGGATACCTTTCTGGAAAAGTATAATGTTACAGGGTATATACACTAGATTCCTTGATAAGGCGTTGATCCAGGGAACTAGTCTGATTGCCGTATGTGGAGTCGGGAAGGAATTTTTTTCCCCATGGTGGAGTTACCCTTTGCCACATGGGTTTTTTTTGCCTTTCCCTGGATCAACATGTTAGGGCATGTTAGGTTAGGCTATGGGTTGAACTAGATGGACTTACAGTCTTCCTTCAACCTTAATAACTATGTAACTATGTAACTATGTAACTATGTAGAGTCAGGTATCAGAGTCAGGTATCAGAGTCAGGTATCAGAGTCAGGTATCAGAGTCAGGTATCAGACTCAAGTATCAGACAGAGTATTTCTGATGTTTGACTTTGATTTGTGACTTTGATATGTGAAAGTCAGGTATAAGAGTCAAGTATCAGAATGAGGTATCAGACAGAGTATTTCTGATGTTTGACTTTGATTTGTGACTTTGATATGTGAAAGTCAGGTACAAAGGTACCGTCACACTAAGCGACGCTGCAGCGACACAGACAACAATGCCGATCGCTGCAGCATCGCTGTTTGGTCGCTGGAGAGCTGTCACACAGACCGCTCTCCAGCGACCAACGATGCCGAGGTCCCTGGGTAACCAGGGTAAACATCGGGTTGCTAAGCGCAGGGCCGCGCTTAGTAACCCAATGTTTACCCTGGTTACCAGTGTAAAATGTAAAAAAAAACAAACAGTACATACTCACCTTCGTGTCCCCCGGCGTCCGCTTCCTGCACTGACTGAGTGCCGGCCCTAACAGCAGAGCGGTGACGTCACCGCTGTGCTGTGCTTTCACTTACGGCCAGCGCTCAGTCAGTGCAGGAAGCGGACAGCGAGGGACGTGTGACAGACAGCAGAAGGTGAGTATGTACTGTTTTTTTTTTTTTACATTTTACACTGGTAACCAGGGTAAACATCGGGTTACTAAGCGCGGCCCTGCGCTTAGTAACCCGATATTTACCCTGGTTACTATTGTAAAACATCGCTGGTATCGTTGCTTTTGCTGTCAAACACAACGATACACGGCGATCTGACGACCAAATAAAGTTCTGAACTTTAATCAACGACCAGCGATATCACAGCAGGATCCTGATCGCTGCTGCGTGTCAAACACAACAATATCGCTATCCAGTACGCTGCAACGTCACGGATCGCTAGCGATATCGTTTAGTGTGACGGTACCTTAAGAGTCAAGTATCAGAATGAGGTATCAGACAGAGTATTTCTGATGTTTGACTTTGATTTGTGACTTTGATATGTGAAAGTCAGGTATAAGAGTCAAGTATCAGAATGAGGTATCAGACAGAATATTTCTGATGTTTGACTTTGATTTGTGACTTTGATATGTGAAAGTGCGACCATTGATCTATTTTGTATTTGACTTTTTTTGGCTATGCACTAGTATAAATTATATATATATATATATATATATATATATATATATATATATATATATATATATATATATATATATATATATACATATTGTTCGGTCAGTTGATCTATTTTTGATATGTGAAAGTCAGGTATCAGAATGAGGTATCAGACAGAGTATTTCTGATGTTATTTCTGATGTTTGACTTTGATTTGTGACCATGTGTGAAAGTCAGGTATAAGAGTCAAGTATCAGAATGAGGTATCAGACAGAGTATTTCTGATGTTTGACTTTGATTTGTGACCATGTCCTAAAATGGACACTGTACTAAAATGGCCACTGTAATGGTGACATGCGGTCCAACGTTGGACTGCAGTTATACATACCTGCTATGGGGCACTGCTGCAGCTATATTTCAAAGGTTTCTATATCAACAATTACTTTAGATGTGACTATTATAAACCTTTGTGTGCTTCATGATCAAACTGCTCATTCAGATTATCTCTATACTAGACTCTGTGATTATATTTCCTGTGGCGGTGAGAACTTTAGACTGGTGCATTAGGGGTTACACCATGCTATTCATCTGCATCCATGTTGCCATGGTAACCCGTTTGGACTGTGCATGCGCATGATTTCCATAACAGATTCTTGGGCTAGACTTCCTGTGACAGGGAGAACAGCGTCCATGCTGTCATGGCAACCTGCTTGGACTGTGCATGCACATGATTTCCATACTAGACTTCCTATGACGGGGAGAGATTAGGACCTGCGCACTAGGAAATGTATCATGCCGCCCAGCAGTATCTCTGATTTTCTGCCGCAATTGTCTGCACAACTGCTATGCATTGATAATTTTCAATTTATGTATATAAATACAGGTATTACACCACTAGAACACTGCTGGCCTTGAGGAAGATACTTTAGGTGTCGATACGCGTGGGTCTCTTAACACTTGCACAGCATACCATGTAACTGATCTAGGGGTGATTCACTTAGCATTATTGGGGAATGATACAAAGACCTTTGGTAAAGCCCTTTGAGAATATCCAGTCTGAGGACTGGGCCTTTTCGTGCTCTATTGATACATTCTGGCTATTCCTCACTTGTTTGCATTGTTCTGTCTCCGCCATCTAATTAGTTCATAACTTTATTTATCTGTAGTGCTTTGGCTCCCTCTAGTGGACATGTTGACAGTTCTATTTTCTGTTTTTGTATTTTCCATGTCTCATTCTCCTCCCCCTTTGCAATGCATTATGGTAGCTCAGCCTCCATTTCCCTCCATTTTCCTTTCACTTCCTCCAGTTTGCTTTCAAGGAAAGACGCTTGCACTTCATCCCCCTTGCGATTGCATTGCCGGTATGTCTTTATGCTTTCTCTAGATAATTCCTGCTCTATATTAGCCTAGCCTAACCAGTTGTACTCCTAGTTCAGTTACTAGCCTTCTAAATGCTATGCATAATGTACATCATGTGTAGTATGTATTTGGTCTATACCATGCACTGATTCTATGTATATCATTGTTCACAGTTTCACCGCATCAATATGCCACTACGTTTAATAAAACACAGACTCAACCACAGCCTCCTTATTGGACCCCGGTATAGCAGTTTAGCTGACTGTATAGCTACATATGAGCCTGCCTCATTTAGTGAGGACAGAACAGTGAAACGGCAGCCATCCAACTAGTGGGATTCAAGTCACCGGCTACTCAGAGACTAAATACAGCTACAGCAATCTCTGCACAGCCAAGCACTTTTCCAATACACCATGTCTCACAAATCACATATAACAAGATTTGTTACTTACGTCTCCTCAAAGACAACATCCATCAGCAGTGCGGTCGCCATTGCCCGCGCAAATGCTGAAGCCGCCAAAATACGAGCGAGTTTTGCTGACCAAGAGATGCAACTTAAATTAGAAAAAGCACGCCTAGATGACGAAGAGAGGTCACGCTTAGAGAGCCGACCAAGAGAGAAGGACGCAGTTAGAGAAGGCAAAAAGGGAAGCTGCCGCAGCCCTCGCCAAAGCAGAATCACTAGAAGCCGTACAAAACCCCAAGCTGCATAGCCAAAGCAGTATGTCGAGTCTGGAGTTTCCACTACAAGACTCACCACAATGTACATCTCAGTATGTTAATGAACTTCCCGAAATAAACTATAACCCTGAACCAGTACCAAAACAAGAATACGACGTCTCCAGCGAAGTGAGCGAGAGTCATCACGAGGCTCAGCTCCAGGACAGAAACAAACTCGAAAACGTGAGACAAAACAACTCTGCTAATGACAACCTTGCCCCTCACCAGGTAACCAACGTGGATCACCCTGCTGACACACCGTACGTCAGACCGAAGCAATACAACACAGGCTGGCGCCACCCCGAGGACACTAACAGGTATGAACGCACCTCACATCACTATCAGGGCGACCCATCACCAGCATACTCTGCTGACAACCGGTTCACGACAGAATGGACAAGGGACTCATGAAATTCACTGACCGAGCTGAAGGTAACAGAGCTTGGAAAGCTTCCTTTCAAAATGTCACTAGAGTCTTGGGGCTACAACAGAGGGAAGAGATAGACCTGTTAGTCAAATACCTGGGAGAAGAGTCAGTCAAACACACAGTAAGGATCAGAGACATTAATATAAACCGCCCTGAGACTGGCCTCAAAGAGATCTGGAAAAGGCTGGATGAGTGTTACGGCTCAGCAGAAGTAATAGAAAGAGCCTTATTCAAAAGAATCGATGACTTTCCTAAAATATCTAACAAAGGTCTCCAGAAACTTAGAGAGCTAAGCGACCTGCTAAAGGAAGTCCAAGTTGCCAAATGTGAGGACGACCTACAGGGACTTGCATTTCTCGACACAGCCAGAGGTGTTAACCCTATAGTCCAGAAGTTGCCCTACAATCTACAGGAGAGGTGGCTCACACATGGTTCCACGTACAAATACAAACACAGTGTTCCATTACCTCCCTTCTCCGTTTTTGTAGACTTTATACACCAACAAGCGAGAATTAGAAACAATCCCAGCTTTGACTTTGCAATACCATATGCCACACCATCACCACCTGCAAATCCATGCAGAACATCTGTGGCAGTACACAAGACTTATGTTTCTTCTTCAGGTTCTAATTACAGGTCTGCTGGCTGCTCCCAATCAGAGACAAAGGTGCAGGACCCTGACAAGCAGTGCCCACTTCATCAGAAGCCTCATCCTCTCCTGAAATGCAGAGCCTTCAGAGGAAAATCTATGCCAGATCGCAGAAGCTTCCTGAAAGAAAACGGTATCTGCTACAAGTGCTGCTCGTCCACAACTCATCTCGCCAAGGATTGCAAGGTCAGTGTAAAATGCACAGAATGTGGCACCACAGATCATAACACCGTTCTACACCCTGGCCCAGCTCCATGGAGTACACAAAACACGCCAGCTGACAGTGAGCATGGCGGGGAGGAAAGGAACACCGATACAGCTACGCCAGAGATCACTTTACAATGTACCAAGGTCTGCAAAGGGACAATAGACAGTAGGTCCTGTGCAAAAATATGCCTCGTCAGAGTATACCCGAAGGGCCATAGAGACCAAGCTGTAAAACTGTATGCTATCTTGGATGATCAAAGTAATTGATCCTTGGCTAGATCAACGTTCTTTGACCTATTCAACATCAAAGGGCCAAGCACTCCCTACTCATTAAAGACGTGTGCAGGTACTGTGACAACAGCAGACAGGGAACCTACTGACTACCAAATCGAGTCATTAGACGGACAATTCTGCCTACCGCTACCTACGATCATCGAATGTAACCAGATCCCAGACAACAGATCTGAAATCCCTACGCCAGATGTAGCAATCCATCACGCTTACTTAAAACGAATAGCACACCATACACCGGAACTCGACCATCAGGCCCAGATAATTCTGCTGTTGGGGAGAGATATCCTGCAGGTTCATAAAGTGAGACGTCATATCAATGGACTCCACAATGCTCCCTATGCCCAAAAGCTAGACCTAGGATGGGTCATAATTGGCAACGTATGCTTGGGACACATGCACGCCCCATCTTCTGTGACAAGCATGCTGACAAATACATTGGAGAAAGGACGACCATCTGTTTCAACCTTGCAACAATGAGTTCCACGTCAGGGAACTGCCACACAGCATCCAACTGCCCAACCATTTAATAGACTTTACTCACGACAGCAGCATAGTGTCGGGAAGCTATGAGGATCAGTTAGGGTGCACAGTCTTCCAGAGAACTAAGCAGGACAACCAAGTGGCAATGTCGGTAGAGGACAAGTTGTTCTTAGAGATAATGGACAAGGGACTCGTTAAAGATGAGACCAACAGCTGGGTCGCACCTCTTCCCTTCAAAACCCACAGACCACGTCTACCGAACAACAGAAATCAGGCATTACAACGTTTCTCCTCTCTCAAATGTAATCTGCAAAAGAAACCAGAGATGAAAGATCACTTTTTCTCCTTCATGTCAAAGATTTTTGAAAACTGTCACCCAGAACTAGCTCCCACTCTCAAAGACTCTGAAGAATGCTGGTTCCTACCCATGTTCGGAGTATACCACCCTAAGAAACCAGGTCAGATCAGAGTAGTGTTTGATTCCAGTGCTAAATTTAATGATGTCTCCCTGAATGACGTTCTACTGACAGGACCAGACCTCAATAACAAACTGCTGGGTGTACTTATGCGCTTCCGCAAGGATTCCATCGCCTTCATCGCTGACATCCAGCAAATGTTCCATTGTTTCCTTGTGAGAGAGAGAGACAGAAACTTCCTAAGATTCTTCTGGTACAGAGACAATGATCCTACTAAAGAAGTCACAGAGTATCGCATGAGAGTGCACATCTTTGGCAACAGTCCTTCCCCTGCAGTCGCCATTTACGGACTCAAAAGGTCAGCTCAGGAAGGAGAAGCAGAATACGGAAAAGATGTCAGACGATTCATAGAAAAGGACTTTTATGTCGACGACTGTCTGAAAGCCATGCCTTCAAATGAGACTGCCATCAGTCTTCTCAGAAGAGCCCAGGACATGCTTGCCTGCTCGAACCTTAGGCTTCATAAAATAGCCTCAAACAGCCAAGAACTCATGGAAGCATTCCCTTCTCAGGACCTATGTAATGGTCTCAGAGACCTGGACCTGGCGTCAGACCCCACACCAATGCAAAGTAGCCTCGGGCTTCTCTGGAATCTACAGTCAGACACTTTCACCTTTCAGGTCAGCCAGGAAGAAAGGCCTTTCACTCGCAGAGGCGTCCTGTCTACCATCAACAGTCTGTACGATCCCTTGGGTTTCACAGCTCCTGTTACTATACAAGGCAAGGCCCTACTAAGAGATTTAACTAGGGAAACATCTGACTGGGATGCACCTCTGCCACCTGATAAGAGGATCCAGTGGGAAGAGTGGAAGAACTCGTTAGCGGCACTCTCCAACCTGAATGTGCCAAGACCATACGCCCCTATGCCATCTACTGAGATACAGAGCCAAAGACTGTACGTATTTGCAGATGCTTCAGTCAAAGCAATTGCTGCTGTTGCCTACCTCAAAACTGTAGACTCCAAATGTCAGTGCCACATTGGTTTCATTATGGTTAAGGCCAAACTCGCACCACAACCAGAGCACACTATACCTAGGTTAGAGCTTTGTGCCGCAGTCCTAGCTGTTGAGTTAGCGGAGTTCATCACATCCGAAATGGATATCGACCTGACACAGACCAAGTTCTACTCAGACAGCAAAGTAGTCCTGGGATATATCCACAACGAAACCAGGCGATTCTATGTTTATGTCAATAACAGAGTGCTAGGAATCAGGAGATCAGTTCATCCAAAGCAGTGGCATTACATACCCACGGACCAGAATCCCGCAGATCATGCAACTAGAGCAGTTGACGCAAGTCGACTAGGAAGCACAACATGGCTCTCAGGACCAAAACTATTGTACATTGAGGAATGTTTTCCAGACACCTTTGAACTAGTAGGAGAGGACTCAGATGCTGAAATCCGCCGTCGGGTGTCTACACTTCATACAATGACCTCTGTTATTCAGCTTGGATCTTGCAGGTTCGACAGATTCTCAAGTTGGAAGTCACTTACTCGAGCTATTACCTACCTGACTCATATAGCTCGCTCATTCAGGACCACCAGAACTTGTGGCACAGAAAAATGTAAAGGTTGGCATCTTTGTAAAAATACCTATGTTACCTCCGACTTAGAGTTCTCTAGAAATCACATCATCCTCACTCTTCAAAGAGAAACCTACTTTGCAGAAATCCAATGTCTTATTAACAAAGCTCCAATACCAGTGAGCAGCGTATTGAGAAAACTCGACCCATTCATCGACAACAGCGGCCTACTGAGAGTAGGAGGCCGACTCAAAGAAGTGGAGATGGAGTTTGTGGAGAAATTCCCTCTTATACTTCCCGGAAAATGTCATGTTGCCTACCTAATCGTACAACATTACCACAATCTGGTCAAGCACCAAGGAAGACTATTTACAGAAGGAGCCATCAGGTCTGCTGGTGTGTGGATCGTCAGTGCAAAGAGACTTATCAGTAGTGTCATCTACAAATGTATTACCTGCCATAAGCTTAGTGGTTCAACTCAAACCCAAAAGATGGCTGACCTACCAGCAGATAGACTCAACCCAGACCCTCCTTTTACTAGCGTTGGTCTCGATGTGTTTGGGCCTTGGTCAGTTGTTACACGTCGTACGAGAGGTGGCCAAGCCAATAGTAAATGTTGGGCAGTCATGTTCACTTGCATGCCAATCAGAGCCGTCCACATAGAGATCGAGTCCCTTGACACGTCAAGCTTCATCAATGCCTTAAGACGTTTTATTGCCATCCGTTGTCCTATCAAGCACATACGTTCAGACAGAGGTACTAACTTCGTCGGTGCAGCAAAGGAATTAGAAATACCTTCAAATCTAGACTATAAGACTCTTGAGAGGTTCCTCAGTGACCAAAGTTGCACATGGTCATTCAACCAACCTCACTCTTCACATATGGGAGGATCTTGGGAACAAATGATTGGTCTAGTACGGAGAATTCTTGACTCCACTTTTATTCAAGAAGGAACAGCGAGGCTCACCCACAAAAGCCTCATCACCTTCATGGCAGAAGCTGCAGCTATAATTAACGCAAGACCCCCGGTTCCAGTTGCTAACAACCCTGAGGATCCCTTGTTATTGACTCCAGCTACTCTACTTACCCAGAAAACGGGACTGTCCAGTGCCCCTCCAGGAGGATTTGACGCTAAGGACCTCTACAAGCGCCAATGGAGACAGGTACAAAGTCTTGCAAATACTTTCTGGGACAGGTGGCACAAACAGTATTTGTCTACCCTGCAGCTACGTACAAAGTGGCAATCTACTAAACCGAATCTGAACATAGCTGTCCTTGTTCTTGTGAAAGACTGTCAAATTCATCGGAACCAGTGGCCACTTGGTCTAGTTACCGCAACGTTCCCGAGCAAGGACAGCAACGTCCGCAAAGTTGAGCTAAGGATGACCAAAGGGAATGAACCTAAGACATTTTCCAGACCGGTATCTGAACTGGTCCTATTGTTGCCTTCAGAAGAAAGGAGTAGTGACATGTGATGATGTCAGACGGGGAGTGTTCTGTCTCCGCCATCTAATTAGTTCATAACTTTATCTATCTGTAGTGCTTTGGCTCCCTCTAGCGGTCAGAGTCATGTTGACAGTTCTATTTTCTGATTTTGTATTTTCCATGTCTCATTATCCTCCCCCTTTGCAATGCATTATGGTAACTTCCATTTCCCTCTATTTTCCTTTCACTTCCTCCAGTTTGCTTTCAAGGAAAGACGCTTGCACTTCAGCCCCCTTGCGATTGCATTGCCGGTATGTCTTTATGTTTTCTCTAGATAATTCCTGCTCTATATTAGCCTAGCCTAACCAGTTGTACTCCTAGTTCAGTTACTAGCCTTCTAAATGTTATGCATAATGTACATCATGTGTAGTATGTATTTGTTCTATACCATGCACTGCTTCTATGTATATCATTGTTCACAGTTTCACCGCATCAATATACCACTACGTTTAATAAAGCACAGACTCAACCACAGTCTCCTTATTGGACCCCGGTATAGCGGTTTAGCTGACTGTATAGCTACATATGAGCCTGCCTCATTTAGTGAGGACAGAACACAGAACATGCATTGTTATACAATATTCAATTGTGCTAGGTGTACATATACAATTTGTCACTCTAAAGAGTTTGTAGTACATTTACATTATTACTTGAATTGGATAACAGCATGCATATACAGGTTATTTAGTATTATTCCAACATTTGGTTTATATGATATATGCATCAATGGATTTGACTGTGAAGTGCTCTTTTTGAGTATTTAACTCATGTTTATTTGGACCCTAATCCTCTGCCCTGTTTGGGGTTTTTTAAATGTTTTTCATATGGTTTTTGTGTGGTATTTACAATAAAAAAATAGTTATATTGGTATCAAAATTATTAGTGTGGTGATCCCAATTCTTGATGCATGCACTTTTTCTTCTTTGGTCTGTTTACACTTAATGCATCTGGAGATCCCCCTTCTTATATTAGTGAATGGTGCTCGCTCAAATTGTTTCTTGTGGTGTCGTTAATAGCGGCACACCACACAGCTGCTATGGGGCCCCCGATGCGAGTGGAGCAGCAGTGACATGAAGCCTAAGCCTGTTCCCACTGCTAAAGTGAAGTGAATATTCACGGTTCCCCATGCCCCCATGGGCGTGGAGAGGAGTGAATTAATTTCACTATATTAGCAGACAGCGTTTGCAGCATGCTGCAGCTAACACTGACTGCAGACCAGGGCCCCGACCCCTCAGGGGCCCCCAGCACACGTGGCCGCTATGGAGCCGTAAGGTAGAAGGTCCTGGCACAAGCGCCGTCCCCCAGCATGCATTAATGGAGGAAAGCGCGTCAAATGACGCTCTATCTCCCATCATTCCCCTCGCCTCTGACACACAGCAGGTGCCGCCGGAATTAGCATGGGCACGAGGAAGAGAGGTGAATATTGTGGGTTTTTTGTTATTTATATATATATATATATATATATATATATATATATATATATATATATATATATATATATACATACAGTACAGGCCAACTGTCACGATATGGTATGAAATATCATAAGTTAGTTTTCTTGCTAGCATGCGGGGGCTAAAACCCCCCCTCTCTCTGGTTCTCTTTCCTTCCCTGTGTTTCTATCTGTCTGTGTAGAAGAGCTTGCCTTGTGG
This sequence comes from Ranitomeya variabilis, assembly GCF_051348905.1. Taxonomy (NCBI): domain Eukaryota; kingdom Metazoa; phylum Chordata; class Amphibia; order Anura; family Dendrobatidae; genus Ranitomeya; species Ranitomeya variabilis. Next base: position 102,519,932 of record NC_135238.1, on the reverse strand, counting down.
GGGAGTTTTATTGACGAAAGGTATTTACGACTAGCATAGCTGCAAGAGAAATTTGTGTTAGCAGGAACTGTTAGAGAAACTTCTAGAACGCATGGAAGGTCTTTGTTCTGTTTTTGGAAGATATTATGCAAACCGTTTAAGTTACGAACACCAAAATATATCGTCATAATCACACTCGGAGGATCTACGCATCACTCTAATCACAGGCTTGTAGCTCCATCTGGTACAGAGGTAGGGATTTCTCTGTCAGTGTGCGTGACAAATAGGACATATTTGATCTCATCGGAATGCCCACGATACTATGAGATGAACGATGGGTATGGTGCGATTATTTTATGTTCTGTAGCGAAGTTACGGGCATCAGATATATTTAATGCCCAGTTAGTGAAACCGAAGAGGTAGGAGGAGTTGGAAAACCAGGCCCTTTCTGTGAGGTCACAGACTGTAGGTTTTAAGTGCTGGCAGGCATCCAAGAGAGCAGAGTTGTGAGTTTTTTTACCTGAAGCGACCAGACTGCGAGTGCCAATGCACTGGGATAGATGGAAAGCTCCTAGCCTGTTGCCTGCAATGCAATGATCTGAGAAATGTGAGTGTTATCTTTTCTTCATTTAATCCTTTTATTTTTATAATTACCTTGTACATATTTACAATTGTCTCATTTGTAACATCTTTATAAAATATTTTTATAAACACTGCCTAAAAATCATTTATGGGGTATATTATTTAATACTAGATCGTTCTTCCTGCCCTAAACCGTACCCTGTCTCTGAAGGGAATTACGCTACTGTTTTTTGGGGGTTTGCTCCAGACCCGTTCAATTGGAGCTGGTGGCAGCGACCGTGTGCCAGCTTTTGGGGGTCCCTGTAGCGACTGCGGCTTGATAATTATTGTTCCTGCCTGAGTGGGAGTAGTTATCGCGTCGCTGCAGTGCACCCAATAGCCAGTACATAGCAGGCAGCGTTTCTGGCGACTAATCACCCTAGGTGCAGTACCTAATCTGACCTGAGGGAAAGGGGGGCGCCAGAGAGCTGCAAGGTTTAAGTGGAACTGCAAGCGGGATATACACAAATCCCTGCAGTTCATGGTATACTGAAGAGCAGTGGGATACCTAAAATAAGCCCCTGCTGTAAACAAGAGGTCAATAGCCTCGTGTGTGTTTTTTTTCATCACATTGTGGCAGTGGAGGGATAACTAGGAAAAGCCCCTGCACATGTGACAGCCGGCTGCTGGTCTAAAGTCACCCCGATACGTGACATATTGTGGGCAGCAGCTAAGGGATCTTGACAGTCACGGTGTGAATCGTGACATATTGGTGGCAAGGCGGTGGGATATTAGAGCATTAGTGATTTGGTTTGAGCAATCATTCCTTTCACTAAAAACTTGCAGAAAGTTCTTGCGAGAACTCTGCGCAAATAAGTTTGGAGAACGAACTCAGTGTTTATTAGTTGTGAGACAATTGTGTACTGGTAATTATCCCCTCCCTTTTTCTTCGTTTTTCTATCCTATCTTTTATTTGGCAACCATGGTTGGGCTGGGAGAAGCCTTTTATGAACAGCAGACCAGAGACACCCTTGTTGCCTTATGCAAGTCACAGCACATTGACTATGCAAGCAAAAACAAAAGCGAACTGGTCGCAGCCCTGATGCAATGGGAAGCCGCTCTAGACCACTCACAGGGCCCAGAAGCCGCAGATGCCAGCACCCGCGAACATGGTGCTGCAGCAGAGGTCCAACCACTGAATGCTGGCCCTGTTAGCAATCCGGGCGAATTGGACCCCCACCTGCAGGCGGCCTTGAAAGAATTCCCCACTGACGACCATGAGGGACGTCGGCAGCTGATTCAGCAATACCGGCAGGAGGCTGAGGCCCGAGCTGAGCGAGAGGCCCAGCGAGAGGCCGAGAGAGCTGAGCGAGAGGCCCAGCGAGCCGAGCGAGAGGCCCAAGCGGAGCGGGAGTACCAGCTGCAGATGGCCCAACTGCAAATGCAGGGGTCGTCCCAGTCCAGCCGTGAGCCCAGCAGCGCACAGACGCCAAAGCCCCGGCCCGACCACTTTCCTGTTATGGAAAAGGATGGGGACTTGGACACTTTTCTGCGGGCCTTTGAGAAGGCCTGCAGACAGTACCAGCTGCCTACACAAGAATGGGCACGGTACCTGACACCAGGGCTGAGAGGAAAAGCTCTGGAGGCGTTTGCTGTCCTCCCTCAAGAACAAGATGGTGACTATGAGGCCATCAAGCAGGCTCTCATAGCTAAGTACCAGCTTACACCCGAGGTGTACCGTAAAAAGTTTCGGACCCTCCTACGTGGCCCACACGACAGTTACAGTGATGTGGTGCATAGACTGGGGACCCACTTTGACCAGTGGACCCAAGGACTGTCAGTGACCACCTTTACACAGCTGCGAGACCTGATGATCAAAGACCAGTTCTTCCGTCTTTGCCCAACTGAAGTGCGACAGTTCGTGATGGACAGAGAACCCAACGATGTGACGAAAGCAGCGCAGATTGCCGATGCCTATGAGGCCAACCGTAGATCGGAAGTGCGGAAGCCAGTCACCACCAGCTGGAGAGGGGGTAAGCCTGCAGCCAACGCCAGTACCCCTGCCAGCCAACACACCAGAGGTCCTGTCCCCGTGGCCAACAGCACCAGACCTACCACCGAACTTCGCCAGTGTTACCACTGCAGGCAGACTGGACACCTCAGTCACCAATGTCCAGCCAAGCAGAAGAACCCCTCATCCCAGGCCCCAGGGCCTAATGCAGCTGTTCTTTTGGTGGGTGGTGTGGTTGGGAGGGTGTGTGACAACGTACAGCCCGACACTGTGGGAGGTCGTGTTGCTACAGGCCTCAAGGACACCGGGGCTGAACGAACCCTCATCCGACCCGAACTGGCGGCCCCTGAAGAAATCATTCCGGGGAAAACCCTAACTGTCACTGGGATTGGGGGCATCAGCTGTCCCTTACCGATGGCCCGGGTTTTTATTGATTGGGGTGCTGGGAGCGGGGTGAAGGAAGTGGGGCTGTCTGATAATTTGCCCACTGATGTTTTGTTGGGGACTGATTTGGGGAGGTTGGTTGCATACTTCGTGGATGACCCTCCTCCCCAATCTACTAATAGGGTAAAGTTAACCCTGGGGATGATGATGATGATGATGATGATGATGGGAAATCGCATGTGTTACCTGACCATGCTTTATCTTGTAGTGATGCATCTGCTAACCATTTTTTCCCTAGGATTGATGGTGAAAATGTTGTACCTGTGCCAACTGTATCTGATAATGATGTTTCTGTAAAAGTTGATGTGTCCATAGGTACAGGAGTGCTCAGCCACGTTGCTCTGCGGAGTGAGACGGCTGAGGAACCCCTAGCAAGGGCAAGTGTCGGTGCTACAAGAAATGGGGAGATACATGGGAACCGTGAGACAGGTGACGCCATGAAATTGACCAGTGCCACCGAGGAAGGTAACTGGCCCCTAAGTAGCAATGCTCCTGAGGTAATGGGGGAGGATGGGGAGGTAGAGCCCATAGCAGCGTCAGCTGATGGGTCTGTAGAAACCCCCGGGGAGACAGCCTACGTAGCTGCTGTCACCCGCAGTCAGAGTGCCCGGAACGCAGATACCTGTCTGCCTTCCGGACCCTCCTCAGTCATCAGTGTGACTGAACCAGAGGTGGACCCAGTGCAGGTCCCAGAGGGCTCCCGTGGGCAAGGGACCCTGACGTCGCTTCTGGCTTCCCCTAGCCAGGAGTTTCAGGCCGCTCTGCACACAGATGCGAGCCTAGAGAGTTTGAGACAACTCGCCGGGGCGTCATTCTCCGAGACTGATAAGGAGAAGGTGTTCTGGGAAGGAGGAAGGTTGTACCGGGAGACAGGACCCGGAGAATCACAAAAGGAGTGGTTGAGGGAAAGACAGCTGGTCGTCCCGCAGCAATTCCGGGGTGAGTTGTTGCGGATTGCCCATGAGATCCCACTAGCTGGACACTTGGGGATCAGCAAAACTAAGGCCCGGCTGTCTCAACACTTCTATTGGCCTAAGATGGGGACAGATGTGTCAAACTACTGCCGCTCCTGTGTCACCTGTCAAAGAGTGGGGAAGGCGGGGCCTGCTCTTAAGGCTCCCCTGATCCCTTTGCCAGTGATAGAGGAGCCTTTCCAGAGGATTGCGGTGGACATTGTGGGCCCGCTGGCCGTCACCAGCAGCTCTGGAAAGCAATATATTCTTACTGTGGTAGACTACGCTACCCGGTACCCAGAGGCAGTAGCTCTGTCGTCAATTAGGGCAGATAAGGTGGCGGATGCCCTGTTGGTCATCTTTTCACGTGTAGGATTTCCCAGGGAAATGCTTACTGATCGAGGGACCCAATTTATGTCTCACCTAATGGAGGCTCTCTGTAAGAAAATGCAGGTGAAGCACCTGGTATCGAGTGCATATCACCCACAGACCAATGGCTTGTGTGAACGCTTCAATGGTACCCTCAAACAGATGCTACGCATGCTGGTTGAGACACAAGGGCGTGACTGGGAGCGGTACCTCCCACACCTGCTATTCGCTTACCGAGAGGTTCCGCAGGCCTCGACGGGGTTCTCCCCCTTCGAGCTCCTGTACGGCAGGCGAGTCCGGGGACCCCTTGGGTTGATAAGAGAATCCTGGGAAGAGGAGCCGAACCCTTCTGAAGTGTCCATAGTGGAGTATGTCATGCGCTTCCGTGACAAGATGCAGACCTTGACGCAGTTGGTGCATGACAACATGACGCAGGCTCAGGCTGAACAGAAGCACTGGTACGACCAGAACGCCCGGGAGCGGACCTACCACGTGGGTCAAAAGGTGTGGGTGCTGGTTCCTGTACCAACGGATAAGCTTCAGGCAGCCTGGGAGGGCCCGTACGTCGTCCACCAACAGCTCAACCCGGTCACCTATGTGGTCACGCTTGACCACACTCGGGGTAGGCGAAAGGCCTTTCACGTCAACATGATGAAGGCTCATGACGAACGTGAACCTTTCGTCCTACCGGTCTGCAGCTTACCCGAAGACGGGGAGGAAGACACCCTCCTGGACATGCTGGCCCAAGCCAAGGCCCGTGGGTCCATTGAGGACGTGGAGGTAAGCGCCTCGCTAGATGAACCACAGCGGTTGCAGTTGCAAACCATGCTGGAACCCTTCCGGGTCGTGTTCTCCAACCGGCCTGGACGGACTGAGTTAGCCGTCCACGAGGTGGACACCGGGAATCACGCCCCACTACGGCGAACACCCTATCGAATCTCTGACCAGGTGCAGCAGATTATGCGCCAGGAGATCGATGAGATGTTACAGCTGGGGGTGATTCGACGGTCAAAGAGCGCGTGGGCCTCACCTGTAGTTCTCGTGCCAAAGAAGGACCGGACCACCCGGTTCTGCGTGGACTACAGGGGGCTCAACGCCATTACAGCCTCTGACGCGCACCCAATGCCGCGCATCGAGGAACTGCTTGAGAAGTTAGCTGGCGCAGAATACCTGACAATAATGGATCTGAGTCGCGGATACTGGCAGATTCCCCTGAGCCCCGAGGCGCAGGAGAAGTCCGCCTTTATCACACCCTTTGGACTGTACGAGTCCACGGTCATGCCCTTCGGCATGAAGAATGCCCCTGCCACTTTCCAGCGGATGGTCAATCTCCTGCTTCAGGGACTGGAGAAGTACGCTGTGGCGTACTTAGATGACATTGCCATCTTCAGTCCCTCCTGGGATGAACACCTGCAGCATCTCGAAGAGGTGCTCGGGCGAATTCACCGAGCAGGACTGACTATCAAGCCGGGAAAGTGCCAGATGGGCATGAGGGAGGTTCACTACCTGGGGAACCGGGTAGGTGGAAACACCCTAAAGCCAGAGCCTGACAAAGTGGGCGTGATCGTGAACTGGCCCACTCCCAGGAACAAGAAACAGGTGATGTCCTTCCTGGGCACTGCAGGGTACTATAGGCGCTTCGTGCAGCACTATAGTAGCCTGGCAAAAGCTTTGACGGACCTCACCAGGAAGAAGCTACCCCACATCGTCAACTGGACAGATGGCTGTGAGGGGGCCTTCCAGGCGTTGAAAACAGCACTGTGCAACGCCCCTGTGTTGAAAGCCGTCGACAGCAGTCAACCGTTCTTGGTACAGACTGACGCCAGTGAGTTTGGCCTTGGTGCTGTGCTCAGCCAGGTTGACTCGGAGGACCAAGAGCACCCCGTGTTGTACCTGAGCCGGAAACTTTTGCCGAGGGAAGTGGCCTACTCCACCATTGAGAAGGAGTGCCTGGCCATAGTCTGGGCCCTGCAGCGCTTGCAGCCCTACTTGTACGGTCGCACCTTCACCGTGGTGACCGACCACAACCCTCTGCGCTGGCTAAGCACCATGTGTGGAACCAATGGCAGGTTGCTACGCTGGAGCCTTGCCCTTCAGCAATTTGACTTCACCGTTAAACACAAAGCGGGCAAAGAGCATGGTAATGCAGATGGACTCTCCCGCCAGGGTGAACCCACGGAGGTGCGCATGGAGGCATACCGAGAGGTCCTGCCGCCGTAGCGCACGCCAAAAGGGGGAGGTGTCACGATATGGTATGAAATATCATAAGTTAGTTTTCTTGCTAGCATGCGGGGGCTAAAACCCCCCCTCTCTCTGGTTCTCTTTCCTTCCCTGTGTTTCTATCTGTCTGTGTAGAAGAGCTTGCCTTGTGGGGGAGTTTTATTGACGAAAGGTATTTACGACTAGCATAGCTGCAAGAGAAATTTGTGTTAGCAGGAACTGTTAGAGAAACTTCTAGAACGCATGGAAGGTCTTTGTTCTGTTTTTGGAAGATATTATGCAAACCGTTTAAGTTACGAACACCAAAATATATCGTCATAATCACACTCGGAGGATCTACGCATCACTCTAATCACAGGCTTGTAGCTCCATCTGGTACAGAGGTAGGGATTTCTCTGTCAGTGTGCGTGACAAATAGGACATATTTGATCTCATCGGAATGCCCACGATACTATGAGATGAACGATGGGTATGGTGCGATTATTTTATGTTCTGTAGCGAAGTTACGGGCATCAGATATATTTAATGCCCAGTTAGTGAAACCGAAGAGGTAGGAGGAGTTGGAAAACCAGGCCCTTTCTGTGAGGTCACAGACTGTAGGTTTTAAGTGCTGGCAGGCATCCAAGAGAGCAGAGTTGTGAGTTTTTTTACCTGAAGCGACCAGACTGCGAGTGCCAATGCACTGGGATAGATGGAAAGCTCCTAGCCTGTTGCCTGCAATGCAATGATCTGAGAAATGTGAGTGTTATCTTTTCTTCATTTAATCCTTTTATTTTTATAATTACCTTGTACATATTTACAATTGTCTCATTTGTAACATCTTTATAAAATATTTTTATAAACACTGCCTAAAAATCATTTATGGGGTATATTATTTAATACTAGATCGTTCTTCCTGCCCTAAACCGTACCCTGTCTCTGAAGGGAATTACGCTACTGTTTTTTGGGGGTTTGCTCCAGACCCGTTCAATTGGAGCTGGTGGCAGCGACCGTGTGCCAGCTTTTGGGGGTCCCTGTAGCGACTGCGGCTTGATAATTATTGTTCCTGCCTGAGTGGGAGTAGTTATCGCGTCGCTGCAGTGCACCCAATAGCCAGTACATAGCAGGCAGCGTTTCTGGCGACTAATCACCCTAGGTGCAGTACCTAATCTGACCTGAGGGAAAGGGGGGCGCCAGAGAGCTGCAAGGTTTAAGTGGAACTGCAAGCGGGATATACACAAATCCCTGCAGTTCATGGTATACTGAAGAGCAGTGGGATACCTAAAATAAGCCCCTGCTGTAAACAAGAGGTCAATAGCCTCGTGTGTGTTTTTTTTCATCACATTGTGGCAGTGGAGGGATAACTAGGAAAAGCCCCTGCACATGTGACAGCCGGCTGCTGGTCTAAAGTCACCCCGATACGTGACATATTGTGGGCAGCAGCTAAGGGATCTTGACAGTCACGGTGTGAATCGTGACACCAACAGTTTGGACACCTTCTCATTTAAAGATTTTTCTGTATTTTCATGACTATAAAAATTGTAAATTCACACTGAAGGCATCAAAATTATGAATTAACACATGTGGGATTATATACAGTACTTAACAAAAAAGTGTGTAACAACTGAAAATATGTCTTATATTCTAGGTTCTTCAAAGTAGCCACCTTTTGCTTTGATGACTGCTTTGCACACTCTTGGCATTCTCTTGATGAGCTTCAAGAGGTAGTCACTGGATAATGGTTTTCACTTCACAGGTGTGCCCTGTCAGGTTTAATAAGTGGGATTTCTTGCCTTATAAATGGAGTTTGGACCATCAGTTGTGTTGAGCAGAAGTCTGGTGGATACACAGCTGATAGTCCTACTGAATAAACTGTTAGACTTTGTATTATGGCGAGAAAAAAAACAGCTAAGTAAATAAAAACAGTAGCCGTCATTACTTTAAGAAATGAAGGTCAGTCAGTCTGAAAAATTGGGAAAACTTTGAAAGTGTCCCCACGTGCAGTGGCAAAAACCATCAAGCGCTACAAAGAAACTGGCTCACATGAGGACCGCCCCAGGAAAGGAAAACCAAGAGTCACCTCTGCTTCTGAGGATAAGTTTATCCGAGTCACCAGCCACAGAAATCGCAGGTTAACAGCAGCTCAGATTAGAGACCAGGTCAATGCCACACAGAGTTCTAGCAGCAGATACATCTCTACAACAACTGTTAAGAGGAGACTTTGTGCAGCAGGCCTTCATGGTAAAATAGCTGCTAGGAAACCACTGCTAAGGACAAGCAACAAGCAGAAGAGACTTGTTTGGGCTAAGAACACAAGGAATGGACATTAGACCAGTGGACATCTGTGCTTTGGTCAGATGAGTCCAAATTTGAGATCTTTGGTTCCAACCACCTTGTCTTTGTGCGACGCAGAAAAGGTGAAAGGATGGACTTTACATGCCTGGTTCCTACCGTGAAGCATGGAGGAGAAGGTGTAATGGTGTGGGGGTGCTTTGCTGGTGACACTGTTGGGAAATTATTCAAAATTGAAGGCATACTGAACCAGCATGGCTACCACAACATCTTGCAGTGGCATGCTATTCCATCCGGTTTGAGTTTAGTTGGACCATCATTTATTTTTCAACAGGACAATGACCCCAAACACACCTCCAGGCTGTGTAAGTGCTATTTGACCAAGAAGGAGAGTGATGGGGTGCTGCACCAGATGACCTGGCCTCCACAGTCACCAGACCTGAACCCAATCGAGATGGTTTGGGGTGAGCTGGACCGCAGAGTGAAGGCAAAAGGGCCAACAAGTGATAAGCATCTCTGGGAACTCCTTCAAGATTGTTGGAATACCATTTCCATCAAGAGAATGCCAAGAGCAGGCAAAGCAGTCATCAAAGCAAAAGGTGGCTACTTGGAAGAACCTAGAATATAAGACATATTTTCAGTTGTTTCACACTTTTTAGAAAAATATATAATTCCATTTGTGTTAATTCATAGTTTTGATGTCTTCAGTGTGAATTTACAATTTTCATAGTCATGAAAATACAGAACAATCTTTAAATGCGAAGGTGTGTCCAAACTTTTGGTCTGTACTGTATATATATATATATATATATATATATATATATATATATATATATATATATATATATATATATATATATATATATATATATATATATATATAATCAGTGAGTCTGGGGCATCATTATATCATATGGGGGATATACATTATACCCTATGGGGGGACAGCATTACACCCTATAAGAGGGGCAGCATTATACCCTATGAGGGGGCATCATTATTCCCTATGAGGGGGGCAGCATTATTCCCTAATAGGGGACAGCATTATTCCCTATGGGGGCAGTATTATACCCTATGAGGGAGCAGTATTATACCCCATGAGGGGGGCACCATTATTCCCTATGAGGGGGGCAGCATTAGTCCCTATGGGGGCCATATTTGTCAAGAATCCCCAATGGCGAGGGATAGCACAGGACAAGCAAAGTATAATAAATATCGGACGAGCTCTAGGGTGATGGAACCTGGGCTGACCGCTGCCCTACGCCTGACAAACGCAACTAGAGATAGCCAGGGAGCGTGCCTACGTTGGTTCTAGACGCCAAACACCAGCCTAAGAGCTAACTAGTACTGCAGAGAAAACAAGACCTCACTTGCCTCCAGAGGAATTAACCCCAAAGGTATAGTTGCCCCCCACATATATTGACGGTGAAATGAGAGGAAGGCACACACATAGAGATGATGTATATAGGTTTAGCAAATAGAGGCCCGCTGAAAACTAGAAAGCAGAATGACACAAAAGGGGACTGAGCGGTCAGCAAAAAACCCTAATCAAAAAAACCATCCTGAGATTACAAGAACCCATGTGCCAACTCATGGCACATGGGGAGAACCTCAGTCCACTAGAGCAACCAGCTAGCATAGAGACATTCTAAGCAAGCTGGACCAAAAACCAAACAACTGAAAATCAGCACTTAGCTTATCCTGAAAGATCTGGGAGCAGGAAGGCAGGAACCAAACAGAGCACATCTGAACACATTAATAGCCGGCAAGGGAAATGACAGAAAGGCCAGGCAAAATAGGAAACACCCAGCCTCTGATGGACAGGTGGAAACCAAAGGCCTCAACCCACCAAAGTCACCCAGTACCAGCAGTAACCACCAGAGGGAGCCCACAAACAGAATCCACAACAGTACCCCCCCCCGCCCCCCCTTGAGGAGGGGTCACCGAACCCTCACGAGAACCCCCAGGGCGATCAGGGTGAGCTCTATGGAAGGCGCGGACCAAATCAGTAGCATGAACATCGGAGGCGACCACCCAGGAATTATCCTCCTGACCATAACCCTTCCACTTAACCAAATACTGGAGTTTGCGTCTGGAAACACGAGAATCCAAGATCTTTTCAACAACATACTCCAATTCTCCCTCCACCAGCACCGGAGCAGGAGGCTCGACCGAAGGAACAACGGGCACCTCATACCTCCGCAACAACGACCGATGGAACACATTATGAATAGCAAACGATGCTGGGAGATCCAAACGGAAAGATACAGGGTTAAGAATCTCCGAGATCCTATAAGGACCGATGAACCGAGGCTTGAACTTAGGAGAAGAGACCTTCATAGGGACAAAACGAGAAGACAACCACACCAAGTCCCCAACAAGAAGTCGGGGACCCACGCGGCGACGGCGATTAGCAAACTGCTGAGTCTTCTCCTGAGACAACTTCAAATTGTCCACCACCTGATTCCAAATCTGATGTAACCTGTCCACCACCACGTCCACTCCAGGACAATCCGAAGATTCCCCCTGACCAGAGGAAAAACGAGGATGAAACCCCGAATTACAAAAAAAAGGAGAGACCAACGTGGCAGAACTAGCCCGATTATTAAGAGCAAATTCGGCCAGTGGCAAAAAAGCAACCCAGTCATCCTGATCAGCAGAAACAAAACACCTCAAATAAGTTTCCAAGGTCTGATTAGTTCGCTCCGTCTGGCCATTCGTCTGAGGATGGAATGCAGACGAGAAAGACAAATCAATGCCCATCTTGGCACAAAACGTCCGCCAAAATCTAGACACAAACTGGGATCCCCTGTCAGAAACGATATTCTCCGGAATCCCATGCAAACGAACCACGTTCTGAAAAAACAAAGGAACCAACTCAGAGGAGGGCAACTTAGGCAAGAGCACCAAATGAACCATCTTAGAAAAGCGGTCACACACAACCCAGATAACGGACATTTTCTGTGAAACCGGGAGATCAGAAATAAAATCCATGGAAATGTGCGTCCAAGGCCTCTTCGGGATGGGCAATGATAACAACAACCCACTAGCCCGTGAACAGCAAGGCTTAGCTCGAGCACACACTTCACAAGACTGCACAAAGGTACGCACATCCCTAGACAAGGAAGGCCACCAAAAAGACCTGGCCACCAAGTCTCTTGTACCAAATATTCCAGGATGACCAGCCAACACAGAAGAATGGACCTCGGAGATGACTCTACTGGTCCAATCATCCGGAACAAACAGTCTTTCTGGTGGACATCGATCCGGTTTATCCACCTGAAACTCCTGCAATGCGCGTCGCAAGTCTGGGGATACGGCGGACAATATTACCCCATCCCTAAGAATACCAGCAGGCCCAGTGTCTCCAGGAGAGTCAGGCACAAAACTCCTGGAAAGAGCATCTGCCTTCACATTCTTTGAACCTGGCAGGTATGAAACCACGAAATTGAAACGAGAAAAAAATAACGACCAACGAGCCTGTCTAGGATTCAAACGCCTGGCAGACTCAAGGTAAATGAGATTCTTGTGATCAGTCAAGACCACCACACGATGTTTAGCACCCTCAAGCCAATGACGCCACTCCTCAAATGCCCACTTCATGGCCAAAAGCTCCCGATTACCCACATCATAATTGCGCTCGGCGGGCGAGAATTTTCTAGAGAAGAAAGCACATGGCTTCATCACCGAGCCACTAGAACTTCTCTGTGACAAAACCGCCCCCGCTCCAATCTCGGAAGCATCAACCTCCACCTGAAAAGGAAGTGAAACATCTGGTTGACACAACACAGGAGCAGAAGAAAACCGGCGCTTAAGTTCCCGAAAGGCCTCCACGGCTGCAGGAGACCAATCAGCAACATCAGCACCCTTTTTAGTCAAATCAGTCAAAGGTTTAACAATACTGGAAAAATTAGCAATGAACCGACGATAAAAATTAGCAAACCCCAAGAACTTCTGAAGGCTCTTAACAGATGTAGGTTGTGTCCAGTCACAAATAGCCTGAACCTTAACGGGATCCATCTCAATAGTAGAAGGAGAAAAAATGTACCCCAAAAAAGAAATCTTCTGGACTCCGAAGAGACACTTTGAGCCCTTCACAAACAGAGAATTGGCCCGCAAAACCTGAAACACCTTCCTGACCTGTAGAACATGAGACTCCCAGTCATCAGAAAACACCAAAATATCATCCAAATACACAATCATAAACTTATCCAGATATTCACGGAAAATATTGTGCATAAAGGACTGAAAGACTGACGGAGCATTGGAGAGTCCAAAAGGCATTACCAAATACTCAAAATGGCCCTCAGGCGTATTAAATGCGGTTTTCCACTCATCACCCTGTTTTATCCGCACCAGATTATACGCACCACGAAGATCTATTTTAGTGAACCACCTAGCCCCCTTAATGCGAGCAAACAAATCAGTAAATAATGGCAATGTATACTGGTATTTGACTGTAATCTTATTCAGAAGGCGATAATCTATACAAGGCCTCAGGGAACCATCTTTTTTGGCCACGAAAAAAAAACCTGCTCCCAGAGGGGACGAAGATGGACGAATATGTCCCTTTTCCAAGGACTCCTTAATATAATTCCGCATAGCAGTATGCTCTGGCAGTGACAGATTAAATAAACGACCCTTAGGGAACTTACTGCCAGGAATCAATTCTATAGCACAGTCACACTCTCTATGAGGAGGGAGCGAATTGAGCTTAGGCTCCTCAAAAACATCCCTATAATCCGACAAAAACGCAGGGATCTCCGAAGGAGTAGAAGAAGCGATAGAAATCGGAGGTGCATCATCATGAACCCCCTGACATCCCCAGCTTAGCACAGACATTGTTTTCCAGTCCAGGACAGGATTATGAGTTTGTAACCATGGCAGACCAAGCACTAGTACATCATGTAAATTATACAGTACAAGGAAGCGAATCACCTCCTGATGAACGGGAGTCATGCGCATGGTCACTTGTGTCCAATACTGCGGTTTATTCATAGCCAATGGTGTAGAATCAATTCCCTTCAGAGGAATAGGAACTTCCAGAGGCTCTAGACTAAAACCGCAGCGTTTAGCAAATGACCAATCCATAAGACTCAGGGCAGCGCCTGAATCCACATAGGCATCGACGGAAATGGAAGACAGTGAAAAAATCAAAGTCGCAGACAAAATGAACTTAGACTGCAGAGTATCAATGGCAAAAGATTTATCAACCCTTTTTGTGCGTTTAGAGCATGCTGATATAACATGAGCTGAATCACCACAATAAAAACACAAACCATTTTTCCGCCTATAATTTTGCCGTTCACTTCTGGACTGAATTCTATCACATTGCATAGTCTCAGGTGCCTGTTCAGAAGACACCTCCAACTGGTGCACGGGTTTGCGCTCCCGTAAACGCCGATCAATCTGAATGGCCATAGCCATAGACTCATTCAGACCTGTAGGCGCAGGGAACCCCACCATAATATCCTTAATGGCCTCAGAAAGACCATTTCTGAAGTTTGCAGCCAGGGCACACTCATTCCACTGAGTAAGCACCGACCATTTCCGAAATTTCTGACAATATATTTCCGCTTCATCATGCCCCTGAGAGAGGGCTAATAAAGCCTTTTCAGCCTGAATCTCTAGGTTAGGTTCCTCATAGAGCAATCCCAATGCCAGAAAAAACGCATCCACACTGAGCAATGCAGGATCCCCTGGTGCCAATGCAAATGCCCAATTCTGAGGGTCGCCCCGTAGGAACGATATAATAATCTTGACCTGTTGAGCAGGGTCTCCAGAGGAGCAAGATTTCAAAGAGAGAAACAATTTACAATTGTTCCTGAAATTCAGGAAGGTAGATCTATCTCCAGAAAAAAAACTCTGGAATAGGAATTCTAGGTTCAGACATGGGAGTGTGAACAACGAAATCCTGTATGTTTTGAACCTTTGCTGCGAGATTACTCAGACTGGAAGCCAAACTCTGGACATCCATGATTAACAGCTAAGATCAGAGCCATTCAAGGGTTAAGAGGAGGTAAGAAGCAGCTAGACAGCAATTAAGGGCTAGGCAGCAAAACTCTGAAGGAAAAAAAAAAATCCCTTGAACACTTCTTTTTCTCCTGCTTCAGCCCAAACAATTAACACTTTGTGGGCCGGCTATACTGTCAAGAATCCCCAATGGCGAGGGATAGCACAGGACAAGCAAAGTATAATAAATATCGGACGAGCTCTAGGGTGATGGAACCTGGGCTGACCGCTGCCCTACGCCTGACAAACACAACTAGAGATAGCCAGGGAGCGTGCCTACGTTGGTTCTAGACGCCACGCACCAGCCTAAGAGCTAACTAGTACTGCAGAGAAAACAAGACCTCACTTGCCTCCAGAGGAATTAACCCCAAAGGTATAGTTGCCCCCCACATATATTGACGGTGAAATGAGAGGAAGGCACACACATAGAGATGATGTATATAGGTTTAGCAAATAGAGGGCCGCTGAAAACTAGAAAGCAGAATGACACAAAAGGGGACTGAGCAGTCAGCAAAAAACCCTAATCAAAAAAACCATCCTGAGATTACAAGAACCCATGTGCCAACTCATGGCACATGGGGAGAACCTCAGTCCACTAGAGCAACCAGCTAGCATAGAGACATTCTAAGCAAGCTGGACCAAAAACCAAACAACTGAAAATCAGCACTTAGCTTATCCTGAAAGATCTGGGAGCAGGAAGGCAGGAACCAAACAGAGCACATCTGAACACATTGATAGCCGGCAAGGGAAATGACAGAAAGGCCAGGTAAAATAGGAAACACCCAGCCTCTGATGGACAGGTGGAAACCAAAGGCCGCAACCCACCAAAGTCACCCAGTACCAGCAGTAACCACCAGAGGGAGCCCACAAACAGAATCCACAACACATATTATACCATATGAGGGAGCAGTATTATACCCTATAAGGGGGCACCATTATTCCCTAAGAGGGGAGCTGCATTGTACCCTATGAGGGGGCAGCATTATTCCCTATGGGGGAGCTGCATTGTACCCTATAAGGGGGCAGAATTATTCCCTATGGGGAAGCTGCATAATACCCTATGGGGGAGCTGCATTATACCCTATGAGGGGGTCAGCTTGATACTCTGAGGGGGGTACATTATATCCTATGGGGGACTGCATTATATTATTTGAGGGAGGCTGAATTATATTCTACGGAGGGGCTGCATTATACTCTGAGGGGGCTACATTATATTCTATGAGGCGGTTGCATTATACTCTATGAGGTTGGTTGCAATATATTCTATGGGGGGTACATTATATGCTATGGGGGGTGGCTGCATTGTACCCTATGAGGGGGCTACTTTATACTCTAGGAGGGGGCTATCTCAACCCCTGCTACATAATTAAGATGTGTACTACCTTATTTTATACCCTGATATTAGCGTGTTTTACCATGCAATTGGTGGTCCTGTATTTATTTCTATGTAGCTACATAGTGGGCCCCGAGAACGATTTTCTCTGGTGGGCCCAAGGTGCTCCAGTCTGACGTTGCCCCTTCCCCCAGCTGAACCCCAGCTACAACTGTGATGGAGAGTTTTGTGGACTGTCTCAGAATGAATGAGAAGTTTGTGGAGCTTGTTTATCCATGAATATTATTTTTTTTTCTGTTATGGGCTTAAGTACTGACAGGAGGGTAGTTGCTACCTACCTGCCTGTTATGCCTTGTTCCGATCTCTGATGGCACAGAGTGGACACTGACCGCTCCTGTCGGAGATCCTGTGGATTCCATTGACATCACCAGGACAGTGCAGCATCTTTTCCCTGGCTCTGTTAATATGGAGTGACTGCTGACATTAGGCTGAATGACATCTGGCTCCTCACTGCATAACTCTGGCAGTGCCTGAGAGAGACAATAGCTATACTATAATGTTATTATGGTCTAATAACACTGTAATATGCTGCACCAATGATATCTAAAGTGATATAAATGACAAAACTAATTCTTAGTCCTTCTAAATGATCGAGCTCAATAATGTATATACAATTGCAAATATATGTATGATGCCAATATGAAAACAGCACAAAACACTGATTTTAAAAGCCTTGATACCTCAACTATTTCATGCAACAGCCTCATTTAAGCAGGTTAAAGATGGTCTGATGCAACTTGTGGGCCAGTGCTATGTGCTTGCCCCACAGGCTGAAACATGCCAGTCAGCTCCTGGCCATGGTAAGCTGCTTTTTGAATTTTTTCTGTGGTTTAATAATGAAGGCTATGAAAAAACCGTTATACTTTAAAGGAGGTACAATAACAAATTATATTATGGTAACATGCTAGCCAGAAAAATCTATGTGAATACATTTCTGCCCAACGATGACAAAAGTATTCTTGGAGTGATACCTTTATTGGCTAGCCAGAAAATATTATGTTTGCAAACTTTCACAACACAGTGGCTCCTTCTTCAGGCAAGATTTAAAATAGATTAATAAGAAAACAGCACAACATTTAAGGGATATCACAGTAGGACACTTGTTCATGAGGTGGGAGGTGTGATGCCTCCTAAAAATAAGCCAAGGAAATCAAATTAGGCATTTTGTTACAAATGGAGAGGTGTCCTTAATTATCTGGAGTGCGTCTGATGGAGGCATAAATTCAGGTGTTAAATTGAGTTCTAGTGTCAAAGCATTGAACAACTGTATCAGTTTGAACTCACAAATTTTTATTTCTGTCATCCTTAAAATGACCTTTTAGTATTAAGACTTTTAAGTCTATCATACAATGTCCAGTTCCAGAGAAATGCTTTCCCACAGGCGTGTCCATTTCATTCCTGATTGTGTGTCTGTGTAGATTCATCCATGTTTGTAGTCTTTGCATGGTTTCCTCAATATAGATACCTCCAGGGCATCTTGTACATTGTATCAAGTACTCCACATTGGAGGATGTACATGCAAAGAAACCCATAACTATACAGTAGTCCTCATTTGTGTTTGGTATGCAGACTATAGTTGTTGGTAATATGTGAGTACAAGTTTTGCATTTTTTATTGTTACATGGGAATGTGCCAGGCACTTATGGTGATGAGAGGACACTTATGACAAGGAGATTCCTTAAGTTAGGGGGCTGTTTGTAGGAGACAAGTGGTAGTTCTGGGAATATGTTTTTCAATTTGTGGTCTCTGTGGAGTATGTGTTGGAGATCAGCACCAATTTTCCTTAGGATGCTCATGTGGGGGTTGTATGTGACCACAAGGGACACTCTGTTGTCCTCTCTCAGTTTGTAATCCAGGACGCAGCTTCTAGGGATCTTTGCAGCCCTGTTCATCTTTTACCAGTGAATGACATCCTTGTTGTAGGAATGTATTCCTCAGTGATAGCAGCTGTAGTTCCCGGTCTTTATTGTCTGAGCAGAGCCGAATGTACCTCAGAGCTTGACTGTAGTTTATGGATTTTTTGTGCATCTTGGATGAAAGCTGTTCCATCTAAGATAAGCCAGACGTCCTGTGGGTTTATGGTAAATTGATGTTTGTATGGCGTTGTCCTTGATGTATATGCTCATGTCCAGAAAATATGTTTGGGACTTTGAAAAGTTGAGGTGAGCTTGATGATTGGGTGGTACTTGTTGAAGTTATTGCGGAAGGTGAACAGATCATCTTTTGAGCATGTTCAGTTTATTAGCAGATCATCAATGTAGCGAAAGTATTTAAGAGGCTTAATAGAGCAAGAAACAGACAAACTCCTCCTCTAGTTTCGCCATTAATAGGTTAGCATATTGTGGGGACATTTTCCTTCCCATGGTGCTGCCCATACACTGTTGGTATAAATTGTTCCCAAAAGAAAAATAGTTGTGATGGAGCACAAATCTGATAAATTGCAATGTTGGTTCTATGGCTAGATTGTACAGGATCTACAAGGAATTATGGCAGAGGATCCCCAAAATCCAGGTGTGAAAAATTTGTTGCATCATTCCCAAAAAGACTCATGGCTGTACTAGCTCAAAAGGGTGATTCTACTCAATACTGAGCAAAAGGTCTGAATACTTATGACCATGTGATATTTCAGTTTTTATTTTTATTAAGTTTGCAAAAATTACTACATTTCTGCTTTTTTATCAGTCAAGATTGGATGCAGAATGTAAATTAATGAGAAAAAAATGAACTTTTTTGAATTTACAAAATGGCTGCAATGAAACAAAGAGTTTAAAATTTAAAGGAGTATAAAAACTTTTCATACCCACTGTATGCTTAGAGACCAAACATGGCCTAGCTGCTGGCAATTATATTATGGCCCCTATGGCTTTGGGGCCTTTTGGTGTGGTTTAACCACGGTGCTGACAATGTGCATCTTATTAATATCAGATCTATAGAAATTCCAATATGCTATGTTTTTTTTACGGCAACATATCATCTGTGCTTTATTATTGTAACTGCAGTGACCATGGGTATATCTAAAGGGTGTCAGATCTTCATTTAATTCACTCAAAACCTAATAAGCCTTTTTCTGTCTCTCTGTCTATGCACAATACACATCCTCTTCAGTCACCTGGCCATAAAGAGGACTCCTTGCATGTTAATTAAGCTGCTTCACATCTCTTTGTGCACTGCCATCTTGCACAAATGCAGCTTTGAGTGCTAGATTTTTTTTCCTTATGGCAAATGAGAGAGTAAACAAAAGGATGGAGGGATATGCAGGACCTCAAGGGTTTTTAATATTTTCTATGACAGTCAGTAAAACCTTACTAGAACAGCTAAACTATATATGGAGTTAATTATAATCCCTTTAAGGGCACAGTCAGACAGCCTTATAACACGGATGGTGATTCTCCTGTCCCGAGTGTGACAGCTGCATAGAAATGCATGCTGTCAGGAGAGCAGAAGGCCAGGCCGAGCATTGTGATATGATAGTCATCCGTGTTATATGGCAGTCTGACTGTGCCCTAAAAGATGACAGCTGTGTACTGACTACTATTTAGTAAGAGTGTGTTCACACTTATGCAACCACATTATGTTAGTTTTATTTCATACTCAAAATAATTTCAGTTTTTTTCAATGGATTTGTACAGATTATGGGTGACATTATAAGTGGAAAATATTTGAAAAGATTGAACACTGAGTTTCACAGATCAGACAAACAGAATAATTGGAATCAACAGTGCTATATAAATAATAATCTGTTTTTAAAATGGATATGTGTAAAGATCAATGAT
Source organism: Ranitomeya variabilis (assembly GCF_051348905.1). Taxonomy (NCBI): domain Eukaryota; kingdom Metazoa; phylum Chordata; class Amphibia; order Anura; family Dendrobatidae; genus Ranitomeya; species Ranitomeya variabilis. The sequence goes on along the minus strand of NC_135238.1, from coordinate 102,499,946 downwards.
ACTCTACACCATGTTACAAATTATTATGCAAATTGGATTTAAGTGTCAAAGATTTAATTATTTTGTTTTTCATATAAACTCGTGGATGGTATTGTGTCTCAGGGCTCAATGGATCACTGAAATCAATCTTAAACACATGTGATAATTAGTTTTCCAGGTAATTCTAAATAAAGGAACACTACTTAAAAATGATGTTACACATTATTAAAGGGACAATGTCACCTGAATTTGGAGGGGACAATTTTCAGCCATAGGGGCGGGGTTTTCGGGTGTTTGATTCACTCTTTCCTTACCCGCTGGCTGCATGCTGGCTGCAATATTGGATTGAAGTTCATTCTCTGTCCTCCATAGTACACGCCTGCATAAGGCAAGATTGTGTGACAAAAGCAAGGAGGTGAAAGAGTCATGTTTTCGGCCGGAATCATGGGGAAACAGCTGGTAGGGCCATTTAAGGTTCCTGAAGGTGTGAAAATGACCTCTGCAAAGTATATAGCTTTTCTGACTGACTTTCTTCCATGGTATAAAAAGCAGAAACGTGACTTCAGGAGCAAAATCATCTTCATGCTGACAATGCACCATCTCATGCTGCAAAGGATACCTCTGAGTCATTGGCTGCCATGGGCAAAAAAGGAAATAAACTTATGGTGTGGCCACCATCTTCCCCTGACCTCAACCCTATAGAGAACCTTTGGAGTATCATCAAGCAAAAGATCTATGAGGGTGGGAGGCAGTTCACATCAAAACAGCAGCTCTGGGAGGCTATTCTGACATCATGCAAAGAAATACAAGCAGAAACTCTCAAAAAACTCACAAGTTCAATGGATGCAAGAATTGTGAAGGTGATATCAAAGACGGGTTCCTATGTTAACATGTAACTTAGCCTGTTAGGATGTTTTGGAGTTAAATAGCTTTTCTGTTCAGTGAATTTGACCTCATAATGCTGCAAATTCCACAAAAGAGCATTTTCAGTTCTTTAAAACAAAGGTTTAGAAATTCTACTGTGCCTAATAATTTGGAAAAGTGTATTTTGAGTTTTTATTCATTTTGGAGATTATACTGTTATCATTGGAAGGTTTCTTCAATAAAATTTGATGTACAATCTAACGGGTGATGAGTTTTATTACACTGACTGTCATTTGCACTGACCATTTAGGAAAATCCGAGAAAAATATCATTTGCATAAAAATTTGGAACATGGTGTACTAATTAGTATGTGGTTTAAAAAAAAAAAAAAAGCCCACAGATGGATAGCTACAATTGATGTGTGAATCTAGCCTTATTCAAACCAGAAAAACAATGGTTTACTGCTTAACCAGAACTTTGAAGCACATAAAAGCAGCTTTGCAGCCCAGCAGTAGCATAGGAGGGCTTATTTTTGAGAAAGTCCCATGGCTTATTGTCTCGTTAATCCACCTCTACACAGAGATATATTTTTTTATATGTAATTTGTTTAACCCCTTTGCACTTCAAGATGAAACAGCACATCATAGTTCGGATTCGCATGAATTGAACAGACTCTGCATCTCATAGTTACATACATAGTTACATAGTTATTTAGGTTGAAGGAAGACTTTGAGTCCATCTAGTTCAACCCATAGCCTAACCTACCATGCCCTAACATGCCAGAGGAAGGCAAAAAAAAAAACATGTGGCAAAGAGTAAGCTCCACATTGGAGAAAAAAATTCCTTCCCGACTCCACATACAGCAATCAGACAAGTTCCCTGGATCAACACCATATCAAGGAATCTAGTGTATATACCCTGTAACATTATACTTTTCCAGAAAGGTATCCAGTTGCCTCTTAAATTTAAGTAATGACTCACTCATTACAACATCATAAGGCAGAGCGTTCCATAGTCTCACTGCTCTTACAGTAAAGAATCTGCGTCTGTTATTATGCTTAAACCTTCTTTCCTCCAGACGTAAAGGATGCCCCCTTGTCCCTGTCTCAGGTCTATGATTAAAAAGATCATCAGAAAGGTCTTTGTACTGTCCCCTCATATATTTATACATTAAAATAAGATCACCCCTTAGTCTTCGTTTTTCCAAACTAAACAGCCCCAAGTGTAATAACTTATCTTGGTATTGCAGACCCCCAGTCCTCTAATAACCTTGGTTGCTCTTCTCTGCACCCACTCTAGTTCAGCTATGTCTTTCTTATACACCGGAGACCAGAGCTGTGCACAGTATTCTAAGTGTTTTCGAACTAGTGACTTGTATAGAGGTAAAATTATGTTCTCCTCATGAGCATCTATGCCTCTTTTAATACATACTATTATGTTATCTGCCTTTATAGCAGCTGCCTGACACTGGCCACTGAATATGAGTTTGTCATCCATCCATACACTAAGGTCTTTTTCATTGACGGTTTTGCCCAGAGTTTTAGAATTAAGCACATAGTTATACATCTTATTACTTCTACCCAAGTGCATGACCTTACATTTATCCACATTAAAGCTCATTTGCCGTTTATCAGCCCAAGCTTCTAGTTTACATAAATCATCCTGTAATATAAAATTGTCCTCCTCTGTATTGATTACCCTGCAGAGTTTAGTGTCATCTGCAAATATTGAAATTCTACTCTGAATGCCCCCTACAAGGTCATTAATACATATGTTAAAAAGAAGAGGGCCCAATACTGACCCTGTGGTACCCCACTGCTAACCTCGACCCAGTCCGAGTGTGCTCCATTAATAACCACCCTTTGTTTACTATCCCTGAGCCAGCTCTCAACCCACTTACACATATTTTCCCCTATCCCCATTATTCTCATTTCATGTATCAATTTTTTGTGTGGCACCGTATCAAAAGCTTTTGAAAAGTCCATATACACTACATCTACTGGGTTCCCTTGGTCCAGTCCGGAACTTACCTCTTCATAGAAGCTGATCAAATTAGTCTGACATGAACGGTCCCTAGTAAACTCGTGCTGATACTGGGTCATGAGGTTATTCCTCTTCAGATACTCCAGTATAGCATCTCTTAGAAAACCCTCCAGAATTTTACCCACAGTAGAGGTTAAGCTTACTGGCCTATAATTACCGAGTTCAGTTTCTGTCCCCTTTTTGAATATTGGCACCACATTTGTTATACGCCAGTCCTGTGGTAAAGACCCTGTTATTATGGACTCTTTAAAGATTAAAAATAATGGTCTATCAATGACTGTACATAATTCCTGCAGTACTCGAGGGTGTATCTCATCCGGGCCCAGAGATTTGTCAATTTTAGTGATTTTTAGACGCCACCATACTTCCTGCTGGGTTAAGCAGGTGACATTTAATGGGGAATTTTTGTTATCACTGATCATATTGTCTGCCATGGGATTTTATTGTGTAAATACTGATGAAAAAAGTCATTGGTTTCCTCCTATTTCTAGTATGTTTATTCCCATACGGTATATACTGTGCACAGGTCCTATCCAGGATGCTAATAAACATCTCCCATTTTCTTTGTGTATTTTTATGTCTCAGGATATCGTCCCAGTTAATTGCACCAAGATCCTCTCTCATCCGTTGGAAATTTGCCCTCCTGAAGTTTAGTGTCCTTGTCACCCCTCTACTACACATCTTATTAAAGGATACACAAAAACTTATTATTTTGTGATCACTATTCCCCAAGTGACCCCCAACTCTTATATTTGATATGCGGTCTGGCCTGTTGGTTAATATTAGGTCTAGCAGTGCCCCCCTTCTTGTTGGGTCCTGAACCAGTTGTGAAAGTTAATTGTCTCTCATAGTTGTCAAAAACCGATTACCTTTGCTGGAACTGCAGGTTTCTGTTCCCCAATCTATTTTAGGGTAGATGAAGTCCCCCATAATAATGACTTCTCCTTGAGTCGCAGCTTCATTTGCTTTACGAGGATATTCTCCATTGCTTCCAATATTTTTGGAGATTTATAACAAACCCCTATCAGTAATTTATTATTTTTTCCCCCTCCCCTTATCTCCACCCACAGGGACTCTACATTTTCATTAAATTCACCTATATTATCACGCAGGATGGGTTTTAAGGACGATTTTACATATAGACACACCCCACCCCCTCGCTTATCTGTACGGTCATTTCTGAACAGGCTATAGCCCTGCAAGTTAACAGCCCAGTCATGGCTCTCATCCAGCCATGTTTCAGATATCCCCACCATGTCATAATTATGCTCCAACAACATTAGTTCTAATTCGTCCATTTTGTTGGCGAGGCTTCTGGCATTAGTATACATACACTTGATGTTCCTCTCTGTACCTCTATACTTTCTTAAATTATTAACTGTTCTAACCCCACCTCCCATGCCACCGCCACCCCAACTTCCTTATTTGTGCCCAGGTCTCTATCTGCACTATCTTCCCCTCCTATAAATTGAATACCCTCCCCCCATTCCCTAGTTTAAACACTCCTCCAACCTTCTAGCCATTTTCTCCCCCAGCACAGCTGCACCTTCCCCATTGAGATGCAGCCTGTCCCTAGCGTAGAGCCTGTAGCCCACTGAGAAGTCAGCCCAATTCTGCAGGAACCCAAACCCCTCCTTCCTACACCAATTCTTGAGCCACTTATTAACCTCCCTAATCTCCCGTTGCCTCTCTGGCGTGGCACGTGGTACAGGCAGTATTTCGGAAAATACCACGTTAGAGGTCCTTGCTTTCAGCTTGCAGCCTAATTCCCTGAAATCATCTTTAAGGACCTTCCACCTACCTCTAACTTTGTAATTTGTGCCAATGTGCACCATGACCGCTGGGTTCTCACCAGCCCCTCCCAGTAATCTGTCCACCCGATCAGCGATGTGTCGGACTCGAGCGCCAGGTAGGCAGCACACCGTTCGACGATCCCTGTCTTTGTGACAGATTGCCCTATCTGTTCCACTAATAATTGAGTCCCCCACTACCAGTACCTGTCTGGCCTGACCTGCTCTCCTATTTCCCTCCTAACTGGAGCAGTCACTCCTCCAGCTTTTAGAGGACATGCCTGGCTGCAGCAATGCTACCCCTGTACTGGCATCCCCCTCATCTGCCAACTTAGCAAACTTGTTAGGGAGTGCCAGATCAGGACTAGCCTCCCTGGCACTCTTCCCTCTACCCCGCTTCCTAAATGTCACCCAGCTTGCTACTTCACTGTCCTGCAACTCCATCCTACCACCCACCCCCTCATCTATCCCATTGAGCGTCTGCTCAGTAAGCAGAAGACTCCTGTCCATGTTGTCAATTGATCTCAGTGTTGCCAGCTGCACATTTAGATCCAGAATCTGGGCTTCCAAATGCTCAACGTGCTCACATCTCGCACAGCAGTATGCACCCTCGACCAGCTGATCAAGGACTGCATACATGTGGCAAGATGTGCACTGGATGGCATTAACAATAGTGGAGCACATTTCCTAATGGGGATTGCACCACACAGAAACGTTAAATAAAAAATAAATACAAAGTATTAATAAAAAACAGACAGCAATTCCTCCCTTGGAAACTCCCTGATTCCAAAGTCACTGAATCACAATTCACACTTACCGCCGTTCACACTTACACTCAGGTCACACTCAGCTCGTTCACACTCACTATGCTGAAGATTTATAGATTTTTTTTTCTCTATTTCCACTCAACAGCAATCTACCTTGCTGTTCAAATGCACTTCCAAAAAAGAGTGATCAAAAGATCGTATCTGCACCAAAATTGTATCACTAAAAATGTCAGCTTGGCGTGCAAAAATAAGCCCTCACCCAACCCAAGATCACGAGAAATGGAGCCACTACGCGTATTGAAAAATTACACAATTTTTATTTAAACATTTTTTTCACCACTTTTTAAACATTTTTTTTCACCACTTAGATAAAAAAAGAACCTAGACATGTTTGGTGTCTATAGACTCATAATGACTGGAAGAATTATAACGGCTGGTCAGTTTAAGCATTTAGTGAACCTAGTAAAAAAGCCAAAGGGAAAAAAAAATGTGGAATTGCATTTTTTTTGCAATTTCACTGCACTTGAATTTTTCCAGTTTTCTAGTACACAACATGGTAAAATCAATGGTGTCATTCAAAAGTACAACTCTTCCCACAAAAAACAAGCCCTCACATTGCCATATTGATGGAAAAATAATGTTATGGCTCTGAGAAGGGGAGCAAAAAACAAAAAAACAATACCGAAAAAAGCTCTGGGGGTTAAGGGGTTAAATCACTAAATGTTGCGATTGAACGCAATTGTAAGGATTCCGGACTTCCCTTGTTCCTGTTCGCCCTGATCCAAGATGGAGTCTTGGATCTCACCCTGTCATGGAACTTCCTGTCTGTCCTGATTATTTAAGTCCGAGTCATGTGGTGTTCTGTGCTTGGGTATTTTGTGCTGCTGGCTCCTGAGCTTCTGCCTGTGTTCTGGAGAACTCCCTGCTTCAGCTGCTCACTACTCGGCAGTCTGCCTCGCCCCTTTGAGCTGCATCTCACCTCTGGAACTGCTGCGACTGGCAGCACACCTGTGGAAGGATTTCCCTTGTTTGCTAAGCTTTTCCCAGTGATGCGCCTCTTTGCACAACCAAATCAGGTGAGCAAGATTCCAGTGTTGCTTTTCTCACCAAGAGAGTTTTGTACTTATCTACTACGCTTAGATAGCGCTCTCCCTCTTTTTCCCTTCATCCTCTTTCACCAGGACTTCATGCTGAATGCACCACCTGCATATTATTGAACTTCCACAAACAAGTGTTGTGCGCACGTGGGATCAAGTTTTGCTGGATTTCCTCGTTAAGTACTGTGTGCATTTCTACTTCACTTCTGCTGGATTCCCTAGTTTAAGTACTATGTGCATTTCCACTAATAACCTACTGGACATCCTTGTCAAGTGTCTTGTTTGCCCCCTCGTCATATCCTTGCTGGACTGGTTCATATTAGCGGTCGCGTCCCGCAATCCACTGTGCTGTGATTTACTATATTGTGCTGAGCATCTCGTTACAATTGCAGGGATATCTGTGTTAGTTCTGTTTTCTCTCCTGTTTACCATATTGTGCTGAGCACCTTGTTACAACTGCAGGGATATCTGTGTTAGCTTTGTTTGCATTTCTGCTTTGTTTAAATACATCTTTTACTGCAGCTTTGCTCTCAGACTGATTTTATCCCACGCTATCAGATTCCTTAGTACCTATATATTGTTACAGCGTTCACAGTATTCCAGGAGCCGGCACAGGGATGACCGCTCATCTTCCACTGGATCTGAGACCCCACGGCGTGACAAAGGGTCCCAATTGGTGCCATGGTGACCCAATGTCGTCATGACGACATCCGGATCACTAGAGTTAGGAAAGTTGCTGATAATGCTCAGTGCATAATCAGCAACTTTCTATGTCAGTGCAGAGCCGACAGTTTGTAAAGCAGAAGGATGCTGCTGCATCCCCATGCTGTAGAAGCAATCGGCCTGCAAAAAATGATAGTCCCATAGTGGCATAGTGAGACAAAGTAAAATAAAATAAATCAAAAATAATACAAAAATCAAAATATATTGTAAATATAAGTAAAAAAAAATTGTATGGAAAAATATATAAAAAATATATAAACAATAAAAGTACACATGTTGCCACGTCCACAACAACCCAACCTATAAAACTAGTTAACCCCTTTAGTGAAATAAAATAAAAAAACAAGGCAAAAAACATTCTTTATCATCATACTGCCTAACAAAAAGTGGAATGAAGTGCGATAAAAAATGTGGACATACATAAACGTGGTATCGCTGAAACCGTTATCTTGTTCCGCAAAAAGCAAGCCACCATACAGCTCCATTAGTAAAAAAAATAAAAAAAAAGATATAACTCTCAGAATAAAGCAATGCAAAAATAATTATTTTTCTATAAAATAGTTTTTATTGTGTAAAAGCGGCAAAACATAAAATCCAACATAAATGAGGTATCACTGTAATCATACTAACCCAAAAAATAAAACTGCCTTATCAATTATACCACATAAGGAACAACCCTCGCGGGCAGGGTCCTCCCTCCTTATGTACCCGTGTGCCTTGTTTTTTTTTTTGCTCATGTCTAATGTATTTGTCTATATTTGCCCCGTATTTCACATGTTAAGCGCCATGGAATAAATGGCGCTATAAAAATGCATAATAATAAATAATAATAATAACCCCCCCCCCGAAAATAAAATCCTGAATTGCTGGTTTTTGTTAATTCTGCCTCCCAAAAATCGGAATAGAAAGATATAAAAAGATTTCATGTGCCCGAAAATGGTACCAATAAAACGTCAACTCATCCGGAAAAAAAAAACAAGCAGTCACATGACTGTGGGTCAAATATAAGGAAAAATTATAGCTCTCAAAATATGGTGATGCAAAAACTATTTTTTTTTTTTTTTGTGCAAAAAAAAAGTCTTATAGTGTGTGTGACTGCAGCCAAACATAAAAACCCAATATAAGGCAGCTGCCACACTAGCAGTATTTGGTCAGTATTTTACATCAGTATTTGTAAGCCAAAACCAGGAGTGAGTGATACATACAGAAGTGTTGCATATGTTTCTATTATATTTTTCCTGTAATTGTTCCATTTTGGCTTACAAATACTGATGTAAAATACTAACCAAATACTGCTAGTGTGACGGCAGCCTAAATCTGGTATTGCTGTAACCACACTGACCCGAAGAATAAAGTTGCCTAATCACTCATTCCACATGAGGAGCAGTGTAAAAAATATACTAAATCCAATTATTCACATGTTGTTCATTTATACATTCTGACCACCCAAAAATCGTAGTATGGCACACATTAATCCTGTTCTCTGCACTGAGTGCTTGGCACCAGAGTTTCTGTGTAAATCTCTGAAATACGTGATTCAGATGGAACCTCTGGAGGAACGTTCCTTATAATGAGGCAGATGGAGGCACTGTGGAGGCTGTCTGACCTGTGATCTGGCAGTGTCAGTCTTTTTAGGCTTGCACAAAGTGGCGACGGTCACAGTGTTATGCACGTCTGAAAGGGACACCGCTGAACAGAGGCCAGACAGAATCCAGAGTAACTCTTCTGCCTCTTTATAGTGAATGGATTCCTCGGGGGTTTCAACTGAATCACATTACTCAGATTTAGATGGAAAAGCCAAAGTAAGTGGTCAGCATAGAGCGATGTATAAATGTGATCCCAAACGTTATGTAAAGTGCTCCCAATAAAAGCTTCAACTCAATCCACAAAAAAGCAAGCCCTCACTCAGGTCTGTCATCAGAAATATAGGGGGTTTTCACGTTACTGGTAGCACAAAGGTTGTGGAAAAGCAAAATGGCTCCTCACCAGCCAAAATAAATTCAGCAAATTTTCTGCTCTCAAAGCCAAATGCCCTTTTCCCTTCTGAGCCCCATAGTGCACCGAAACCACAAATTGTGTCCACGTTTATCACCTCAGAAGCGATGAGAGCCCACCTAACTTACGGGTGCATGCCTCCAAAAGCACGGGCAGCATGAATAGTAAAAAGTTGGTCACACAGGGTTAATAGCAGCGGTAACAGAGTGCGTTACACCACGGCATAACGCGGTCCGTTACCGCTGCCATTAACCCTGTGTGAGGGCAGACTGGAGAGGAGTATGGAGCGGGCACTGACTGCGGGGAGTAAGGAGCGACCATTTTTCCGCCGGACTGTGCCCATCGCTGATTGGTCGTGGCTGTTTTGCCACGACCAATCAGCGACTTGGATTCCATGACAGACAGAGGCCGCAACCAATGAATATCCGTGACACAGACAGAAGGACAGACAGACGGAAGGGACCCTTAGACAATTATATAGTAGATATGAATTTTGAACTACACTACAAATCTCCGCATTGGCTAGGCATTCTTTCCATTTGCCCAAGGCTGTTTTCAGTAAGAGCTGGGTTTTACCTTTATTTTCTTTGTTTTTTTAATTTCAAGGCCTAGGTCAAGGAGAGGGAAGTCCAATAGTATAGGTTTCCATGTATAGGAGTTGCCTTGTCACGAGCAGATGAGCTTACAAAATCTGATCAAACTGTGCACTAAGGACAGTAATTTAATTCTGAAAGTATATTCTGTGCAGCAGGAAAGTAGCTCAAAATTCATACCATGGGGCACACTGAATAAAGTTTTATTTATTTGTTTGTTTGTGTGCATTAAACATGTACAATGTTAATTCCGACTAGGCGTTATACATTGAAACATATTTAATACTTTAAATATTTAATTGATAAACATGTTAACACACTTAATACAAGATAAATTACCTTGGTACTCTAATTATATCCTCATGTGACCATGGCACGTGTAATCTGTAAATAGTAGATTTCATTTCTGCAAAGAGTAACTATCCATTAGTAATTAATATTAATCAGGAAATGGAAACATGTGATTAGTAAAATCAGATTTTAAAAAAAAAATCTTTTTATAATATATCATTACATTTGATAATTCTACATTTACTATGTGCATATAGATTATATATAGTGGATATAAAGTCTACTCACCCCTGTTAAAATGCCCTATTTTTGTCATGTTAAGAATTACAAGGAATAATTCTTTCAGAATGTTTTATATCTTTAATCTAAGTGGTAACATTTGTCCTTTTGGAGAATGGTATACTTGGCATTTCAGTGTAAGGAGGCTTATATGTCATGCAATGCTCCTCTGTGAAATTAAATATGCAACAAATCTACAGATAGAAATATGACTTAAACTCTAGTGCCAAACTATTAGAAGTAGCAATCCTAAAAAAATCATTATTGACCCTTTAATGAATCTTGCAATATGACTTAGGATAAAAGTCAAACCAGAATCTCAATTTGCAGATACAGTGCTTCAGGGTGTTACCCATCATCAGTGCAAAAATCTGCACAAGTTCACACTGACAAGGGGCAATGCCCCGAAACGCTGTGTCTGAAAATTGAGATTCTGGCTTAACTTTTATAACAAGTCGAAAGGCAAGGTTCATTAAAGGGTCAATATTGACTTTTAGAATTGCTACTTCCAATAGGTGGCACTAGACTATGTCCACATCCTTGCTGAAGAGGCAATTTGCATATATCTTTACAGATTGAATGCTGTGACAAGTTGTGCGTAATTTGTACATTTTAAATGAAAAATAAATCTTGAGTAGAAAAATAAAAAAAAATAACTAAAATAATGTGGTTGCATAAATATGCACACACTTAAGCTAATATTTTTTTAAGAACCCTTTGAATTTATGACAGAATTTAGCCTTGTTAACTAGGCACATCTAAAACTGGCAATCTTTGTCCACTCTTTTTTGCGGAAATGCTCCAATCTGTCAGACCGCAAGGGCATCTCCTATGTACCGTGCCCTCTTCAGGTCAATCCACAGACTGAATTCAGGTCAGGTTTAGTGGAATCATTCTTTTGTCGATTTGGAGAAATGCTTAGGGTCGTTATGTTGAAAGATGAAATTCCTAATTTACAGTTTTTTTTGGCAGAGGACTGAAGGTTTTTATGCAAATTAAGACTGATATTTGGAACCGTTCATTATTTTCTCCACCTCCACCAAAAGCCCAAGTTAAAGCTGCTGAAAAGCAGCCCCATTGCATAATTCTCATTTTCTCGGTATGGTAATCTTTTGATGTTGCATAGTACATAACGGTGTGCAAATCTTTATGGTGATTTAAGGCTACTTTTACACTAGCGTTAACTGCATTCCGTCACAATGCGTCGTTTTGCCGAAAAAACGCATCCTGCAAAAGTGTTCGCAGGATGCGTTTTTCCGCCATTGATTAACATTAAGCGACGCATTGTGACGGATTGACACACGTCGCACCCGTCGTGCGACGGATGCGTCGTGCAGTGGCGGACTGTCGGGAGCAAAAAACGCTACATATAACGTTTTTTGCTCACGACGGTCCGCTTTTTCCGACCGCGCATGCGCGGCCGGAACTCCGCCCCCACCTCCCCGCACCTCACAATGGGGCAGCGGATGCGCTGGAAAAATGCATCCGCTGACCCCGTTGTGCGGCGGAGACAACGCTAGCGTCGGGAACGTCGGCCCGACGCACAGCGACGGGCCGAGCCCGACGCTAGTGTGAAAGAAGCCTTACAGAAACTAATTTTGTTTAACATGGAGATTGCAATTTCCCATATAATGAGCTTTAATGAGTGCTTTATGCTTACAGACTTGCCAGAGGAAAAGATGAAGTTTACGCACAAGAAAAGCAAGCTTGTGACTTTTTTAGAGGAAATGGTGCAAAGTCTTCAGGATAGAATAGGTACACCGGAGCTCATCAAATTAGATGAGGATTTCCTTTACAGAGCAGAAGACTTTTGTCAGAATGTTGTAAGAGAAGAACTTTTCTGTGTTCCTGCAGAAACTCATGACAGACTATAAATAACTATTCAGAATATTCAAAAATAAGCACCTTTCAATCTACCTGCAGAAGAAGAAAAATGGAAGTAGTAGAATGAGGAGGCAGTCAGCACCCATACCGCTGCACAACCATTACCAGACTCTCGCACATGACAACTATGAAGATGCACATCAAATAAGTGCTTTGTCCACAAAGAACACTACACCAAGAAATCAAAAACCTCTTAAAGAGAGAGAAGCAATTTGGTGAAGAAGAAAAAGAGTGTTGGTTGTGGGGGATTCTGGAAAACTGTGTCCAGTTCTGGCCACCCCATTTTAAAAAAAGACATAGAAATACTGGAGCAAGTTTAGAGAAGAGCTACCAGGATAGTAAGCAGCCTGCAAAATATGTCCTATGGGGAACTGTTAAAGAATATGACAAAGTTTAGCTTGCAAAAAATAAAGCTAAGAGGAGACGTAATAGTGGTCTACAAATATCTGAATGGATGTCACATTTTAGAGGCATCATCCTTATTCACATTTGCACATGGAAACACTAAAAACAATGCAATGAAACTGAAATGGAGAAGATACAGATTAGATATTAAAAAAAAAAAACCTTTGCCACAAGAGGTGGTGAGCTCTCCTTCAATGGAACAGAGGCTGGACAGACATCTGTCTGAGATGGTTTAGTGACTCCTGCATTGAGCAGGGGGTTGGACATAATGACCCTGGAGGTCCCTTTAAACTCTACTTTGCACCACAAATACATTTTGGAATTATGGTCGAAAAGTTCAAACTTGGTCTCATCAGTCCATAACACATTTTCCCACATGCTTTTGATTGGCAAACTTGATTAATGTTTTGGCAAATAATACACAGGTTTGGATGGTTTTCTTTATAAGAAAAGGCTTCTGTCTTTCCACCCTATCCCAGACATGTGAGAAATATAGGAGACTGTTGTCACATGCACTACACATTGGTACTTTCCATAGATTCCTGCAGCTTCCTTAATGTTGCTGTGGGCCTTTTAGCAGCCTCCAGAACAAAATGTCTTTGTCCTTCAGTCACAATAATGTGAATATGCCATGTTTGAGTCTGCCTACCTTTACAAGACACACCCTGTGGGCAATTCCGACCCCCCCTTCTCTTCTGCCTGCTGCTATGTGTGTGTGAATCCCAAGCCCATCATTTCCACCCTCCCAAAATAATTTTTATGGTCCTCGTAGCTGCAGCAGACAATCCTCCCAGCTAGTACCAGCTAAAACTGGTGTAAGGCCCTTCCACACGGCAAGGATTTCTTTGCTCTATTATAGTGATATATTGGGCCACCGATTTGGGCTAGACATATAAGGAGTACATACTATGAATGTCCATCGGTAGATCTGTCAATCACTGTAAGCGCTAGCAGCTAAATGCAACCAACGAGTGCAAAGTGCAGATTGCTCCTAAACAGAGTGGAATAGCTAGCCCAAGTTTAGACTCATTAGAAAGCTAATTTCAATATAAGATAAGTGATAAGTGTGTCGTTATTCTGCTAGGTTCTCAGACACACTTATGAGTATTAAACATTGTTTTTTGCCAAAATGTGCACCCTGGCACCTAGGGGAGGGTGCAGGTAAACTAGCCCCTTTAGTGATGTCACAAGCCCAGAAGTATAAGTTACAGCCAGTCAGCCCAGCCTTCAGTCTTGCCTGAGAAGCTGTTGCACCAGGACCCTCTGATGAATTGGGATGTCTGGCTCCTCCACACCAGCATGGATAGCTAGGATGATCTAAGCAATATGTGAGTGTTAATCTTCTTTAATCACTGTTTTTTTTAATTGCTTTGCATATACTGTCTCATATTGCAAAATCTTTATATACCTTTTGTAAACACTGCCTACCTTTTGGAGTAAACCATAAAATTACTAGTCATCTCTCTATGCTCTATAACACATTTTTCACGGGCCTGAAGTTAATTACGCTACTAATTTGGGTTGGCTTGAACCCCTCTGTTGAGAAATCTGAGCTGGTGGCAGTGAAGTGTGTTCTGGGCTAGGTGGGTAAGCTGGCAGAGATGGAACAGGGTTTTATAAGCTATTGTCTGGCTGCGGCCTGAGCATTTATAATTCCCCCGCTGCAGCGTGCTGCTAGCCAGTCCACAGTGAAGCAGCCCATCCAGCGACTAATTATCCTAGATGTAGTTCCCTGACTGACTTGAGGGTAAGGGGGGCACCGGAGAGCTGCAAGTTCCGAAGTGGAACTGGAAAGTGGTATATACATAAATCCCTGCAGCTCGTAACATATTGTAGCAGCAGCGGGATAACTAAAATAAGCCCCTGCGGTAAATTGATAGGTCAATAGCCTTGTTTGTGTTTTCATCACATTGCAGCAGTGGTGGGATAACTAAAATAAGCCCCCTGCACATGTGATAGCCGTGTGCTGGCCAAAGGTCACCCCCCTTTTCATGACACCTTCCATCATTTTTTAAGGGATGTTCAGTTCTAGGTATCGTCCCTGTTATTTCAAATTTAAGCAAAGACTTGAAGACCATCTTCAGTGTTTCATGACACAGTTGTGCTCAAAAGTATACATACCCTGGCAGAATTTTTACTTTCTTGGACTTTTTTCAGAGAATATGAATGATAACACCAAACATTTTTCTCCATTCATGGTTAGTGGTTGAGTTAAGCGATTTATTGCTAACTACTGTGTTTTCTCCTTTTTAAATCATAATGACAACCCAAAACATCCAAATTACCCTGATCAAAAGTTCACATACCCCATTTCATAACACAGTGTATTGCCCCCTGTAACATAAATGGCAGCTTGAAATCTTTTGTGGTAGTTGTGGAAGAGGCTCTTTATTTTCTCAGATGGTATTCGACACCAAACTTTCCTTTACTCCCTATATCCGATCACTCACTTGCTCTTGTCACCTGCATCTTAAAAACATCTCCAGAATCCGACCTTTTCTCACCTTTGAAACTGCTAAGACTCTTACTGTCGCTCTTATTCATTCTCGTCTGGACTACTGCAACTCTCTTCTGATCAGCCTCCCTCTTACCAAACTTTCTCCATTACAATCCATCTTGAATGCGGCAGCCAGGGTCATATTTCTGTCCAACTGCTTCACCGATGCCTCCATCTTGTGCCAGTCATTACACTGGCTACCCGTTCGCTACAGGGTCCAATATAAACTCCTCTCTCTCACACACGAAGCCCTCCACAGTTCTGCACCGCCTTATATCTCCTCTCTCATCTCTGTCTATCACCCTACACAAGCCCTTCATTCTACAAATGACCTAAGACTAACATCCCCCGTAATCCAAACCTTGCACCTCCGTCTCCAAGACTTCTCTTGTGCTGCGCCAGCTCTCTGGAATGCACTTCCCCAGACAATCAGACTGATACCTAGCCCCGACCGATTCAAGCACACTTTAAAAACCCATCTCTTCAAACAAGCCTACCACATCAACTACTCAGTAAACTACCTTTGACCTGCTCCCTCGTTCTAAATATTATTCTAAATCTGCACCCTACTATTCATCTGTCTCCACACCCTCCATGCACATGATAACTGCACTTGATACTTGACTATTGCACTTAAACACACGGGCTGATGACTGGATCATGCAGCTTTATATGAAAATCCCTATTTATTATAATTGCCAGACCTGAAATAACAAGCACTTTTCACCTATTGTGTCCCCCCCATTTACTTGTAGATTGTAAGCTTGCGAGCAAGGACCTCACTCCTAATGTCACTGTTTAAATTGTCTTAACTTGTATTGAATTTGTCTGTACATGTCCCCGCTTAATTGTAATGTGCTGCGGAATATGTTGGCGCTATATAAATAAAAAATATTATTATTATTATTATTATTATTATTATTATTATTATTATGGTAAACCTGCTCACTCTTCTTAGTAAAAATCATCCAGTTACTGTAAATTCCTGGGCTGTCTATTATGAACTGCACATTTGAGATGTCACCAGAGTGGCTCAATGATGCTGAGGTAAGGAGACTGATATGGCCACTCCAGAAAATTCACTTTGTTCTGCTGTAGACATTAACAGGTCAACTTGTCCTTGTGTTTTGGATCGTTGTCATGTTGGAACGTCCAAGTACGCCCCATGTGCAGCTTCCGGGATGATAATTGCAAATTTGCCTGCAGAATTTGCTTATAACGTGCTGCATTCATACCCTTCTCCTCACTGAAAACTCAACCATGAGATTCCTAGGCTGTATTATAAACCGGATACGCACCATGAATTTTTTTTTTTTTTTTTTTGTTGCAAACATTGCAGATTTGCCTGTGGAATTTTCTGTGCAGATTCTGCATCTATTGGTAGAAAATGCAGGTACAAATCCGTGCAGATTTGATGCGTTTTTGGATTTTCATGTGTTTTTGTAAGCTAAATAATGATCTATTATTTAGTAAAAAAAAAAAAAAAAAAAGAATTGTGATGTCATTTCTTGTCCAACTTCTTCATTTACATACTCCATTGAAGAATATTGTTTACACACACAGATAGATAGATCTATAGATAGAGCTACAGATAGATCTATCTATTATCTATAGATCTATATATAGATCTATCTATCTATAGTTTATATATCGTTATATCAATCCATCTATCTATAGATATATCTTTCTATAGATTTATCTATCTATAGATAGATGAATAAATAGAAAATGCCAAGCCTGATGTTTAGTAATGAACATACTAAAACGGTACATAAAAAGTTAAACTAAATACACAAACACACACACACACACACACACACACACACAAAATCTGCGTTAGGCCAGAGTCACATTTGCTTGAAACTCGCACCTCAGTACCCGACACTCGGACCGGAGCGTTCAGCTCCATTGAAATACATGCAGCCGTACACTCCACTCCCAAGTGCAGGCGGCAGTGCGGGGTATTGATGCGAGAGACTCGTGCGTGTTTCTCACAAGTGTGACCCCGGCCTTAATCGCAATCTCTGTTCAATTAAAAAAAAAAAAAAATGGTGTGGGCTCCTGCACAATTTTCTGTACCAGAGAGGGAAGCCAGCGACTGGGGACCGATGATTCTAGTCTAGGAAGGGGTTAATACCCATGTATCTTCCCAGGCTATGCATATCAGCCCACAGCTGTATATTTAGCCTTTACTGGCTGTTAAAATAGGGGGACCCCCCAAAAAAATGAGGTGAAATCCCCCTATAAATAATAGCCAGAAAAGGCTATGCAGACAGCTGTGGGCTGATATTCATAGCCTAGGAAGGGAAAATGGATACTGCCCCCCGCCCCCTGGCTACAAACACCAGAACACAGCTGCCCCAGAAATGGTGCATCTGTAAGATGAGCCAATTACATCACATAGCCTCTCTCTTCCAACTGCCCTGTAGTGGTGGCATATGGGGTAATAGGGGATCAATGTCACCTTTGTATTGTAAGGTGACATCAAGCAGGCTTAGTAATGGACAGGTGTCAATAAGACACCTATCCATTACTAATCCTATAGATGTTAAAGGGTTAAATAAAGACAGAGCCAGAATAAAGTATGTTAATGAAATAAAACAGCACAGTTTCACCATTTTTATTGTTACACCTATTTCCTGTGATGCCCTCAATCTCCTGTAAAAAAGAGAAAAACAATAAACCAACACAAATAATCCCTGGTCCGACACAGTCTATAGGCCTCCAGTGACACACTGACAGGAGACAGTGGCTCCTGCAGTGTTATCCCTGAGTGTTGAATAAGTTCAGTCTCTCTCTTTATGGCACTGCTGCGTGAGAATTTCCCCATGCAGCGTGCTACAAGTGACAGTATGAACTCTGCTGTACTCCGCGGAGGGATGCAGTGTGGAGGATTACCTCCTGTCATTGAATCACCGGAGCCCCTGTAGAGCAGTCACATCTGCTGATGTGACAGCTCTCCAAGGGAGATTGTCGTGGGACACTAGTTATTAAATGAATTAGGCTGGTTTCACACTTGCATTTTGATCTGCAGCGTTTGTAAAAAAAACGCAGGTGGTGAAAAACGCATGTAAGCGCGTGCGAACGCTGCATTTTTTAGATGCATGCGTTTTTGCATGCAGTAAACAAATGCGGCGTTTTGACGCGTTTGCATGCGTTTTTTCCTGTGTTTGCGTTTTTGAAATGCATGCTGAGAAGTGTGTGACAGCTGCCAATCATCAAAATCAACTAGAAAACCCACTATTAATAGAATTAGCTAGGGTTTAGGGATAGGGTTAGGATCCCTAGGGTTAGGGGTAGCTTTTTATTAGAAAAATGTCCTGGTCACCAGGTCACTGATAATCCACCCCCCACCATCAAGGTGATAAAGGGATCCAAACCATAACCCTACCCCTAACCCTAGGGATCCAAACCCTAACCCTACCCCTAACCCTAGGGATCCAAACCCTACCCCTAACCCTAACCCTACCCCTAGGTATCCAAACCCTAACCCTAGGGATCCATAGGGATTGGCTACTATGTTGACCTGGAGACCAGGACATTCTTCTAATAAAAAGCTTTGTTCAATGTGGACACCCCAAGATATACGGTATTGCTATAGAGTGCTAAAAATATAAACTCGGAGAGTATTCACTGTCATATTGTTAGGGGTAGGGTTAGGGGTAGGGTTAAGGTTAGGGTTTGGATCCCTAGGGTTAGGGTTAGGATCCCTTTATCACCCTGATGGTGGGGGGTGGCTTATCAGGGTGTATTCTTTTTTTTTTTTTCTATAAAAACACATGCGTTTAAAACGCAAGCAAACGCATGTACGCAAAAACGCATGCGTTTCCATAGACATCAATGTATTTTCTGACACAAATCAAACGCAAATGAACGCATGCGTTTTTTTGCGGCAAAAACGCCTCTGAAAATTACTACATGTTGCATTTCTGCGACAGAACGCATGCAGCAAAAAAACACATGCGTCGTTAAACGCGGCCAAACGCGTACAAAAACGCATGCATTTTTAATGTTAAGCATAGGGAAAAAAACACATGCATTTTTTTTCGTTAAAAACGCTGCAGATCAAAACACAAGTGTGAAACCAGCCTAACATTGGATCAAGAAGTATACTGTTGGTTTATTTATTTTTTTTTACAGGTGATTAAGGGCTTTAGGGACTAGGTGTATGTTGTATACTGTATGTTGAATGTACTGTATGTACTGCATGTGTATATGTATGTTTTGTTTTTTTACACAGTAGCCAGATGATGGGACTACTGCTGTCCCATCATCCGGCTAGCTGTCACTGTAGCAAGCATAGCTGGATGGGACTAGTAGTCCCATCGGACGGTGCCTGCTTACACACACAGCCCCACAGACCCTCACACACACACACAGATACAACAGATACAAACACCCGCACATCTCCGCACACAGTCTTCACCCACACTCTTCCTCCTCCCTATCTGCAGCATTTCTCACACCCAACTCCGCAGCAAAACCATAGATCTTTTAAAACCTGCGGTTTTGCCTGACACAATGGTAGTCAATAGGTGCAGAAACGCTGCAGATCGGCAAAAATAATTGACATGCTGCGAAAATAAAACACTGCAAATCTGCACATTTTTTCCGTAGAATGTGCACACCAATTGTCAATTTCCCATTGACTAACATTGCTTGTGCACTACACTGCGGGTTTGATGCAGTTCCGCGAGTTCAAAAACACTGCGGAAACGCATCAAAATCCACAACGTGTGCACATAGCCTAAAATTTAACTAAGAAAATGTCAACATCAGGAAATATTATTTGTCAGGACTTAATCACAATATCACAGGACGGGAAGGTCACAAATACCACCAGCTGTGATCTTTGGAGTAAATAGCTCTCTGCTGCCCCCTATCGCTCGGACAATTACACAATTTGCCAATGATCAATGTAGAAGGCCGCAGGCTGTTCGCACCACTAGGACAGTTATTGGAAAATTAATGGTGAGCGTAAGACATATACAGGTGCATCTCACAAAATTAGAATATCAAAAAGATAGTTATTTCAGCTCTTTAATACAAAAAGTGAAACTCACATATTATATAGAGTCATTACAGAGTGATCTATTTCAGGTGTTTATTTCTGTTAATGTTGATGATTATTGCTTACAGGCAATGAAAACTAGTTAGTTATTATCTCAGTAAATTAGCACACTTTATAATACCAGCTTGAAAAAGAAAGATTGTAAAATGGCCTACTGAAATGTATGTTCAGTAAATGCACTCAATACTTGATTGGGGCTCAGTTTGCATCAATTACTGTATCAGTGCAGAGTGGCATGGAAGCGATCAGTCTGTGACACTGCTGAGGTGTTATGGAAGTCCAGGTTGCTTTTATAGCAGCATGCAGTTCATTTGCATTGTGGAGTCTGGCGTCTCTCATTTTCCTCTTGATAATACTCCACAGATTTTCTGTGTAGTTAAGGTCAGACAAGTTTGCTGGTCAATCAAGCACAGTGATCACGTTGTTTTTAAACCACTTATAGATACTTTTGGCAGTGTGGACAGGTGCCATGTCCTGCTGGAGAATTAAATTTCCATCTCCAATAAGCTTATCGGCAGAGGTAAGCATGAAGTAATCTCCTGGTAGACGGCTGCACCGACTTTGGTCTTGATAAAGCACAGTGGACCTGTATACATCAGCAGATGACATGGCTCCTGGAACCATCATTGATTGTGGATGCTTCACACTAGACCTTGGAAACCAAGGTCCCAGAGTATGGAAGAAGAGTGGAGAGTAGTGTTGAGCATTCCGATACCACAAGTATCGGGTATCGGCCGATACTTGCGGTATCGGAATTCCGATACCGAGATCCAATACTTTTGTGGTATCGGGAATCGGAATCAGAAGTTCCCAGTGTATGGTTCCCAGGGTCTGAAGGAGAGGAAACTCTCCTTCAGGCCCTGGGATCCATATCCATGTAAAAAATACATAATATACGAGTTTAACTATTTGTATTGAAGAACTGAAATTAACTTTTTGATGATATTCTAATTTTGTGATATGCACCTGTACACCTCAGGATTGCACCACATGGAATATGTGAATATACCCCAGTATGGTCACCACTAACTCCACAATAATCACAAACTACTCGCCGCCACCTCCAATACGTTTCAGTCGATTGTACACCGCTTAAGGTAGCTTTTGGCTTCGAGGCGCGGTTACAGAACAGAAGGATCAGAGCTATTAAATTTTATATTTAATCCAAAGGAAGGAAGTGTTTATGAAAAATATACAACAGATTTTACAAAAGGGACAAATCAATACAACCAATACAGATACACAAAATAAAAGGAATTAACAGGAGAACTTACTACATCGATCACAGAGACAATTCTGTTTAGTTGAAGGCAGAGTGCTCCGTTTGGAGGCCATCAATAAACGGAACTCATGCATACACGGGTGTGTAACTCTCTAGAGTAACACAGATAATTATTGAGCTTGATGTTTTATCAGACCCCGAGTATCACCCACAACCCACCCACCCGTGATGAGCTTACATGGGCCATGTTGTGGGCTGATTTCAGCACTTCATGATTTTAGGAAATCATAACTTATGCAATAACTCCTCATAGGTCAATCACAGGAGTTTGAAACAGATGTCATCTTTTGTATTGGGATTTTATTTACAGTGGGTACGGAAAGTATTCAGACCCCTTTAAATTTTTCACTTTGTTTAATTGCAGCCATTTGGTAAATTCAAAAAAGTTTTTCTTTTCCTCAATGTACACTGCACCCTATCTTGACTGAAAAAAAACTGAATTTCAGAAATTTGTTGCATATTTATTAAAAAAGTTAAATTGAAATATCACATGGTCATAAGTATTCAGACACTTTGCTTAGACACTCATTTAAGTCACATGCTGTCCATTTCCTTGTGATCCTCCTTGAGATGGTTCTACTCTATTGGCGTCCAGCTGTGTTTAATTAAACTGAT
The DNA here is from genome assembly GCF_051348905.1 of Ranitomeya variabilis. Taxonomy (NCBI): domain Eukaryota; kingdom Metazoa; phylum Chordata; class Amphibia; order Anura; family Dendrobatidae; genus Ranitomeya; species Ranitomeya variabilis. Next base: position 102,477,771 of record NC_135238.1, on the reverse strand, counting down.
AGGACTTGATTTCAAAAGGCACACGCCTGTCTATATAAAACCTCACAGCTCAAAGTGCATATCAGACCAAATTAAAATCATGAGGTCAAAGGAACTGGCCAAGTAGCTCAGAGACAGAATTTTGGCAAGACATAGATCTGGCCATGGTTACAACAGAATTTCTGCAGTACTCAAGGTTTCTAAGAACACAGTGGCCTCCATAATCCTTAAATGGAATAAGTTTTGGACCACCAGAAGTCTTTCTAGACCTGGCCATCCAACCAAACTGAGCAATAGTGGGAGGAGAGCCTTGGTGAGAGAGGCAAAGAAGAACCCCAAGATCACTGTGGCTCAGCTCCAGAGATGCAGTAGGGAGATGGGAGACAGTTCCACAAAGTCAACTATCACTGCAGCCCTCCACCAGTCAGACCTTTATGGCACAGTGGCCCAACGGAAGCCTCTCCACAGTGCAAGACATATGAAAGCCCACGTAGAGTTTGCTAAAAACACATAAATGACTCCCTGACTATGAGAAATAAGATTATTTGGTCAGAGGAGACGAAGTTAGACTTTTTTTGTGATAATTCTAAGCGGTATGTGTGGAGAAAGGCAGACACCACTCATCATCTGCCAAATACAATCCCAACAGTGAAACATGGTGGTGGCAGCATCATGCTATGGGTGTGTTTTTCAGCTGCAGGAACAGGACAACTGGTTGTCAATGAAGGAAACATGAATGCGGCCAAGTTCAGAGATATCCTGGATGAAAACCTCTTCCAGAGTTCTCTGGACCACAGACTTGGCCGAAGGTTCCAACAAGACAATGACTATAAGCACAAAGCTAAAATAACCAAGGAGTGGCTTCAGAAGAACTCTGTGACCATTCTTGACTGGCCCAGGCAAAGCCCTGGCCTAAACCAAATTCTCTGGTGAGACCTGAAAATGGCTGTCCACCAATGTTCACCATCCAACTTGATGGAACTGGACAGGATCTACAAGGAAGAATGGCAGAGAATCCCCAAATCCAGGTGTGAAAAACTTGTTGCATCATTCCCAAGAAGACTCATGGCTGTACTAGCTCAAAAGGGTGATTCTACTCAATATTGAGCAAAAGGTCTGAATACTTACGACCATGTGTTATTTCAGTTTTTATTTTTAATAAATTTGCAAAAATTACTACATTTCTGTTTTATTCCAGTTAAAATGGGGTGCAGAATGTACATTAATGAGACAAAAAAAAAAATTCGAATTTGCCAAATGGCTGCAATGAAACAAAGAGTTTAAAATTTAATACGGTACAAATACTTTTTGTATCCACTGTATGCTTAGAGACCAAACATGGCCTAGCTGCTGGCAGTTATATTATGGCCCCTATGGCTTTGGGGCCTTTTGGTGTGGATTGACCACAGTGCTGACAATGTGCATCTCATTAATATCAGATCTAAAAAATTCCAATATTCTATGTTTTCTTACGGAGCCATATCATCTGCACTGAATTATTGTAACTGCAGTGACCATGGGTATATCTAAAGGGTGTCAGATCTTCCTTTAATTCGCTCAAAACTTAATAAGCCTTTTCCTGTCTATGCACAATACACATCCTCTTCAGTCACATGGGCATAAAGAGGACTCCTTGCATGTTAATTAAGCTGCTTCACATCTTTTTGTGCACTGCCATTTTGCACAAATGCAGCTTTGAGTGCTAAATAATTTTTCGCTATAGCAAATGGGAGAGGGAAAAAAAGGAGTGAGGGATATGAAGGATCTCAAGGGTTTTTAATATTTTCTATGACAGTCAGTAAAACCCTACTAGAACAGCTAAACTGTATACGGGGTTAATTAGAATCCCTTTAAGGGCACAGTCAGATGGCCTTGTAAAATGGTGATGGTTTTTTTTTTAAATCATACAGTGTTGATACAGTAACTGTGTTCAGCCACCAGAGTTCACCCTTGAGTAATAGACATGATAATTACAATGTTGTTGCAGTAATTTTGTTCAGCCACCAGAGGTCACCCATGAGTAAAAGACAAGAAGATTCCGGAAACAGGACAGTTACCTCAGAGAGAGTTTCTGGGCGTTTGAGAAGAAGCAGCGCGGTGATGGAGAGTGGGGAATCCAGATCTTGAGGCATTCCTGTTTGGGACTGTGTGATTTCAAGAAAGCTATTCTTGTGAGTAAACAGAGAAGTGTGACCGGTCACCGACTGTGTAGTTAGCTAGGGATAGCTAGATAGGAATCACAGCCTGTTAAAGGACACTCTTGTATTAAGAATTGCCTGACAACTAATAGACACTGTGTGGATTCCTGCTCTTCACGATTCTGGCTGTGGGATATTCCTGGAATTGTTTGTGAACTTTATCTGGATCTGCATCAGAAGATTTGGTGGCTCAAATATCTATTTAATCCGCTGCTGGACGTCTGTATAACAAATTCAGTTATTTACCGTTGAAGCATATATTGTGAAAGAGCACACTCTGGGCACTCAACAATAAGACAGTGCACTGCTTATACACTGAGTATATACTGTGAGAATATATATATATATATATATATATATATATATATATATATATATATATATATATATATATATATATATATATATATAGAAAAACCGGGTACCCATGATTTATTGTAAATTAGGCGGGAGGCGGGTATACGATTGTATTCCTGAGAGGAGCACGTGTCACAGGCACAGTGTAACCCCGTGTAGGCCCGTTACAGTTAAGGGAGGAAGTGGTATAGTTGTGGGGTAGTCTGATTCCTGTCTGTGAAGCTGGCACTTGGGGTCTCTCAGGCTGTATAACTTGTATTCTGTGAGTTGTGGCTGTTGTGGCCCATATTGTGTTGGGAGAGAAATTTTGTCATTTTTTTGCATAAGTTATAAAGAAAAGTTGGTTTAACCCCTTCACCCCCAAGGGTGGTTTGCACGTTATGGACTGGGCCGATTTTTACAATTCTGACCAGTGTCACTTTATGAGGTTATAACTCTGGAACGCTTCAACAGATCCCGGTGATTCTGACACTGTTTTCTCGTGACATATTGTACTTCATGATAGTGGTAACATTTCTTTGATATTACCTGCGTTTATTTGTGAAAAAAATGAAAATTTGGCGAAAATTTTGCAATTTTCCAACTATGAATTTTTAAGCAATTAAATCACAGTGATATGTCACACAAAATACTTAATAAGTAACATTTCCCACATGTCTACTTTACATCAGCACAATTTTGGAAACAACATTTTTTTTTGTTAGGGAGTTATAAGGGTTAAAATTTGACCAGCAATTTCTCATTTTCACAACACCATTTTTTTTAGGGACCACATCTTGTATAGGCACCTTTGTTGGCGTATGCACGTTTTGACCGACCTTTCATTCTATACACTGACGGGAGCCTCCATGGCCTGGGAGCTGTGTTAGCCCAAGAGCAGGAGGGGCGTGAACGGGTTATTGCATATGCCAGTCGGTCTCTACGAGACACCGAGCGAAACCCAGATAATTATAGCTCATTTAAGTTGGAGATGTTGACCTTAGTGTGGGCTATGACTGAGAAATTTGCAGAGTACCTTGCTGGTTCTGAGATTTTTGTGATGACTGACAATAACCCGCTGGCACACCTAGAGAATGCCAGGCTGGGAGCCCTAGAGCAGAGGTGGGTAGCACGGATGTCCAAGTTTAATTACCGGATTCGGTTCTGTTCTGGTAAAGAGAACTCCAATGCCGATGCACTGTCACGAGTGACTCGTGGTACTCCCCGGCATGTTGTGGATGAAGACCTTGAGGATACCGAGATTCCTGACCTGAGACTATTACCTGTGTTTGTGGATGTGGCACGGTTAAGTGGGGTGGCGACACAGGTCGCCACTTTGCTGGGAAAGACTCCTCAGGAGTGGGCCGATTTACAGGATGCAGACTCCGAGCTGTCACGAGTAAAGAAGTGGCTGAGTCAAAAGTCCTGGCCCGACAGAAGGGCGAGAGCTCGGCTGGGTGCAGAGGGGCAGAAACTGCTACGGCAGTGGGATCGATTGGCCATACCGGAAGGGGTACTGTATCGCTGGATCTACATAGCGGCAGAGCTGGGGTACCGTTGGCAGGTGGTGATCCCAGCCTCAATGGCTCCAGACATTGCCCGAGAGGCTCATACGCAGGGTGCACATTTTGGACCTGAAAAGACGTATAGATGGTTGCATCAATTTGTGTACACACCTGGCTTGGAAGAAGTCGTGAGAGAGGTGTGTGCTAAGTGCCGACCCTGTGAATTGAATAAGTCTCCAGAACAGAGAGCTCCAGTTCAGACAATCGTGATGTCTGCCCCGCTGGAAGTATTAATGGTGGATTATCTGTCCATTGGGTACTCCAGCAGCGGTCATCACTCATGCCTGGTCATGACCGATCATTTCACAAAATTTGCTGTGGCCATTCCCACTAAAGATCAAACTGCTAAGTCCGCAGCAGAGGTGATCTGTAAACATTTCATTCCGGTGTATGGCTGCCCCCAAAGAGTGCATTCAGACCAAGGTACCTGTTTTCAGGGTCAGCTCATGACTGAGTTGCTGCAGGTCTATGGGATTCAGCAATCACGGACAACGCCCTATCACCCGCAGGGAAATGGAGCTGGTTAGCGATTCAACCGAACACTGCTCCAGATGCTGAGAACGCTGGAACAAAGGCAAAAGGGGTGATGGCCTGAGTTTCTCCCTGAACTTATGTGGGCTTATAATAACAGAGTCCATAACACTACAGGGTTCACGCCTTATGCGATGATGTTCGGCCGGCCAGGACAAGAAATCGGAGAGCTGAGTCTGACAGTACCGGATGAGCCGCAGTATCGTACAGCTAGTGAGTGGGTCCAGGACCACCGAAGAAAACTGCGAGAGATCCATCAGATAGTGAAAGAACATGTACGGGATCATCCACACCGAGATCGAAAACCAGTGCACGGGGATGAGTTCCAGGTGGGTGACAAGGTGCTAGTGCGGGTTACACGTCCAGAAGGGAAGTTGAGTGACAGGTGGGAGGATACACCTTACACAGTAGTGGAAAGGGTGTTCCCAGGAGGAAGTGTGTACACTGTGGTCCCTGAGGGGTGTATCGGACCTCGTCGCACAATGCATCGGAATTGGTTAAAGCGGTGTATATCCGACGCACCTGTCTGTTCCCCTGAGTCATCCAATCCAACGATGGTGCAACCGAGCAATGTTGAGTGTTACTGTTGGGATGACTGTGATGGCGACCTCTCAGAAATGCAGAGTCCGACAGTGCAAACTCCAGATATGCCCACTGATGTTACTGCTCCACCAGATACGACAAATGTTTTGTTGAACCCGACAGGTACTGGCTTACGGAGGTCAGAGAGGAGCACAGCCGTAATTCCTCCGATACGATATAATCCTGATGAGTATGTGTTGCGTGTGAGTTGTGAGAAGCCATTTGTCGGGACGCCAAATTGAAAGTGAGGTGGAGTGTAAAATGGTGATGTGTTTTTTTTTTAAATCATAAACAGTGTCGATACAGTAACTGTATTCAGCCACCAGAGGTCACCCTTGAGTAATAGACAGGATAATTACAATGTTGTTGCAGTAATTTTGTTCAGCCACCAGAGGTCACCCATGAGTAAAAGACAAGAAGATTCTGGAAACAGGACAGTTAGGCTAGGTTCACATTGCGTTAGTGGGTGGTCGCTAACGGACAGTGTTGCACGGCGAAAATGTCGCAATTAACGCTGTGCAACGGGTCCTTTAGCGCACCCATTGACAGCAATGTAAATTTCGCCTGCAGCGCATCGCTAGCGCGTGCCTTTTTCGGCTCGCGCTAGCAATGTGCCGTTCTTTTGTAGCGCGCCTCGTAGCGCCTTGTAGCGCGCCCGAGGTCCGTTCCCCGCTCTCGCAGATCGGGAATCTGCGAGAGCGGGGACGTTAGCGCGACCCCTAAATGCGGCCCCTACAAATACATTGCGTTAGCGCAATCCGCTAGCGCTAGCGCTAAACGGATTGCCCTAACGCAATGTGAACCTAGCCTTACCTCAGAGAGAGTTTCTGGGCGTTTGAGAAGAAGCAGAGCGGTGATGGAGAGTGGGGAATCCAGATCTTGAGGCATTCCTGTTTGGGACTGTGTGATTTCAAGAAAGCTATTCTTGTGAGTAAACAGAGAAGTGTGACCGGTCACCGACTGTGTAGTTAGCTAGGGATAGCTAGATAGGAATCACAGCCTGTTAAAGGACACTTTTGTATTAAGAATTGCCTGACAACTAATAGACACTGTGTGGATTCCTGCTCTTCACAATTCTGGCTGTGGGATATTCCTGGAATTATTTGTGAACTTTATCTGGATCTGCATCAGAAGATTTGGTGGCTCAAATATCTATTTAATCCGCTGCTGGACGTCTGTATAACAAATTCAGTTATTTATCGTTGAAGCATATATTGTGAAAGAGTACACTCTGAGCACTCAACAATAAGACAGTGCACTGCGTATACACTGAGTATATACTGTGAGATATATATATATATATATATATATATATATATATATATATATATATATATATATATATATATATTTATTTTTTTTTAATTATTTTATTTAATTTTTTTTTTTTTTTTGGGGGGGGGGGAACCGGGTACCCATGATTTATTGTAAATTAGGTGGGAGGCGGGTGTCAGATTGTATTCCTGAGAGGAGCACGTGTCACAGGCACAGTGTATCCCCGTGTAGGCCCATAACAGTTAAGGGAGGGAGTGGTATAGTTGTGGGGTAGTCTGATTCCTGTCTGTGAAGCTGGCACTTGGGGTCTCTCAGGCTGTATAACTTGTATTCTGTGAGTTGTGGCTGCTGTGGCTCATATTGTGTTGGGAGAGAAATTCTGTCATTTTTTTGCATAAGTTATAAAGAAAAGTTGGTTTAATATCATATTGTGCCCTGAGTCATTCATACCAGCGCCATATTCTGTTCTCGAGCAGCGAACAGCATAACGGTCGTTACAGCCTTATAACACGGATGATGAAAGCATCACAATACATGAACTGGCCATTGATTCTCCTGTCCCGAGCATGACAGCTGCATAGAAATACATGCTGTCAGGAGAGCAGAAGGCCAGTCAGAGCATTGTGATGTGATAGTCGTCAGACTTATATGGCATTCTGACTGACATAACAATTGAAGGATATATACTGTATCCGAAACGCGTTGTATCTCTTCTATTTTAAGTTTTGAAATAAAAAAAAATATATATAAAATATCATCTTTGGATGTGAGTCCTGGGAAGCGCTGCCATTCATGGGCTGGATGTGCTTTTCTTGAATTACTTAAAAATAATGTTACACATTATTAAGCAGGCCACAGGTTTCAAGCAATATGGGAAATAAAAAGGATCTCTCTGCTGCTGAAAAGCAGTTAAAGGGAACCTTTCACCCCGTTTTTTCAGTATGAGATAAAAATACTGTTAAATAGGGCCTGAGCTGTGATTTACAATAGTATATTTTTTGTCCCCTGATTCCCCACCTATGCTGCCGAAATACCTTACCAAAGTCGCCGTTTTTGCCTGTCAATCACGCTGGTCTGTTCAAAAGGGCGTGGTGAAATGGCTTTTTCTCCCCCACCTCTTGCTTATCTTCCCGGCGTTGGCGTAGTGTTCTGCGCATGCGCAACTACCGAATGTACTGCACAGAGGCAGACAAAAAGCTTAATCTGCGCTATTCACCGGCTTTTCTGTGGTGGTGGCCATCTTCCTGACGCCGCGCGTGCGCAGATAGAGTGCTCTGCTGCCCGGGGCTTCAGGAAAATGGCCGCGGGATGCCGAGCGTGCGCAGATGGAGATTGCAGCGGCCATTTTCCTGAAGCAGAGATGCGAACTCTGCTTAGGGAAAATGGCCGCCGCGATCTCCATCTGCGCACGCGTGGCATCCTGCGGCCATTTTCCTGAAGCCCCGGGCAGCAGAGCACTCCATCTGCGCACGCGCGGCCTCAGGAAGATGGCCACCACCACAGAAAAGCCGGTGAATAGCGCAGATTGCGCTTTTTGTCTGCCTCTGTGCAGTGCATTCGGTAGTTGTGCATGCGCAGAACACTACGCCAACGCCGGGAAGATAAGCAAGAGGTGGGGGAGAAAAAGCCATTTCACCACGCCCTTTTGACCAGACCAGCGTGATTGACAGGCAAAAACGGCGACTTTGGTAAGGTATTTCGGCAGCATAGGTGGGGAATCAGGGGACAAAAAATATACTATTCTAAATCACAGCTCAGGCCCTATTTAACAGTATTTTTATCTCATACTTAAAAAACGAGGTGACAGGTTTCCTTTAAATAGTGCAATGCCTTGGACAAGGTATGCAAACATTAGATATTTCATGAAAACTTAAGAGTGATCATCATACTGTGAAGAGATTTGTGACTGAAACAGAGCACAGACAGAGTTCATGCAGATAAAGGCATAACAAGGAAGGTTTCTGCCAGACAAATTCATTGGATTAAGAAAGCAGCTGCCAAAATACCATTACAAAGCAGCAAACAGTTATGTGAAGGTGCTGGTGCCTCTGGAGTCCCTCGAACCTCAAGGTGTAGGATCCTTTAAAGGCTTGATGTGGTGCATAAACCTACTATCCAGCCACCCCTAAACAGTGTTCACAAGCAGAAACGGTTGCAGTGGGCCCAGACATACATGAAGACTCATTTCCAAACAGCCTTGTTTACTGATGAGTGTCGAGCAACCCTGGATGGTCCAGATGGATGGAGTGGTGGGTGCTTGATGGATGGCCACCATGTCCCAACAAGGCTGTGACGTCAGCAAGGAGGTGAAGGAGTCATGTTTTAAGGCGGAATAATGGGGAAACAGCTGGTAGGGCCCTTTTAAGGTTCCTGAAGGTGTGAAAATGACCTCTGCAAAGTATATAGAGTTTCTGACACAACTTTCTTCCATGGTATAAAAAGCAGAAACGTGCCTTCCGGAGCAAAATCATCTTCATGCATGACAATGCACCATCTCATGCTGCAAAGAATACCTCTGAGTCATTGGCTCATGGTGTGACCACCATCTTCCCCTTACCTCAACCCCATAGAGAACCTTTGGAGTATCATCAAGGAAAAGATATATGAGGTTGGGAGGCAGTTCACATCAATACAGCAGCTCTGGGAGCCTATTCTGATTTCATGTAAAGAAATACAAGCAAAAACTCTCCAAAAACTCACAAGTTCAATGGATGCAAGAATTGTGATGGAAATATCAAAGAAGGGTTCCTATGTTAACATGTAACCTGGCCTGTTAGGCTGTGTGCACACGTTGCAGATTTGGGTGTAAAATTTTCTGCACAAAATCTGCATCTTCTGGCAGAAAACGCAGCTGTGTTTTGATGATTTTTTTGCACAGTTTTGATGCTTTTTTATGCAGTATGTTGTGCGTTTTTGCACAGTTTTTAAGCGGTTTTTGTGCGTTTTTTAAAGCATTTTTGTATTGCGTTTTTGAAAGCTAAATAAAGATGTATTATTGAACAAAACAAAAAAGATTTGTGATGTCATTATTGTCCAACCTCCTCTTTTACATTTGTCCAACCCACACTCCATTACACACACAGATAGATAGACAGACAGACAGGTAGATCTATATAGATAGAAGGAATGAGATGGATAGATAGATCTACATATAGATAGATCTATAGATGCATACATCTATATATTCATATATCTATCTATAGATATATCTGGATAGACATATCTATGGATAGATGTATAGATAGTGTAGGGTATGCGTCCACGGGCCGGATTACATCCGGATTAGCTGCGGATTGGATGCTGTGCACAAACGCAAACGTCAACCAACAGCGTCCACATGTTACAGCATAGTGGAGGGGATATTATGAAATACTGTCTCCACTATGCGTGCAAACACGCACCCTGCGGCCCTGTGTTTACGGACATGTGGCACGTCTTTTTTAGAACACAGCATGTCTGTTTACCTGCGACGACGCTCCGTCGCTGCAAGGTAAATCACAGGGTCCTATGTATGGGGTGCGGAGACTCCGGATGTGTGTAATGAACACATCCGGAGTTACTGCACGTACAGAAGGGGACGGCGCTTTGGGCAATCCGGCTTGTGGACACATACCCTATAGATATATGGATAGATATATCTATGTATCTATAGATATATCTATCTATAAATATATTTATATATAGATTATCCATAGATATATAATAGCAAGGCCGATGTTTATTAATTAATGTTATATATATATATATATATATATATATATATATATATATATATATACATATATATATATATATATATATATACATATATATATATATATATATATATATATATATATATATATATATATATATATATATATATATATATATATATATATATATATATATATATATATATATATATATATATATATATATATATATAAACAGGAAAAAAATGGCTCCAGAGGGGGAAAGCTGACGGCCAGGGGCAAATATTTGTAGCCTGGGAAGGGGGTTATACCCATGGCCCCTGTAAGATGTGCCAATTCCGGCACTTAGCCACTCACTTCCCACTTCCCTGTAGTGTCGGTATATGGGGTAATAAGGGATTAATGTCACCTTGCTAATGTAAGGTGACATTAAGCCCGGCTAATAATGGAGAGGTGTCAATAAGACGCCTATCCATTATTAATCCTATAGTAGTGAAAAAGTAAAAAAAATATAGAGACACAGCAAGAAAAAAGTATTTTAACATTCTTAATTTCACCATCCTACCATACTTGATTGCCTGCAAAAAATTAAAATAAACCAACCGTATAATCACTTTCCGCCGTAGTCCAATTAATAATGAGTGTCCCACGACGATCTCCCCTATAGAACAGTGACATCGGGTGATGCCACTGCTCTAAATGTCCTCCAGTGAAACACTGACAGGAGACAATGGCTCCTGCAGTGCATCACTGAAGAGGTTACCTGAGTTCAGGGTCTCACTTTATGGCAAATCTGTGTGGGGATTTTCCAACACAGCAGTGCCACAAGTGAGAATAGGGACTATTTCTCACAGAGGCGGATGAATACATTGCGGAAAGATACCTTCCGTCATTGTATTCCTGGACAGCGGTCACATCAGCTGATGTGGCTGCTCTCCACGGGAGATTGTCGTGGGACACTCAGTTTAATTGGATATCTGCGGATCAGGGGGTATATTGTTTGTTTAATATTTTTTACAGGTGACAATGGCTTCGGGGATCAAGGTAATGGTGAGTATATACTAGAGTATGTACTGTATGTGTTGTGTATATGTACTGTATGTCTATGTATTTATGTACTGTTTGTATGTACTGTATGGTGTATGTTGCATGGTGCATGTTGTATGGTGCATGTTGCATGGTGTATGTTGCATGGTGTACAGTACAGACCAAAAGTTTGGACACACCTCATTTAAAGTTTTTCTGTATTGTCATGACTATGAAAGTTGTACATTCACACTGAAGGCATCAAAACAATTAATTAACACATGTGGAATTATATACTTAACAAAAAAGTGTGAAACAACTGAAATTATGTCTTATATTCTAGGTTCTTCAAAGTAGCCACCATTTGCTTTGATGACTGTTTTGCACACTCTTGGCATTATCTTGATGAGCATCAGGAGGTAGTCACCGGGAATGGTCTTCCAACAATCTTGAAGGAGTTCCCAGAGATGCTTAGCACTTGTTGGCCCTTTTGCCGTCACTCTGTGGTCCAGCTCACCCCAAATATATATCTTTTGATAGACCATTAAAATGAAAAAAAAATTATATGCACTTATGTACTCCGTGTTGTCCTATTTTTTTATGTAATGTTATGGAGTTGGGACTAATTAATTTGAGGGTGGACCACCACTGTGTGATATCCCCCTCCTGCATTTAAAATGCAGCTGGGTTTTGTGTTTGCATTAACAGTTCATCATGTGCAACCCCCCAGACACATTTCATCATGTACAGTCCCCCCCCCCCCCCCCCCCCCGGACACACTTCATCATGAGCAGTCCCCCCTCTTGCTCCTCCCCTCACCCATTTAATTTATTTTATAAAGAAAAACAAAAAAAAGTCTTTCATACGTACCTCACCGACGTTCCCCTGCAGGCGCAACTCAGCTTCTGGCTTTCTCATAATGTTGGCGCGTATGCGATGATGTCATCGCGTACGCACCGTTACCTGACCGGAATGGTCCCATCTGCTATGCTTAACACTCAGCCCTCCTGCTATCACATTGGGCGGATACATTAAATAGAGTCAGTGAGCGCGCTGGACGCGCTATTTAAATTTCACTGTCACTATTTTCAGAATTAAATGGTTAAAAGCAATCCTGGCTTGTTTCAATCACTGCGGTTACAGGGAGATGCAGAGTCTGCTCAATTGCTGTTGCATCTTGAAGTGCAAAGGGGTTTAACAAATTACTTATCAAAATATATCTTTGTGTAGAGGTGGATTAACTAGACAATAGGCCATGGGACTTTCTCCAAAATAAGTCCTCCTATGCTACTACTGGGCTGCAACCCTGCTTTTATGTGCTTCAAAGTATTACATATATTGACCGTATATACATAGTCATTGGCCAGGGATATTTTTTTTTTTTTTTTGCATCTTAATCCTGTTAATTTAATTCCAAAGTAATCCAGAGCCCACATTTTCTTTTCCTCCATTTGAATGCTGGAATTGCAGAATGCAGCCAGATCCTTTTCATAGCACACCGTGAAAATCCAGCAATTTTAAACGAGTTTGCCCATCCCAATGGTCACATAAGTGCGCATAAAATTCAGCCATTTTTGTGCTACTGTAAAAATTTTCAGGAGTGTCTTATACAATTTCATGACACCATTTTGCTGTCAAAAAAATATTTAGCTACAAGGCAGATAGTTTATACTGGGTTTTGTCCGCCACATAGATCGCATATCATTGCGGTCAAAATTGTGCCATTTCAGGCCTCTATAGAATTGTTTTTGTTGTGTCTTATCCTACTTATTGACAATTTTGCTGGCCCAAAAAAATATAATATAATAAATATATATATATATATATATTTATTACAGGCCAGATATTTGAAAGTGGGCTATCTCCATCAGACGCCTCATCTCTTTGTGGGCTACAAATTGTGGCATTTGAGGCCTATATTTAACAGTTTTTTATGTGTGCTACCCTAGTTAGTGACACTATTTTGCTGTGAAAAAAAAAATAGATGCCACATATTTTCCAGTCTGGTATCTCCATTACACGCTTCTTCCATCTGTGGGCTAAAAATTGTGGCATTTCAGTCCTATTTTGAACTGTTTTTGCTGTTTCTTACCCTAGTTGCTGACACTATTTTCCTGTAAAAAAAATAAAAATACAGGCCACATATTTTACAGTCTGGTATCTCAGTCACATGCTTCATCTATCTGTGGGCTGAAAATTGTGGCATTTCAGGCCTAAATTGAACTGGTTTTGCTGTTTGTTACCCTAGTTGTTGACACTATTTCCCTGTAAGAAAATAAAAGTGCAGGCCACATATTTTACAGTATCTTTACAGTATTTTTTAGTATCTCCGTCACATGCCTCTTCTAACTCTTGGCTACAAAATGTGGCATTTAAGGCCTCAATTCAACTGTTTTTACGGTGTCTTAGCCTAGACATTGACACCAGTTAGCTGAAAAAAAAATTGGTAGCTACAGGCCAGATATTTTAAACTGTGGTTTTCCCGTACACGGATCACATATAAGTTCGCTCCAAATTCAGCCATTTATAGTGAACGTGGAAAACATTGTAGTGCATTTAAAATGGGTAAGGCACATGGCAAGGGACAGGGGAGTGGACGTAATGATGCATGCTGAGGCTGCCCGCAAGCTGAAATTGTGCCACAACAAACACCCACATCTTCTCGCCCGACCTTCCTGTTCAAATTACTAAGGGACCGCAGAACACCACTATTGAACCCAGAGAAGTGTCAAAAAGTTGTTGGTTGGATAGCGGAAAATGTTTCCAGTCACTTTCCCACCACCATCACCACCCTGTTTTCTACACAGGCGAGTCTGAGTAGCCGTGAGTCTGGACTGCATATTCCTCACAGTGATTGTCCTTCCTTCCACCATGCCAAGTGCCCGGAGACAACTGATCCTACACTTTGACTCTCCTAAGAGCTGTTCACTTTTCCATTTAAAGATTCGAACCTCAAGCCTGGTCCACTTGAAGTGGGGCAAGATGAGATCACATGTAGCAATGCCCAAATATTGGTGCAGCCACAGTCACACGAAGACAACGGTGGGAACGTGTCACAAGAGGTGTACGATGATGAGACAATTGCCAGAAAGTCAGGAGGAGGACCAGAGTGTGGAAGTGTAAGACGAGATTGTGGATGATATAGTAACTGACTCAACCTGGCAGGAGACCATGCAGAGCGAAGACAGCAACAAAAAGGGGGAGGCGTAGCACCCAAACAGGCAGGGAGAAGTAGTGTGGTGGCCGCAGACAGAAGGTGGGCAACCATTCCTCGTAATACCAACACGATGGAAGTTGTCAGAACAACTGTTAGGACTTCCCGAGCCTGGTTGTTTTTTTAAGACTCTGCCGGTAACCCCAAACTGGCAATTTGAAACCACCTGCCATGTCTGCATCAGCAGGGGTATAAACACTACCAGCCTGACCACCTCCAGCATGATCAGGCATATGGCAGCAAAGCACCCGACTTTGTGGGCCGAACCCCAGGGTCCAGGAACACTGTCTACGAGAGACACCACTGCTTCTTCCGATGTTGTGTGTGGAAGCCAATCCCTTGTCGTGGTGCCTGCAAAGAGGTCTCCTGCCCTGCACCTGTTGTTGCACACACTCAACTAGCACCATCATAAAGCACAGCCACGTCCTTGACCCAGAGCAGCGTTCAATTGAAAATATTCCAGTCCTTGGAACGCAAACGTAAATGTGCAGCCAACGCCCCACAGGCAACAATACTAAATTCACATGTTTATCATCTGCTTGCGCTCAACATTTTGCCTTTCAGTCTCGTTGAAGCTTTCTGCAACATCATGGTGGCAGCCGTCCCTCGGTACTCGGTCCCCAGCCACCACTTTCTCCCGATGTGCCATCACCACATTACACAAGCATGTGTCCCAGAACATTAGCCGTACCCTCAACAATGCTGTTACTGGGAAAGTCCACTTAACCACAACACATGGACAAGTGCTTGTGGGCAGGAATGGCACATCTCACTGATGGCACACTAGGTTAACATTAAAGCCAGGACCAGTCGGACCTTGGAATGGAACATATCCTCCCGATGCCGAGGATTGCGGGCCCTACGTCAATCAGGGTTGCCCCCACAGTCTACAGCTCCTGCACCTCCTCCTCTTCAGCCTGCATCTTCAAAATTACCACATCAGTCACAAGCTAGGAGCACTGCAGCACTGCCTCAGGTAAGTGGCAACAGACTGTGCTGAAGGTAATATGCTTAGGTGACAAACCACACAATGCTGAAGAGTTGTTGGCAGCTCCGAAAGAGCAGGCAGATCTGTGGCTGACACTGCTGAACCTACAGCCAGGCATGGTTGTGTGTGACAATGGCCGGAACCTGGTTGCAGCTCTGAGGCAAGGCAAGCTCACACACGTAACATATGCCTGACCCATGTGCCTAACCTCGTCATTCAATGGTTTCTCAAAAGCTACCCGGAGCTGCCGGATCTGCTTGTGAAAGTACGCCCTGTGTGCCAATTTTAGAAAGTCAGCTTCAGCTTCCACTGCCCTTGCCGTGGCTTCAGCAGCATTTGCAGCTTCCGGCTTACCAACTGGTGTGTGATGTCCCCATACGATGGGGACACTGCAAATCTACACTGCAAATGTTGGAGAGGATTTGTGAGCAGAACAGGGCAATTGTTGACTGCCAGCGTCAACAAGGCAGTCAATATTCAGTTCAGACTCCACACAAGACCTCAGGAGTGGACATGGATGTCAGACATATGTACCATCATACAAAACTTTGGGGAGTCCATCAAGATGGTGAGCGGCGATGACACCATAATTAGCATCACTATCATGCACTTCTCTGTATTCTGAAAAGCTCTCTGCTCACAATTAGAAAGGATGTATTGTCGGCGGTGCACGATGAGATGGAGCAAGGAACCATACAGGGTGATTACACACAGCTCAGCCTCATGTCATCCCAACATGGAATGATTCACAATGAGGAACAGGAGGAGGAGGAAGAACAGGAGCTACTTTCAAGCACTATAGAAGCACAACTGTCATACCCTCTGTTCAGCGTGGATGGCCTGATGACAGGGAGGGTGGGAGGAGATCATGGTCAGTCGTCATGGTGAGGACATGGAAGTCTTGCCTGTTAGTCTGGCACGCATGGATGACTTTATGTTGTGCTGCTTTTACTGGTTGGTGACACTTCTAGACCGATGCTACAAGGCGAACTTTCAATCTCTTCTTCCAGAGGCAGACAGGTTTAATAAAATGGTGCAGTACCAGAAGGCCATTGTTGCGGAATTATAAAAAAAAACAAAAAAAAACGCTGGAGGCAGAGGTCACATTTCGTTGGACAACCAAGGGGTACAAGCGAGAGAGAGACAACTCCAATCGAGGAGAGGCAGGGGAGCACTGGCAAAGTTCTGGGAGTTTTCTCAAACCCTCCCATCACACTGGCCCTGAGGTATGGGGTACTCTCACAAGGATTGTAAAGTTTTGGAAGATGCTGAGAGAGTATCTTGATGACAGTACCGACATCCTTCGTGATTCCTCTGTGCCTTTTAATTATTCGGTATCCAAGCTGGACATGTGGCATGAACTGGCTCTCTACACTTTGGAGGTCCTGGCCTTCCCTGCTGCTAGCATTTTGTCAGAGCGGGTCTTTAGTGCTGCTGGTGGAATTATAACTGAGCGCATCCACCTGTCATCTGAAAATGCTGACAGGCTGACTCTTATAAAAATGACCAAGGACTGGATTGGGCCAGACTTCTCTACACCACCGGATAACAGCGAAACATAACCTGAAATGCAGTGTAATTTTTGGGAGGTCTATTCCCATGCACCTCTTCACACCCACACATGGGTATATTCTTCCTGATTTTGTCTATTTTCTGTTATCATCCTCCTCCTCAATCTCATCAGCCACCACCACTAGATAACTATGGTGACCGTGGTCCTTGATGCAACAGCCACGTTATTGTGTTAAAGGGTGTATTTGATGCCCGTAAAAAAATGTTTACACATTATGTTGAGGCGTACCCCCAGGGGAAAATGTTTGTTAGCCCATATGCTTAGTGTATGAGCATTGCAAGTATAGGAGACCCACTCATTTAAATTGGGAAAATAATTTTAGGAGGCCATCCTCCACGTCTCTTCAGACATCACCACTAGATCACCAGGGTGAACGTGAACCGTGATGCAACAGCCAAGTTATTTTTTTCAAGGGTGTTTATGAAGCCCGTAAAAAAAATGTTTACACACTATGTTGATGTGTACCCCCTGGGGGAAATGTTTGTCAGCCCATACACTTACTGCATCGGCATTACACGTATAGGAGACCCGCTTCTTTAAACTGGGATAACATTTTTCAGAGGCCATCATCCACATTTATTCCAAGGGGGATTGAGGTCCGTGCAAATTTGGGGCAGGCCTTGCATTCACTTCATGGGCAAACTTTATGGGAGTACCAAATAACTAATAATGAGAACTTTGTTTTCATGTGGCCATCCAGTACCTTGGTTCAAAGGCTTACTGGGGTGCGTGTAACTTTGGGACAGGGCAGACCTTGCATTCAATGCATAAGCAAACAGTATGGGATAACCAAATTAATAATGGGAACTTTGTTTTCATGTGGCTATCCAGTACGTGGGTTCAAAGGCTTATTGGGTTGCGTGTAACTTTGGGGCACGGCAGGCCTTGCTTTCAATGAATAAGCAAACAATATGGGAGTACCAAATGAATAATTGGAACTCTGGTTGCACGTGGTCATCCATGACGTCTGTTCAATGGGTTCTTGAGGTTCGTCCAAATTTTGGCAAGCCCTGCCTCTCACTGCATACACAATAACAGTATAAGGGACCCACTGTTTAATAATGGAGCAACAAAGCATAGACAGCTGATGACTCTCTAAGAATAGTGAAGGCCGACTGCTTGCCCTATAAAAATAGGCTTTGTGACTTTCACAGTCCCTCCTTCATAAATTAAAAAGGATGTGTCTGTTGATGTGTCACACACACACCGCATGGCCAAATAAGGTTTTAAAATGTTAAACTGACATTTCCCAGTGAATGCATTTGTCTTGGTTAAAAGCAATGTAAAGTTGAAAAACACATCAAAAACCCTAAATGTGAACATAGCCCAAGTGGTGGCGGAACATTTTTGTTTTCGGTTATTCATTTTGTCTTAAATACAAATCATTACCCTGGAAAGGATGCCCCTTAACATATTTCCCAGGAAAATTCATTTTGGTTTTGTCTTTGTATGTTTTTTTGGTACACCAGTAAAAATGGCGTGAAACTCTGACAACATTGTTTACAGCTGTGACCTAGCAGTCAGAAATGCTTCCAGTGACATTTGTCATGATGTTCCTGTGTCATTTGAGCAGTGATTCCATCATTTTCAGATGCTTTTAGACGCTAAAAGGACCCCCGGGGAAGGGTCACGGCAAAAATGCTCGGTTTTTCCATAGACTTACATTGGGCTCGTTGCTCAGGTCGAGCACCCGAGCTTTCCAATTTGCTCGACCCGAGCAACGAGCAACGAGCACCCAAGCATTTTAGTGCTTGCCCATCACTATTTTGTATTGATTGATTTATTTTTTTTTAAATATGTTCAGGACTCCTCACTTGCAGGGGCCCACTCGTAGCCACTGACACTTAGTTGTATCGGCGTGCACAGCACACCGATATAGTAAGCTCTGCACTATCGCTGTTTTGTGTACCAGAGTTAGCATAAGGCCTGTGGTCTACAGAACAATAAGTGATAGATGCATAGGCCAAAGTGACGTGATTACAGCACCACGGCAGGACTCTGACATCCTGTGCATGTGTCATCGTGATGACATCAACTTTTTAGTATACCACACTTTGCCGGTGTATCCATCATTGTACTGGATTAGATGAGTTTATGATGTTTTTTTATTTTAATTAAAAGGTGTGGTGTGACTGTGCGGACATCATAAAGTATTGGGAACCTTCATATTGTGTGGGAGCTGTGGAGATTACTGAGGGGGCCCTTCACACAGTAGGAGGGCTACTTTGGTGGGCCTCATACAGCGTGGTGGTCATTATACTGTGTGGGGACTAATGTGGAGGCCATTATACAGTTTGGGAGCCACCGTGGATGCTGTTATACAGTGTGGGAGCTAATGTAGGGCTATTATACAGTTTGGAAGCTACTGTGGGGGGCATTATACAGTTTGGGAACTACTGTGGGGTCATTATAAAGTGTCAAGGCTACTGTGGGGGACATCATAAAGTGTGGGGACTACTGTGGGGACAATTATACAGTGTAAGGGCCATTAAGCAGTATGAGGGACATTATTTAGTGAGAGAGCCAATGTATGTGCCATTTTACAGTTTGCAGGCTTCTGTGGGGGCCATTTTATCATGTAGGCAGGATAACCTGTCAGCAGGATTTTGCTAAGTAAATTGTCAGGCTGGCAGTGTTAAACTGATTAAATTGATAATTGGGGTGAAAAAAATCAATTGTGTGGTCCTTATCTTCCTGCTCTAGGCCAAAGAAACCAAGGAAAGACCATCCCACAGGCTGAACCAAAGCACAGTCTGTCTCTATGATGAGGAACATTTTTGTGCTTCGGGGGTGTGCAACATCACATTGGTGAAAGTGGGGGGGGGGGGGGCGTACCACGTGACCCCCCAACGTATTAGTGATGTCAGGCAAGGGCTGCAATGTGTGGTTCTTCACACTAATTATTCCCAAATTATTAAAATCTTCCACAAAC
Source organism: Ranitomeya variabilis (assembly GCF_051348905.1). NCBI lineage: Eukaryota > Metazoa > Chordata > Amphibia > Anura > Dendrobatidae > Ranitomeya > Ranitomeya variabilis. The sequence goes on along the minus strand of NC_135238.1, from coordinate 102,457,877 downwards.
ATTTGGCCATACTATACCAGGATGAGATCTTATTCAAAATTCTATGTGGCCAAAAAAAGTAGCAACATAGGTAACCTTGTTGCTACCAGTTTTTTTTTCCAGTCATGCTGAACGCAAATACACATGGCTCAACATGAAGAGATCATATAAGTGTGGAGGTAAGAAATGTAAAACATATGTTAAAAACTAGTATCTTTGTTGGTGTTGGCCACACCAACAAAACCTGTACCGCAAATTCATTTATTAATTGTAGTACCACATACTGTATGTAATATACATGGCCATTTGTTCAGCATGTGATAAGTAATACATATAATGCACATCATTCTAAACTGAAGAATTGCAGAATACATTACTGCTTCCTCACGTGATTCCAAACATTCTAACAGCTCATGTTATCGTCTGTCTAAATACTTCCTTAAAATTTGTCGGGGCGACCCCTCCTTTCTAAGAATCATTGGTGTTGAATGTGAACTAACCGAAAAGGGATGGAGATTGGTCTAGGTTTAAATTTACAAGGGAGTCTTTTTGGATTCCATGTCTAAAAGCATGTTTTCCGAGAAGTTTAAATTACCGTTTGGATTGAAAGAAGTTTTCCCAGGGACAACAGTTAATTTTAATCAATAGATCTTGGAATAATAATTTCCACAATTCAGTGAGTTAAAATAAAATGTTCCTGTGCTGAGATAATCTTATAAATATGCCCCTGCTGTGTAATGTGTAACAGCTGTTTCTGACTTTGAAGGAACATGGTCTGATCATGCCACAGCTCCTGGGAAGGGGGGAGGAAACAAAAGAAAGGATACATACATTACAGAATGGGATAAAAGCGGATTCTTTTTGTGAGGTTAAACATTTCCCTGCCTGTTTTTAAACAATATTTTACTTCAAAGAAAAAACGGATTACTTACCGGTAATGCTCTTTTATAGAGCCCACTAAAACACCCACAGTGAGGAGATCTGCCCCTAGGAACAAGAAACCTACAGAGAGATAAAAGGGGCACAAAACCGCCCCCCCCCCTCCCCGCCCCTCCCTTGCTCCACAGTTGTATTACAGAGAACAGGAGGAACCGCCACCAGGATTTAGTTAATATGCTCCATAATAAAATATATACATATCTACAATTTTACGCTATGTACAGCCTACAATATACAATTGACCTTTCACCACAAAAGTACCATGTGCCACTATAAAAAGGGAGGGATGTGAGTGGGTGCTGTCGTGGGTTCTATAAAAGAGCATTACCGGTAAGTAATCCGTTTTTTTCTCTTCGCTACGACAGCACCCACTGAGAGATTTACAGAGACAATCACCTGGGTGGGACCACCGTGTCAAGAACTGACAACTCCAAAAGCTAAATCAGATGAAGACAGATCTAGCCTATAGTGTCTGTAAAAGGTAGAAGGTGACGGCCAGGTTACATATGAGATCTATTGGAGTGTCCGCCCTTTCGGCCCAGGAAGCAAATAAGGTCCTCGCTGAGTGTGCTCCCACATTATATGGTGGAACTCTTCCTCTGGCCTTATAAGCCAATATTATGGCATCTCTAATCCAGCAAGACAACATACTTTTCGTGACCTTGGAACCCTTCTTATTTCCCTGAAATGACACAAAGAGAGCCCTGCTCGGCCTCCAGGCCTTAGTCCTCTCAACGTAGGCCAGAACAGCCCTCTTTACGCCCAGGGTATGAAGTTTCTCTTCCTCTGGTGTCAAAGGATTTTCATGAAATGTAGGCAGGAAGATTTCTTGCGACCTATGAAATTTAGTAGCCACTTTGGGAAGATATGATGGTCTATTTTTAAGACTATCCTGTCAGGAAATATTGTCAAAAAAGGAGGATCATTCGATAAAGCTTGAAGATCACTTACTCTCCTAGCGGACACCAAATGTATTAATAATATAGTTTTTAAGGAGACATGTTTCATTGAGGCTAAGGGAAGAGGCTCAAATGGGCTCTCTGTTAATGCATCCAGAACTAAATTTAAATCCCATGGTGGGACCTGTGGTACATGGATGGGGTCTGAACGCTGGAAAGCAGATATAAAACGAGAAACCCATCTATTACCTGCAACATCATGATTATAAAGGGCCCCTAGAGCTGAAATTTGAACTTTTAGGGTGTACACTGAAAGCCCTAATTCACGTCCTTTTTTGCAGGAACTCTAATATAGGATACATAGGAATTTCAGCAGCTACATCTTAAGCATAAAACTCTAAAAAAAAAACAATACTTTAGTGTAAATTTTTTTAAGAGGGTATTAATTAATCCATGGGAGAAACCTCTAAGTCTTAATAATTGCCTCTCAAATTCCATGCTGTCAGGTTCAGACCTTTGACCTAAGGGTGGAAGAAGGGGCCTTGTGAGAGTAGATCTCCGGTCTCTGGAAGAACCCAAGGGTTGGACACCAACATTGCTTTTAGCCACGAGAACCATGGCCTTTTGGGCCAAAATGGAGCTATTAAAAGTATTCTTCTCTTATCTTCTTGATGACTATTGGAAAACGATTCCACGGGTAAAATCATAGGCCAGATTGAATGCCCATGGTATCTGCAGGGCATCAAATATCTCTGGATTGTCCTGCCTGTGCAATGATGCAAATGTTTTGAGCTGCCTGTTTTCTCTTGTTGCAAACTAGTCTATTTGAGGTACTCCGCATTTGGCAGTTATTATCCTGAAGATCTGTCTGCTGAGCACCAACTTCCACTGGTGCAGGGTGTGGCGGCTGAGAAAATCTACTTGGGTGTTGTCTATGCCCCTGACGTGTACAGCTGATAGAGACACGAGATGTTTCTTGGCTAGATCCATAATGTCTGCTGTAATGGTCATGAAGGTGTTTGATCGCGTACCTTCTTGATAGTTTATGTAAGCTACTGAGGTTGTGTTGTCAGACTGGATTCTTGTATGAGAGCCATGTAGCTGCGGAAGAAAGTTAAAAACGGCATAAATATATATCTCATTCAACTCCTTCACATTAGAAGAGGCTCTAGACCACCGGCCCTGGACTATCCCGTCCCTAAAATGTGCTCTTCAGCCAAATGGACTAGCGTCTGTGGTTTATGCTTGAGGGAACCACCACCCAAGGTACCCCGTCAGAGAGATTATATGGGTTTAACCACCATCTAAGGGATTGGACTATATCTGATGGCAAGAATAGTGAACGATCCAATTGTCCCTGTAGCCTGCTATCTTCCTGTAATATATATTATATTTCTGTAACTTCCTAGTATGCAGTTGAGCCCATTGTACAGAGGGAATACTAGAGGTTAATGAACCCAATAAAGACATGCCTTTCCTTAAAGACATACTATGATTACTAACTGCTTGGCCTACTTTAGTAATTATATCTGACTTTTTTAGTTTCAGTAAATTTTATTTTCTGAACAAGAGATTAACAACAATTTTCCCGTGCAAGGGAGTAATATACAATTTAAATCTCGGGAAGTAAACAATAGCCAATCAACGACTGGATAACACAAAATAAACACTCAGACGACAAGACAAGGACAGGGGAGAAAAGTACATGAGGGGGGTCAATTAGGTATTTCATACTGGATAACTTGAGTGAACACAAATAAGTTTCATAGCCAACACAAGGATAATATTAAAGTCTGCCCTACGTTTACATTAGTATCCAGTTCCATCCAGGGTCGCCAAGTCTGATAGAAGATGTCCCATGTGTTGTTTCTTGTGGCTTGGATTCTTTCGTAGAGTAAGATGGTGTTCATCCTGTCCACGACTAGTGACATTGAAAGAGAAGGAGTCCTCCACCTCGATGCAATGTGTAGCTTTGCAGCCATGCAAAGTTGGCAGACTAGGTTGTGAAGTTTAGTAGAAAAGCCAGATACCCTAGCTCCCAAGAGGAATACAGCCGGGTTCAAAGGTACCACTTTGCCATACATTTTTGTCACAGCGGACTGAACCTTTCGCCACATAGCTGAAACCACCGGGCATTCCCACCAAATATGTTTAAGGTTTCCTTGGGCCCCGCATCCCCTGAAGCAACGGTCTGATACGTTCGGGTAAATTGCATGTAATTTGCTCAAGACTTGGTAGGTCCTATGCAGGAGTTTGATGGATGTCTCAACCAACGAAGACTGATAGCTACCCTTAGAGAGTGTATTACAATTTTTCCTCCATTCCTCCAGGGACATTGATATATTCAAATCTGTCTCACATTGTTCCATAAAAGTAAGCTTTTTGTCACCCTGGGTGTTATTTAGGGAGGCGTAAATAAGGGAGATGGATCCCCTGCCCAGGGGGTCGTTTAAACATTTCTGTTCGGAATTTGTAGGGCGTGGGGGGACTTTGTATTGTAATGTCTGTCTGGCAAAATGGAAGATCTGACATGTACGCAATGCCTCCTCGGGTGGAGGTGTGAGTTTTTGGATGAACTCCTGTCGGGTAAGTAGGGTGTGGAAGGGCGTGCTAAGGTGTCTCAGAGTGGTTATGCCGTTAGAAATCCACCAGGAGAAGGGACAGGGATCTAGTCCCGGTATAAAATCAGGATTATGGAAGAGGTTGGTCAATAGGGAAGCTCTAGATTGTAGGTCATGCTTAAACCTCTCTTTCCGCCAAATGATCAGGGAGTGAAAGGAGAATGGCGCCGTTACATGAAGACCCTTTGGGAGCTTCAGCAAAGTCCAGAGTAGGCCTGGTAGGGAGAAGGGGGCCATGAAGGAGGATTCCGGATCGATCCATCTGGGCTGATTATCTCTGTCAGTACAGACATTAATTAGCTGGGCCAGTTGGGCCGACTTATAGTATAATATAAAATTAGGTAAGGATAAACCCCCCAATATTCTGTGTATAAATAAGGTTTTCTGTCAAATCTGGGGTCTCTTTCCCTGCCACAGAAACCTCGAAATCATGGTATGGATTTCATGTAATGTCTTGGGTGGTAACGGGATAGGTAGCGATCGGAAGAGATATAAAATTTTTGGGAGGGTAACCATCTTGATGGCGTGCAATCTGCCGAGCCAGGACAATGCCATAGAGGACCATCTAGCGAGATCTGATTGGAGGTTTTTTAATAGTGGTATATCTGACTTTTTTGCATCAGGAAGCAGACATTTCTGACTCACTGAGTCCAGATGAAGGCCTAGGGACATCTGGCAGGTAACAGGACATAGTCTAGATTTTTCCCAATAAATCAACCAGCCAAGCGCCTGTAAGGAAGAAACTATATCCCCAAGTCTTTGTTCACATTGAAGGGAAGAATTGCCTACTATTAAAATGTCATCTAAATAAGGAATAATTAAGGTATCTTTAACACGTAAATACGACATTACCTTCAACATTAATTTAGTAAACACGCGGGGTGCCATAGATAAACCAAAGGGCATAGCTTTGAACTGTAGATGACGTATATGACCCCCCATTGTGACAGCTACTCGGAGAAACTGCTGATGTGAATTATGTATGAACAGATGATAGTACGCTTCTTTAAGATCTAGCACCGCCATATAACAACCAGGAAACAACACTTATGGCTGAACGTACAGATTCCATATTAAAGGTTTTAGGTCTTAGAAAGGTATTTCACTTTCTTAGATTAATTATGGTTCGGAATGAACCATCAGGTTTGGGAATTAGAAACAAGGTAGAAAAACCCTTTCCCTCTTTGGTGTGCTGGAACTTCAACTAACACCTGTTTAGACAAAAGGTTCTTAATATCCATCTTTAATGCTTCCTGTTGTCATGGCCACTGCTCCCTCCGCTTCTGCCGCTACTTACCTCTTCAGGCGTCGCACTGTCATTACTCCTTCTGCTCCGGGGTCCGCTCTTCCGCTTCCTCCTCAACGCTCTGGATGCCTCACCGCCATCTCTGCTGCTGCTGTCCCCGGGGGTTCTGCTCCGTCTCCTTCCTTCCAGCGCCGCTTCCTCCGTCCTCCCTTGCAGCCACTAGTGGGCCTGAGCATGGTGCATGCTCCCATCCTTTCTCCCGACCTGTGTCGGCTCCTTGCAAACCCCTTAGGTCGCGGGCGCGCACTCTTCCCTGCAGTTAACCCCTTCAGCTCCTTCCCAGCAGTCCTTGCCTCCCAATCAGCCTTCAGCACAGGATATATCAGGCAGTTCCGCCATTATGGCGGGACCTGATTATCGTATGCATTCCATACGTGCTTCTGGCCCGTTCCCTGTTCCGTCCTGGTTAATTGGCTGTGCCTGTATTCCTGTTCCTCTCTGACTCAAGCATCGCTGTTACTCTGTCCTGTGCTTTTTCTCTCTTGAGCCGTCCCTCTTGGTTCCAGCTGTTGCGGCATCTGACTCCTTCGGGCCTGCTCCTCACGGTCCCTGTATAGGGGTTGTTCCCAGGCTCGCTCGCCCATTGGATCCTCAGTGCCGTGACCCAGAGGGTCCACTCTTGTTCACGTCTTCCCGACGTCACACCTGCTGTGTTCGGGATTTTAAGGAAGTCAATAGGAAGGAGTCCGGAGGCCTCAGGACAAAGTCTAAGGATATATAGTAAATAATTAGGCACTCAACTTATTCGTGGTTGTAGCTTTGAAAAAAGTTTTTTTATTGCAGTCCAAAATAAAATGTTTCGGTCAACACGAGACCTTCTTCAGTAAACTGTGTTCAAAATTTATACAAAAAAGAATAAGATACATAACTATGTATACAACAATAGGTATCAAACCAAAAAAAATAAAAAAAATAAATCTCATAACAAATAGGTGCATGGTGGTGGAGGTGAGGGTCGGAACAATAAGGAGAGGAGATAAGGAGTATCTTACATACCCGACTGCTCAAGTGGTAAGTATAGCAGGTGTCTGTCATGATATGAACTTTTGCCCTGTCCTGTATTTGAATAATATGCCATTTGATGTATGTAACTGTTCTCTGGTTTCTATTAGCTGTAATTTATGTATTTTCTTGTGCTGGGAGTTCACCTGTTACAATGTCTCCTTCCCCCAATACTTGCAGCCCTAAGCTATAATGTAATTAAGCTTTGTCAACTAGTGAAGGAATAGCCATCCTTCCTCACAGCAGGTGGCTAGTCAAATGTACCCTGAGGAAGCGGTGATTACACGAACGCGAAACGCGCGTTGGGGTAGCAATCCAGGGTCCAGACGGGTCGTCACAGATGGGTAATTAACCCTTTTATTCCTGTATTTGTCTTTTACATGTTGCGGGGTGTTTGCTCATGATGCGCTATATGGTTAGTGCGATTGCATTATCGCAACATGTACTTTAGCTGATATGCATCAATTTTCATTGCACATATGCAGAGACTGGTAACATTCACGACCGCAACACATTATTTATTATTGTCCCGTTCTGTGAGCCTGTAGCACTAGGTGCACTGTTGGATATAGTCACTTGTCACTATTTATAATATGATTTTGTACTATATGTGATACATCTTTTTAGGTGAAAAATTGAAGTTTTCAATAAATATATTCTAAGGTTACTTGTAAGGCTAGTTTTTGACTCTTGTCTCTCCAATATTAGCTAACTGTTAACTGAGTCGCCATGTGTATATAATTAACTGACGTCTATAGCTGTAATTGTGGACCCTGTAGATCTACCTGCATGTGTTGTTCCAGCGTTCTTGATAATAAATCTGTGGAATCATCCCTTGGCCTGTTGTCCCTTCTTGCTCTGCCGTACACCCCATCACAGTGTCCCTATACATCAATTGGGTCCAAATATATGGGGTACAGCCCTAAGAGATCTAACGGGAGAGTAATCACCCTAAAGACATAAAAATAAATAAAAACTTTGGAATAGGATATACATGAGTGAATGTACTGATGTTGGTATACTAACCAGTCGTTGTTATGCGTCTAATGTGACGTGAAGGCCAAAAGCTCCAAATTTATATTGTGTCAATAACTGTAATGAAGCATATGAACATAGGTAACTGTCAACCCTAATGTGAGGGTGATATAAAGATAGAAACCATATCCTTAACCTAATACAAACAGCTAAGCGTGGATGGTGCCGGTATAACTATATGTCTGATGTGACTTAAAGGCAAGTGGCTTAAGATTTAGCTGGAAAAAAGCATAAAAAAATATTAAAAAAAAAAAAAAAAATGTCCACCCTAATGCGAGGGGCACACGATAGTATTGGAAAGTGGAGATAGTGTATAACCTGTTATAAGTCACTAGAAGTGGGCAGATCCGGTGTGGCTATATGTCTAATCAGGCATCAAGGTCCAGGGCTTCAAATTTGTAGTAGGGAGGACAAAAAGCTGTAATGAAGCATATGAATAAATGCAAAACTAAATGTGAGTAATGGAGAATCCGTGGTGTGAGGGCCTAACGTAAGATAGATACAATAACACCATAATGTTGTGTCCAATATGTAGCTCACCAGGTTAGCGGATTATAGTAGAATATGTCACTTGGATAAAGGAGGGCAAACTCAGTGGATATGCGTGCCTGTAATATACATAGGAGATAAGAGTGCAGTCGCTAAGATGTATGCAGCATGTAAGTAATGCTTACCCATAAGTGTCTGTAGTGTTGTGCCTCTAACACGGTGTCCCCCGCTGGTTAGATAACGTAGGGGCATACTGAATGCAGTGAAATAGGCTGTGGGCGGGACCAACGATGGTGCCGATACAGGAAGTGAGTCATCACTTGTGATGCAGTCATAGGACTGTACTGAACATGCTCTGTGGTCATGGTAACTAAACGCAATGCCAGAATGTGTACCATGTGACCTAAGGCGGTCACATGATCGCTGTAACTAGGAAACAAGCACTGAAGTGCTCATAAATGGTAACAATGGGAGAATTTGTCCCAGGTATGTGGTCCAAATGCGAGTAATGTGACACAGAATAGGCACATGATCGCAATAGTCAGGAAAAACAGCCTATATAGAGAAGACAACTGGGGCAATGTAATGTATATATACAGTGTCTGGATGTACTAGAGAGATGGTAATTTGAGACAATTGAGAGATAAGGAGCAGTCGGGTGGGGAAAAAAGGAGGGGAGAGTCCAAGGTTGGGGAGGGACCAGGAGGTGACTTGCATGGAGTAATCAATATAGGCGACTCTGTAGAGAAAGACAAATATATTAGTAACATCATAGGGGGAATATATTATACAGATACATACAGGTATGAGGGTTTGAACTAGATAGTATATCCTAAGTTATGCATATAAGATTATATATAAGAGACCTGTCTGGGATTTAACCTTAATAGTACGTATGTGTAGAGATGCAACTCAGGAGAAGGCCAGTGGATTGTATTCTCTATTGAGACCCTTTGATGCAAGGGTCTGAAGTTCATGGATCCAATAGGCTTCCCTATTCTTAAGGAGGTGGATCCTGTTGCCCCCTCGTCTAGGTATCGGGAAATGCTCTAAGACCTGGAATTTGAGCTGTGAAATATTATGTCCTTTGGAAATGAAGTGAAATGGGAGCGGAAGCAACATGTTTTGACACCGAATAGTAGACTTGTGTTTAGAGATGCGGACCTTAATAGGCTGGGTAGTTTCCCCAAAATAAAGAAGGTCGCAAGGACACTTGATGGAATATACTACAAAGGACGTGTTGCAAGTCGAAAAACATTTAATCTTATATATTTTGCCAGAATGTGGATGGCAAAAAGAATCACCCCTAATCACGTTGTTACACTGATTGCAGTGTAGGCACGAGAAAGTGCCATTCTTGGGATTATTAAGAAATTGTTGGGTTGTATTGTTTGGTACCCCCAAAGTCGGCCCTGACTAGAGAGTCCCGAACATTAGCAGGACGTTTGCAACATGGTAAAAAGTGTTCCTGAAACTCAGTAATACCAGGATGAGCTGTGCGTAGTATATTCCAATGTCATCTAATGGTATGATGTAAGATATGTACGTATGGATGGTATACGTGGACAAATGGAATACTCTGCAGACCAAGAGCACCGCAATGGGCTCAAACGTAACCCCGTCGTATGCAAATAGCTATATGGCCCTTTTCGAGGAATAAATAGTATATCCAGACCCATTGTTCCAAGCCCATTGTCCCTTCTGGAAACGCTACATCGATGATGTATTTTGCATATGGACAGGCACACCACAAACATTGGATCTTTTCTTCCATAGCCTTAATACAGCATGGCATGGTCTCACTTTTACGATTACTAGGAGCAAGCAACAGGTTAACTTCTTGGACACCCTAGTTATGAAGGACGAATTGGGAGCCTTGAAAAAGGATGATTACACTAAACCAACTGACAAAAATAGTCCTTTACACTTTCAGAGTCTCCACCCCATTGCTACTAAGAAATCTATTCCCCGGTCACAGTTTAAAAGAGTACAAAGAATAGTGACAGAACCTAATCTCTTAAGAACCAGAACGAACAAAATGTACACCAAATTTAGAGAACGTGGTTACCCACCCAATCTATTGACTGACACTATTAATCCTCCTACTACACCACGTTTACCTGCCAATAAGAGAATTCCATTTGTCCACGTATACCATCCATACGTACATATCTTACATCATACCATTAGACGACATTGGAATATACTACGCACAGCTCATCCTGGTATTACTGAGTTTCAGGAACACTTTTTACCATGTTACAAACGTCCTGCTAATGTTCAGGACTCTCTAGTCAGGGCTGTCTCTGGGGGTACCAAACATAATACAACCCAACAATTTCTTAATAATCCCAAGAATGGCACTTCCCTATGCCTACACTGCAATCAGTGTAACAACGTGATTAGGGGTGACTTTTTGCCATCCACATTCTGGCAAAATATATAAGATTAAATGTTTTTCGACTTGCAACACTTCCTTTGTAGTATATTCCATCAAGTGTCCTTGTGGCCTTCTTTATATTGGGGAAACTACCCAGCCTATTAAGGTCCGCATCTCTAAACACAAGTCTACTATTCGGTGTCAAAACATGTTGCTTCCGCTCCCATTTCACTTCATCTCCAAAGGACATAATATTTCACAGCTCAAATTCCGGGTCTTAGAGCATATCCCGATACCTAGACGAGGGGACAATAGGATCCACCTCCTTAAGAAAAGGGAATCCTTTTGGATCCATGAACTTCAGACCCTTGCACCAAAGAGTCCCAATAGAGAATACGATCCACTGGCCTTCTCCTGAGTTGCATCTCTACACATATGTACTATTAAGGATAAATCCCAGACAGGTCTCTTATATATAATCTTATATGCAAAACTTAGGATATACTGTCTAGTTCAAACCCTCATACCTGTATGTATCTGTATAATATATTGAACCTATGATGTTACTAATATATTTGTCTTTCTCTACAGAGTCGCCTATATTGATTACTCCATGCAAGTCACCTCCTGGTCCCTCCCCACCCTTGGACTCTCCCCTCCTTTTTTCCCCACCTGACTGCTCCTGATCTCTCAATTGTCTCACATTACCATCTCTCTAGTACATCCAGACACTGTATATATACATTACATTGCCCCAGTTGTCTTCTCTATATAGCCTGTTTTTCCTGACTATTGTGGTCATGTGCCTATTCTGTGTCACATTACTCGCATTTGGACCACATACCTGGGACAAATTTTCCCATTGTTACCATTTACGAGCACTTCAGTGCTTGTTTCCTAGTTACAGTGATCATGTGACCGCCTTAGGTCACATGGCACACATTCTGGCATTGCTTTTAGTTACCATGACCACAGAGCATGCTCAGTACAGTCCTATGACTGCATCACAAGCGATGACTCACTTCCTGTATTGGCACCATCGTTGGTCCCGCCCACAGCCTATTTCACTGCATTCAGTATGCCCCTACATTATCTAACCAGCGGCGGACACCGTGTTAGAGGCACACCACTACAGACACTTATGGGTAAGCATTACTTACATGCTGCATACATCTTAGCGACTGCACTCTTATCTCCTATGTATATTACACTCACGCATATCCACTGAGTTCGCCCTCCTTTATCCAAGTGACATATTCTACTATAATCCGCTAACCTGGTGAGCTACATATTGGACACAACATTATGGTGATATTGTATCTATCTTACGTTAGGCCCTCACACCACGGATTCTCCATTACTCACATTTAGTTTTGCATTTATTCATATGCTTCATTACAGCTTTTTGTCCTCCCTACTACAAATTTGAAGCCCTGGACCTTGATGCCTGATTAGACATATAGCCACACCGGCTCTGCCCACTTCTAGTGACTTATAACAGGTTATATACTATCTCCACTTTCCAATACTATCGTGCCCCTCGCATTAGGGTGGACATTTGTTTGTTTTTTTTTTTTTTAATATTTTTTTATGCTTTTTTCCAGCTAAATCTTAAGCCACTTGCCTTTAAGTCACATCAGACATATAGTTATACTGGCACCATCCACGCTTAGCTGTTCGTATTAGGTTACGGATATGTTTTCTATCTTTATATCACACTCACATTAGGGTTGACAGTTACCTATGTTCATATGCTTCATTACAGTTATTGACACAATATAAATTTGGAGCTTTTGGCCTTCACGTCACATTAGACGCATAACAACGACTGGTTAGTATACCAACATCAGTACATTCACTCATGTATATCCTATTCCAAAGTTTTTATTTATTTTTATTTTGGTCTCCCCGAGGCCAATCATCTGTGCCTTACAGCCTTTTACTAGGCACTGCTCCTAATAGCCAGATTCCTACTCCACACTGATGAGGGGCAAACACCCCGAAACAGCTGTCTGTGGATGGATACCATGCTTGGCATAGGTGGTTTTCCTGTATTGGACGTTTCCTTTATTGGATGCTGCCCTTCCCGTGGTTGTTCCTTCCCGGGGAAAGGTCTGGCTATTCACTGCTTGTGTTGAGAAACATGTGATGGTGTCTCCGCAGCTATCCTACATGTGTTTGCATATTTCCCATAAGGGATGGGGGCAGTGTTCTGGATCACTGCGTTGAGAAACACATGATGGTGTCTCCGCGGTGTTGGATGTTTTGGTCTCTCTGAGGCCAATCATTTGTGCCTTTACAGCCTTTTACTAGGCACTGCTCCTAATAGCCAGATTCCTACTCCACACTGATGAGGGGCAAACACCCCGAAACAGCTGTCTGTGGATGGATACCATGATTGGCATAGGTGGTTTTCCTGTATTGGATGTTTCCTTTATTGGATGCTGCCCTTCCCGTGGTTGTTCCTTCCTGGGGAACAGTCTGGCTATTCACTGCTTGCGTTGAGAAACACGTGATGGTGTCTCCGCAGCTATCCTACATGTGTTTGCATATTTCCCATAAGGGATGGGGGCAGTGTTCTGGATCACTGCGTTGAGAAACATGTGATGGTGTCTCCGCGGTGTTGGATGTTTTGGTCTCCCCGAGGCCAATCATCTGTGCCTTTACAGCCTTTTACTAGGCACTGCTCCTAATAGCCAGATTCCTACTCCACACTGATGAGGGGCAAACACCCCGAAACAGCTGTCTGTGGATGGATACCATGCTTGGCATAGGTGGTTTTCCTGTATTGGATGTTTCCTTTATTGGATGCTGCCCTTCCCGTGGTTGTTCCTTCCCGGGGAAAGGTCTGGCTATTCACTGCTTGCGTTGAGAAACACGTGATGGTGTCTCCGCAGCTATCCTACATGCGTTTGCATATTTCCCATAAGGGATGGGGGCAGTGTTCTGGATCACTGCGTTGAGAAACACGTGATGGTGTCTCTGCGGTGTTGGATGTTTTGGTCTCCCCGAGGCCTATCATCTGTGCCTTTACTGATTAGATATATAGCCACACCGGCTCTGCCCACTTCTAGTGACTTATAACAGGTTATATACTATCTCCACTTTCCAATACTATCGTGCCCCTCGCATTAGGGTGGACATTTATTTATTTTTTTTATGCTTTTCTCCAGCTAAATCTTAAGCCACTTGCCTTTAAGTCACATCAGACATATAGTTATACCAGCACCATCCACGCTTAGCTGTTCGTATTAGGTTACGGATATGTTTTCTATCTTTATATCACCCTCACATTAGGGTTGGCAGTTACCTATGTTCATATGCTTCATTACAGTTATTGACAATATAAATTTGGAGCTTTTGGCCTTCACGTCACATTAGACGCATAACGACTGGTTAGTATACCAACATCAGTACATTCTTTATGTCACTCATGTATATCCTATTCCAAAGTTTTTATTTATTTTTATGTCTTTAGGGTGATTACTCTCCCGTTAGGTCACTTAGGGTTGTACCCCATATATTTGGACCCAATTGATGTACAGGGACACCTGCTATACTTACCACTTGAGCAGTCGGGTATGTAAGATACTCCTCTCCTCTCCTTATTGTTCCGACCCTCACCTCCCACCACCATGCACCTATTTGTTCTGAGATTTATTTTTTTTATTTTTTTGTTTATGATACCTATTGTTGTATACATAGTTATGTATCTTATTATTCTTGTTTGTATAAATTTTGAACGCAGTTTACTGAAGAAGGTCTCGTGTTGACCGAAACGTTTTATTTTGGACTGCAATAAAAAAAAAAAAATATATGTATTTTCAAAGCTACAACCACAAATAAGTTGAGTGCCTAATTATTTACTATATGTTCACTGGTTTGGGGAACCTATCTAGTGCACCAACACAGCTGTGCCACGATATATTTCACTGAAAGTCTAAGGATAGGCCTGATGTTATGATGTTAGTGGCCCAAGAGTTAACAGTTATTTTCCTCCATTGATGACCAAAATGAAGCAATCTGCCTCCTACAGGAAAAGAGGAACTAGCGGAATCTATCCGCCGTCTTGAAGGGACGTCTGTTAAAGAGGTTTCCCTTCTGCCTGAAATCTTTATTGTTCCATCGATCCTTATAGTCCTTTTTTCTGCTAAATGTCGGCTTCCTGAATGCTCTTCTGTAGGTAGGAATGAACAGATTAGGAAACCTTTTTTTCCTTTCTCCTGCTTTAGTCAGGATATCATGTAATACTTTTCCAAATAAGTACTCACCCTCACAGGGTATAGAGCAGAGTTTAGATCTGGATTGGGCATCTCCCTTCCAATTCTTCAACCATAGAGCTCTGTGAGCTGTATTGGTTAAGCTCGCTGTTCTAGCTGCCAGAAGAAGATAGTCTATAGAAGCGTCAGATAAAAATGCTGCTGTTCCTTTAATTAAGGAAACGAAGGAACGTAAACTATCCCTCGACATGCCATATTTTATATTTTGGTCCAGCTAGACAAGCATAGATCTCCCTGTGCAAGTAGCTGAAATTGCTGGTTTGAAGGCAGCTATGCAAGATTCCCAATATCTTTTTAACAGTGCATCTGATTTACGATTCATCGGATCAGATAGAGACCCAGCATCCTTTACAGGCAAGGAGGATCGGCGTGAGGTGGAGGCCACTGCTGCATCAACTTTGGGTACTTTAGCCCAGGAAGTTAGATCCACATCATCAAACAGGTATCGTCTTTTTGATGTTATGGGCACAAAACCTTTTTGACCCTGTTTGCCCCACTCTTTTTTCACCAGATCTTTAATTGTTTGTATTACTGGGAAAACTATTCCCTTCTTTTGGGAAAGACCCCCGAACATGACCTCTTGAGGAGTTTGGGGTTCTTTAGATTCAGACAGGCCCATCATGTCTCTTACTGATTTAACTAAATTGTTGAAACCATCAGTAGGAAAACAGATATTCCTCCTCCTCTGAGGATATGGACCCTTGTGAAATATCTGAGTCAATTTCACCACTTTCAGAAGAGGATTCTGCTCTGGGAGAGACAATTTTCCTGCTGGATTCCCTCTCTATTTTACCACTCAAATTTCCTAAAGACTGTAGCTCTTCACAGATCATTAAACGTATATCCTCCATCTTAACTGAACCCTCCTCTTGAAGGGTAGAACTGATACAAAATTTGCATAACTTTTTGATATAAGTATCTGGAAGAGGTTCAGAACACAAAGCAGTACACTGTGCTTGGTTTTCCCACTTTTTTTTTAGCCTATGAATATAAAAACAAGAAAATAGGCAATTATTTAGCTTATAGAAATTTTATCAATCACTCACCCAGGTGAAAGATCATAAAAGAATACCGGCTGTAGGGATGACTACCTGGATTGAGATGTGGAACGGGCTGATTTTCTATCTTTCCCCGTCTTATCCGTGGAAACACTCCGCTTAGGATGTCCACTATCACCTTTTTTGCTGCTGTCACAAGTAGGTGACTCTAGCTCCTCCAGTGGGGGCACAATAATGTCACTAGGAGATGACATGGTAGCGCACACACCCATACTCTCTCAGTCTGTGCTTATATAGCACTAGTTATAAGAGGCAGCACCTGCACACACACCACACCCCCTTTTTATATCCACTGTGAACCAGTAGGAGCGTAAGAGGCAATCACAATCCATCTGACATCCGGCCGCTGCACTCAACCGGCGGCTACCACATCAATCTGACCTTCCCAACATGGCCAGGATTTACCGTGCTGTCTATTGAGGAATAGCGGCAGCTACAGGATGCATCACCACCATCTTCATACCGCCACTGGAAGTATCCAAACTACTTCCTGGGCAAACCGGCAACAGCACATGTGCGCGACAACACACAGCTACTCACCGCCGTGTCGCTCTCCCAGGCAAGCCGACAATGCTGGTAGGCATTTGCAATGCATTAATATCACACACGCCTTACCTCAGTCTCTAATACAGGATGTCTCCACAATCAGTGTCCCAACAGAGACGCTGTTGCTCAGGTGTGCCTCCATAATACTCCATCCAAAAGGCCTTGATAAGGAATGACTCCTGTCATCCTATCCAGAGGAGGGGGGAACCATATAGGAACCTTCCCCCGACCCTGTCACCCGCACTGGAGCCTCTGCCGCTCTTACAAAAAACTGCACAGGCGGCTATCCAGGCAGGCATTCCTCCTCTTAGATTCCAAACATCAGAGAGTACTCTTTGCAAGTTCCCGTCTATGAACAGGAAACCAACTAAGGAGCGAGGGGGGGGGGGGTACCCCTTTTATCTCTCTGTAGGTTTCCTGTTCCTAGGGGCGGATCCCCTCTCTCAGTGGATGCTGTTGTGGGGAAGAGAAAAAAATAATAATTTGTGATCCCATGCTGCATTGTTTGTATACTTTTTTTGTTCAAGTCACCCCTGCCCAGTAGCTGTGGTGTGATCAAACCATGCTGAAAGGTCAGACACAGCCATTACACAGTACACAGCAGGGGCACATTTATACAGTTATCTACGTACAGGAACATTTTTATTTCATATTGAATTGCGGAAATTATTATTCCAAGATCTATTGATTGAAATGAATCTTTGTTCGTAGAAAAAACCCTTTAATGTATTTCTACATACATATGCCTTTTCTTGATTATAAGTTTATCCAAGTCTGTCTACTGTTACCAATTTATTTTTATTTTTTTTTTCATTTGTGAGATATTCAATGACAAGGCGATATCAGATCTGAATTTTCAGAATTATAAGGAGTATATCAGACTCTACCTTTTTTATGTGTCTTTTTGCAGATCATCATGCATTTTCTGTCTTATTACATACTTTCAGACCAAAATTTGTATGTGCACATTATAACATCATATATATCCATACTTGTTATGTATTTTTAAATGATTACATTATATAATTTGTAACATTGCTGCATCTTCTGAAGAGAGGTTTCCAATTTCCTTGACTGGTTTCCGGGGAATTTTAGGTGTATAAATTCATGGGGATTGTTCATTTAGTATATTTATGTTGGTCACCTTTAATTCTCCAAACAGTTTGCAATAACACAACATAAAAAAAAAATAAATATTTTTTTTTTCTAAATACACCTCCATTTTATGTCAAGATGACACTTTCAATTACAGTATATTTTTGTCTAATAACCCGTAAGGGGAGGGGAACGGCAAAAAAAAGCTACTTTTCAGAGAAGCATTTTGGATTATTAGACTAGACACCACAATGTTAAAGGTCATGAATTCTAGAAACCATACAATGTTAATGTATTGATTCTTTCCTTATTTTATCTATATCTATTAGGATATTGCAATATAAGTTTTGTGCTTTATCTATATCTTATTCTTGCTCCATTTGATTGGTGGTGCAACCTTTGTCACACAGGGGACAAACAACATAAACAAACACCATACTACAAAGAGCACACTGCGTTCACCCTATAGATACACCCTGACCTGAACACCTGCCTGCCTGTGGAGCGTGGCACCCTATAATCAACCTATATGATTATGGCACCCCCACTCAATGATTACTGACCCTACTGTCCTGTAATTCCCTAGTACTGAGTGATGGTTTATCAACTTTCATACCATTTAAGGACAGTATTATATGGTGACAGTCAGAAAAAAGGAAGTGCAGGTGTATATCAGGTCAATGAAAAAGGTCACTCGCTATATGTGTGATAGATAAACCACTCTGAACTGTACCTACACTGAACCCGGGATATATACAGCGGAGGTTGGCACACTACTTATCAGTGGATATGGTGCCTCCGCTCAATGGTGGCTGACACTGGGAAACCCTAATAACAACCAGTCCCAGTGATCAATATTGGTAATAGTGGACAGTGAATAATTGGATGCCAATGATAAAGTGCATTGCAAAATTGATAATCAGATATTGCCTTAAATATCAAAGTCTAAAAAAAGACTATATGACATGATTGCAAAAAGGCAGAGAGGGGTACCAATTATTATTATTATTATTATTATTTATTGTTATAGCGCCATTTATTCCATGGCGCTTTACAAGTGAGGAGGGGTATACATAATAAAAACAAGTACAATAATCTTGAACAATACAAGTCATAACTGGTACAGGAGGAGTGAGGACCCTGCCCGTGAGGGCTCACAATCTACAAGGGATGGGTGAGAATACAGTAGGTGAGGATAGAGCTGATCGTGCAGCGGTTGGTTGATCGGTGGTTACTGCAGGTTGTAGGCTTGTCGGAAGAGGTGGGTCTTCAGATTCTTTTTGAAAGTTTCGATGGTGGGCGAGAGTCTGATGTGTTGTGGTAGAGGGTTCCAGAGTAGGGGTGATACGCGAGAGAAATCTTGTATACGATTGTGGGAAGAGGAGATAAGAGGGGAGTAGAGAAGGAGATCTTGTGAGGATCGGAGGTTGCGTGTAGGAAAGTACCGGGAGATGAGGTCACAGATGTAAGAAGGAGACAGGTTGTGGATGGCTTTGTACGTCATGGTTAGGGTTTTGTACTGGAGTCTCTGGGCAATGGGTAGCCAGTGAAGGGATTGATAGAGGGGAGAGGCCGGAGAATAGCGGGGGGACAGGTGGATTAGTCGGGCAGCAGAGTTTAGAATAGATTGGAGGGGTGCGAGAGTGTTTGAGGGGAGGCCACAGAGCAGGAGGTTGCAGTAGTCAAGACGAGAGATGATGAGGGCATGGACTAGGGTTTTTGCAGATTCTTGGTTGAGGAATGAACGGATTCGTGCAATATTTTTGAGTTGAAGTCGGCAGGAAGTGGAAAGGGCTTGGATATGTGGTTTGAAGGAGAGATCAGCGTCAAGGATAACCCCGAGGCAGCAAGCTTGTGGGACTGGGGAGAGTGGGCAGCCATTTACTGTAATGGATAGGTTCGTTGGGGGGGGGGGGGGTCACGTGAGATGGGGGAAAGATGATGAATTCTGTTTTGTCCATGTTAAGTTTCAGAAATTTAGCGGAGAAGAAGGATGAAATAGTGGACAGACATTGAGGGATTCTGGTTAGTAGGGAGGTGATATCTGGTTCAGAGATGTAGATCTGTGTGTCATCAGCATAGAGGTGATACTGAAAGCCATGAGATTCTATGAGCTGTCCCAGGCCAAAGGTGTAAATGGAGAAGAGCAGGGGCCCAAGGACTGAACCTTGTGGGACTCCGACAGAGAGGGGGCGAGGTGAGGAGGTGGTGTGTGAGTGGGAGACGCTGAATGTCCGGTCTGTTAGGTATGATGAGATCCAGGATAGGGCCAAGTCTGTGATGCCAAGGGATGAGAGGGTCTGTAATAATAGGGAATGGTCCACTGTGTCAAAGGCAGCCGACAGGTCGAGGAGGAGGAGAACAGAGTAGTGTCGCTTGCTCTTGGCGGTTAAAAGGTCAGTGGCGACCTTAGTTAGGGCAGTTTCAGTGGAATGGTGTGACCGGAAGCCAGATTGTAAGCGGTCAAAGAGGGAGCAAGAAGAGAGATGGGAGGACAGTTCAAGGTAGACGTGTTGTTCCAGTAGTTTTGAGGCATAGGGGAGAAGTGATATAGGGCGATAGCTAGATACAGAGGATGGGTCAAGAGAGGGCTTTTTGAGGATAGGTGTGATGGAGGCATGTTTAAAGCTTGAGGGGAAAACACCATTTGTTAGTGATAGGTTGAAGAGATGGGTTAGGGTTGGGATGAAGATTGTGGTGAGGTTTGGGATGAGGTGGGTTGGGAGCGGGTCAAGTGCACATGTGGTGAGATGCGATCTTGAGAGTAGAGTGGCGAGTTGATCTTCTGTAATGGTGGAGTAGTTGGTTTTGGAGGTGGAGGGTAGGGAAGTTGGGAGGAAGGGCTCTGGGGCTTGTTGACCAAAACTGTCTCTGATGTTATCAATCTTCTGCTTGAAGAATGAGGCAAAGTCTTCAGCAGAGATAAGTGAGGAGGGAGGAGGTGCTGGGGGACGGAGGAGAGAATTGAAGGTGTTGAATAACTGTTTAGGGTTGTGAGACAGGGAGGATATGAGAGATGAGAAGTAGGTTTGTTTAGCTGTGGCGAGTGCGGTCTTGAAAGTAGTGAGGGACTGTTTGAATGCGATTAAGTGGTCGTTGGAGTGGGATCTTTTCCATCTGCGCTCAGCAGCCCTGGAAGCTTGCCTCAGTTCTTTGGTCAGGCTGGTGTGCCAGGGCTGTCTGTTGATTTTGCGAGCTTTGGTATGTGTACGTGGGGCAGCAGATTCCAAAGCTACAGCTATTGTGGTGTTATATAGAGCGGCAGCGTCATCCGCATTGTGTATGGAACTTATGTCTGTGAGAGGGAGGAGGGATTCAGAGAATGAATGTAGGTCAAGATGTTTAAGATTTCTGCGAGGGTGTGAAAGTTTGTGGGGTGGGGACTCTAGACATGGAGTGGAAAGAGATGAGAATGTGAGAAGGTTGTGGTCAGAGAGAGAAAGAGGCGAGTTAGAGAGGTTAGATAGGGAGCAGAGGCGGGTGAAGATGAGGTCCAGTGTGTGACCATCTTTGTGAGTGGCTGCAGAAGACCATTGAGTGATGCCGAAGGAGGAAGAGAGAGATAGAAGTTTAGTGGCAGCTGAGAGGGAAGTGTCAATGGGTATGTTGAAATCGCCCATGATGATAGTGGGGATGTCCGCAGAAAGGAAATGAAGTAGCCAGGTGGTGAAGTGGTCAAAGAAGGTGGTGGCTGGCCCTGGGGGGCAGTAAATGACAGCCAGTTGGAGGTTGGAGGGGGAGTAGATGCGCACAGAGTGCACCTCAAAGGAAGGGAGGGTAACAGAGGGTGGCAGTGGGATTGGGGTGAAGGAGCAGTTATCTGACAGGAGAAAACCAACTCCTCCACCATGCTTGCTGCTGGGGCGGGGTGTGTGAGAAAGGTGGAAGCCACCGTAAGGCTACGTTCACATTTGCGTTGTGCGCCGCAGCGTCGGCGCCGCAACGCACAACGCAAATAAAAACGCAGCAAAACGCATGCACAACGCTGCGTTTTGCGCCGCATGCGTCGTTTTTTTCATTGAATTTGGACGCAGCAAAAATGCAACTTGCTGCGTCCTCTGCGCCCGGACGCGGGCGCCGCATGCGGCGCAAAACGCAAGTGCGCCGCATGTCCATGCGCCCCCATGTTAAATATAGGGGCGCATGACGCATGCGGCGCCGCTGCGGCGCCCGACGCTGCGGCGAGGACCGCAAATGTGAACGTAGCCTAAGAGAGTGCAGCAGGGGAGGCCGTGTCAGAAGGGGTGAGCCAGGTTTCGGTGATGGCGAGGAAGGAAAGTTTGGTAGTAACAAAAAGATCATGGATGTAGGAAAGCTTGTTACAGACAGAGCGAGCGTTCCACAGAGCTCCTGTTAGTGGGACTGGGGAAGCGGGGGCTGGGCGAATGGGTATAAGGTTAGAGAGGTTACGGAAGTTTGTGATGGAGCGTGGACGGGAGGTAGAAATGACTGTGGGAATATGGTGAGGACCAGGATTTGGAGAGATATCACCAGCAGTGAGAAGGAGCAGAGATAGTGTTAGCAGGTGGGAGCAGGAGAGAGCGTGAGGGGGTTGCCTGTGCTTTGAGACAGAGGATTGTATGTTAAGTAACAGTTCTGAGGAGGAGGTGAGATGGATGGGGAGGACTGAAGAGGAGATGAACAGTTCCTTACTTGGTGTGGGGATTGGGGGAGGTAGCAGAAAGTGAAAGATTATAGGGGTAAAAGTGAAAACAAACTGGGACATTGTTTACAGTGACAGGCCAGTTACCTTCATGTTCAATTCAGGTTTTAATTCTAATGTAATCCACACTTTTAGAACACACTTCTAGAAATCACACTGCAGACTAAAGTCCTGCAGACTTGTGCTATGCAATATATGGAAAACTAAGTGTGGTCAGGTGTGCAGCAGAGAGGAGTGGTCTCTGCTCATCTTGGTCAGAGAATTAAGGGTCGACCAGATGCATACAATCAAGACTAAGTAAACAAGGTCATAAATATCACAGAGTAAGTTGGGGGTTAGCTGAAAGGCATACCATCACAATGCTAGGAACAGGGGAAAGTCTATGCGCAAAGCTGGGTGATTGTTATGGTTTCCAATGGCAAGGAAACATCAGAAGCATAGAATAAACGGACAAGCTCTCGGGTGATGGAAACTAGAGCTGACCGCGATGCTAAACCTACACACCACACTAGAAGTAGCCAGGGGGCATTCCTGCGTTGTCTCTAGATGCCGCGCGCCAGCCGGAGAACTAACTACCCCTGGTAGAAGAAAACACAGTCCTGGCTTGCCTCCAGAGAATGTCCCCACAGGAGATAGCAGCCCCCCACATATAATAACGGTGAGAGCAGATGAAAAGACACACGTAGTATGAAAGCAGATTTAGCACAGAGAGGCCCGCTAACTAAATAGCAGAAAGATACAACAGAGGACTTCGCGGTCAGCTGCAAAACCCTTCAAAACACCATCCTGAAATTACCTTAACTCATGTGACAACTCATGCCACTAGAGTGGTAATTTCAGCCCAACAAGAGCTTCCAGCTGCAGAGATTCACATAAGTGCAAACTGGACAAAACATACAAAAATAGACTTAAGGACTAAAGTGTCCAACTTAGCTGAGCAGAAAACTGGGAGCAGGAACATGCAACAGAATCACTCTGGATACATTGATGGCCAGCATTAGAATGACTGAGGAGCAAGGTTAAATAGGATACTCCCACATCCTGATAGGAACAGGTGAACTGAGAAGGCAAAGCTTGCAGGACACCAGTACCACAAGAGACCACCGGGGGAGCCCACGAACCGAATCACAACAGGTGATGTATTATGTGCGCTTCATAGGAGAGCTGGATGAACATACCATCACAATGCTAGGAGCAGGGGAAAGTCTATGCGCAAAGCTGGGTGATGTATTATGTGCGCTTCATAGGAGAGCTGGATGAACATACCATCACAATGCTAGGAGCAGGGGAAAGTCTATGCGCAAAGCTGGGTGATGTATTATGTGCGCTTCATAGGAGAGCTGGATGAACATACCATCACAATGCTAGGAGCAGGGGAAAGTCTATGCGCAAAGCTGGGTGATGTATTATGTGCGCTTCATAGGAGAGCTGGATGAACATACCATCACAATGCTAGGAGCAGGGGAAAGTCTATGCGCAAAGCTGGGTGATGTATTATGTGCGCTTCATAGGAGAGCTGGATGAACATACCATCACAATGCTAGGAGCAGGGGAAAGTCTATGCGCAAAGCTGGGTGATGTATTATGTGCGCTTCATAGGAGAGCTGGATGAACATACCATCACAATGCTAGGAGCAGGGGAAAGTCTATGCGCAAAGCTGGGTGATGTATTATGTGCGCTTCATAGGAGAGCTGGATGAACATACCATCACAATGCTAGGAGCAGGGGAAAGTCTATGTGCAAAGCTGGGTGATGTATTATGTGCGCTTCATAGGAGAGCTGGATGAACATACCATCACAATGCTAGGAGCAGGAGAAAGTCTATGCGCAAAGCTGGGTGATGTATTATGTGCGCTTCATAGGAGAGCTGGATGAACATACCATCACAATGCTAGGAGCAGGGGAAAGTCTATGCACAAAGCTGGGTGATGAAACAGAAGTCAAGTGACCTCTACGCGTTTCACCACACGGCTCATCAACATGGTATGTCACCTTTTTCATTGGCCCGATATACACCTGCAATTCCTTTTTTCTGACTATCACTATATAATAATGTCCTTTAATGGTATGAAGGTTGATAAACCATCACTTGATACTAGGGCATTACAGGACAGTAGTGTCAGTCATCGTTGAGGGGGGGGGGGGCATTCTCGTATATGTTGTTTATAGGATGCCAACCTCTGCAGGAAAGCAAGTGTTCAGATCAGGCTGTATCTATAGGGTGAATGTAGTGTGCACTTTTTAGCATGGTGTTTGTCCCTTTTAAAACTAAACAATTAAAAGTTATATTTTATATCGGTCAATTATAGGGGTTCCTTTATGTTAGCCGTATATTAATGAACCCTTTCACAAATAGATTTGTTTGATTTTTTCTTGAGTAATAGTGCATGTATATACACAAACCAGATTAACAAAGGAAGACTTACAGGGATAGATGAAACTACCAAACATACAAATATACACTCACAGAAAACAGAGAGGAACATCAGGGAGAAAAAGAGGGAAACCACATAGGATAGGATTAGGATTTGCACACAGCTGACACATCAAGCAACAGTCACAGATCATCACTCCAAACACCTCTACCAACAACCAACACCTCCGCTTCACACCAGGCAGTACAAGACTAAAAATAGCAATCTAGATTGCCAGAGGAGGGTAGATATAGAAGAGGGGAGTGGACAATACTTAAAAGCTGAGCTCATCTCTGCAGGAAAGCTTCAGAGACTCTAAGCTGTACAGTTTAACCCCTGTGCTGCTAGTAGACTCATGCACCGTTAAATATGAATATGAAGAATTGCTTCTAATCAGTGCAGGAATACGTGAAATCAGACACTGGCCCCTCTCTGATGCGGTAAACCCATGACACTGATCATATTGGGCTACTATACACTCACCGGCCACTTTATTAGGTACACCATGCTAGTAACGGGTTGGACCCCCTTTTGCCTTCAGAACTGCCTAAATTATTCGTGGCATAGATTCAACAAGGTGCTGGAAGCATTCCTCAGAGATTTTGGTCCATATTGACATGATGGCATCACACAGTTGCCGCAGATTTGTCGGCTGCACATCCCAAAGATGCTCCATACAAGGCAGGATGGATCCATGGTTTCATGTTGTTTACGCAAAATTCTGACCCTACCATCCGAATGTCGCAGCAGAAATCGAGACTCATCAGACCAAGCAACGTTTTTCCAATCTTCTACTGTCCAATTTCGATGAGCTTGTACAAATTGTAGCCTCAGTTTCCTGTTCTTAGCTGAAAGGAGTGGTACCCGGTGTGGTCTTCTGCTGCTGTAGCCCATCTGCCTCAAAGTTCGACGCACTGTGCGTTCAGAGATGCTCTTAGGCCTACCTTGGTTGTAACGGGTGGCGATTTGAGTCACTGTTGCCTTTCTATCAGCTCGAACCAGTCTGCCCATTCTCCTCTGACCTCTGGCATCAACAAGGCATTTCCACCCACAGAACTGCCGCTCCCTGGATTTTTTTTCTTTTTCGGACCATTCTCTGTAAACCCTAGAGATGGTTGTGCGTGAAAATCCCAGTAGATCAGCAGTTTCTGAAATACTCAGACCAGCCCTTCTGGCACCAACAACCATGCCACATTCAAAGGCACTCAAATCACCTTTCTTCCCCATACTGATGCGGTTTGAACTGCAGGAGATTGTCTTGACCATGTCTACATGCCTAAATGCACTGAGTTGCCGCCATGTGATTGGCTGATTAGAAATTAAGTGTTAACAAGAAGTTGGACAGGTGTACCTAATAAAGTGGCCGGTGAGTGTATATCAGTGCTCATTTTTGTGCTATTTACAGGGCCAATTCATTGTGTAATGTTTGTTTTCATTGTTTTGAGGGTTTAGTTTTTAAAGTATATCTAAAAGAATTATTTTTTAGTAAATTTACAGAGGTGAAAAAGTATTGAACAAGTCACCAATTTTCTAATCTAATATATAAAGCTGAGTGTGTGTGTGTGTGTGTGTGTGTGTGTGTGTGTGTGTGTGTGTGTGTGTGTGTGTGTGTCTGGGATTGGCATCTGCACCGTCGCAGCTACAGCCACAACATTTTGCACAGTCACACGTCTGGACCCCGAGAGCGTCATAGGCTATGTTGTGAAGCAAAATTTTAACCCCACACGTTCCAGTTCACCAAACAATTTTGCCCCTATCTACATACTGTAATGGTGAAAAAGTGAAAGGAAAAGTGTTGGAGGCAAATTGACAGCTGCCAGATGTGAACAAGGGGGACTTAAAGAATAAGAGCGAGATTGCCAAAGAGTACCGTATTTTTCGGACTGTAACACGCACTTTTTCCCCCCAAAAAAGTGAGGAAAATGGGGGGTGCGTTTTATAGTTGGAATGCAGGCTTACCGGCAGTGGTGTGGCGGCGGCAGAAGAGGTGTGGGGATGATGAGGCGAAGTGAGCGGTATGGTGTGAGCAGGGTCCCTTCCACAGGTGAGGTGACGCAGCGGCCCGGTACCCAATGTGAGCAGCAGAGCCGGGCCATCTTCATGAGGCTGTGCGTGCGCAAATGGAGTGCTCTGTTTCCCGAGGCTTCAGGAAAATGGCCGCGGGAGACCGCGCGTGCGCAAATGGAGATTGTGGCGGCCATTTTCCTGAAGCCGAGTTCGCAGATTTAGATCAGGAAGATGGCCGCCGCCACCGAGAAACCAGTGAATAACCCGGCTCTGCTGCTCACATTGGATACCGGGTCGCTGCGTCACATCACCTGTAGAAGGGACCTGACTCACACCATACCGCTCATTATCCCCGCACCTCTGCCATCACCACACAACTGCTGCAACCCCCCCATGGACATCAGGCCGTGGAGTCGCCCACCTAAGCAGGAAGGGAACCCTGCTCAGGAGCACGCCATACCGCATCACCGCACCTCTGTCGAAACCATGCCTCCTGTGACCTTGCTCTGCCTCCGCCAGCCCTCAGTTAAGATACTGTAAATTCGGACAATAAGACGGACCCCCATCTCATAAAAAAATATTTTTTCTGCAATTTTCACCTCAAATTTGGGGTGCGTCTTATGGTCCGGTGCATCTTATAGTCCGAAAGTTATAATTACTCACCGGTTAATGGTGTTTTTTGGAGTCCATGACAGCACCACAGAGAGAGCAGATCGGCTCTTCAGGAACAGGAAACCTACAGATACATAAAGGCGGCACCTCTCCCACGCATCAGCTGGTTTACAGAGCACAAGAGGACCACCAAAGTTAACAGCAACATTTATATACAACAATACTACTGCTAACTATTCACCACAAGTGGTTTATGTTAGCAAAGGAAGAGGTGTACACCCAGAACTTAAGAAGACAGGAGGGTATGTACGGGTGCCATAATGGACTCCGAAAAACACCGTTAACCGGTGAGTAACTAAGACTTTATCGGTTGTCCATGACAGCACCACGGAGAGAATTACAGAGAGTAACTGTTTAGGGAGGGACTACGGCTTGCAACACCCTTACATCAAAAGTGAGGTCCGAGGAGGCACCCAGGTTTAATCTATAGTGGTTATAGGAAGTGTTTGGAGAAGACCAAGTCGCAGCCTTACATATTTGGTCAATCAACACCTCTAACCTCTCTGCCCAAGAGGCAGCCATAGCTCTAGTGGAATGTGCTCTTAGACCTTCAGGTTCTGGCTTGCCCTTTGAAAAGTATGCCAGCAAAATAGCCTCCCTGATCCACCTAGCTAGCATAGATTTTGATACTCTATGACCTTTCCTGCTACCCTGATAGGACACGAATAGGGCGTTAACTATCTTCCAAGGATCAGTCACTGCTAGATACTCTAGGATACATCTTCTTACATCTAAATTGTGTAGTTTCCTTTCATTATCATTAGTAGGATTAGGGAGGAAAGATTGAAGAACTATCTCTCGTGTTCTATGAAATCTGGACACTACTTTAGGAAGATATGCTGGATCAGGGGACAGTATCACTCTATCATCTTTAAGTTGCATGTAAGGGGGAAGCCTGGATAACGCCTGGATGTCGCCTATCCTACGAGCGGACGTTAGGGCCACCAGGAAGGCTACTTTAAGAGACAGATTTTTAATAGAGGCTGAATAAATTGGCTCAAATGGGGCTTCAGTCATGGCCGAAAGGACTTAATTGAAGTCCCACGGCATGACTCTATTCATCACCATTGGCCTAGACCATTTTCTCGCTTTGATTAATCTGCTGACCCAGTAATTTTCAGAAATGTTGCAGCCAAAGAGGGCCCCTAAGGCTGACATCTGCACTTTAAGAGTATTTGGGGATAACCCCATATCCAACCTCTTTTGCAAGAACTCCAAAATCTGGTCTGTTGGTGTTGATTGACCAGCTACTACCTCTGAGTTTTGAAGAAATCTTTTCCAGATCTTGACGTAAATTTTTGTGGTGATTATTTTTCTGCTCATCAGCAGAGTGTTAATCAGGCCTGGAGAGAAACCTCTTAACAGTGATCGCTCAAAATCCACTCTGTCAGACGAAGGCCAACCGCCCGAGGATGGTAGACTAGGCCCTGGGATAGGAGATCCGGAATATATGGTAAGAGCCATGGGTCGGATATTGACATGGTCCTGAGGCATGAAAACCACATCCTTCTGGGCCAGAAGGGGGCAATTACTATAACTGTGGCCTTGTCCTTCCTCATTTTCCTCACCACCAGAGGAAGTAGTGACAGGGGGGAAAGGCGTAAGCTAGCATGAAGTTCCAGTCCATGAGGAGAGCATCTACTGACAGAGGATTTTCTCTGGCGTTCAGAGAGCAAAATGGTCTCACTTTTCTGTTTTCCTTTGTGGCGAGAAGATCTAGGTCCGGTTGACCTCACCTTTACACAATGAGGTTGAAGATGGAGTCGTTTAGGGACCATTCTCCATGCCTCAAGGTGTTGCATCTTAAGTAATCCACCATAGTATTTTCTGCTCCTCTTATATGAAGAGCCATCAATGAGAGGAGGTGTTGCTCGGCTAGCTGGAACATACAATCTGCCACGTTCATTAGGGATTTGGTCTATAGAAAGAACAGCCGCACACTCAAGACTTGCAAGTTTTTACGTGAAAGTTGTATTTTTTTATTTTTAGTACAGGCATCACCAAATGCTTATTAGTGTTCAGAGAAAATGACGGATACTTTAAGTTACGGATTTAGGGATTTGGAACGGGTTCCGCCTTGATGATTGATATATGCCACGATGACCCGATTGTCGGAGAATATCCGCACGTGGTGGCCCTATAGATAGACAAGGAGTCTTTTAACTGCCCGTTCCACCGCCGTTAACTCCTTCAGGTTAGAAAACATTTCCATCTGAAGCTGATGCCAAAGTCCCTGGACTATAATTTCACCCATGTGAGCCCCCCAACCAGAAGGGGCTAGCGTCTGAGGTGATTATACAAGTTACGTTATATTCCCAGGGGACCCCCGTGGATAGGCTATTTCAGTCTAGCCACCATTCGAGGGATACAATAGTGTTTTGGGACAAGGTCAGCTGGCTCTCTAGGTGACCTCCCAACATTTTTTGTTGTGATAATACCTCACCCTGAACTATTCTTGTATGATACTGGGCCCATCGGACTGATGGAATGCAGGACGAGAAAGAGCCTAACAAAGACATCACTTTTCTAAGGCTACGTTCACATTAGCGTCGGGCGCCGCTGCGGCGACACATGCGTCATACGCCCCTATATTTAACATGGGTGCGCATGGACTTGCGTTGCACTTGCGTTTTGTGACGCATGTGTCACTGTGGCGCACGCGTCAGGGAGCAGAGGACGCAGCAAGTTGCATTTTTTGTGCGTCCAAAATCAAGCAAAAAAAGGATGCATGTGTCACAAAACAATGCGTTTTGCATGCTTTGTGCGTTGCGTCGCCGATGTGTCGCCGACGCAACACACAACAATGCAAATGTGAACGTAGCCTTAGGGACATGGTGGGGTTTTTAGAGGCATTTAGCACTTGGCGGTGTAGGTGATCTATTTTTTCATGAGGTAAACAGCATTCCTGATCCTGGGAATCCAAAGTCAGGCCTAAAAATCGCTGCACTTTCATGGGCTGTAACCGGGACTTTTTGACATTTAGTAACCATCCCAGACGCTCCAGGGCAGATATTACTTTATGTAATTGTTCTAAACAGTGATCCACTGTTTTACCCACGTTAAGGAGATCATCGAGGTAGGGGGTAACCAGAATGTCAGACTGATGTAGGTGGGCCATGGCCTCAGCCATGACCTTAGTAAATACCCGGGGGGTGACCAATATACCAAAAGGGAGGGCCCTATACTGGAAATGTCTGACCACCCCATCGAACCGGACCGCTACCCTCAGGAATCGTTGGTGTGCTGCATAAATGGGGATATGATAATAGGCGTCCTTTAAATCCAACACCACCATAAAGCAGTTTTCAAACAGTAGTTTTATTGCGGTATTAACAGTCTCCATTTTAAACAGTTGTATGTTCAGAAAATTGTTAAGTGCCCAAAGGTTGATAATGGTTCTGAAGGAGCCGTCTGGTTTACGTATTAGGAACAAAGGAGAGTAGAATCCTCTACCCCATTCTCCTTCTGGAACCTCTGATAGGATCTTCTTACTGAGCAGGTCGTGAACTTCCATTTCCAGGGCCACCTGTTCTGCTGGAGAGGACCTGCGCGGGGTAACTCTGAAAAAATTATGAGGGATAGAGGAAAACTATAGCCGAAGACCCGTATCTATTATTCCCAAAATCCAGTTGCTACTGGAAATTTTGGACCAGGCTGGGTAGAAGGCAGATAGTCTACCTCCAACCGGGGCGACTAGTCCTTGGGGTGGCTTTTTGATCTCACGGGATGGCTCCTGACGTCCCCCACCTCCAAACATGAATCCAGCACCTTTTTTATTTTTATCATCTCATCTGCCCTGGTCAGCCTTCTGTGAAAGAACCTTTTCCCAGTGAAGGGACACCTATAAGAAGTGGTTATTAGACTGGGAAATTTATTTTTCTCATGTCCGGCCTTCTCCAGCAGTTCGTCTAGAACCGGACGGAACAGGTATTCTCCTTCGCACGGAATAGAGCAAAGAAGGGATCAGGCCTGAAGGTCGGCAGGCCAACACTTCAGCCATAGGGCCCTGCGTGCCGCATTTGATAATCCTGCAGCCCTAGCTGCCATCCTTGCAGAATATGCAGATGCATCCATGAGAAAAGCAGCTGCATTCTGGATTGTCGGCATGGATTTTAATATGGATTCCCTAGAGGGTCCATCTTCTAGCTTAGACCCTAGTTGGTCCACCAGACCATCATCGATCTGGCTGCGCATGTCGCAGCTACTGCCGGTCTTAGAGCATCAGCCGACATCTCCCAAGTCCGTTTAAGAAACAAATCGGCCTTCTTATCAAGAGGATCTTTTAAAGAAGCCATGTCATCGAAGGGAACAGAGGATTTTTTAGAAGCTTTAGCCACCGCTGCGTCTAATTTTGGTGCCTTATCCCACGTGTTCACCAAGGGGTCGTCAAAGAGATATCTCCGTTTAAAGGCCGGTAGTAGGGAGCCCTTTTTTCTGGCTTTTTCCACTCTCTTTTGATAAGGTTTTGAACTTTGCCATTAAGTGGAAATGATTTATGTGTCCTTGGGTCTAGACCGCCAAACATTAGGTCTTGCACCGAAAGTTCTGGTTTTTCGTCAGCCACCTCCATGGTGGATCTGACTGATTTGATCAGCCTGTCCATCTGGACTAGCGGGAAGCAGAATCGATTAGAATCCTCTTCTGAAGAGGATGCAGAGGAGACAGAGGCATTCTTTCCTAGGGGCGGTAGACAAATCTGAAACACTAGGCTCCCTTCTTCTCTTGGAAGGCTCACCTTGGCACTAGGACTTTAGGGAACCTTTTACTTCTCTCCTGATAATTTATCTAAGGTTTGAAGTAAAATTGGGAGACTTCTCCGCCACCTATGGGAGTGGAAAAAACCCTATGTAATTTAACTAGCACTACCGCTATACAATGTGTGTATGTGTGTGTATGTATATATATATATATATATATATATATATATATATGTGTATGTATACACACTAGATGTTACCAGCCAGCTAACGCTCGGCACTCTCATTGCTATCTAATTAACACTGCTGGTGATTAAACAAAAGTGAATAATGACAACATTCAATAGCACTTACGCAGGTGGTAAATTAACGTAAAATTAAGTTAATAACAATAGTGTGGTGATGTGTTGGGGGCGGGATTGTGTGTGGTAATGGGGTGGGGGGCGGGATTGTGTGTGGTAATGGGGTGGGGGGCGGGATTATGTGTGGTAATGTGGTGGATGGGGCGGGATTGTGTGTGTGTGGTGGGGCCCTGGATTATGTGTGGTGATGTGGTGGGGGGCGGGATTATGTGTGGTGATGGGGTGGGGGGCGGGATTATGTGTGGTGATGGGGTGGGGGGCGGGATTATCTGTGGCAATGTGGTGGGGCGGGATTATCTGTGGTAATGGGGTGGGGGCGGGATTATGTGTGGTGATGTGATGGGGGGCGGGATTGTGTGTGGTGATGTGGTGACGGGATGGGATTTGTGGGCGGCAGGATTGTGTGTGGTGATGTGGTGTGGATTGTGTGTGGTAATGTGGGGGGCAGGATTATGTGTGGTAATGTGGTGGGGTGCGGGATTATCTGTGGTAATGTGGTGGGGGGCTGGATTATTTGTAGTAATATGGTGGGGTGGCGGGATTATGTGTGGTGATGTGGTGGGGGGCAGGATTGTATGTGGTAATGGGGTGGGGGCGGGATTGTGTGTGGTGATGTGTTGGGGGCAGGACTGTGTGGTGATGTGTTAGGGGCGGTATTATGTGTGGTAATGTGTTGAAGGGGCGGGATTATGTGTGGTGATGTGCTGGGGGGCGGGATTATGTGTGATGATGTGTTGACGGGACGGGATTTGTGGGGGGCAGGATTGTGTGTGGTTTTGTGGTGCGGATTGTGTGGCAATGTGGGGGGCAGGATTATGTGTGGTAATGTGGTGGGGGGCGGTATTATCTGTGGTAATGTGGTGGGGGCGGGATTGTGTGTGATAATGGGATGGGGGCAGGATTGTGTGTCGTGATGTGGTGGGGCGGACCTACTGTGCAGGGGGCGGGATTAGCGAGTAATCACAAATATATATATATATATATATATATATATATATATATATATATATATATATATATATATATATATATATATATATATATATATATATATATATATATACATATAGTATTAACACCCCTGCAACTCTGTCAGATAATACTCAGTTTCTTCCTGAAAATGATTGCAAACACAAATTCTTTGGTATTATTATTTTCATTTAATTTGTCTTAACCCCTTCATGACCCAGCCTATTTTGGCCTTAATGACCTTGCCGTTTTTTGAAATTCTGACCAGTGTCCCTTTATGAGGTAATAACTCAGAAATGCTTCAACGGATCCTAGCGATTCTGAGATTGTTTTTTCGTGACATATTGGGCTTCATGTTAGTGGTAAATTTAGGTCGATAATTTCTGAGTTTATTTGTGAAAAAAACGGAAATTTGGCAAAAAATTTGAAAATTTCGCAATTTTCACATTTTGAATTTTTATTCTGTTAAACCAGAGAGTTATGTGACACAAAATAGTTAATAAATAACGTTTCCCACATGTCTACTTTACATCAGCACAATTTTGGAAACAATTTTTTTTTTGCTAGGAAGTTATAAGGGTTAAAATTTGACCAGTGATTTCTCATTTTTACAACAAAATTTACAAAACCATTTTTTTTAGGGACCACCTCTCATTTGAAGTCATTTTGAGGGTTCTATATGGCTGAAAATACCCAAAAGTGACACAATTCTAAAAACTGCACCCCTCAAGGTGCTCAAAACCACATTCAAGAAGTTTATTAACCCTTCAGGTGTTTCACAGCAGCAGAAGCAACATGGAAGTAAAAAATGAACATTTAACTTTTTAGTCACAAAAATGATCTTTTAGCAACAATTTGTTTATTTTCCCAGCGGTAAAAGGAGAAACTGGACCACAGACGTTGTTGTCCAATTTGTCCTGAGTACGCTGATACCTCATATGTGGGGGTAAACCACTGTTTGGGCGCACGGCAGGGCTCGGAAGGGAAGGAGCGCCATTTGACTTTTTGAATGAAAAATTGGCTCCAATCTTTAGCGGACACCATGTCACGTTTGGAGAGCCCCCGTGTGCCTAAACATTGGAGCTCCCCCACAAGTGACCCCATTTTGGAAACTAGACCCCACAAGGAACTCATCTAGAAGCATAGTGAGCACTTTAAACCCCCAGGTGCTTCACAAATTGATCCGTAAAAATGAAAAAGTACTTTTTTTTTCACAAAAAAATTATTTTAGCCTCAATTTTTTCATTTTCACATGGGCAACAGGATAAAATGGATCCTAAATTTTGTTGGGCAATTTCTCCTGAGTACACCAATACCTCACATGTGGGGGTAAACCACTGTTTGGGCACATGGTAAGGCTCGGAAGGGAAGGAGCGCCATTTGACTTTTTGAATGAAAAATTATCTCCATCGTTAGCGGACACCATGTCGCGTTTGGAAAGCCCCTGTGTGCCTAAACATTGGAGCTCCTCCACAAGTGACCCCATTTTGGAAACTAGACCCCCCAAGGAACTCATCTAGAGGCATAGTGAGCACTTTAAACCCCCAGGTGCTTCACAAATTGATCCGCAAAAATGAAAAAGTACTTTTTTTCACACAAAATTTCTTTTAGCCTCAATTCTTTCATTTTCACATGGGCAACAGGATAAAATGGATCCTAAAATTTGTTGGGCAATTTCTCCTGAGTATGCCGATACCTCATATGTGGGGGTAAACCACTGTTTGGGTGCATGGCAAGGCTCGGAAGGGGAGGCGTCCCATTTGACTTTTTGAATGGAAAATTAGCTCCAATCGTTAGCGGACACCATGTCGCGTTTGGAGAGCCCCTGTGTGCCTAAACATTGGAGCTCCCCTACAAGTGACCCCATTTTGGAAACTAGACCCCCCAAGGAACTTATCTAGATGCATAGTGAGCACTTATAACCCCCAGGTGCTTCACAGAAGTTTATAACGCAGAGCCGTGAAAATAAAAAAGTAATTTTTCTTTCCTCAAAAATGAATTTTAGCCCAGAATTTTATATTTTCCCAAGGGTAATAGGAGAAATTGGACCCCAAATTTTGTTATCCAGTTTGTCCTGAGTGCGGTGATACCCCATATGTGGGGGTAAACCACTGTTTGGGCGCACGGCAGGGCTCGGAAGGGAAGGCACGCCATTTGGCTTTTTGAATGGAAAATTAGCTCCAATCATTAGCGGACACCATGTCGCGTTTGGAGAGCCCCTGTGTGCCTAAACATTGGAGCTCCCGCACAAGTGACCCCATTTTGGAAACTAGACCTCCCAAGGAACTAATCTAGATGTGTGGTGAGCACTTTGAACCCCCAAGTGCTTCACAGAAGTTTATAACGCAGAGCCGTGAAAATAAAAAATGTGTTTCCTTTCCTCAAAAATATTTTTTAGCCCAGAATTTTTTTATTTTTGCTAGAGTAACAGGAGAAATTGGACCCAGAAGTTGTTGTCCAGTTTCTCCTGAGTACGCTGATACCCCATATGTGGGGGTAAACCACTGTTTTGGTACACGTCGGGGTTCGGAAGGGAAGTAGTGACGTTTTGAAATGCAGACTTTGATGGAATGCTCTGCGGGCATCAGGTTGCGTTTGCAGAGCCCCTGATGTGCCTAAACAGTAGGAACTCCCCACAAGTGACTCCATTTTGGAAACTAGACCCCCAAGGGAACTTATCTAGATGTGTGGTGAGCACTTTGAACCCCCAAATGCTTCACAGAAGTTTATAACGCAGAGCCGTGAAAATAATAAATGTGTTTCCTTTCCTCATAAATATTTTTTTAGCCCAGAATTTTTTATTTTTGCAAGAGTAACAGGAGAAATTGGACCCCAAAAGTTGTTGTCCAGTTTCTCCTGAGTACGCTGATACCCCATATGTGGGGGTAAACCACTGTTTGGGCACATGCCGGGGCTCGGAAGGGAAGTAGTGACGTTTTGGAATGCAGACTTTGATGGAATGGTCTGCGGGCATCATGTTACGTTTGCAGAGCCCCTGATATGCCTAAACAGTAGAAACCCCCCACAAGTGACCCCATTTTGGAAACTAGACCCCCCAAGGAACTTATCTAGATGTGTGGTGAGCACGTTCAACCCCCAAGTGCTTCACAGAAGTTTACAACGCAGAGCCGTGAAAATAAAAAATCATTTTTCTTTCCTCAAAAAAGATGTTTTAGCAAGCAATTTTTTTTATTTTCACAAGGGTAACAGGAGAATTTGGACCCCAATATTTGTTGCCCAGTTTGTTGTGAGTATGCTGATACCCCATATGTGGGGGTAAACCACTGTTTGGGCGCACGTCAGGGCTCGGAAGGGAAGTAGTGACATTTGAAATGCAGACTTTGGTGGAATGGTCTGCGGGCGTCACATTGCATTTGCAGAGCCCCTGATGTGCCTAAACAGTAGAAACACCCCAAAAGTGACCCCATTTTGG
This sequence comes from Ranitomeya variabilis, assembly GCF_051348905.1. Classification (NCBI taxonomy): domain Eukaryota; kingdom Metazoa; phylum Chordata; class Amphibia; order Anura; family Dendrobatidae; genus Ranitomeya; species Ranitomeya variabilis. The sequence continues at coordinate 102,421,030 of NC_135238.1, read as the reverse complement.
AAACTAGACCCCCAAAGGAACTTATCTAGATGTGTGGTGAGCACTTTCAACCCCCAAGTGCTTCACAGAAGTTTATAACGCAGAGCCGTGAAAATAAAAAAATAATTGTTCTTTCCTCAAAAATTATGTTTTAGCAAGTAATTTTTTATTTTTGCAAGGGTAACAGGAGAAATTGGACCCCAACAGTTGTTGCTCAGTTTGTCCTGAGTACGCTGGTACCCCAAATGTGGGGGTAAACCACTGTTTGGGCGCACGTCGGGGCTTGGAAGGGAGGTAGCACCATTTGACTTTTTGAATGCAAGATTGGCTGGAATCAATGGTGGCGCCATGTTGCGTTTGGAGACCCCTGATGTGCCTAAACAGTGGAAACCCCTCAATTCTAACTTCAACACTAACCCCAACACACCCCTAATCCTAATCCCAACTGTAGCCAAAACCCTAATCACAACCCTAACCCCAACACACCCCTAACCACAACCCTAACCGCAACACACCCGTAACCCTAATTCCAACCCTAATCCTAACCCTAATCCCAACCGTAGCCCTAATCCCAACCCTAACCACAACTGTAACCCCAACACACCCCTAACCCTATCCGTAACCCTAACCACAAGCCTAATCTTAACCCTATTTCAAACCCTAGCCCTAATTCCAACCCTAACTCTAATTCCAACCCTAACCCTAAGGCTATGTGCCCACGTTGCGGATTCGTGTGAGATTTTTCCACACAATTTTTGAAAAATCTGCAGGTAAAAGGCACTGCGTTTTACCTGCGGATTTACAGCAGATTTCCAGTGTTTTTTTGTGCGGATTTCACCTGCGGATTCCTATTGAGGAACAGGTGTAAAACGCTGCGGAATCCGCACAAAGAATTGACATGCTGCGGAAAATACAACACAGCGTTTCTGCACGGAATTTTCCGCACCATGGGCACAGCGGATTTGGTTTTCCTTAGGTGTACATGGTACTGTAAACCTGATGGAAAACAGCTTCGAATTCGCAGCGGCCAATCCGCTGCGGATCCGCGGCCAATCCGCTGCGGATCCGCGGCCAATCCGCTGCGGATCCGCAGCCAATCCGCTGCGGATCCGCTGTCAATCCGCTGCGGATCCGCGGCCAATCCGCTGCGGATCCGCTGCCAATCCGCTGCCGATCCGCTGCGGATCCGCTGCGGATCCGCGGCCGATCCGCGGCCGATCCGCTGCGGATCCGCTGCCAATCCACGGCCGATCCGCTGCGGATCCGCTGCGGATCCGCGGCCGATCCGCTGCCGATCCGCTGCGGATCCGCGGCCGATCCGCTGCCGATCCGCGGCCGATCCGCTCTGTGTGCACATGCCATAACCCTACCCCTAACCCTACCTGTAACCCTAACCCTACCCCTAACCCTACCCCTAGTTCTAACCCTAGTTCTAACCCTAACCCTAGTGGAAAAAAAAAAAAAAAATCTTTATTTTATTATTGTCCCTATGGGGGTGATAAAGGGGGGGGGGTTATTTATTATTTTTTTTATTTTGATCGCTGTGATAGAGCCTACCACAGCGATCAAAATGTACCTGTAAGGAATCTGCCGACTGGCAGATTCGGCGGGCGCACTGAGCATGCGCCCGCCATTTTCCAAGATGGCGGCGCCCAGCGAGGAGACGGCCGGACACCGGGAGGATCGGTAAGTATGAAGGGGTGGTGGGGGGGTGGATCGGAGCACGGGGGGGGGGGGAAACGGAGCACAGGGGGGGTGGGTCTGAGCAAGGAGGGAGCGGACAGGAGGACGGGGGAGCCGGCAGGCGGACGGAGGGGACCGAACCCCATAACGGAGGACGGGGGGGGGGGGCGATCGGTGGGCGTGGGGGGGGGGGGCACTTCAGTATTTCCAGCCATGGCCGATGATATTGCAGCATCGGCCATGGCTGGATTGTAATATTTCACCAGTTTTTTAGGTGAAATATTACAAATCGCTCTGATTGGCAGTTTCACTTTCAACAGCCAATCAGAGCGATCGTAGCCACGGGTGTTGTGGATTCTGTTTGTGGGCTCCCTCTGGTGGTTACTGCTGGTACTGGGTGACCTTGGTGGGTTGCGGCCTTTGGTTTCCACCTGTCCATCAGAGGCTGGGTGTTTCCTATTTTACCTGGCCTTTCTGTCATTTCCCTTGCCGGCTATCAATGTGTTCAGATGTGCTCTGTTTGGTTCCTGCCTACCTGCTCCCAGATCTTTCAGGATAAGCTAAGTGCTGATTTTCAGTTGTTTGGTTTTTTGGTCCAGCTTGCTTAGAATGTCTCTATGCTAGCTGGTTGCTCTAGTGGACTGAGGTTCTCCCCATGTGCCATGAGTTGGCACATGGGTTCTTGTAATCTCAGGATGGTTTTTTTGATTAGGGTTTTTTGCTGACCGCTCAGTCCCCTTTTGTGTCATTCTGCTTTCTAGTTTTCAGCGGGCCTCTATTTGCTAAACCTATATACATCATCTCTATGTGTGTGCCTTCCTCTCATTTCACCGTCAATACATGTGGGGGGCAACTATACCTTTTGGGGTTAATTCCTCTGGAGGCAAGTGAGGTCTTGTTTTCTCTGCAGTACTAGTTAGCTCTTAGGCTGGTGCGAGGCGTCTAGAACCAACGTAGGCACGCTCCCTGGCTATCTCTAGTTGCGTTTGTCAGGCGTAGGGCAGCAGTCAGCCCAGGTTCCACCACCCTAGAGCTCGTCCGATATTTTTATTATACTTTGCTTGTCCTGTGCTATCCCTCGCCATTGGGGATTCATGACACACGGGGGGGTGAAGCCACCCTGTTATGGTTACCCCAATGACCAGGGGAAAAAAATACAAAACGGACTAGCTCTCGGGTGATGGAAACTAAGGTCGACCGTGACCTGAACCTGACCCAACACTTACAGTAGCCGGGGGATGTACCTACGATGCCCTAGACACCACGCGCCAGCCGGAGATCTAACTACCCCTATCAGAGGAATATACAGGCCTGCCTTACCTCCAGTGAGGAACCCCAAAAGATGATAGTAGGCCCCCACAGATATTGACGGTGAGTTCAGAGGAAATGACATACGTAGGATGAACAGCAGATTTAGCACAGTGAGGTCCGCTTACTAGATAGCAGAAGGACAGGAAAGTGTTACTTCACGGTCGACCTAAAAATCACTATTCAAAAACACCATCCATAAATTACTTTAAACTCCAGTGACAACTCATGCCACTGGAGTAGTAATTTTCTGTCCACAAGAGCTTCCAGCACTGAAGAGTCACATTGCAGATAGCTGGACAAAAATAGCAAAAACAAGAAACAAAATTCAACTTAGCTGAACTGGAACTTGAGGCAGGTGAATGCAACAGAATGCTACTAGCACATTGTTGGCCGGCATATGACTAACAGCCAAGCAGCCTTAAATAGGAAACTCCCCTAGAGGGTGGCGACAGGTAATCAGAGATGGAGGAAGGCACAAAAGAGGCACTACCATAACAGACCACCGGGGGAGCCCACAAACCGAATTCACAACAGTACCCCCCCCTTAAGGAGGGGGCACCGAACCCTCACCAGAACCACCAGGGCGATCTGGATGAGCACTATGAAATGCACGAACCAAATCAGGAGCATGAACATCGGATGCTGTCACCCAAGAATTATCCTCCTGGCCATAACCTTTCCACTTAACCAGATACTGAAGTCTCCGTCTGGAAACACGGGAGTCCAAGATCTTTTCCACCACATACTCCAATTCACCCTCAACCAACACAGGAGCAGGTGGATCAGCAGAAGGAACAACCGGTACCTCATACCTCCGCAATAATGACCGATGGAAAACATTATGGATATTAAAAGATGCTGGGAGGTCCAAACGAAAGGACACAGGATTAAGAACCTCCAGAATCCTATAAGGGCCGATAAACCGAGGCTTAAACTTAGGAGACGAGACCTTCATAGGAACAAATCGAGAAGACAGCCACACCAGGTCCCCAACACAAAGACGAGGACCAATACGCCGATGACGATTAGTGAACTGTTGAGTCTTCTCCTGGGACAACTTCAGATTGTCCACAACCTGTCCCCAAATCCGATGCATCCTATCAACCACAGCATCCACTCCAGGACAATCCGAAGACTCCAATTGACCGGACGAAAACCGAGGGTGAAACCCTGAATTACAAAAAAATGGAGAAACCAAAGTGGCAGAACTGGCCCGATTGTTAAGGGCAAACTCTGCCAATGGCAAAAAGTCAAGCCAATCATCCTGATCAGCGGACACAAAACACCTCAAGTAAGTCTCCAAGGTCTGATTAGTACGCTCAGTCTGGCCATTAGTCTGAGGATGGAATGCAGACGAAAAAGACAAATCGATACCCATCCTGGCACAGAACGTCCGCCAAAATCTAGACACAAACTGAGTACCCCTGTCAGACACTATATTCTCAGGAATACCATGCAAACGCACCACATTCTGAAAAAATAGAGGAACCAACTCAGAGGAGGAGGGCAATTTGGGTAAAGGTACCAAATGAACCATCTTGGAAAAACGGTCACAAATCACCCAGATGACAGACATCCTACGAGAAACCGGAAGGTCAGAAATAAAGTCCATAGAGATGTGCGTCCAAGGCCTCTTAGGAATAGGCAAGGGCAACAACAACCCACTGGCCCTAGAACAGCAGGGCTTGGCCCGAGCACAAACATCACAAGACTGCACAAACATGCGCACATCTCGAGACAAAGAAGGCCACCAGAAGGACCTAGACACCAAATCCCTGGTGCCAAAAATTCCAGGATGACCTGTCAACGCGGAAGAATGAACCTCCGAGATAACTCTACTGGTCCAATCATCAGGGACAAACAGTCTACCAGGCGGACAGCGATCAGGCCTATCCACCTGAAACTCCTGCAAAGAACGCCGCAGGTCTGGGGAGACAGCTGACAATATCACCCCATCCTTCAGGATGCCGGTAGGTTCGGAATCACCAGGCGAGTCAGGCTCAAAACTCCTAGAGAGGGCATCCGCCTTCACATTCTTGGACCCAGGCAGATATGACACCACAAAGTTAAATCGGGAGAAAAACAACGACCAGCGCGCCTGTCTAGGATTCAGACGCCTGGCCGACTCAAGATAAATTAGATTCTTGTGGTCAGTGAGGACCACCACCTGGTGTCTAGCACCCTCAAGCCAATGACGCCACTCCTCAAACGCCCACTTCATGGCCAGAAGTTCCCGATTTCCCACATCATAATTTCGCTCAGCGGGCGAAAACTTTCGGGAGAAAAACGCACATGGTCTCATTACTGAGCAGTCAGGATCTTTCTGCGACAAAACTGCACCTGCTCCGATCTCCGAAGCATCCACCTCAACCTGGAACGGAAGTAACACATCAGGTTGGCGCAACACAGGAGCGGAAGAAAAGCGGCGCTTAAGCTCTTGAAAGGCCTCCACAGCCGCAGAGGACCAATTAGCAACATCAGCACCCTTTTTGGTCAAATCAGTCAAAGGTTTAGCAATGGCAGAAAAACCCGCTATAAATCGGCGATAGAAATTAGCAAAACCCAAGAACTTTTGCAGACTCTTCAAAGAAGTAGGTTGTATCCAATCACAAATGGCCTGGACCTTGACAGGGTCCATCTCCATAGATGAAGGGGAAAAAATATATCCCAAAAAGGAAATTCTCTGAACTCCAAAACTACACTTTGAGCCCTTTACAAAAAGAGAATTAGCTCGCAAAACCTGAAAAACTCTCCTGACCTGTTGAACGTGAGATTCCCAGTCCTCCGAAAAAACAAGAATATCATCCAAATACACAATCATAAACTTATCCAGATATTCACGGAAAATATCGTGCATAAAGGACTGAAAAACGGAAGGGGCATTTGCGAGACCGAAAGGCATTACCAAATACTCAAAATGGCCTTCAGGCGTATTAAACGCGGTCTTCCACTCATCCCCCTGCTTAATCCGCACCAAATTATACGCACCACGTAGATCGATCTTAGTGAACCACTTAGCCCCCTTTATACGAGCAAACAGATCAGTCAGTAAAGGTAACGGGTACTGGTATTTAACTGTAATCTTATTCAAAAGTCGATAGTCGATACAAGGTCTCAATGAACCATCCTTTTTACCTACAAAGAAAAATCCTGCCCCTAGTGGAGACAACGAGGGGCGAATATGACCCTTTTCCAAGGATTCTCTGATATACTCCCGCATAGCAGCATGTTCGGGCACAGACAAATTAAACAAGCGACCCTTAGGAAACTTACTACCGGGGATCAATTCAATAGCGCAGTCACACTCTCTGTGAGGAGGGAGAGAATCAACTTTAGGCTCTTGAAAGACATCATAAAAATCTGACAGAAATGCTGGGATCTCAGAGGGAGTAGATGAAGAAATAGGAACCAAAGGTGCATCCCCATGAATACCCCGACATCCCCAGCTCAACACAGACATAGATTTCCAGTCCAAGACGGGATTATGAATCTGTAACCATGGTAATCCAAGCACCAAGACATCATGTAGGTTATATAATACAAGGAAACGAATAATCTCCTGATGGTCTGGGGTAAGACGCATAGTCACTTGTGTCCAATATTGTGGTTTATTGCTAGCCAAAGGTGTAGAATCAATACCCTTCAGGGGAATAGAAACCTCCAATGGCTCCAAATCAAACCCACAACGCTTGGCAAAGGACCAATCCATGAGACTCAGAGCGGCGCCAGAATCCACATAAGCATTCACAGTAACAGATGACAAGGTACAAATCAATGTCACGGACAAAAGAAATTTTGACTGCAAGGTACCTGTAGAAAAAGATTTATCAACCTTTTTATCAACCTTATTTATACGTTTAGAGCATGCTGATATAACATGAGCTGGATCTCCACAGTAGAAGCACAATCCATTTTTGCGCCTGTAATTTTGACGCTCGCCTCTAGACAAAACACGATCGCATTGCATATGCTCTAATGCCTTTTCAGAGGTCACCGCCAAATGGTGCACAGGTCTTTGCTCAGAAGACACCGCCATATGGTGCACAGGTTTTTGCTCAGAAGATACCGCCATATGGTGCACAGATTTTTCCTCAGAAGACCCCGCCATATGGTGCACAGATTTGCGCTCCCGCAAACGCCGATCAATCTGGATAGCCAATTTCATGGCATCATTCAGACCTGCAGGCACAGGGAACCCCACCATGACATCCTTCACGGCATCAGAGAGACCTTCTCTGAAATTAGCTGCTAAAGCGCACTCATTCCATCTAGTAAGCACCGACCATTTACGGAATTTCTGGCAGTATATCTCAGCTTCATCTTGCCCTTGGGAAAGAGCTATCAAGGCTTTCTCAGCCAAAATCTCCAAATTAGGCTCTTCATAAAGCAACCCCAAAGCCTGAAAAAACGCATCTACATTTAACAACGCAGGATCCCCTGGCGATAATGCAAATGCCCAACTTTGTGGGTCGCCGCGCAATAGAGAGATAACAATTTTAACTTGTTGAGTATGATCACCAGCAGAGTGAGATCTCAGAGACAAAAACAATTTGCAATTTTCTCTGAAACTCAAAAACCGGGATCTGTCTCCGGTAAAGTATTCAGGCAGAGGAATCTTAGGTTCAGACATTGGAGCACGTATAACAAAATCTTGTAGGTTCTGTACTTTTGTCGCAAGGTTATTTAAACCTGCAACTAAACTCTGTGGATCCATATTCAAATGGGTGTAACCCAAACATTCAGAGGTTAAGAGGAGAGGAGAAAAAAAAAGGCTGAAGACTGCAGTTTAAGCAAAGAATACAAATGAGCAAACTAAGGTGCACTTTCAAACACAGAAAAAAAAAAAAAAAAACTTTTCTCCTCCTTCCTGCTTTAGTGCATATTTTAACACATAGATTTTTTACGGGCCGGCCAAACTGTTATGGTTACCCCAATGACCAGGGGAAAAAAATACAAAACGGACTAGCTCTCGGGTGATGGAAACTAAGGTCGACCGTGACCTGAACCTGACCCAACACTTACAGTAGCCGGGGGATGTACCTACGATGCCCTAGACACCACGCGCCAGCCGGAGATCTAACTACCCCTATCAGAGGAATATACAGGCCTGCCTTACCTCCAGTGAGGAACCCCAAAAGATGATAGTAGGCCCCCACAGATATTGACGGTGAGTTCAGAGGAAATGACATACGTAGGATGAACAGCAGATTTAGCACAGTGAGGTCCGCTTACTAGATAGCAGAAGGACAGGAAAGTGTTATTTCACGGTCGACCTAAAAATCACTATTCAAAAACACCATCCAGAAATTACTTTAAACTCCAGTGACAACTCATGCCACTGGAGTAGTAATTTTCTGTCCACAAGAGCTTCCAGCACTGAAGAGTCACATTGCAGATAGCTGGACAAAAATAGCAAAAACAAGAAACAAAATTCAACTTAGCTGAACTGGAACTTGAGGCAGGTGAATGCAACAGAATGCTACTAGCACATTGTTGGCCGGCATATGACTAACAGCCAAGCAGCCTTAAATAGGAAACTCCCCTAGAGGGTGGCGACAGGTAATCAAAGATGGAGGAAGGCACAAAAGAGGCACTACCATAACAGACCACCGGGGGAGCCCACAAACCGAATTCACAACACCACCCCCCCTGGGCTGAAGCACCACTCCCCCTCTCCCTGCAGATCGGGTAAAATAGGAGTTAACCCCTTCACCCGATCTGCAGGGACGCGATCATTCCATGACGCCACATAGGCGTCATGGGTCGGATTGGCACGGGTTTTCATGACGCCTACGTGGCGTCATGGGTCGGGAAGGGGTTAAATGAAAAAAACACAAAAAGAATTGTCCTAAAGCCAAATTGGATATAATTCCACACCAAACATAAAAAAAGGGGGTGGACAAAAGTATTGGCACTGTTCGAAAAATCACGTGATGATTCTCTAATTTGTGTAATTAACAGCACCTGTAACTTACCTGTGGCACCTAACAGGTGTTGGCAATAGCTAAATCACACTTGCAGCCAGATGGCATGGATTAAAGTTGACTCAACCTCTGTCCTGTGTCCTTGTGTATACCACATTGAGCATGGAGAAAAGAAAGAAGACCAAAGAACTGTCTGAGGACATGAGAAACCAAATTGTGAGGAAGCATGGGCAATCTCAAGGCTACAAGTCCATCTCCAAAGACCTGAATGTTCCTGCGTCTACCGTGCACAGTGTCATCAAGAAGTTTAAAGCCCATGGCACTGTGGCTAACCTCCCTAGATGTGGACGGAAAAGAAAAATTGACAAGAGATTGTGAGGATGTTGGATAAAGAACCTCAACTAACATCCAAACAAGTTCAAGCTGCCCTGCAGTCTGAGGGTACAACAGTGTCAACCCGTACTATCCATCGGCGTCTGAATGAAAAGGGACTGTATGGTAGGAGACCCAGGAAGACCCCACTTCTTACCCCGAGACTCTCAAGCATTCCAATCTTTATCTATAGGCTACAACATTTTTAAGTTATTTCCACTGATATGTCAAATATCTATGGTTTGTCCAGAACTCTCCAGTCATGCAGTGACACAGGACTGAAATGCTAGTGTCACCTACTGGTAGTAGCGATCCTAAATGCCAGTACCAATCCTTTAACTTAGTTTGTCATGTGACTTATGATAAGAAGCCAAACTAAAATCTCAAGTGTGGACCCGTAGAAGAGCAATTTAGCTGTGAAATGGCCGTTGTCCATCTTTTCCGCCTGCACACCTTGCTTACTTACATGCATGCCGTTGAAACTGTCCTAATGTTTGGATTAAAGGACTTTTAACTTTGATGATCCTGTGAGTGCTGCTTTTCAGTCTTTTCTACAATTTTATCATGCATTCAAGTCTTGCCACATGCACTACCGTAATAAATCCTTTAGAACTTGCTTAATATCGTTGGAAGGGATATTAACTTTACAGTGAAAAGACTGGTACCTGTGCACTTCTTATTTGTATTTATTTCCTCAATCTAGAATTTCATTTGCAAGCACTTTGCAAATACCCCCAAAATGTGTCTGAAAATGGAGTTTCTGGTGTAGCATTCATCCTAAATAATATGGCAAAGCTTGTTAAAGAGTCAATATTGACTCTTAAGATTGATACCCCAATAGGTGGCATTGCAGTTCCAAGCATTTTCCTCTCTCAAAAGCTATTCACAAAGAACTCTCCAAACAGAGCAAGGAGGTTGTATCCAGATTTGTTTAAATCTTGCAAATAGAATATCTAACAAAAAGTAAAACTTTTAGACATAACCAAAACAAAAGTTTAACCCCTTCCCGCCGCAGCCCTTTTTCGTTTTTGTGTTTTCGTTTTTCGCTCCCCTCCTTCCCAGAGCCATAATTGTTTTTATTTTTTCCGTCAATATGGTCATGTGAGGGCTTATTTTTTGTGGGACGAGATGAACTTTTGAACGACACCACTGGTTTTACCATGTCTTGTACTACAACACCAATAATATATCCTTCAGTGGTAAACCACACATCAAATGTATACCTATGGAAAAAGGCACCACGCACAAAATTATATAAAATCACTTTATTAGTATCAAAAAGTACAGACCAAAATTGGTCCTAAAAAGCCAAACATGGGCAGCAGGTAAGAGACAACAACAAACACAGAAAGAAAAAGGTAGACACCTGGTACACAATCATAACAATGTATACATACATATGTTAGTACATCTATTATGCTCACATCGCTTGCTATTTAGCATTCAAGCATTTCAAGACAAATTAAATGAAAATAATAATACCAAAGAATTTGTGTTTGCAATCATTTTCAGGAAGAAACTGAGTATTATCTGACAGAATTGCAGGGGTAATATACTTGGCACTCAGGAGAACTTTGTAGTGAAGTAAAACATCATTTATTCAGTGCATCCAGTTCAACATGAACGTTTTCGGTCCAAACATAGGACCTTCATCAGACAGGATTTTTGAATACTGGGATACACAGTATGTCTGTATGGGCCCACGGATGGTGCCAGAGTCAGACAGAGTCCAGGAGGTGTGGTACCGCCTTGTACAGTATGTAAGAATGCGCTGTAAAAGGGGTACTCGCTGATGAGGAGAGCGCTGGTGCTGCGGCACAGAATGGCGCCGAACTGCAAAGAGCCCTCCCGGAGATGCATATCATAGCTTATTTGCAGCACATTCCTATATATTGCACAAGCGCTCCCTGCACCAGCGAGCATCTCGCCCTTTTACAGCACATTCTTACATACTGTACAAGGCGGTACCACACCTCCTGGACTCTATCTGACTCTGGCACCATCCGTGGGCCCATACAGACATACTGTGTATTCCAGTATTCAAAAATCCTGTCTGATGAAGGTCCTATGTTTGGACCGAAAACGTTCATGTTGAACTGGATGCACTGAATAAATGATGTTTTACTTCACTACAAAGTTCTCCTGAGTGCCAAGTATATTATTGCTGATGTACTACGGGTTGGATACCTAACTTGAGCACCTCCCAGATACCCAGAGTGCCGTGCTTTACTATATTAGAATTGCAGGGGTGTTAATACTTTTGGCCATATATATATATATATATAGTCTTAAGTCGTGGTTTGTCTTTTTCTCCTGCTTCAAGTTTTGATAGGTTCGCAGCAGTCAAGGACCTCCATCTTTTTGCCAGGAAACTGACTTTTAAGAAAATGCTCTCCAAACAAGAGGAGACATCCACGTCAGCCGCACTATCTGACTCACAGGTTCTTGGAATCTTGGAGGACCTGGCAGAGGAATCGGAAGGTTCATTGAAAAGTAATTTCCCGAGTCACCTTCTCCCTAAGTCAACTAAATTTCCGCAGATCTCAACATATCCAGAGATTGACCTCTTTGTCCGTGCAGTGAGTAGGGACATTCAAGATGTCCCAAAATCTATTTACAGAGATAATCTCATACAACGCGAACGAGTTGCCTTAAAGGAACTGCAAAGTCGGTAACAATTAAACCTCCGGACAAAGGTGGAAATATGGTGCTATGGCCCATTGAACTTTATGAAAGGGAAATGTTGAAACAGCTTAGCAATAGTAATTGCTATAAACGTTTGACATTTAATCCTCTTTTGAAATGTAGATCTGAGCTGAAGGAATTACTCGTGCAAGCGGTTGAACAAGACGTAATCACTATCAAACAAATGGAGGGACTTTTGATTGAAGATCCTACTGTAGCAGTAATCTATTTACTACCTAAAATACACAAAAACTCAGTTACACCTCCAGGCAGACCTATTGTGTCAGGAATAAATAGTATTTGTGATCCCCTATGTAAACTTATCGATTGTTACCTGAAACCCCTGGTTGAGACTCTCCCATCCTACCTCAAGGACACCACTGATGCTCTCAGGAAACTTGAGGGCATCCACCTTGAGGAAGATATGTGTTAAGTGACATGCGATGTAGAGTCACTCTACACCTCAATAAGACATCAGGATGGAATTCAGGCTACACAGTTTTTTTCTCGAAACCAGTGGATGTGATCAAGCTCTTTGTAAGTTTCTTGTTAATGCCCTACAGTTCATTTTAACACACAATTTATTCTACTTTAAGGAGTCCCTCTTCCTGCAGCTCCAGGGGACTGCTATGGGGGCGTCTTGTGCACCCTCGTATGCAAATCTCTTCCTGGGGCTGTGGGAGAGGGACATTTTTCAAACCAATCCTAATGCTCTCTGTTCAGGTGTCATAGCATGGTGGCGCTTTATTGACGACATACTTGTCGTCTGGCAGGTGTCTGAAACTGATCTTCATTCCTTCTTTGAATATCTCAATAAGAACGATTTGAATATCAAATTGACTTATAAGAGCAGCAGACAGGAGATCAAATTCTTGGATGTCCTCATTAAAGTTGATGAATTAGGTGACATCCAGACTGACCTCTTTCGAAAGAAGACGTCAGTAAATACTTTACTTCATGCCACCTCTCAACACCCTAGACATCTACTTAAAAACATCCCAACAGGTCAATTCCTGCGAGCAAGGAGGATCTCCTCTAATAATTCTCTCTTTGAAAGATAGGCCGAAGATTTATGTACCAGATTTCAAGAATGTGGATATGGCAGGAAATCGATTTGCCAAGCATACTCACGAGCGCGGCTGAGTAATCGGAGTGATCTGCTACAGAACAAACCAAAAAAGGACAAAGGGATTGATTCCAAGGTACGATGTATTTTTGACTATAACTCACACAACAATGAGGTGTTTGAAATCTTACAGAGACATTGGTCGATTCTTTCACTTGATAGCACTCTTTCCCGATTTATTGGTGAAGTCCCTTCAGTTACCTATAGGAGAGCTCACAACTTACGAGATCATTTGGTTCATAGTTACCATAAGGGTAATACATCTAAATTTATCTTTGGATCTAAAGGCCCTCCTTGGGGTTGCTACTCGTGTGGTAAATGTGTAGCGTGCAAGAATGTGGAGAAAACAAAAGAATTTGTTAATTCAGATTCCACTAAAAAATATGTGATTACTGACAACATTAGTGGTACCACCAAAGCGGTTGTCTATCATGCCACCTGTTCGTGCGGTTTTATCTATGCGGGCATGACAACCCGTGAGGTCCGAAGGCGTGTTAGGGAGCATATCTTGGATATCGAAGGGGCTGCTACCGCGAGTGACATTTCTATATTAAAACCTATCCCACGTCACTTCAGGGAAGTACACAATTGTGACCCATCAGACCTGAAGTTCAAGGGCATTGACAGGGTATTCATAGGCCCACGTGGTGGAAATTGGAAGCGCTTATTAGCACAGAAAGAAACAAAATGGATCTTCAAACTGAATACCATCTCCCCATTTGGACTGAATGAGTACAATAGTTTTCAGCCCTTCTTATAGTTGCCAGTATTCCCTCCAGACACCGGCTTCTCCATCTTCGTGCTTTTTCTAGTGTCTTGGTCATTTTAATTGTTCAACATATGTTTTTATATATTTGGTTTATAATAAATTTCCTTTGAGCTGTTGTGTGTTGTTGGTTTTTAATTATATTTTAAATTTATTTTCATTTAGGTTGTGGTCTATTCCTGTTTCACTGAATGGCACGATATTGTCCTTCACTTCATGGAGCTTCGAGTTTAGTCCAACTTTACATTTATATATTTGCTTGTATTTTGGTCTAATTATGTTGATATTCACATTTATCACTGTATTATTCTATATTTAACATATTTTATATTTATTGTTCACACATACTTTTAGGTGCAATATAAAATCACTTTATTTGCGTATTTATCACTTTCTTTTTTGTGATTTTCATCACATGTTTATATCATATTGATCGCACATACCCATCTGTGTATATGGTTTACGTGCATTATCCATGTGCGTTTTTTAATGTTTATTCTTTTGTACAACTTAGCCATCGGCGCTTTTATGATAATTGTTAATGTATTGCTTACTTGTTTTGTGCTCGGTAATTATTGTCTTTTTCCACAGGTTTTTTTTCTTCTTTTTCTATTGCACCGCCCCTCGGCTCCCAGTCTGCTGTGCCTGTTGCTGGGTTACCAAGTGTAAACAACGCCTGCACACTAGCATCTAATTCTCGGCACGTTCCTCTCACGTCACTCTGCCCTTTGCGGCCGGTCACCCGGAAGTGCTTGCATATGGTAGCGCTATAATATTGCGAACATTGGAGTCCGTAACTTTTTGGACATATAGCACTTTATTAGTTGACTTTGCGCTCATAATATATTGGGTTTTATAAGTTTTCGTATAACCATGGTGTGTACGATCATCATGGTAACTTTTTCACGTCACTTCCGGCTTTCGGCGTTGGCGTTTCTTTCTTCACAGCTGTTTTCTGTTATGTGTGGCCATATGTCTTATAAAAAGGTACCTCACCAGCGTCTCACCACCCCTGGACAAAGCAACTTTATGCAAAACACGCGTCGGGTGTGGTGGACTCCTGGTTTTTGCTCCAGTGTCTGGTAAATATGTGCTGGTGTGTCACTTGACACGCCAGATAAGTATCTGTATAACTTGTTATGCCTTTGTGGGACACTTGTTATATGTGGCTCCATGCGGCATATTAGCCTTTATTGGGACCATATATGAAATCTGCTTGTCACATTTTTATTTAGATATTTTTTGGTAAAATATTGTTATTCTATATCCAACTTTGGATTGAAATGCTTGAATGCTAAATAGCAAGCGATGTGAGCATAATAGATGTACTAACATATGCATGTATACATTGTTATGATTGTGTACCAGATGTCTACCTTTTTCTT
This sequence comes from Ranitomeya variabilis, assembly GCF_051348905.1. Lineage (NCBI taxonomy): Eukaryota > Metazoa > Chordata > Amphibia > Anura > Dendrobatidae > Ranitomeya > Ranitomeya variabilis. The sequence goes on along the minus strand of NC_135238.1, from coordinate 102,405,799 downwards.
TCTGTGTTTGTTGTTGTCTCTTACCTGCTGCCCATGTTTGGCTTTTTAGGACCAATTTTGGTCTGTACTTTTTGATACTAATAAAGTGATTTTATATCATTTTGTGCGTGGTGCCTTTTTCCATAGGTATACATGTCTTGTACTAGAAAACAGGAAAAAAATCCCGAGTGCGGTGAAATTGCAAAAAAAGTGCAATCCCACACTTGTTTTTTGTTTGACTTTTTTGCTAGCTTCACTAAATGCTAAAACTGACCTGATATTATGATTCTCCAGGTCATTATGAGTTCATAGACATCTAACATGTCTATGTTACTTTTTATCTGAGTGGAGAAAAAAAAATCCAAACTTTGGTTCAAAAAAAAAAAAAGTGTCATTTTCCGATACCCGTAGCGTCTCCATTTTTTGTAATCTGGGGTCGGGTGAGGGCTTATTTTTTGTGTGTCGAGCTGACATTTTTAATGATACCACTTTTGTGCAGATCGGTTCTTTTGATCGGCCATTATTGCATTTTAATGCAATGTCGAGGCAACCAAAACATGTAATTCTGGTGTTTCGAATTTTATTTTCGCTACGCCGTTTAGCGATCAGGTTAATGCTTTTTTTATTGATACATCGGGCGATTCTGAATGTGGGGATACCAAATGTGTGTATTTTTTTGGGGGGGGTTTGTTTTATTTTGGATGGGGCGAAAGGGGGGTGATTTAAACATATATATATATATATACTAGCTGTACTACCCGGCTTCGCCCGGGTTAATGACTGCTGTTAGCAAAATAGAATGTGTTAACAAAAATTTATTCTGCACACAAAAACCACAAAACAAATAGATAGAAATGTAATTATTAAAAGGCAAAAACTAAGCAAATAGAAGCATTTCACAACATATATTAGCTTTGTTATACTGAGAATGTCTTTGTTGCCTATATTAACCAATCAGAGCTCAGGTTAATTAACTGTAGCAAAATAGAAGCTGAGCTGTGATTGGTTGCTATTGGCAACCTGATAAATCCCCAGCCAACAGGAAGCCCTCCCCCCTGGCAGTATATATTAGCTCACACATACACATAATAGACAGGTCATGTGACTGACAGCTGCCGTATTTCCTATATGGTACATTTGTTGCTCTTGTAGTTTGCTTATTAATCAGATTTTTATTTTTGAAGGACAATACCAGACTTGTGTGTGTTTTAGGGCGAGTTTTATGTGTCAAGTTGTGTGTGTTGAGTTGCGTGTGGCGACATGCATGTAGCGACTTTTGTGAGATGAGTTTTGTGTGGCGACATGCGTGTAGCAACATTTTGTGTGTTGAGTTGCATGTGACAGGTTAGTGTAGCAAGTTGTGTGCAGCAAGATTTGTGCATGGCGAGTTTTGCGCGTGGCGAGTTTTATGTGTGGTGCATTTTGAGTATGTGCAAGTTTTGTGTGAGGCAACTTTTGCATGTGGTGCAACTTTTGTACATGTGGCAATTTTTCTGTGTGTGCAAGTTTTGCATGAGGTGAGTTTTCCATGAGGTGAGTTTTGCACGTGTGGCGAGTTTTGCGTGAGCCTAGTTTTGCATATGGCGAGTTTTGCATGTAGCGAGTTTTGAGTGGTGACTTTTGTGTTTCGACTTTTATGTGGCGAGGTTGGTGTGTGTGTGTGGTGAAATGTGTGCTGAGGGTGGTATATGTGTTCAAGCACATGGTAGTGTGTGGCGCATTTTGTGTTTGTGTTCATATCCCCGTGTGTGGTGAGTATCCCATGTCGGGGCCCCACCTTAGCAACTGTACGGTATATACTCTTTGTCGCCATCGCTCTCATTCTTTAAGTCCTCATTGTTCACATCTGGCAGCTGTCAATTTTCCTCCAACACTTTTCCCTTCACTTTTTCCCCATTATGTAGATAGGAGCAAAATTGTTTGGTGAATTGGAACGCGCGGGGTTAAAATTTCACCTCACAACATAGCCTATGACGCTCTCGGGGTCCAGACGTGTGACTGTGCAAAATTTTGTGGCTGTAGCTGCGACGGTACAGATGCCAATCCCGGACATACACACATACATACATACACACATTCAGCTTTATATATTAGATATACCTGTATGTAATCTCCTGTATATAGTATATACCTGTGTGTCATCTCACCTATATATAGTATATATCTGTGTGTCATCTCCTGTATATAGTATATACCTGTATGTCATCTCCTCCTATACATAGCATATACCTGTGTCATCTCCTCCTGTATATACTATATACCTGTAGGTAATCTGCTCCTGTATATAGTATATACCTGTGTGTCATCTCCTCCTGTATATAGTATATACCTGTATGTCATCTCCTCCTGTATGTAGTATGTACCTGTATGTCATCTCCTCCTCTATATAGTATATACCTGTGTGTCATCTCTCCTGTATATAGTATATATCTGTGTGTCATCTCCTCCTGTATATAGTATATACCTGTGTGTCATCTCCCCTGTAAATAGTATATACCTGTGTGTCATCTCCTGTATATAGTATATAGCTGTATGCCATCTCCTCCTGTATTAGCCCTCGTTCACACGTTATTTGGTCAGTATTTTTACCTCAGTATTTGTAAGCTAAAATGGCAGCCTGATAAATCCCCAGCCAACAGTAAGCCCACCCCCTGGCAGTATATATTAGCTCACACATACACATAATAGACTGGTCATGTGACTGACAGCTGCCGGATTCCTATATGGTACATTTGTTGCTCTTGTAGTTTGTCTGCTTATTAATCAGATTTTTATTTTTGAAGGATACCAGACTTGTGTGTGTTTTAGGGCGAGTTTCGTGTGTCAAGTTGTGTGTGTTGAGTTGCGTGTGGCGACATGCATGTAGGGACTTTTGTGAGATGAGTTTTGTGTGGCGACATGCGTGTAGCAACTTTTTGTGTGTCGAGTTGCATGTGACAGGTTAGTGTAGCAAGTTGTGTGCAGCAAGTTTTGCGCATGGCGAGTTTTGCGCGTGGCGAGTTTTATGTGTGGTGCCTTTTGAGTATGTGCAAGTTTTGTGTGAGGCAACTTTTGCATGTGTTGCAACTTTTGTGCATGTGGCAATTTTTCTGCGTGTGGCAATTTTTCTGCGTGTGCAAGTTTTGCGTGTGGCGAGTTTTGCACGTGTGGCGAGTTTTGCATGTGGAGAGTTTTGCGCGTGGCGAGTTTTGAGCGGCGACTTTTGTGTTTCTACTTTTATGTGGCGAGGTTGGTGTATGTGTGGTGAAATGTGCACTGAGGGTGGTATATGTGTTCGAGCACGTGGTAGTGTGTGGCGCATTTTGTGTGTGTGTTCATATCCCCGTGGTGGTGTGATTATCCCATGTTGGGGCCCCACCTTAGCAACTGTACAGTATATACTCTTTGGTGCCATCGCTGTCATTCTTTAAGTCCCCCTTGTTCACATCTGGCAGCTGTTAATTTGCCTCCAACACTTTTCCTTTCATTTTTTCCCCATTATGTAGATAGGGGCAAAATTGTTTGGTGACTTGGAAAGCGCGGGGTTAAAATTTCACCTCACAATATAGCTTTGACGCTCTCAGGGTCCAGACGTGTGACTGTGCAAAATTTTGTGCCTGTAGCTGCGACGCCTCCAACACTTTTCCTTTCACTTTTTCCCCATTATGTAGATAGGGGCAAAATTGTTTGGTGAATTGGAAAGCGCGGGGTTAAAATTTCACCTCACAACATAGCCTATGACGCTCTCGGGGTCCAGACGTGTGACTGTGCAAAATTTTGTGGCTGTAGCTGCTACGGTTCAGATGCCAATCCCGGACATACATACATACATACATACATACACACACACACACATTCAGCTTTATATATTAGATATATATATATATATATATATATATATATATATATATATATATATATATATATATATATATATATATATATATATATTATTTTTTTTTTCATATTTTTAAAAACATTTTTTTAAAACTGTTGCCATGCTTCAATAGCCTCCATGGGAGGCTAGAAGCTGGCACCACTGGATTGGCTCAGCTACATAGCAGTGATCATCAGATCGTTGCTATGTAGCTGAATTGCAGGCTTGCTATGAGCGCCGACCGCCGGGGGTGCTCACAGCAGGCCGGCATCAGTAACCATAGAGGTCTCAAGGACCTCTATGGTTACCATCCTTGTGCATCGCCGACCCCCGAGCATGTGACGGGGATCGGCGACGAGAGCATTTCCGGCCGCGAGGCCGGAAGCGGTAGTTAAATGCCGCTGTCAGCATTTGACAGCGGCATTTAACAGGTTAACAGCGGCAGGTGAATCACAATTTAACCCGCCGCTATTGCGCGCACATGTTAGCTGTACAAAACAGCTGACGTCGCGACTTTGATGTGGGCTCACCGCCGGAGCCCACATCAAAGGGAGAGACACGACATGTGCCTGACAAGCTGGCCCTGACTTCACAGATTGGTCACGGCCGGCCGAGACCAATCAGCGACAGACGCAGCCCTGCCGCGAATTGACGCGGGATTTGAACCACGCTTTGCTAATTGGTCGCTCCCGGCTGGCCGAATTCTGTGTATCCAGACACTATATATGTATGTGTGTGTGTGTGTGTGTGTGTGTGTGTGTGTGTGTGTGTGTGTGTGTGTGTGTGTGTGTGTGTGTGTCAGTGAGGCACTATGTATGTACCCTAGAATGGAAATTTTTCTGAATATTTTCTCACGCTAGAGTTAATATGAGTTTATGCCAGCAGGGGGCGCGTCACCACAAGTCTACGATGCTACATTCCCCTGCATTCCATTCATTCCCCAGTTTTTACAACCAGGAGCAACAGCTACATTAGCAGGCTCCTGGTTGCAAAATTATTTAACCCCTTCAGATGGAATTACAGCATGGGACATGACAGAGCTGGAGAGGTATGGGATATTGCTGCTTTTTTCTTTTTTTTCTTTTACAGAGCAAGGGTCTTCAGGTGGATTAAGCATACAATAAAGATTTTACAACCCCATGTGTGTATTTATTAAAATAAAATACTTTATTCAGAATTTGTGTGTGTATTGTTAACCCTTTACTACTATTGGATTAATAATGGATAGGTGTCTTATTGACATCTCTTCATTATTAACCCCTTCATGACCTTGGGATTTTCCATTTTTCCGTGTTCGTTTTTCGCTCCCCTCCTTCCCAGAGCCATAACTTTTTTATTTTTCCGTTAATATGGCCATGCGAGGGCTTATTTTTTGCGGGACGAGTTGCACTTTTGAATTACATCATTGGTTTTACCATGTTGTGTACTAGAAAACAGGCAAAAAATTCCAAGTGTGGTGAAATTGCAAAAAAAAGTGCAGTCCCACACTTGTTTTTTGTTTGGCTTTTTTGCTAGGTTCAGTAAATGCTAAATCTGTCCTGCCATTACAATTCTCCAGGTCAGTACGAGTTCATAGACACCTAACATGACTAGGTTATTTTTTATCTAAGTGGTGAAAAAAAAATACAAACTTTGCTAAAAAAAAAAAAAAAAAAAAAAGTGCCATTTTCCGATACTCGTAGAGTCTCCATTTTTCATGATCTGGGGTCGGTTGATATCTTATTATTGTGTGCTGAGCTGGCGTTTTTAATGATACCATTTCGGTGAAGATACGATCTTTTGATCACCCGTTATTGCATTAGATCGCTGCTATGCAGCAGAAATGCAGGTGTGCTATGAGCGCTGGCCACAGGGTGGCGCTCACAGCTACCGGCGATCAGTAACCATAGAGATCTCAAGGACCTCTATTGTTACTCTGCAGAAGCATCACTGACCCCCGATCATGTGATGGGGGTCGGCGATGCGCTCATTTCCGGCCGCCCGGCCGGAAGCGCCGGTTAAATGCTGCTGTCTGCGTTTGACAGCGGCAGTTAACTAGTTAACAGTAGCGGGTGAATCACAATTTCACCCGCCGCTATTGCGGGCACATGTCAGCTGTTCAAAACAGCTGACATGTCCCGGCTTTGAAGCGGGCTCACCGCCGGAGCCCTGCATCAAAGCGGGGCTTCTGAACTCGGACGTACTATCCCGTCCGAGGTCAGAAAGGGGTTAACCAGGCTTAAAGGGACTCTGTCACCCCCTCCAGCCGTTATAAACTAAAAGATCCACCTTGTGCAGCAGTAATGCTGCATTCTAACAAGGTGGCTCTTTTAGTTTGTGGTACAGTTAGAGCCAAAACAAAGCGTTTTATAATTTTGCCAAAATACCTCTCTTTAGCCCTGGAGGCAGGTCTTAACCCCTCTGCTGCAACCACCACACTTCAGTCACTCAAATCTTCTTCGGCGCCGGGTGCCGCCCCCTCCGCGCTGTTTTCCACTCAAATCCGGCGCCTGCACTGTTTAGTACTGGCTGGGGCAGGCACAGGGAGCTCTGGCCACCTGACCTTGCATGCAGTCTTGCAGACTGCGCCTGTGCAGCCAGTGCGGCCACCCAGCTTGTGAATCCCAGCCCAGCCCCGCACTGTGCATAATGCATAACACACTGCGGGGCTGGGATTCACAAGCTGGGTGGCCGCACCGGCGCAGTCTGCAAGACTGCATGTGAGGTCAGACGGCCAGAGCTCACTGCGCCTGCCCCAGTCAGAAAAAAGATGTCCAAACAGATCACGCCTCCTTCTCCCGAAACGCTTAGCCAATCAGAAGCGCCACACACGGGGCTGTCCGGAGCCAATAGCAGGGGCCTTCCTATTGGGTTGAGTAAGGGATGTGAGAGTGGGAAGGGTAGTGAGCACAACCAACACTCAAGAAAAATATGGCTGAATGCCCGTATGTACCGAGGGGCAGCATTGGACATGCTGTGTAAGTTATGGGACATCTGCCCTCCAGCAGAGATGTTTGTGAAAAGGACAATGCATCATGCACCAGGGCGTACAAAAAGATCATGGGGCCCCAAACCACAAGCTCTTATTGCTCCCGCATCCCCCCCTCCAAAAAAAAATAATTTGTCTGCATCACATAGGTACATATCTCACAACTTTGCTGCTGTTACAAAGTAATTTTCCTCCTATTGAAGCCCCCAGATTCCTCTTTCATTGCCCCATAAACTATGATGCCAACAAAGGTGCCCCACAAACACTATGATCCCCCACAATGATTCCTCCACACGCACATTATGATAACCTTACTGTACCCCCTCAACTATCCCACCACAGTATGATCCCCAGTTGTGAGCCCCATACAGCCCTCCATAATGTATAAAATAACTACATACAGTATAATGGCCCCAAAACAGCCCTCCATAAAGTATAAATGCTTCCTCATAGCCCTTCAAGTATTATCATGCCCCCCACAGAGCCCTCCAAGTATTATAATTACTTCCATATTGTATAATTGGCTTCATATAGTCCTCCATATAGTATATTGTCAGTGTGCGAGATTATATCAAAGGCAAGGATACAACCTTTGACCTATATGAACGTAAAAGGTGGTGAAGGGGTTAAATTACATTATATACAGCACACATGTACTGGACAACACATGTTCATTACATACACATCATACAGTCACAGACACACATCATACATGTGCTTAGTAAACAGATGCACAGCAGCCGGTACACATCATATTCACAGAACAAGCATGCAGGACAAGTGTATATACATACACACCTCAGTATTCTCACAAGATATCTAAACGCACAAACATACACAGCCCCCCACACACAGAGATACAACACACACACGCAGATACAACCCAGTCAACACAGACACAACCCACACACCACACAGAAAGACAGAGACAACCCACACACAGACACGCAGCCCACACACAGACACTCAACCAACACACCACACAGAAAGACACAACCTACACACAAACAACCCACACAGACACGCAACCCACACAAGCAGACACACAACACAACCCATAAACAGACAAGCAACCCACACACAAGCAGACAGACACGCAACCCACACACAAGCAGACACGCAACCCACACACAAACACGCAACCCGCAGACAGACCATACAGACACACATAGACACAACTCACACACCACACAGAAAGACACAACGACAGAAAGACAACCCACACACAACACCCCCCCCACACACACACACTTCTGTGCTAAGGGCTGGTGTACATGTGTAGCTTCCCCTGCTCACAGCAATTGAGCCCCATACCCACTTTCTGTGCAGGGATTGCCCAGCAGGGGATCTGTCACCTTGTGGATTAGAGCTGCTTCTCCAGCATCTTCAAGGACAGGTGGCTCCTCTTTGATCTTATTTCCTGGCTCTCGCTTCTTCCCTTCAAAGAGGCACAATGCAGGAGGACAGGAGCACTGGCCAATCAGCTCTTCTGTCAGTGATGTGAGAGCGTTCATTGGCCAGTGTCCTTCTCCTGCAGGACACCTCCCCTCTCTGAGTTGCTGAACCTGGAGAGTAAAAGCCACCGCACACCAGTAATCACAGTGCATATTTTACAGTATGAAGCGGGCGTCAGCACAGCAGGAGATAACAGGATGTCAGGGAGACAAGAGCGGCCAAACACAGGCACAACTCGGCATCTGAAAGAATGCTCCCCGCAGATGCCGCCCCCCTTTTTATCAGCAGGTGGCGCCGCCTGAAGCAGCTGACTCAAGTGGCCTCATGATAGCGACACCCCTGGGAATATGTAAAAAAATAAGGGATATGCAATGGTTTACTGTATGTAAACCCTGTCCCATATCCTGTTGGGTTCGATACGGAGATGGCAAAAGCCGGCAATTGCATTACCGGCTTTTAAGCTATCTAACCCTGTATTAAATATTTTATATATATATATATATATATATATATATATATATATATATATATATATATATATATATATATATATATATATATATATATATATATATATATATATATATATATATATATACATATACCTATACTATGTGTAGACATTTATTCTATCCTATTCTAACCTGTCAGTGTGATTATACTGTACACCGCACTGAATTACCGGCTTTTCTATAGAACACTGCTGCGTATTTCTCACAAGTCACACTGATGTTCCTTGTGTAATCCGTATTTTTCTCGCCCCCATAGACTTCATCGGCATATTTTTTCCACAATACGCTGACAAACGCAGCATGCTGCGGTTGTCTATGCACGTAAAATACAGCTGCAAAATATAAGGCAGATAGGAGCTGCCCCATAGATAATCATTGGTCCATGAAAAGATAAAAAAGTGCACTTACCCGTGTATGTAAAAAGTCACAACTTTATTCGGACAACATTACAATAACAGCCAGGGAGAGTGTAGAAAAAATGCGGACAACGATCGTTTCGTGCCTCAGCACTTCAACTTGGACCAGTTGAAGTGCTGAGGCACGAAACGATCGTTGTCCGCATTTTTTCTACACTCTCCCTGGCTGTTATTGTAATGTTGTCCGAATAAAGTTGTGACTTTTTACATACACGGGTAAGTGCACTTTTTTATCTTTTCATGGACTGTTATGTATTACTTCGCAAGTTGCACCCTGTTGTATAAAAAGGATATAATATCGGCTCACTGATAAAGGGTGATAAAAATAACAGAGTCTAGCCTAAAAAAACAGCAGTGCGGAGGTCTGTTTCCTTTGTTCGTTTGAATAATCATTGGTCCGTGTGCACCTCTCATACGTCCGTAAAACTCTCTAGTGTGACCCCGGTCTTATAGATTGGACAGGTAATTGAGAATTCTCCAGTAATAGAAGCTTTTATATCTGCTGTAAGTGACAATATAGAGAAATTGAAAAACGGGTGTACAAGGAAATTTATGCATCCCAATATGACAGTGGGAGAAATGGAAGCCCTGTATGAGTTGGCACAGAATGATGAAATAATTATAAAAAAAGCAGACAAGGGTGGTGCGGCGGTTGTTCTTGATAAAAATTAGTACATTGAGGAAATCAAGGGACAGTTGGAGGTCCCGAGGGTGTACGAAAGATTGTCTTATGATCCTAAATTTGACATTGCAATAGAAATTAAAACTATTTTAGAGAGTGCTATGGGAAGGCAAATTATTGATCAAGATGTGTATGATTTTTTGACCATCAAGTTCCCAACTACACCGGTGATATATATGTTGCCAAAGATACATAAATCTCTCGTACACCCTCCGGGTAGACCAATAGTTTCGGGGTGCAATTCTATTTTTTCGAATATTGGGATTTTCTTGGATAAAATACTTAATCTGATTGCTAGTCACACAGAATCTTTTTTTAGAGACACAACAGATTTTCTAGAGAAAGTAAATGGAATTGAGGTGATGGGTGAGGTGATACTGGCATCGTTTGATGTCACTTCACTGCATACATCCATAGATAATGGCCGGGGCTTGCTGCAATAAATAAAAAAAAATGTTGACTACTCACTATTCTACTGGGACCAGGAAATTTATTATACAGCTTTTAGAACTGGTGTTGACTAATTTTTTTTTTTTTTTTTTTTGGGGGGGACATTTTTTATTTGCAATTGCGCGGGACCGCCATGGGCACGAACATGGCGCCCGCGTATGCAAATATAGTTATGAGTGTCATCGAGGATAACTTTGTCTATGTGTCCCACCACTTTAGCCATGTGGCCGCATGGTGGAGATACATAAACAATGTCTTTATTGTATGGACTAGTACGGAGAACTCATTGCTTGAATTCCATGATTACCTGAATACGATTGATGAAACAATTAAATTCACTCTTGTGTACTCAGATACAAATATACAGTTTTTGGATGTCAATATTTAAATTGAAAGTGGGAAACTCACTACTCAATTATATACAAAAACCATGGATAAGAATTATCTATTACTTTTTAACAGTCAACATCCCAGAAAAACAAAGGAGTCCATTCCATATAGTCAACTCATGTGGATTAAGAGAATGGAGAGCAATGAGCATTCATTGAAAAAATCTATGGAAGGGACACTTAAAAATTATGTGATAGAGGGTATCCAAGAAACTTATTACAAACACAAAAAGATAAGGTTGATATACTACCGAGAAAGGATTTGTTTCAGAAAAAAAGCCTAAATCAAAAGAATTTGATTGTATTCCTTTTGTAACTTCATTTTATGAGGAAAGTGGCAAAATTGCAGACATTATATGTAAACATTGGGGAATGTTGTATAAATGTTCTCCTAAGGTGAAGGAGTTCTCAAAACCACACATTTTTTCATATAAGTGTAACCGCACTATTGTGTCAACTCTGGTTAAGTCAGATATTGGCTCTTTTAGGAAGCAAGGTCAAACCACACTCACTGGCCATAGTAGGAGAGGTTGTTTCCCATGCTTATCCTGTATTAACTGTAATTTGATGCTTAAGGGCTCCAATTTTTTTCATCATCCCATTACCAATGATGAATATAGGATACAACATTACTTGACCTGTGATTCAGAATTTGTTGTGTACTTACTTCAGTGCCCTTGCTCCTTATGGTATGTCGGGGAAACTACTGTACATGTGACTTCAAAACTAGAATCAACCAACACCGGCATACCATAAGGAAAAAACGTATGGACCTACCGGTTTCTAAACACTTTGTGGAAAAATCACATACTGAAAAACAGTTGTGTTTTCGTATTATAGACATGATACCTGTTCAAAGGAAAGGGGGGGACCGTGTACGGTTACTCAAGATGAGGGAATTAGAGTGGATAATGAAACTTAACACTTTAAAACCCCATGGTCTTAATGTGGATTTCAAATTAAATTCAATTATGTAAAATATGATGATGGTCTTATTATGTCTTATGACTTATATTGTTTTAATTTCATACTGTCCTTTTGTTATAAGGACTAATACATTTATAAAGATTTTTTTTTATTATTTTTTCAGGTGTCCCATCCTATGAAGCAAGAAATGTTACATTTATCATGGTTTTGCCCAACAGATGATGGACCTACAATGTTTTTTCTTCTGTTTATTATTTTTCAGTATATTCACTGACCTCTGCACCTTCTGGTTTATTGAGTAATATGTATTTAAATAAAAGAAAAAAATAAAAGTTAGTAACTAGCATTGGAATCAACCTTGTCTTGGTCACTGTTTTGAATATGCCTCTCTGGGGATATGTATGATGTAGCCAAAGATTGGGCTATTTTATGTCACACTGTAATGGACTGGATAAATGAGGGGGGTGCCCGCCCCCAAAGGTCTCTTTGTTCATACTTAGGAATGGGATGCCCCACTTAAATGGGGAGGGTATCCTAGACCTGGTGACGCGCTCTGGACTTTTGTCCTGGCCCTTTAGAATTCGGTGGCACGTCTAATTTTTCCAATATAGAGAATGTTATATGTGCAAGTATGACCTGAATATGGCACTTCCTTTTAATTCAAGTTTACTTGTAATACAGATTTTTTCCCTAATAAAGTTCAGAGATGCAGAGTTCTGGGGGGATTTAATTCTGATATAAATTTATATGGAGTATTATCGTTTAGGGGTCCGTCACTCTTTTGGGCAATATTTCCCTTGATCAATATGGCGCTGCGATCCTCCAGCGACTCTGCGCAACTGCGGTGCCAAGCATTGTGTATCTTTGACCTAGACGTCACTGACATGCGCGGTGTGTGCATGAGGATGCTGGGGATCGCGGCATGCAAGATTAAAACTTATATGTGAGTGTAGTTAAATCATGATTTCTGGGACAGGGACACCCAATTCTCTTTTATCATTAATTGACTAGTTAGTTATTTTTTAATCACTATCATGCAGTATGTAATATACAATACCTATTAATATCAAGATTTAAGGGGTAATTTAATCTGTACAGATGCACTTTTGTATTGATGGTCGATATATGTATTATTTTTTATAATATTGCACTTAATGAGTCACTTAATGAGATATGTATGTGTTTCACATAAAAAGCTGTTTCACTCTTGTATTCACTGCTTGAGTAAAAATGTTGCCAATGCCATTCAGGCATTAAAGTCCACTTATTTTTTTCAAACCTTTTTGTGCTGCTTTCCATTTTTTGAAATATATATATATATATATATATATATATATATATATATATATATATATATATATATATATATATATATATATATATATATATATATATATATATATACACACACATACATACGTACACACACACACCTATACTATGTGTAGACATTTATTCTATCTATTCTATTCTAACCTGTCAGTGTGAATTTACTGTACACCGCACTGAATTACCGGCTTTTCTATAGAACACCGCTGCATATTTCTCGAAAGTCACACTGATGTTCCCTGTGTAATCCGTATTTTCTCACCCCCCCCCCATAGACTTCATTGGCAGATTTTTTGCGCAATACGCTGACAAACGCAGCATGCTGCAGTTTTCTGCGCACGTAAAATACAGCTGCAAAATATACGGCAGATATGAGCTGCCCCATAGAGAATCATTGGTCCGTGTGCGCCTCTCATACGTCCGTAAAAATCTCTAGTGTGACCCCGGTCTTATAGATTGGACAGGTAATTGAGACAGTAAAGGTCTTTTCAGAGGGTTGGATAAACGTACACGTGTTTACATATAGATAGCAAAGTGGAAGAGGCCGAAGTGGAAATGCATCTTGAATTGAAGTGAAACTGTTGTTTCCTGCAAGGGAAATGCTATACATTTACCCCAGACTTATGTCTCGGAAAGAATGTTGTAAATATGTGGGTTCGTATAGATCTGATAGAAAAATGTTTAGAATTGAGAGTCCTCAGTGGTTGATACCTTTTTAATGGCTAACTGAAAAGATGGTAACAAATTGCAAGCTTTCGAGACTACACAGGTCTCTTCATCAGGCATAGACTGATACAAATTCTGAAGAATCACATATTTATGCACAACATAGCACAGAAAAAAAAAACATGGATAAGACAGGTGGCATGAAGCAGAATTACCATGAGTGATAAACAGTTATGTCCATAAATGTTGGGCCAGTTCTTAGATAAGGAATGTTTTATTGTCCTCTGATTGGGGTCTGTGTTGTGATGACCCCTCATAGTCTGAGGGGCAAGTTCCTTAGTTGATGTAAAAAGACATAAATCCATGCGGCACATTTATTCCTGCAGTGAGAGTGTCAAAGGTCGTCATCAGTTTATATTCCCAGACTCTTCTGTCTCTCTGAGTTTTGAAGTTACCCTTTAACACAAGTAATTTCATGTCCATAATGCTATGATTTGGGAGACAAAAATGTATTGCCACAGGTAGATCCATTCTTTTTTCTCTTATTGTGTGGCAGTGAGAATTCATTCTTGTTCTCAGTTTCTGCCCTGTCTCCCCCACATACAGACCCCCAGTTGGACATTTAGTACAAATGATTAGGTACACCACATTAGAAGTGACACAGTTGAAAGTACCTGGTATCTTGTAGTCCTGATGTGAGTTGGGGATCTTTATCTTGTCCGTGGTCATTATGAATGGACAGGTTTTACATTTTTTTATGATTGCAGGAAAAGGTACCTGCAGCTGTTGGAGAGGACAGGGAGCTCTTGACAATGATGCTTCTTAGATTTGGGGGCTGTCTAAAACACAGTAGTGGGGGGTCTGGGAAAATGGATCATAAGCGGGCATCTTTTGTAGTAAAGGTTGTAATTTCCGTGCAGCTCCCCTTAGCACCTCCAGATTTGGATTGTAGGTAACTACTAGAGGTACCCGGTTATTTTCTTCTTGAGCTTTGTAATGTAGCAGGTGATTCCTTGATATTCTGGTGGCTCTTGTAATCTGGTTTTCAATTGTTCTTGGATGGTAGCCCTGATTCAAAAAGGTCTTTCTGAGGCGATCAAGGTGTTCATCCCTATCCATTGGGTTGGAACATATACGATTGTATCTGATGGCTTGGCTGTAGACAATGGAGTTTTTTATGTGTTTTGGATGGAAACTGTCCCATTTAAGGTATGTTGGATGGTCGATTGGCTTCTGATACAGGGATGTCTCTATTTTATTGTTCTGCAGCTTAATGATGGTGTCCAAAAAGTTAATTTCAGTATTCGAGTAGTTGAGTGTCAGGTTGAAACTCCTGTACTACGCCTGTACTGAAATAAACTTTTTGGACACCATCATTAAGCTGCAGAACAACAAAATAGAGACATTCCTGTATCAGAAGTCAATCGACTATCCAACATACCTTAAATGGGACAGTTTCCATCCAAAACACATAAAAATCTAAGAACTGGCCCAACATTTATGGACATAACTGTTTATCACTCATGGTAATTCTGCTTCATGTCACCTGTCTTATCCATGTTTTGTTTTTTTGTTTTCTTTTTCTGTGCTGTGTTGTGCATAAATATGTGATTCTTCAGAATTTGTATTAGTCTATGCCTGATGAAGAGACCTGTGTAGTCTCGAAAGCTTGCAATTTGTTACCATCTTTTCAGTTAGCCATTAAAAGGTATCAACCACTGAGGACTCTCAATTCTAAATATGTTTCTATCTACTAGCTAACACGGTACCAAGATATATATCTTTCCTGCATAGATCTGATAGTGATGAAACATACATTTTCAGCTTCAGGACAAAGAAGGGGAAGAAAATGCATGTTTTTGCATAACCGTAACTCGTGCCTATAAGCCACAAATTAATAGTGGGCAGAACACTGACAACAACCATATCATGATTGGTCTCTGGGTAATGCTAAAATTGCGATAAAAATTAAAAAAAAAACTTCTGAAATGATCAGGAGTGAAGTTATCGCATAAGTTGGGAATTTCATAAAATCCTGAAGGGCTGAGGACATCTCAACAAGGACCATGTGAGGTCATCATGGAGCGGGAGGAGAGGGGGTCAGGTGCTTATATAAGATCAAGGCAAATTATGATATGTGTTTATATGTAGGGAGACACATAATGTATGCATGATACTGTTCACAGGAAGTTTTCAATCTAAGTGCTCTCCTTCGCTACACTGAACCATCTCTGTGATCGGTGTAAGTTATTTTGTTAATTCTGTCTTGTTTTATGTATTGCATGTGCTGTATTGTTTTGTCCCCTTTGTAAAATCTTTTATAAACACTACCTATAGTTGGATCAAAGGGAACCTGTCACCTGAATTTGGCGGGACCTTTTTTCGGTCCGATGGGCGGTGTTTTATTCACCCCTTCCTTTCCCTCTGGCTGCACGCTGCCCGCAATATTGGCTTGAAGTTGATTCGCTGTCCTCCGTAGAACACACCAGCGCAAGGCAATCTTGCCTTGTGCACATGCAGTATGCTTTGCCCAACTGCGGGCAAAGCCGATAAGCATTACGCATGCACCGGCACACTATGTCCCGGAACACAGCAAAATACTTACGGGGCATAGTGTGCCGGCGCATGCACACTAATGCTTTCCGGCTTTGCCAACAGTTGTGCAAAGCATATTGCGCGTGTGCAAGGCAAGATTGCCTTGTGCATGCGTGTTCTATGGAGGACAGCAAATCAACTTCAAGCCAATATTGCGGCCAGCGTGCAGCCAGAGGGAAAGGAAGGGGTGAATAAAACACCTGAAAACACCACCCATCGGACCGAAAAAAGGTCCCGCCAAATTCAGGTGACAGGTTCCCTTTAAATATAAAATGTAATAGTTCTGTTCCTCTTGTTCTGTAACCCGCAGCCCAAAGCCATACGCTACCAGAATCAGGCCTCCAGTCAGCCTGCATAAAAAGCAACTGTTTGTTGTCTGAATTATGTGTTAATAAGTTGTTACAAGTCATGTTTGCAGTGTTTCAAATGTCATAGAGATGCCCTCATATACGTGTTTTCAATTTCCGAGAAGTACATCCTACATATGTTTTGTTACAAATAAAACAATTTATATATAATATTAGATGAGTTACAATTAATTACATGTTCTGCAATTTGTGCCACCACATTTAAAGGGAACCTGTCAGCAGGGTTATGCTTTTTAACCTACACACAGTGTCAGGTCGGCACCATTATACTGAATAAAATGATACCTTGGTTGATGAAATCCCTCTTGAGGCTGTTTCTTAATCTTTATTTTTAGTTTTGTGTTAATGATATGCTTGTCGGTGTATATGGTGCTCTGATAAGATATTCATAATGCAGACTGCTGACAGGTCACTGTTCCCTCAGTGACCAGCCCCCTAGTTTGCATAATGAACACAATCACATACTGAATATAAAAAAAAAAAAAAAGTTTCTGCAGGCAGGTGCCGGCAGTGGCACCGGTGCTGCAGTATAATCACATGGTTAATGTGCACTTAATACCTTTTGCAGATTTACTTGAGTGAGGAAAAAGAAGTAATTTTGAAAATGGCCCCTGCCGCGCCTACGCAGTAGCAGCCATCGGTTTTTATAGAGATCTGATAGCTGCTGTTGTGCAGGCACCACCATTTTGCTGGACAAGAAAAAAAAATAACGTCCTCCACCAAGATGGCACTGCCCACACATGTGCAATAGCAGCTGTCAGCTGCTGGATTGTCAACTGTATGGGGATGCTATTCTCTTATATCTCAGGTCAGTTAAAAGACGCATTGGCGGTCATTAAGGGGTTAACTGAAACCAAGAAAGATTAAACAACCACAAGACGGATTTCATCAACCAAGGTATCATTTTATTCAGTATAACGGCAACAGCCTGGCACTGTGTGTAGGTTACTATGCATAACCCTGCTGACAGGTTCCCTTTAAAAGGAAAACCTTACAATCAAACCATGTTTTCTGAGGAAATCGGGAAAGATACATACTATGAGAGATTATGTTTCCAAGTTTAGATGCTCTTCTCGCAACTATATTGCACCCAGACTGTATAACTAAGGCTAGAGTTTGATCATCATTTGTTTCTTTTCAATATAGTCTGCAATTTTATAAGATCAGACAGATTACAAACTCCTACCCATTCTATATGATGATCAATCTCTAGCTTTAGCTTTACAGTCAGGGTGCAATTTAGTTGCAAGAAGAGCACCTACACTTGAAAACATAATATGTCATAGTATGTATCCTTACCAATTACCTCAAAAAACATGGTTGGATTGTAAGGTGTTTTTCAAACATGCAGTAGCACAAATTGCAGAACATGTATACAGGTGACAAACACAAACATTTAACAATCATGGATGAATCACATGAATTACAATTTCAACCCCTTCATGCTGCAGCCCTTTTTCATTTTCAAATTTATCTTTATCCCTCCTTTTCTTCCCGTAACCATATATATATATATTTTTTTTTTTTTCATCAATATGGCCATGTTAGGGCTTCTTTTTGGCAGGATGAGTTGTACTTTTGAAAGTCACCATTGGTTTTACCATATTGTGTACTCAAAAACGGGAACACAAATTCCAAGTGCAGTGAAATTGCAAAAAAGAGCAATTCTACAATTTATTTTTTTACCATGTTCACCAAATGCTATAACTGACCTGTCATTATAATTCTCCAGGTCATTACGAGTTCATAGACACCAAACATATCTAGGTGAAAAAACGTCACCATTGGTTTTACCATATTGTGTACTCAAAAACGGGAACACAAATTCCAAGTGCAGTGAAATTGCAAAAAAGAGCAATTCTACAATTTATTTTTTTACCATGTTCACCAAATGCTATAACTGACCTGTCATTATAATTCTCCAGGTCATTACGAGTTCATAGACACATAACATATACATGGTGAAAAAAAATGTAAAGTTTGCCAAAAAAAATTGTGTCATTTTCTGATACCCGTAGCGTCTCCATTTTTTGTGATGTTGGGTGAGAGCTTATTTTCTGCGTGACACACTGACGTTTTTAATTGTACCATTTTGGTGCAGATACGGTCTTTTGATCGCCCGTTAATACATTTTAATGCAAGGTCACGGTGACCAAAATAAGTAATACTGGTGTTTTTACTTTTTTTTTTTTTTTTCTCTCTACGCCATTTAGCTATCTGGTTAATCCTTTTTAATTTTTTTTTAATTGATAGATCGGGCGATTCTGAACGCTGCAAAACCAAATATGTGTATGTTTAATTTTTTTTATTGTTTTCTTTTGAATGGGGTGAAAGAGGGGTGATTTGAAATTTTTTATTTCTTGTTTTTTTCTTCTTTTTTTTTTATAAATTTTAGCTTTTTTAATTTTAGCTGTTCAAAACAGCTGGCATGTCTCAGGAAAGATGTGGGCTCACCACCGGAGCCAACATCAAATGGGTGGAAAACACAACATGCACAGTACTGGTACGGCATATGTCTTGAAGAGGTTAAACAATTCATTAACTGTAACTTATCTAATATTATATATAAAATTAATTGTTCTATGTGTAACAAGCATATTGGCAGACGCGGTACTGTATAAGGTGCGCGTCTCTGACTGGGGAGCACCTAGATAGAGCAGCACAGAAAGGTTGTCGGTGCCTGTTCCCCCCTGGCATCACTCCCCTTTAGTGATGCACTAATTGGAAGACCCCTGGCCGGCCAGTGGGCACTGGAGGGGAGGGGTCCTACGGCCACTCCTACAGGGGTTAAATCCAGGTGTCCGGCCGGGAACTTTCTCTTTTCCTCCCGGCGGACACCTGGTCATTGCCACCTGCGTGTAACACCAATATCACCGGGCGTTCCGCCATCCTTGCTATGCCCACCATCTCCTTGAACACCTGGTTCCACCGGAGGCCTCTGATACCCCTCCAGTTAACTTTTATTCCCGGGATGTAGAGGCGGTGCAGGGCCGGGCGTCGCACCCGTCAGAGGGAGGGCTGCGTCCCATCGCGGGCGGCGTCTGTGCAGGCCCCTGCTGGGGCGGAAGGAGGCGTTATGTGTCCGGCGCCGGAGGCTCCGTCTCAGGCTGGGGTGGCCAAGCCCGGCAGCGCCAGGCGTAGCGCGGCGTCCCCCCTTTCCCCGGCCGCTCCGGAGACATTGGCGGCGGCGCCGGGGGGAAGGCGATCTGCCCGCCTGCCCCGCGCCCCGGAGCGTCTCCGGGTAGGGGAGGGGGCGTCCTCGCCGCCTCGCTGCAGCCGGCGGCTTCCGGCGCCCTCAGTGTCGGCACGGGACCCTGTAAAGGCTCCGGCCGGGCACTTCCGGTCCCCGCCCCCCGACTTCCGGTCACTGCAAATAACCAGCAATGGCGGCGCAGGCCGGTCCCCCATTACCTTCCCTGCGGGCACACATACACCGCCCGCAGGGGGTAATCGGGAGGCTGGCATCAATGCCATGCAGCCCCCAGAATGCTCTGATCGGTCGATTCTGACCGATCAGTGCGCAGATCCCCCACCAGGTCCGACCTCCAGCATACCCCCGGCAGACGCAGCACTGGTGCCTGCACGGGGGTATCAGGGGTCGGGCAGTACAGGGTACAGGGCAGCTGAGGAGCGCATTGTTCGGTCCGCAAGGACCGATCAAGGCGCTCAACAGCTGCACAATAACAATTACTGTGAATTTTTGTTAACGGCACCAATCACGGACACACTCATACCACCCCACAGCGCCCACATGCCCAATAAAAATTATCCAATCGCTGCCGCCCTGTTAAATACCAATAATGGAGTCGAATACGGTGGCCTCCTAACGCCCCCCCCTCCTAAGTAGCACTACAGGACCGTCTACGGCCAATGATCCCCTTCCGGCTACCGAAAGAATCCCTCCCATAACACCGCATAGTAAGGGCGAACGAAGGCGTAGACGCCGCACGTCCTCCCAATCTTCCTCCAATAACTCCCGTCGCCATTCGGGCTACCCCTCTAAACGCCCCTCCCGTTACCAACGTAGACGCAGCTCCCATAGGAGCCGCCGCAGATCGCGGGCCTCAGAATGGCTGCCATCAGCAACATCCGAGGGGTCCGATGTATCGCAGAGCCCGGATAGGAGTCATCGGGCACGGGACAAGACTTCAAAATCACGCGCACCCTCTAGGGCTTTCAGCCGGGGAGAACAATCCCCCACGGCTTCCAGCCACAACAACAACAACCGTGCAGGCGCCGAAGACAGAGCCATTAATCCGCCACTATGTGGTTGTAATCGGGCTCCAACGCACGATACGCAGGGCATCGGCCAGCACATCGGCCGGTCCCACGCTGTAGCGGGAGCCAGAGTTTCCCCGTCCTGCGACATCACCCCGTCTACATCTGCAGGGGTTCCTCCAGGATCGGAGTACACTCGTCCAGAGTCACACAGCGGTGAGTGTTACAAGGGTAGCGAGGAAGGGTTACGCTACGGGGTTAACTTAAAGGAAATGGAGCTAACCTCAGCGGTAAAGGAGTTAATCTTACAACTATCACACTCGAGCGGAAAGGTGGTGAACAATGCAACACCACAATCAGCTAATCTACACAAAGACGCCTTCTTCTGCGGGATCAGCCCGCTAGGCGCCCATATAGACCAGGAAAGGAGACAGAAAATCTGGAGCAACGATTATATTGATATATGGTCGCTGTTATCAGCGGACCAACAAACGGTGGATAAACCTAACGAGAGGGGTTTCGATAGGGGGAGATCGAGAATTGCATTAACCATGAATAATTGGCTCCAGGCCTTCGCAGTAATGGGCTGTATTATGGGCCAGAAACATCCGGAACGCTGCTCCGAATTGTTTATATATCAGGACATGATATATAGTTCATACAAGTCGCACGGCGGTTCAGCCTGGCGGCGGTATGATGAGGAGTTCCGCAGGCGTCTGGCCCTACAGCCCGAGCTAGGCTGGGGAGTTAAAGCAACAGACGTATGGTTGCGGTTGATGCTGTCCCAAAAACAGCCCCCCTTTTCGGCCGCGACCACTAATTACTCCGCAGTCGCAGGTCAAAACTCAGTGGTCGTGCGAAAACCCGGGGCCTGCTGGTTGTTCAATGAGGGAAACTGCCGCTTCCACGCATTATGCAAATTCAGACATGATTGCTCCGCTTGCGGGGGGGGACACCCAGCGTCAAGGTGCACTCGTCAGCCTTACAAAGCACCTACAAGGCAGAACCCCAGTGAGCGTAACCGCGATGGCCCCCTGGCTAAAGCTCTACCCCAATAAGAAAGCGGCTCAGCAGCTGCAAGCAGGATTCTCCGACGGGTTTTTTATTCCTTTTAGGCTAACAAGAACGCCAACCCTATCCGATAACCTAAAATCGGCTCGCGAATTCCCCGAAATACTTAGACAAAAAATTGAAAAGGAGGTAGAATTGGGTAGAATAGCAGGCCCCTTCCAGTCGCTCCCCTTCAAAAACATGAAAATATCACCGCTAGGCATTATATCAAAAAAAGAACCCGGTAAATACCGCTTAATTCATCATTTATCTCACCCAAAGGGCGAATCAGTTAATGACGCAATTTCCCCAGAAGAAGCCTCTGTCTCATACGCGTCTTTCGATAAGGCGGTGGAATTAGTCCGGGCGGCCGGCGCCCTGCTAGCCAAATCTGACATCGAATCGGCATTCCGTTTACTACCCGTGCACCCCGAATGTTTCCACCTTCTGGGCTGCAAAGTGGATCAGCTCTATTACTTCGACATGTGCCTTCCGATGGGATGTTCCATCTCATGTCACTATTTTGAGCTATTCAGCACCTTCCTAGATTGGGTAGTTCGGTACGAAACGGGCAGTAAATCCCTAATTCACTACCTCGATGATTTCCTGTTTGTCGGCCCTAGAAACTCTAAACTTTGCTCCGAGCTGCTAGAAACATTCAAAGCTATCGCACTCAAATTCGGCGTGCCACTGTCGCCCGAAAAAACGGAGGGACCATGTAATGTATTGCCTTTCTTGGGCATCGAAATAGATACCACGTTAATGGTTTTCCGTTTACCAGAGGATAAAATATTAAAAACCCTACAAATGTTGAAAGGCTTTCTAGAAGTGAACAAGGTAACCCTCCAGCAAATGCAGGCATTACTGGGCCTTCTGACATTCGCTTGTCGCGTAATGCCGGTCGGCAGAGCATTCTCGCGCAGACTATCTTTGGCAACAAAAGGCGCTTCTCAGCCCGGCCATAGAATTAGGCTCACCCGTTCGCTAAAAGCAGATCTGCTAGTGTGGAAAACGTTCCTGCAATCATACAACGGTCACACGTGCGTTATGGCGAGAGAGATCGCAAGCAAGGATTTAGGGCTGACAGTAGGGTGGAATAAAAAAGAGGGTTTTGCAGCAATTTTTAAAAACCAATGGTGCAAATCAGGTTGGCCAGAGAGATGGACGACAACAAAATGGGGTCAAGACCCGTCCCTATGGGAATTATTTGCGGTTGTTGCTGCGATAGACATATGGGCCGATCAGTTGAGAAACACGAACATTCGTTTCCAAACAAAAAATACGAAAACGGCAAAGAGTTTAAATCACATGTCTTCTTCATCCCTGCCCATACTCGCTCTTTTGCGCCGACTAGCGCTGATTTGCCTTGAAAACAATATTTGGTGTAGAGCCACAGTGGTGGCGGAAGTAGATGATAATATCATTAACCCACTGTTATTTTCTAATTGGCAGGCTTTCAGAATCCAGCAGCCCAACTCGCAACCCCGTGGTATTCTGTGTCCACTGTTCCTGTGGGACACAGTGGCCAATCATTGATGCCCTTAATCCGGGCATCCGTTTCGCCAGCTACCTGGCAGGTGTATGGTAAGGCTTGGGAGGAGTGGTGCTCCCTAATTCAGGGTAGGCCGGTCGACGAAAGCGACGGAGCGCGAAGCGCAGTGACAACTGATTTCCTTTTACGGATGAGGGAAAGCGGGTCGTCGGGCACATCGGCACAACGGAAATTATCGGGGCTTGCATTTTTCTTTCAATTATTGGGATGGGTTGACGTAACTAAATCCTTCTGCATAAAACAAGCCATAAAAGGTTGGAAAAGGCTTCAGCCAAGTCAAGAATGTCGCCGCCCCATTTCTCTGAGTCTATTGCAGGACCTAATTGCGTTATCCCCGTCAGTCTGCTCATCGCAATATGAGGCGGCCCTCATATCGGCAGCGTTTGCGACCGTCTTTTTCGGAGCACTGCGTATTAGCGAATTGCTACCGCGGTCAAAAACCGCATCGGAAGGAGGCTTAATTAATGAGGATATAGTTATATGCAGCGGCGCCCTGCGCATCAGGGTTAGAAAATCCAAATGCGATCCCACCGGTAGGGGCACATGGGTCCTGGTTAACGCTACAGAGGGCCCAGCTTGCCCACTAAAAATGGTTAAAAGATACGCCGTAATAAGACACGAGGGTAGATTTTTCTTCACTCATACAGACGGGTCCCCTCTGACCAAGTACCAATTCCAGGCAATGTTCAAGCGATGCTTGAAAGAAACCGGCGCAAATCCAAAGGAGTACGGAACACATTCGTTCCGGATAGGGGCGGCCACAGAGGCAGCTAGGGCAGGAGTGTCAGAGGCTGAGGTGCAGAGAATGGGTCGTTGGAAGTCCGCATGCTTTGCCAGATACATCAGGCCCGACTTGCTTAATTAACATGTATTGTCTCTTACAGGGGTTGATGTTTGGGTGGTAGGAGATTCCTACGTACACTGGGCCGAAAAGAGGGCCAAACTGCGGCCAGGAGGAACAAATCTCTACATCCCGGGAATAAAAGTTAACTGGAGGGGTATCAGAGGCCTCCGGTGGAACCAGGTGTTCAAGGAGATGGTGGGCATAGCAAGGATGGCGGAACGCCCGGTGATATTGGTGTTACACGCAGGTGGCAATGACCTGGGCAAACAAAAGGTGGCCGAGTTGTACAAATGGGTGACAACGGATATGGAACGGTTCAGCTGGCTGTTCAGGAACATGATACTGGTGTGGTCGGAGATAACACCACGGGCCGAATGGCGTGGTGCAAGAGATAAGAGAGCCATAGAGCGGACAAGGGTGAAATTCAACGCTCGAATCGGAAAATATGTGAGAGGAAGAGGCGGTATCGTGATTCATCACCAATACCTACAAAAGAAAAACACGCCACAATTGCGACCGGACGGAGTTCACCTAACGGACATTGGCCTCGATATTTTTCTGTCTGGTTTACAGGATGGGGTTGAACAGGCCCTAAAAGTGATGGGTGGGGTCGGAGTCCCGCGTAGGTAATACACGGGATCCTCCGTGGCGGAAGAAGCGGAGGAGGGCAAAGGTCGTAGTCGCTCGTTGGTCCAATTACCCTGTCGATCACGGACAGGAGCTCGGCGCGAGCGGCCGTTACGACATGTAATTGCCCTTTTCAGCTTATTTAATTAATAAACTGTGACCGACCTGTTCAACCCACCTAGGACTACGTGTGTTTCATTACGGGATTGATGGGAGGGGGGAAGGCACTGGTTACGACACCAGGTCTCCACAGTCTGGCAGACGCGGTACTGTATAAGGTGCGCGTCTCTGACTGGGGAGCACCTAGATAGAGCAGCACAGAAAGGTTGTCGGTGCCTGTTCCCCCCTGGCATCACTCCCCTTTAGTGATGCACTAATTGGAAGACCCCTGGCCGGCCAGTGGGCACTGGAGGGGAGGGGTCCTACGGCCACTCCTACAGGGGTTAAATCCAGGTGTCCGGCCGGGAACTTTCTCTTTTCCTCCCGGCGGACACCTGGAAGCATTGTCCCACCCACCCTCCCTTTTTAAAGGCTAAAGATGAGACTAACCTGCGGGATGATGTAAATGTGTAAATGCTATTGTAATATTTTACTTTAAAAAAAAAAAAAAAAAAAAAAAATTATATTTGTACGGGATATAACTAATGCTGGTAACCTTTATTAAGTCACAGCGGAAGAAGCGGAGGAGGGCAAAGGTCGTAGTCGCTCGTTGGTCCAATTACCCTGTCGATCACGGACAGGAGCTCGGCGCGAGCGGCCGTTACGACATGTAATTGCCCTTTTCAGCTTATTTAATTAATAAACTGTGACCGACCTGTTCAACCCACCTAGGACTACGTGTGTTTCATTACGGGATTGATGGGAGGGGGGAAGGCACTGGTTACGACACCAGGTCTCCACAGTCTTAGGATGTACTCTCAGAAATTAAAAACACATACGTCTGGGCATTTCTATGACATTTCAAACACTGCAAACACAATTGTAACAACTAATAAGTGGCCAAACATTTTGTTTCTAAACTTTCACACAGCAATGCATTGCTTAAGGTATGTGGGATCGAACATGTTATGAGAACATTACATGGAGCAAACATTCTCACACATAAAGCCTTTTGGAATAACGGTAGATCATTAGGAACAAAAGTCCATAATGGTTTCAACAGACATAGTAAAATCATGTTTTATTATTTCAGTGCATTTATTATACACTGCTCAACAAATAAAATGAACACTAAAATCCCACATCCTAGATATCACTGAATGAAACATTCCAGTTGTAAATCTTTATTCATTACATAGTGGAATGTGTTGAGAACAGTACAACCTAAAAATGGTAAACGTAAATCAGAACCAATATCCCACGGAGGTCTAGAGTTGGAATGAGGCTCAAAATCAAAGTGCCAAATTAAGTTACAGGCTGATCCAACTTCAGTGGAAATGCCTCAAGACAAGGAAATGATTCTCAGTAGTGTGTGGCCTCCACGTGCCTGTATGATCTCCTTACAATGCCTGGGCATGCTCCTGATGAGGCTGTGGACTGTCTCCTGAGGGATCTCCTCCCAGACCTGCACTAAAGCATCCGAAAACTCTTGGACATTCTGCGGTGCAACGTGACGTTGGTGGATGCTGCGAGACATGATGTCCCAGATGTGTTCAATCGGATTCAGTTCTGGGAAACGGGTGTGCCAGTCCATAGCTTCACAATGCCTTCATCTAGCAGGAACTGCTGACACACTCCATACACATGAGCTCTCGTATTGTCCTGCATTAGGAGGAACCCAGGGCCAACCGCACCAGCATATGGTCTCACAAGGGGTCTGAGGATCTCATTTCGGTACCTAATGGCAAGTCAGGCTACCTCTGGCGAGCACATGGAGGGCTGTCCGGCCCTCCAAAGAAATGCCACCCCACACTATTACTGAACCACTGCCAAACCAGTCATGCTGAAGGATGTTGCAGGAAGCAGATCGCTCTCCACGACATCTCCAGACTCTGTCACGTCTGTCACATGTGCTCAGTGTGAACCTGCTTTCATCTGTGAAGAGCACAGGGCGCCAGTGGCAAATGACAAGTGTCCTGCACGGTGTTGGGCTGTGAGCACAACCCTCATCTGCAGACGTCGGGCATTCAGACTATCCTCAGGGAGTCGGTTTCTAACAATTTGTGCAGACACATGCACATTTGTGGCCTGTTTTAGGTCATTTTGCAGGGCTCTGGCAGTGCTCCTCCTGTTTCTCCTTGCACAAAGGCTGAGGTAGCGGTCCTGCTCCTGGGTTGTTTCCCTCCTATGACCCCCTCCACGTCTCCTGGTGTACTGGCCTGTCTGCTGGTAGCACCTCCAGCTTCTGGGCACTACGCTGACAGACACAGCAAACCTTCTTGCCACAGTTTGCATTGATGTGCCGTCCTGGATGAGCTGCACTACCTGAGCCACTTGTGTGGGTTAAAGAGTCTGTCTCATGTTACCACAAGTGTGAAAGCACAACCAATAATCAAAATTGACCAAAACATCAGCCAGAAAGCATTGGTACTGAGATGTGGTTTGTGGTCCCCCCCTGCAGAACCACTTCTTTATTGAGTGTTTCTTGATAGTTGCCAATAATTTCCATCTGTTGTCTATTCCATTTGCACAACAGAATGTGAAATTCATTGTCCAACAGTTTTACTTCCTAAGTGGACAGTTTAATTTCACAGAAGTTTGGTTTACTTGGAGTTACCGTATTTTCCCGACAATAAGACACACTTTTTTCCTCCAAATTTGGGAGGAAAGTGTGGGTGTGTCTTATGGTAGGGATGCACTGTGGTGAGGGGGCAGCGGCTAGTGGGATCGCACTGTTATCCCACTTGCAGGAGGCAGAAAAATGTCCCCGCTGCCCGAAGCCAGTGCTGGGGAAACCACATGGTCCCGATGATTAAAGTGCAGTGAGTATTCATTAGCCGCTTCTCCGGCCACCTGTCAGCGCAGAGCAGTGAGCGGGAAGCAGCAAATGAATACTGATTCACTTAAACAGGGACACACATGGTTTCCCCAGAGCTGGATACCTGAAGCAGCTGGGGAGATCTGTGTCCAGTGGAGGAGGGGCAGCAGCAGGCGGCCAGGGGAGACTGTTACGATCCTTAGTGGTTGAGGATCACAAATTACTCCAGCTAAGTAACAAACATAGGACAAGCTCTAGGGAGGTGGCAAACTGGACTGACCACAAATCTGAACCTATCCAAACACACTAGAAGTAGCCGGTGAACGTGCCTAAAAAATTCCTAGACGTCTCGAGCCAGCCTGAGGAACTAACTACCCCTGGAGAGAAAGAAAGACCTCTCTTGCCTCCAGAGAAATAACCCCCAAAGATATAGAAGCCCCCAACAAATAATAATGGTGAGGTAAGAGGAAGGCACATACACAGGGGTGAACACAGATTCAGCAAATGAGGCCCACTAATACTAGATAGCAGAAAATAGTAAAGGGGTCTGTGCGGTCAGTAAAAAACCCTTACAAAATATCCACACTGAGATTCAAGAACCCCCACACCAACTAACGGTGTGGGGGGATAAACTCAGTCCCCTAGAGCAACCAGCAAGCGAGGAGATCACATCCTAGCAAGCTGGACAAGAAACATGATGCATGCTGATAATCAAAAAATGAACGGACAAAAACTTAGCTTGTCTTGGAGAGGCTGGGAGCAAGGTAATCACAAGGAAGCTGAAGAGCACTGAATACATTGATAGCAGGCAAGGAACTGAGTATCCAGGTGGGCTAAATAGGAAACCAACCAAGGATAACGAACCAGCTGAGGAAGCAACCTGCAGAAGACAACACTACCCAGCACCGCTTGTGACCACTAGAGGGAGCCCAAAAATAGAGTTCACAACAGGAGACAAGATCTCTGCATACCTGCCTGGGCTGTGCTGGATGCTGAGGCATAAGGACCTGTGTGATGTCATGAAGCGGGCGGGCTGGAGCATCACATGACAGCACAGAGACCTCCCTCTTCTTGATGTCATCACAGGTCCTTCAGACACCGCACTAGAATCTGCAAGCTTCCTCTTATGACCAGTGGAGAGGCAACAAGAGGGAGGACTCTGTGCAGTCATGAGATGCTCCAGCTTTTTACCTCACCACAGTGTGGCTGGCTGCCACAATTTAAAAGTTAAGGTACCGTCACACTCAGCAACACTGCAGCGATATAGACAACGAGCCGATCGCTGCAGCGTCGCTGTTTAGGTAGCTGGGGAGCTGTCACACAGACAGCTCTCTCCAGCGACCAACTATCAGGGGAACGACTTCAGCATCGTTGAAACTGTCTTCAATGATGCCGAAGTCCCCCTGCAGCACCCGGGTAAGCAGGGTAAATATCGGGTTACTAAGCGCAGGGCGCTTAGTAACCCGACATTTACCCTGGTTACCATTGTAAAAGTAAAAAAAAAACACTACATACTCACCTTCTGATGTCTGTCACGTCCCCCGGCGTCCACAGGGTTACACGCTGCTGCTCAGAGCTTCCTGCACTGACTGTGTCAGCACCGGCAGTAAAGTAGAGCACAGCGGTGACGTCACCGCTGTGCTCTGCTTTACGGCCGCCGGCGCTGACACAGTCAGTGCAGGAAGTTCTCGGCAGCAGCACGTAACCCTGTGGACGCCGGGGGACGTGACAGACATCAGAAGGTGAGCATGTACTTTTTTTTTTTTTACTTTCACAATGATAACCGGGGTAAATATCGGGTTACTAAGCGCGGCCCTGTGCTTAGTAACCCGATGTTTACCCTGGTTACAAGTGAACACATCGCTGTATTGGCGTCACACACACCGATACAGCGATGGCAGCGGGTGATCAAGCGACGGAATAAAGTTCTGGACTTCTAGCTCCGACCAGCGATATCACAGTGGGATCCAGATCGCTGCTGCGTGTCAAACACAACGAGATCGCTATCCAGGACGCTGCAACGTCACGGATCGTCGTCATTCTCGCTGCAAAGTCGCTTAGTGTGAAGGTACCTTTAGTCTTTACAACACACAATAAAGCACTCTGCCACTCCTGTGGTGAACTACAACTCCCAGCATGCCATAGCATCTGCAGGACATACTGGGTGTTATAGTTCTCCCATGGGTTCTTAAATCAGCAATCTAGTGTTATTTTTCAGTGCTGGAGTGGTGCTTTAAATATAGGCCCTGTGCCCCCATTCTTATACTCACCCTCCAGCGTCTTCATATAGTACTTTACAGACACTACACTGGTCCCGCAGCACCATCTTCCTTCCGCGTCTTCCAACATAATAACATACTATTATATATAATAACAACACATATAATAGCATGTTATTTATGTTACTAAATATTTTACCACTTTTTTTGCTTCCAATATTTTTTCCCCTATTTTCCACCTCTAAAACCTGGGTGTGTCTTATAGTCCGGTGCGTCTTATAGTCCTAAAAATATGGTATATTCTGTTTAAGTGTTCCGTTTATTTTTTTTTTGAGCAGTGAATGTTGGTTTCTTTTTACACAAATGATTCATAATCTCATTATGTTAGTTCCAGTATAAGTATATATGTTTAGTATAGGACCTCTTATACAGTGGTACGGAAGGTATTCAGACCCCTTAAATTTTTCACTTTGCTCAGACACTCATATTTAAGTCACATGCTGTCCGTTTTCTTGTGATTCTCCTTGAGATGGTTCTACTCCTTCATTGGCGGCCAGCTGTGATTAAACAAACTGATAGGACTTGATTTGGAAAGGCACACACCTGTTTATATAAGGCCTCACAGCTCACAGTGCATGTCAGACCAAATGAGAATCATGAGGTCAAAGGAACTGGCCAAGGACCTCAGACAGAATTGTGGCAAGGCACAGATCAGGCCATGGTTACAGCAGAATTTCTGAAAATGGCGGAATTGGAGAGGATCTGCAAGGAAGAATGGCAGAGAAACCTCAAATCCAGGTGTGAAATATTTGTTGCATCATTCCCAAGAAGACTCATGGCTGTACTAGATCAAAAAGGGTGCTTCTACTCAATACTGCAATACTGAGCAAAGGGTCTAAATACTTATGACCATGTGATCTTTCAGATTTTCTTTTAGTAAATTTGCAAAAAATACTACATTTCTTATTTCTTTTTTTTTTTTTTTTCCTGTCAAGATGGAGCACAGAGGGTACATTAATAAGAAAAAAAAAATGAACTTTTTTGCATTTACCAAATGGCTGCAATGAAACAAAAAGTGAAAAATTTAAAGGGGTCTGAATACTTTCCATACCCACTGTATGTTACGTGATGTTTTTTGATCAATCCTTTGGTCCATTTGCATCTTAAAGCATTGTGGGAACTGACAGGTTTTAGCTTTGATAAAGATCGCCTCTACGATCAAAACGCCTCACTTTTCCTCTGGATCGAGTACGGTTCAGGAGCATGAACATGTTTTAATATGGACTAAACAAATTTTGGATTTTATTTAAGTAGCTAGAACATTTCACGTTTTGCATTGTCTTAGATGTCTAATCAGGATTAACTTCCGTGCACATCCTATGGCTGTTTGTGAGCTGGCTTTGTTTTGTGTTACTTAATAATTCCATAATTCCATCACCTGTGCAATACTAAGGAAATCCTGAAAACATGTGATGTGGGCCACAAGGACTAGAGGTTTGGGAAACACTGACCCTAGAGAAAGTAACATGATGAGGCTGCTACTTGCATCTGATGGCAGAAGCAGGGGAAAACATTTGCAGGACTTTGTAGGTAACACCTTAGTGCTACCAAACAGGTGTGCAAGCAGGAGTTCACCCAGCAACATGCAGCAGCTACAAACACAACTCTAGAGAGCGCTGCAACATCTTTTGCAAGGGGTCTCAAAACATTTTGATTCTGAAGAAATGACTTGTGTAGAAACGCTGAAGTACAGGCACTACCAGGTAAATGCACAGTACAGTCCTAACACATACAGCAAAAATCTTGTACTCGGCAATAAGAGGTAAATGGGTTCCTTGTTCATAGGAGTTTCAAATATCTACTGGTGTCCCTATGGTCCACTGAAATGTTCATTATTTGCTGGAATTAGTCATGTTGTTTTTATCTTAAATAAAACTAGTAGAAAAAATATATATTTTTGTATTTACTTGCCTATAGATTGAGTACAGTTTCTTTCAATTAAGATGGTAAAGGCTTGATATATCTGCAAGAAATTGAAATAATTAAAAAAAGAAAACAATGCAATTATTTTCTCAAAATATGTCCAATAGTTCGATAACTTACTGTACCTTACTGAACCCTTGAAGGCTTAAAACATGAAGCAGTCCAGAAGAAGTGATTATTACCTCACTTGATGACAGCCCTGAAATAATATTAAATGAATAATTTTTAAACTTGCATGCAGTGTATAAAAGAAGAATAAACTGCCTGAAATGAAGAACACCTAATATATTTGTGCTTGGATAGTGATTGGCGTCTCCATAGATACAACATAACCCCACTTCCCAAGGATAAGCAGATGCATGAGCATGGCGATACCAGGGTCACCAAAATCAATGAATCCAGAAGTCCCTTCACTTGGACACCGTTCACAGTCACCTAGCATTCCTAAGTTATGTATATAAAAAGAAGGAAAAGCCAGCTCACCAACAGCCACCACAGGTGCATAGAAAACCGCCCTGATGAGATGTAATGGATACTAGGGAAAAAAATTGTAGTTCCAGCTCCTTAAAATTTCAATCTTTATTGGTCCATATTAAAATTGTGATGTTGACGGGTGCTCTTCATTGCAGGAAAGGAGATATAAGCGATCTAAACAGCGATCAGTTTTGATAAAGATTGCTATATAGATCGAAACGAGTCACTTCTAGCCCCTTTCCCTGCCATGAGGAGCACCCACTGACATCGCAATTTTAACCCCTTAAGCCCCGAGGGTGGTTTGCACGTTAATGACCAATTTTTACAATTCTGACCACTGTCCCTTTATGAGGATATAACTCTGGAACGCTTCAACGGATCCCGGTGAATCTGACATTGTTTTCTCAAGACAAATTGTACTTCATGATAGTGGTAAAATTTCTTTGATATTACCTGCGTTTATTTGTGAAAAAAACGGAAATTTGGCGAAAATTTTGAAAATTTCACAATTTTCCAACTTTGAATTTTTATGCCCTTAAATCACAGAGATATGTCACACAAAATACTTAATAAGTAACATTCCACACATGTCTACTTTACATCATTTTATTTTGTTAGGGAGTTATAAGGGTTAAAATTTGACCAGCAATTTCTCATTTTTTACAACATCATTTTTTTTTTAGGGTCCACATCACATTTGAAGTCATTTTGAGGGGTCTATATGATAGAAAATAACGAAGTGTGACACCATTCTAAAAATTGCACCCCTCAAGGTGCTCAACACCACATTCAAGAAGTTTATTAACCCTTCTGGTGCTTCACAGGAATTTTTGGAATGTTTAAAAAAAATGAACATATATTTTTTTTTTCACAAAAAAATTTACTTCAGCTCCAATTTGTTTTATTTTACAAAGGGTAACAGGAGAAAATGCACCCCAAAAGTTGTTGTACAATTTGTCCTGAGTACCCTGATACCCCATATGTGGGGGTAAACCACAGTTTGGACGCATGGCAGAGCTCGGAAGGGAAGGATCACCATTTGACTTTTCAATGCAAAATTGGCTGGAGTTGAGATGGGACGCCATGTTGCTTTTGGTGAGCGACTAATGTGCCTAAACATTGAAACCCTCACAAGTGACACCATTTTGGAAAGTAGATCCACTATGGAACTTATCTAGATGTGTGGTGAGCACTTTGACCCACCAAGTGCTTCACAGAAGTTTATAATGTAGAGCCGTAAAAATAAAAAATAACATTTTTTCACAAAAATGAAATTTTTGCCTCCAATTTTTTATTTTCCCAAGGTTACCAGAAGAAATTGTACCCCAAACGTTGTTGTGCAATTTGTCCTGAGAACGCTGCTACCCCATATGTGGGGGTAAACCACTGTTTGGGTGCATGGCAGAGCTCGGAAGGGATGGAGCGCCGTTTGACTTTTCAATGCAAAATTGGCTGGAATTGAGATGGGACGCCATGTTGCGTTGGGGAGCCCCTGATGTGCCTAACCATTGAAACCCCCCACAAGTGACACAATTTTGGAAAGTAGACCCCCTAAGGAACTTATCTGTCACGGTCAGCTGCGGCCGCCAATGCGGCCCAGCCCAAAGATGCCCCCAAGCCTACCAACCTCAGAAGACGTAGGACGCGCGTCCTCCGGGGACACAATATGGACCCTTTAAACTGCAGAGGGGGACCCGGGCATACCCGAACTAGGGGAGGGTAGCGACTGGGGTTCTGTGGCAGCTGAGCATGTGGACAAGGAAAGAGACACATATGACTTGATTACACCACACAACTTCAGGTATAGAGAAAATAAAGTTTACTAAAGAAAGGTCACACAGCACAAAAACAAAACATTACTATGTCAGGCTCCCGATTCCACAACTCCAGAAGGGTACTACCCAGTGGACCCCAAGGCACCAACGGATAACCGAGGCACACATAGGCGGGACATCAGGGTACATGAGAACATCAGGACGCAGGCAAGACATCAGGATATAGACAGGACATTAGGACATCTGGACTCAGGAAAGACATCAGGACATAGGCAGGGCATCAGGACACAGGAATACCGGATAAATATCTGGGACACTGGTGTGGCAGCCCAGGTCATCAGTTAAATCAGGACATCATACACAGGAAGGACATCAGGGAACATGAGGTCATCAGGATGCAGGTAAGACATCAGGACACATGAGAACATCAGGAGATCAGGGTCCATGAGGTCATCAGGACACAGGCAGGACATCAGGGCACAGACAGGACATCTGGACCCAGGGTCACCGGCAGACATCAGACATGAGTCGTTCGGTTTCGGACATCCGACAAGACCTACAGGCACCACCAGAGAAAAAGAAGTTGGCTAACAGCACTCGCTTCTTGGGGCGCCCGTGTTCAGTCCGGGGAACCTTCCAGGACAAGCAGATACTTGAAAGGAAAAATCACAGCGCTCCATCCGGGTGTAGTGATAGAAAAATAAGTAGCTTTATTACGCCATAAACAGCAACGTTTATCAGAATGCTGATAAGTTTGTTGTATTGTGTTGTTTAAGCACACTTATATATACTGGTTAGTACTTGTTTTTAACTTATGGGTGTCTGATGTATGTTTTTGCAATTTGATGTTATATTTATAGATTGTGGGCGGCGACTGAATGGTGATTGGTGCCCTGCGTGGTATCCACACTATTTAAGGCCAGCCCTTTTTACCTTATGTATGCTTGATAAAGACCTACTCAGGTCGAAACGTTGCTGTTTATGGCGTAATAAAGCTACTTATTTTTCTATCACTACACCCAGATGGAGCGCTGTGATTTTTCCTTTCAAGTATCTACAGGCACCACCAGTCATCAGGCTCCAGGCAGCAGTCATTAGGTTTCAGACTGCAGTCGTCAGGCTCCGGGCATCAGACCTAGGAAGGAACTCAAGTGTGATGGTGCAAGCACCACTGTACTGGACGTGAGCCAGACAGGGTTAACACTGCATGGTAGTCAGAGCACAGAGTAGTAGATGTTCAGCAGAAACACCGGTTTCAAGAGACTCAAAGTCACTGGGAGTGAGGCTCCAGATGCAGAGGGAACATAATCACAGCAGACACAGTTCAGACAGGTTCAGGTACAGGATCAAGGATTCGGGCCTGGATATACTGCCTCTAGGGCAGGCGCCAGAACAGGACAAAGCAGGAATCAAGGCAATGACTTTGGTACCAAAACAAACAGGAGAGGTGCAGGAACACAAACACACATAGCAAAGTTCAGGAGCTTTGTGAGTAGCTCAGGCCCCGCCCATAGGGCAGGGACAATTTACAGTATATAGGAGATGCCCCTCAGCAATTGGCTGGGGACAGCATTTCAAGTACACACCCTAACCTTGATAAAAGCAGGGGAGGTGTGGCCGCGCACGCCCTAAGCACAAACAGAAACCATCACAGCACAATCAGTGCAGGATCTGAGGCTCAGGGCACCTGACTGAAACTGCATGAACTGACCCACATGGAAATCACAATTTCACAATCACAAAATCACAATCTGCGGACAGCTTCTACAGCGGCAACCAGGGACCGCACATGCGGATGGTCAAGCAATAGAAAAGACCTAACCACCCATGTACGGCTGCGCCGCAGAGCAGGGAGCTGAGAAGGCTCCATCCAGGCAACAGCCAACAGTATTGCAGCTCAAATTAAGGGGGACAAGAGTTAAGGGTTAAAGCAAACATATGCATTGTCACGCCGAAAACCAGATACAGACAGAAAGGTGTAACATTATTTAGATGTGTGGTGAGCACTTTGACCCACCAAGTGCTTCACAGAAGTTTATAATGTAAAGCCGTAAACATAAAATATAATATTTTTTCACAAAAATGAATTTTCGCCCCAAATTTTTTATTTTCCCAAGGGAAACATTAGAAATTGTACCACAAAAGTTGTTGTGCAATTTGTCCTGAGTACGCTGATACCCCATATGTGGGGGTAAACTACTGTTTGGATGCATGGCAGACCTCGGAAGGGAAGTAGTGTCGTTCGACTTTTCAATGCAAAATTGGCTGGAATTGAGATGGGACGCCATGTTGCGTTGGGGAGCCCCTGATGGGCCTAAACATTGAAATCCCCCACAAGTGACACCATTTTGCAAAGTAGACACCCTAAGGATCTTATCTAGATGTGTTGTGAGAGCTTTGAATCCCCAAGTGTCTCACTACAGTTTATGACGCAGAGTGGTGAAAATAAAAAAAAATTAAAATTTCACAAAAAATATTTTTAAGCCCCCAGTTTTGTATTTTCCCAAGGGTAACAGGATAAATTAGACCCCAAACGTTGTTGTGCAATTTGTCCAGAGTACGCTGATACCCCATATGTGGGGGGGTAATCACCGTTTGGGTGCATGGCAGAGCTTGGAAGGGAAGGAGCGCCATTTGGAATGCAGACTTAGATGGAATTGTCTGCAGGTGTCACATTGCGTTTGCAGAGCCCCTAATGTACCTAAACAGTAGAAACCCCCTCACAAGTGACCCCATATTGGAAACTAGACCCCCCAATGAACTTATCTAGATGTGTTGTGAGAACTTTGAACCCCCAAGTATTTCACTACAGTTTATAACGCAGAGCCGAGAAAATAAAAAAAATAATTTTTGTCCCACAAAAATGTTTTTTAGCCCCCAAAATTTGTATTTCCCCAAGGGTATCAAGATAAATTGAACCCCAGAAGTTGTTTTCCAATTTGTCCTGAGTACGCTGATACCCCATATGTTGGGGTAAACCCCTGTTTGGGCGCACGGGAGAGCTCGGAAGGAAAGGAACACTGTTTTACTTTTTCAAAGCAGAATTGGCTGGAATTGAAATCAGACGCCATGTCGCGTTTGGAGAGCCCCTGATGTGTCAAAACAATGGAAACCTCCAATTCTAACTGAAACCCTAACCCAAACACAACCCTAATCCCAACCACACCCCTAACCCCCGACCACACCCCTAATCCCAACCGTAAATGTAATCCAAACCCTAACCCTAGCCCTAAACCTAATGGGAAAATGGAAATAAATACATTTTTTTTTATTTTTCCCTAAGTAAGGGGGTGATGAACGGGGGTTTGATTTACTCTTATAGCAGGATTTTAGCGGATTTTTATGATTGGCAGCTGTCACACACTAAAAGACACTTTTTATTGCAAAAAATATTTTTTTGTGTTACCAAATTTTGAGAGCTATAATTTTTCCATATTTTGGTCCACAGAGTCATGTGAGGTCTTGTTTTTTGCGGGACGAGTTGACATTATTATTGGTAACATTTTCGGGCACGTGACATTTTTTGATCGCTTTTTATTCCGATTTTTGTGAGGCAGTATGACCAAAAAACAGTTATTCATGAATTTATTTTTCATTTGGGGCGGGGGGGGGGGGGGGGCGTTTATACCGTTCCGCTTTTGGTAAAATAGATAAAGCAGTTTTATTCTTCGGGTCAGTACGATTACAGTGATACCTCATTTAGATTATTTTCTTATGTTTTGGCGCTTTTATACAATAAAAACTATTTTATAGAAAACAGATTATACTGACATTATATTGACAGATTGCTGATCTGACACTTTGCTGAGCACTGTGCCAGATCAGCGATCACACAGGCACAGCAGGGAGGCTTACCAGCGCTTCCTCTGAGCAGGCGCTGGTAAGCCACCTCCCTGCAGTGCCCGGACGCAGCCCCGCGGCCATTTTGAATCCGGGCCTGCAGGGAGGAGGAAGTAAGAGACCCTCGGAGCAACGCGATCACTTCACGTTGCTCCGAGGGTCTGAGAGAAGCACGCAGGGAGCCCCCTCCCTGCGCGATGCTTCCCTATACCGCCGGAACACTGTGATCATGTTTTATCGCAGTGTGCCGGGGGTTAATGGGCCTGGGGCGGTCCGTGTGATAGTCAGCTGACACCCGGCCGCGATCAGCCGCACTCCCCCCGTGAGCGCGGCTAAGTGCACTGGACGTACTCTCCCGTCATTGGGAATTAAGTCCCAGGTCACCTTGACAGGCTCGTACGCCCAATGGGATTAAGGGGTTAATATGGACCAATAAAGACTGAAATTTTAAGGATCTGGGAATACATCTTTTTTTCCTAGTATTCCTAAGCTCTGACACAAGGATGAAAAACCGCACTACAGGCAGGGTATGTGAAGCAAGATTAGCGCCAGCTTAAGGAGCAGTCCATTATATCCAAAGTTAAGGGACAATTGGCTAATATATGACCCATGAGACAACACCTCCAACAGACAATGGTAAGAGATGTACTCTTTGAACCCGGCTCTGACCTCTCAGGCATGTACTTTGACCCCTTTTGGCTCTCCCAGAAAAGTGACCTCAAGCTCACTTGGATGCTCAGGGAGTTATCCATAGCCAAGTGTCATTCATGCGTTCATCTGCATTCTGGGGATCTCCTTGGAAAACCAAGCTTTGAACGGACTTAAGAAGTTAGTGAATAAAGAAGCAACTACCACTATTTTTCATCATATGTGGGTAGAGAACAGATATCAGGCTGCAGCAATTTATTCACCAGGTGTAACAAGTAAACATTTGGGACCAAGGAGGTTTGTCCCTTTGGTAGCACCAGAGGTGCACCTGTTGCACCCGGAGAGACATGCTATAATCTAGGCCTTCAGCTTGTTGTACTCCATGACATCTTGCAGGGCAAGGTTGTTATATGCTTTCTGACATTCCCAATACGCTATGAAGCTTGGACCTCTGTCTGTTGCTCTTGGGGAAGTTTGACTATCACCCTCACAAATACAGTCAAGAAAGCCTTGATGTTGTCCTTCAGCGTCACTTTATCTAAGGTATCCCGTGCCATTCGCCTCCCCCAGTTATCTTTTTTTTGGCTGGTGGGTGATGTCTTACCTTTAGTCTGGACAGTTTCTTTAAAAATAATAATCTTTATTTACATAGTGCCAACATATTCTGCAGTGCTTTACAGTTAAACAGTTTTAAACACAACAGTCATAAGTAATAGAGTTAACAATAATATAATGATTAAAGCAAAATAAAACGACCCTGCTCGTGAGAGCTTACAATCTACAATAAAGGTGGGGGAGATACAAAGTACAGGTGTTTATTTACAATGATGTATTTACAGTGAAAGTCCAGCCATCTTCAGGGGGTGGGGGATAGGTGGAGATAGTGAATGGGCTACACATGCACACTTACACATAAAATAACTGATTAGGGAACGTGATAGGCCGCAG
The DNA here is from genome assembly GCF_051348905.1 of Ranitomeya variabilis. Taxonomy (NCBI): domain Eukaryota; kingdom Metazoa; phylum Chordata; class Amphibia; order Anura; family Dendrobatidae; genus Ranitomeya; species Ranitomeya variabilis. The sequence goes on along the minus strand of NC_135238.1, from coordinate 102,366,112 downwards.
TGAACAAATGTGTTTTGAGGGAGCGCCTAAAACTGTGAAAGTTGTGGCTGGTTCTAATTTCTCGGGGCAGAGCATTCCAGAGGATTGGCACAACCGGTAGAAGTCTTGGAGTCAAGAGTGGGAGGTACAGAATAGTGAAGAATTTAGTCGAAAATTGTTTGCAGAACACAGTGGTTGGTTAGGTTGATAGACGGAAATGAGGAAGGAGATGTAAGGGAGTGCCGCACAGTGGAGAGCTTTGTGGGTGAGAAAAAGTACTTTGAATTGGATTCTATAATCAATTGCCAGCTAGTATAACGACTGGCGAAGAGTGGACACGCCCGAGTAACGATTAGCCAGGTGTCACCGTTACATTTTGTTGTCAGAAGTTTGTTGGTCACTGTGAAGAGTGCAGTTTCTGTCGAATGTAGGAGGCGGAAACCAGACTGTGAAGGGTCTAGGAGGGAATGAGTGGAGAGGTAATGGGTGAGGCGGGAGAAGATCAGGAGCTCCAAGAGTTTAGTGATGAAAGGGAGATTGGAGACTGGTCTATAGTTGTTTGTGCAGGATAATAATAATCTTTATTTTTATATAGCGCTAACATGTTTCGCAGCGCTCTACACTTTTGCACACATTATCATCACTGTCCCCGATGGGGCTCACAATCTAAATTCCTTATCAGTATGTCTTTGGAATGTGGGAGGAAACCGGAGTGCCCAGAGGAAACCCACGCAAACACGGAGAGAACATACAAACTCTTTGCAGATGTTGTCCTTGGTGGGGTTTGAACCCAGGACTCCAGCGCTGCAAGGCTGCAGTGCTATCCACTGAGCCACCGTGCTGCCCGCATGGTAGGATGGATGGGTCGAGGGCAGGTTTCTTTAAAAATGGAGTAATGATAGAGTGTTTGAAGGAGGAGGGGAAAATGCCAGAGGAGAGGGAGAGATTAAAGATTGTATGTAGTTAGGTGAGTTGTGACGACTGGAGAGAGAGACTGGAAGAGATGTGAGGAAATGGGGTTAGTAGTGCATGTAGTCGGACAAAAAGAAGAGAGGAGCTTAGAGACTTCTTCTGTGATGGGATCAAATGTGGAGAGTGAGCCAGGGGAAATGCACAAAGGGATGGGAGTCACTGCACTTGTTGGCTGGGAGCGGATTTCCTAATTGATATTATCTATTTTCTCTATAAAGTGGGAGGCCAGGTCATCAGCACAAATGTCTGTGATAGGGGCTTGTGCTTTTGGCCTGAAGAGTGAGTGAAAGGTGTCAAAAAGTTTCTTGGAATTGTTGAATAGTGAGGAGATCAGTGTGGTGAAGTAGGTCTGCTTGACACGGTGAATAGCAGAATTATAGGTTCTTAACATAAATGTGAAGTGTATGAAGTCTTCTGGTGTGCGAGCTCTCCTCCATAAGTGTTCAGCACACCTAGAGAATCGCTGTAGAAATCGGGTTTGCGATGTGAGCCACGGCTGTTTTACTCTGTGTTTTGAGGTTCTGAGGTTGAGGGGAGCTACTTGGTCAAGGGTGCTTCTAAGAGTGTAATTGTAGTGATGTACAGCGAGATCAGGACAGGAAAAATTGGAGATTGGGGATAATGATGAGTGTAGGGAGTCTGAAAGTGTATGAGGGTTATTGGCATGTAAATTTCTGAATGTGTGGTTGTATAGGAGTGTGCTAGGGTGGGCAAGGAATTGTGAGTTTGAAAAAGAGAATGTCAAGGTCCGAGAGGGGAAGCACTGAGTTATCTAGGTAGGAGATTGAACAGAGCCGGACAAAGACCAGGTCAAGGGTGTTATCGTCTTTGCGTGTTTTAGAGGTTGGGAGCTGTGAGAGGCCTAGAGAAGTGGTTAGTGATAGAAGCCGGGATGCAGATGTGAAAGTGGGGCTGTCAATGGGGATAATGAAGTCTCCCAGGATAAGGGTTGGTAGTTCTGAGGACATGAAGTGTGGCAGCCAGGCAAATAAATGGTCCAGGAATTGGGTGGGTGAGCCTGGGGGCTGGTATATGTCACTACTCTGAGGTAGAGGGGACGGAACAGCCTGATGGTGTGGACCTCAAAAGAAGGGAATGAGAGTGATGGAAATGGGGGGATGACCTGGACAGTTCATTGTGGGGAAAGGAGTATGCCGACTCCACCACCATCTCTGTTTATGGGTCTCGGGGAATGTGAGAAATGTAAGCCACTGTTATGATCCTGGTGGTTAAAACACATGAACTGACCTGATAAGTAAACCCAAAAATAAGGACAAGCTCTGGGAATGTGGGAACTTTACTGACCACAATCCTGATCCTATCAACACACACTATAGGCAGCCGTGGAGCGTTCCTAACTAGGCCTAGACGCCTCGTTCACAGCCTGAGAAACTGGCTACCCCTAGAGAGAAATAAAGCCTCACTTGCCTCAGAGAAATTTTCCCCAAAGTGTAGGCAGCCCCCCACAAATAATAACGGTGAGTTAAGGGGAAAACACAAACATAGAAATGAAAATAGGTTTTAGCAAATGAGGCCCGCTAACAACTAAATAGTCAGAAGATAGCAAGGAATCTGTGCGGTCAATATAAAATACTACAAAAGTTATCCACACAGAGAATACAAAAAGACCCCCACACTGACACACAATGTGAGGGGCACAACTCCGCACTCCAGAGCTTCCAGCTAGCAATCAAATAGCATATAAGCAAGCTGGACAGAACTCATAACATACTGAGAAACATTTTCAAATAGCAATGAGCAAAATGGACTATCATGAACTTAGCTTCTCCACGAGGAGACAGGTCACAAGGGAAGTCCCAGAGAGATCTGAACCAGTACTGAAAACAACGACAGCAGGCAACAAGTAAAGGTCCAGATGGAGTTAAATAGGCAGCAAGCCTAGCAGGAAACGAGGCAGCTGGAGTCCAGCTACAGACCAGCCGTAACACTCAAAGCCACCAGAGGGAGCCCATGAACAGAACTCACAAAGTACCACTCATGACCACAGGAGGGAGCCCGAGAACGGAATTCACAACAGTACCCCCCCTTGAGGAGGGGTCACCGAACCCTCACCAGAGCCCCCAGGTCGATCAGGACGAGCCAAATGAAAGGCACAAACCAAATCGGCAGCATGGACATCAGAGGCAACAACCCAGGAATTATCCTCCTGACCATAGCCCTTCCATTTAACCAAGTACTGAAGCCAAGTCCCTCGACCAACACCAGAGCAGGAGGATCAACAGAAGGAACCACAGGCACCACATACCTCCGCAACAATGACCTATGGAACACATTATGAATGGTAAAAGATGCTGGGAGGTCCAAACGAAATGACACAGGATTGAGGATTTCTGAAATCTTATAAGGACCGATGAAACGAGGTTTGAACTTAGGAGAGGAAACCTTCATAGGAACATAACGAGATGACAACCATACCAAATCCCCCACACAAAGTCGGGGACCCACACAGCGACGGCAATTAGCAAAGCGCGGAGCCTTCTCCTGTGACAACGTCACATTGTCCACCACGTGGTTTCAAATCTGCTGCAACCTATCCACCACAGAATCCACCCCAGGACAGTCAGAAGGTTCAACCTGACCCGAGGAAAAACGAGGATGAAAACCAGAATTACAAAAAAAAGGCAAAACCAAAGTAGCGGAACTAGCCCGATTATTGAGGGCGAACTCAGCCAATTGCAAAAAAGTCACCCAATCATCCTGATCAGCAGAAACAAAACATCTCAGATAAGTTTCCAAGGTCTGATTAGTACGTTCGGTTTGACCATTCGTCTGAGGATGGAAGGCCGAAGAAAAAGACAAATTAATGCCCATCTTAGCACAAAAGGACCACCAAAATCTGGACACAAACTGGGACCCTCTGTCAGACACAATGTTCTCTGGAATACCATGTAAACGAACCACATTCTGAAAAAAACAGCGGAACCAAATCAGAGGAGGAGGGTAACTTAGGCAAGGGAACCAAATGGACCATTTTAGAAAAAACGATCACAAACCACCCAGATGACAGACATCCTCGGAGAGACTGGAAGATCCGAAAAAAAAATCCATGGAAATATGCGTCCAAGGCCTCTTCAGGACAGGCAAAGGCAAAAACAATCCACTGTCACGAGAACAGCAAGGCTTGGGCCGAGCACAAATCTCACAGGACTGCACAAAGGAACGCACATCCTGCGACAAAGAAGGCCACCAAAAGGACCTAGCCACCAAATCCCTGGTACCAAAGATCCCAGGATGACAAGCTAACACCGAAGAATGAACCTCGGAAATAACTCTACTGGTCCATCTATCCGGGACAAACAGTCTCTCCGGTGGACAACGGTCAGGTCTATCGGCCTGAAATTCCTGCAGCACCCGCCGCAAATCAGGGGAGATGGCAGACAAGATCACCCCCTCTCTGAGGATACCAGCCGGTTCAGAAACTCCCGGAGAGTCAGACACAAAACTCCTAGAAAGGGCATCAGCCTTCACATTCTTTGAGCCCGGAAGGTATGAAACCAGGAAATCAAAACAGGAGAAAAACAGCGACCATCGAGCTTGTCTAGGATTTAATCACTTGGCAGACTCAAGATTAATCAAATTCTCGTGATCCGTCAAGACCACCACGCGATGCTTGGCTCCCTCAAGCCAATGTCGCCACTCCTCAAATGCCCACTTCATAGCCAACAGCTCCCGATTACCGACATCATAATTCCGCTCAGCAGGTGAAAACTTTCTTGAAAAGAAAGCACATGGCTTCATCACAGAGCCATTGGGGCTTCTCTGTGACAAAACAGCCCCCGCTCCAATCTCGGAAGCATCAACCTCCACCTGGAAGGGAAGTGAGACATCTGGCTGACACAAGACCGGAGCCGAAGAAAACCGACGCTTCAGCTCCCGAAAGGCATCCACAGCCGCAGAAGACCAATTAGTCACATCAGAACCCTTCTTGGTCAAATCCGTCAAAGGCTTAACAACGCCAGAAAAATTAGCTATGAAGCGACGGTAAAAATTAGCAAAACCCAATAACTTCTGAAGACTCTTAACAGATGTAGGCTACGTCCAGTCATGAATAGCCTGAACCTTGACTGGGTCCATCTCAATAGTAGAAGGAGAAAAAATGAAACCCAAAAAAGAAATCTTCTGGACTCCAAAAAGACATTTTGAGCCCTTCACAAATAAAGCATTGTCACGCAGGACCTGAAAGACCATCCTGACCTGCTTAACATGAGACTCCCAATCATCCGAAAAAAAACAGAATATCATCCAGATACACAATCATAAACTTATCCAGATATTCACGGAAGATGTCATGCATAAAGGACTGAAAGATTGAAGGAGCATTAGAATGTCCAAAAGGCATCACCAAGTACTCAAAATGGCCTTCAGGCATATTAAATGCAGTTTTCCATTCATCACCCTGTTTTATACGCACAAGGTTATACGCACCACAAAGATCTATCTTGGTGAACCAACTAGACCCCCCTAATGCGAGCAAACAAATCAGTTAACAATGGCAAAGGATACTGAAATTTGACCGTGATTTTATTCAAAAGGCGATAATCAATACAGGGTCTCAGGGAACCATCCTTTTTAGCCACAAAAAAGAATCCTGCACCAAGAGGGGATGAGGACGGGCAAATATGTCCCTTCTCTAAAGACTCCTTTATATAACTCTGCATGGCAGCATGCTCCGGCACAGATAAATTGAAAAGTCGTCCCTTAGGAAACTTACTACCAGGAATCAAATTTATAGCACAATCACAGTCCCTATGAGGAGGTAGAGAATTGAGTTTGGGCTCCTCAAATACATCCTGGTAGTCTGACAAAAATGTAGGGACTTCAGAAGGAGTGGACGAAGCAATTGACACCACAGGAGCGTCACCATGAATTCCCTGACAACCCCAACTTGACACCGACATAGCTTTCCAATCCAGGACTGGATTATGAGTCTGCAACCATGGTAGACCCAACACGACAACATCATGCAAATTATGCAGTACAAGAAAGCGAATCACCTCCTGATGAACAGGAGTCATGCACATGGTCACTTGTGTCCAGTACTGAGGTCTATTCGTAGCCAATGGTGTAGAATCAATTTCCCTTAGTGGAATAGGGAATTTTAAAGGCTCCAAATCAAAACCACATTGCCTGGCAAATGACCAATCCATCAGACTCAGGGCAGCACCTGAATCTACAAAAGCATTAACCGGGTAAGATGACAGGGCACAAATCAGGGTAACAGACAAAGTGAACTTAGGCTGTAAAGTACCAATGGTGACAGATTTATCAACCCTTTTTTTGCGCTTAGAGCATGCTGAGATAACATGAGCTGAGTCACCACAGTAAAAGCACAACCCATTTTGCCGTCTATAATTTTGCCGTTCACTTCTGGTCAGAATTCTGTCACATTGCATAGATTCAGGTGTCTGTTCAGAAGACACCGCCAAATGGTGCACAGGCTTGCGCTCCCGCAAACGCCGATCAATCTGAATGGCCAGAGTCATTGACTCATTCAGACCTGCAGGCGTAGGGAACCCCACCATGACATTCTTAATGGCTTCAGAAAGACCTTCTCTGAAATTTGCAGCCAGGGCACACTCATTCCACTGAGTAAGCACCGACCATTTCCGAAATTTCTGGCAGTACACCTCTGCTTCATCTTGCCCCTGCGAGAGGGCCAATAACGTTTTTTTCAGCCTGGTTCTCAAGATTAGGTTCCTCATAGAGCAATCCAAGGGCTAGAAAAAATGCATCTACACTAAGCAATGCAGGATCCCCTGGCGCCAATGTGAAGGCCCAATCTTGAGGGTCACCGCACAAAAAGGAAATGATAATCTTAACTTGCTGAACGGCATCACCAGAGGAACGAGGTTTCAAAGAAAGAAACAAATTACAATTGTTCCTAAAATTCAGGAACCTAGATCTATCTCCAGAAAACAACTCCGGAATAGGTATTGTAGGCTCTGACATAGGACTGTGAACAACAAAATCCTGAATACTTTGAACCCTAGCAGCAAGATGATCCAGACTGGAAGCCAAGCTCTGGACATCCATGTCAGCAGCTGAACTCAGAGCCACACCAAGATTAAGAGGAGGAAAGAAGCTAGCCACAGCAGCTAGACACACAGCAAAAAAAAAAAAAAAAAAAAATCTCAAGGCTTCTTTTCTCCTGCTTCTGCCATGCATTTAACACTTTATAGGCCGGCTGTACTGTTATGATCCTTAGTGGCTGAAGATCACGAATAGACCAGCAAGTGAATAAACTAAGGACAAGCTCTAGGGAGATGGTAATGGACTGATCGCAAATCTGAACCTATCCAACACAAATAGAGGTAGCCGGTGAACGTGCCTAAAAAATTCCTAGACGTCTCGAGCCAGCCTGAGGAACTAGCTACCCCTAAAGAGAAACAAAGACCTCGCTTGCCTCCAGAGAAATAATCCCCAAAGATATAGAAGCCCCCAACAAATATTAACGGTGAAGTAAGAAGAAGGCACATACGTAGGGATGAAATAAGATTCAGCAAAAGAGGCCCACTAGTACTAGAAAGCAGAAAATAGAGCAGGGGTCTATGCGATCAATAAAAAACCCTTACAAAATATCCATCCTGAGATTTCAAGAACCCACGCACCAACTAATGGTGTGTGGGGAGAAACTCAGTCCACTAGAGCATCCAGCAAGCGAGGGATTCACATCTTAGCAAGCTGGACAAGAAAACATGATAAACACTGCTGATCAAAAAATGAGCAAACAAAACTTAGCTTGTCCTGGATGGACTGGGAGCAAGGTAGTCAGAAGGAATCTGAGTAGCACTGATTACATCGACAGCCGACAACAAGTGAAAGCAAAACAGAGCTATATAGGAACCTCCCAGAGGATAACGAACCAGCTGATAGCCAGAGACCAGCAGGATAACAAACAAAGCCACCAGGGGGAGCCCAAAGCAAAAGTCACACCATACCACCAGTGACCACAAGAGGGAGCCTGAGTTCACAACAGGAAGCTGCGTAGAGCCAGGGAAAGCCCCGGCCGGTGGCATCCCTGGATACGAGCAAGAAAGCAAGCTGCTGGTGCGAAGCACAGCATGTGACGTCACACCTGCTACGGGGCGGCACAGAGACCAGAAGGGAGACTGACGCTTTTCGAAGGAGATGTGTCCTTCTTCATCAGGGTTACCAGTCTCTAAGTGCGCCCATACATATATGCTCATAGACTTGTCAATCAAATTGAAAAGGCACCGCCTAGCCATTTAACTCCTTGCTGCAATGTCTGCTGAGATAGTAATGGGCTCATAGCTAGATAATTGTGGGACCCAGGCGCCGTAGATGGAAACGAAAAAAAGCTATCCTGAATATACTGACTAAAGGGATGTGACACCGTTGCGCCCAAATATATTAAAATGTGAATCCAACCTCTCCTCATAAGGTTTGCAACAATGAAAATATTAAGACTGCTCATCAATAATAAAATAATTAAAAATAACAATTAAAAATTAACCTTCAATAAATAGTAAGATAAAAACTTGGATAAATGTGCGCCTAAAACGTGTAATACATGGAAGTAAAAGCGAAAAAAATAAATAAGCATACTGGTAAAAAGGACCACACCATTAAAAATATATATATATATATATTCCTATAAAATTGTGCATGAGCATATATGGGTAGCATAGTGACAGACTCGCATGGGGGGTCTGTACATGATCTGGAAAAGGAACCCAGGTGGTACAAATGAAATAGGATAAAACCGCATGGTCGAGATACCATAAAAATGAAAAATGGCAGAAAATAAATTAAGAGTAAAAGTGGACTCTGTCATTTTTCATTTTTATGGTATCTCGACCATGTGGTTCTATCCTATTTCATATATAGGGGACTCTGGTGCCTTCCATAATATATATTTTTTGCCAGGTATTACCGCGTACTGGTTAGGCCTCTTTCACACTAGCGTCGTGCACTGCACGTCGCTATGCATCGTTTTGCAGGAAAAACGCATCCTGCAAAATTGCTTGCAGGATGCGTTTTTTCTCCATAGACTTTTATTAGTGATGCATTGCCAAACGTCGCAACCGTCGTGTGACCGTTGTGTCGTGTTGTTTTGGACCGTAGCCACCAAAAAACGTTGCATGTAACGTTTTTTGGTGCGTCGTCTGCAGCATTTCTGCCCCCGCCTCCCCGCACCTCACAATGGGGCAGCAGATGTGTTGAAAAACAGCATCCGCTGCCCCCATTGTGCGGCGCTTCCACATTATGCGTTGGTGAGCTGCAACGTCACATTGAGACGTGCAGTGCACGACGCTAGTGTGAAAGTAGCCTTAATGACTCATAGCCTGATAAATTAAAGTAAACCTCTTATCATACAAAACATCAGGGGAGCTATATGTTAAGTTTAATTGTGTAGAGCTGCTAAAGGCTCTGAGTGCAGCTGTCAACAATCAACAATTTTATAAAGCTCACCCTCCCGAAGGACTAGTCCCGTCCTTCCGGAGAGTGGAACACATTCGGGGAAAACCACTCCTTCTTGCTTGCTGGAACGCATCTTGGCTGAGGTGACACAAACACGTCACTTCTGGTACGCCCATAGCTACAAGGATCACTTGATGATTCTGATGCAGGATGAAACCCATCGGGAGTACTTTCTTTAAACACCCACCACATACCACATACATACATACATACATACATACATACATACATAGATATACTTGATGTTTCCAGCCAGCTAACACTCGGCACGCTCATTGCTATCTAATTACCACTGCTGATGATTAAACTAAAGTAAATAATGACAACATTCGATAGCGCTTACGCAGGTGGTAAGTTAACTTAAAATGAAGTTAATAACAATAGTGTGGTGATGTGTTGGGGCGGGATTATATGTGGTGATGTGGTGGGGGGGGCGGGAATATGTGTGGTGATGTGGTGGGGGTGGGATTATGTGTGGTAATGTGGTGGGGGGCGGGATTATGTGTGGTAATGTGGTGGAGGTGGGATTATGTGTAGTAATGTGGTGGGGGGAGAGATTATGTGTGGTGATGTGGTGGGGGGTGGGATTAAGTGTGGTAATGTGGTAGGGGCAGGATTGTGTGTGGTAATGTGGTGGGGAGGCGGGATTGTGTGTGGTAATGTGGTGGGGGCAGGATTATGTGTGGTAATGTGGTGGTGTTAAGTTGAAGGTGGGATGAAATTGATTAAACTGTTCATGGAACGCTGTTGCTCAGACTACGTCCAGATGATTAAAATATAATCAATTCAGTGGTATAGGCCAGGGGCGTGATGGCACATGAGGTAATGAACTTTTTGTAATGTATTCCCCAACAGGCTTTAAGGCAGTGAAATGGAATAGGTATTATAATCTGCATGGTACCTGTGGGGATGTACTTAGATTTTGATTATGAGAATTGGGCAATTATAATTCATATTTTTCTACATTCTGGGCAAAGAGTTAATTGTTGAGTTCAAGGAGAGGGATACTGGGTGGTAGATAATTGTTGATACTGGCCCACCCCCAGCTCCTGCCACCCACAAAGGGGGCCCTCTGCATCTGCAGCCCCTTTATGAGTAACAATGGGCATCCTCTGAAGTCCTTGATTGTCTTTCCCAAACCCCCTACATTCCCCTTTTCTGTCTCCCTGCAGTGTCAGGAGGTTAATTTGAGAGTGCAGGAATGGGGGGGGGGGGGGGGGGGTGTTCTCAATACAGCAGAGGTCAGAGCCAGGTTAGTCAGGAAGATGTTTACAGCACAAGTGAAGCACCAGGAGCTGGTAAGTATACATATATATGTGTATCTGTGTGTACATGTGCAGTATACACTGTGTGTGTCTGCATATGTGTATATAGTATGATAGTATGTTAGTCCATGTATACAGTATATAGTATGACTGTGTATATATGTGGTACATGTGTGTTCGTATGTGTGTATATATATATATATATATATATATATATATATATATATATATATATATATATATATATATATCTATATATATATATATATATATATATATATATATATATATATATATATATATATATCTATCTATCTATCTATCTATCTATCTATCTATCTATCTATCTATCTATCTATATATATATATATATATATATATATATATATATATATATACATACTGTATTTTCTGGCGTATAAGACTACTTTTTAACCCCTGAAAATCTTATTAGAAGTCGGGGGTCGTCTTATACGCCGGGTGCCGTCTTGTATGCCGAGTGCAGACACCAATGTGTATATTTGTCTCCCTGGAAAGTGTGAGTGGAGTATCCCCCATTACCTCATTGTAGCTGCAGCATGGGGTCTCTGTGCTGGGGAGAGGCGGCAGCTGCTGCTCCTCTTTGTGCCGCATGGGTGCTGTGCTGTGGGGCGGTGGCCGCCACCGCTTCCCAGCACCCCACACTGCAGCTACAATGAGGTAATGGGGGATACTCCACTCACAGTTTCCTTTGAGATGCCCCCTCTTCGTCATCAGGACCACTCCCCCCCAAAAGGCACAATAGACACCGGCCCTATAAGACGACATACGGCGTCTAAGAAGACCCCCGACTTTTAAGCAGATTTGATATTTTAACTGGAAAACTTGGGGGGTCGTCTTATACGCCCAGTCGTCTTATATGCCGGAAAATACGGTATATATATACACACATATACGGTACATAGGATGTGCATTTCTGCAGCGTTATTTCCCCTATTCAAATGAATGGGACACAAAAATGCAAGTGTAAAGTCTGTAAAGAAGCTGAATATTTCCTGACAACACTGTAGATCAATCTACAGCAAAAATGGTGGGTGTGGACAGACACTACAAGAGTTTTGTGATAATGTAAAAATAATTAGCATGAAATGATAAATCCCCTGCAGTTCCAGAACTGATGCTCCAGGGGTCTCTGCCAGTCTCCACACAGGGCTGCAATAATTTTGTGGGTCTGGGGGTCTCCGCCAGTGTCCGCACTGGGCTGCAGTCCTTTTGTGGCTCCGGGGGTCTGTGCCAGTCTTAGCACTGGGCTGCACGGGTCTTGTGGCAGCACCTTATATTATAGATGCAAAGTGAATAATAACCATTAGGGACCCTGAACAATCGGCCACGGGGGGATTTAGCAGAGTAGTTTGAGGGACATGTAAGACTTTTTTTAAATCACTTTTTTATTCTGCTGTTTGTGAGGTAGGATGCAGAAAAAAGATGGCAATTCTGCTGATGTTTTCTATAATGTGACGATATGGCCCCTTCACACAACCGTGTATCATGTTTTTCACGGATGCCAAGTGTCTCCTATTTAACCTACAGTGCTGCACTTATGTCCTTCTTTTCCCAGCAGCACAGATGACAAGGGCCAATACAAGCCTATGGGTCCGTGTAAACATGATGTCTGTGTTCCGTACATGTGCTGTACGTGTGCCGCCTGTGTTTAACATTTCAGGTATGTGAGAGGCTTTGTAACTTCATTTCCACTATGCATACCGGAAAAACATGGATGGCACATGGACAACACACTGATCAAAAACACTGCTAACACCAATATCGGTGTAACATGTACGTGTTTTATGTGGACATGTGAAGGGGGCCTAACAGTGTTGATGGTGGGGCAAGTTTGATGTGCTGCTTCAATGGTGCTGTTGGCTGATCCCAGCATATTCTCAACATACTTTGAGCTAATTTTTTGTATTTGCATTACTGAGTAGATGCTAAGAATATGCTGAGATGGCTTGTAGGCAAATTTGATTTCCAATTTTTAAAATTGGGAAAGGTGAAATTCTTATTTCTTTGGAAATTATACATTTTGTTCAGTAATGTCAGTTTTATATAATATTTATTTTTATCTAGTAAATAATACTCATTTTTTGTTATTGCACTTTAGGCTATGTGCCCACGTTGCAGAAATGATGAAGAAAAGTCAACAGCATTTTGGCAAGTCCCTGCCGTGGGTAAAACATGCAGAATTCACATGCGTTTTCCCTCAAAACACAAGCGTTTTGCAAGCGTTTTGAGCTTGCAGAATGCTTGTGTTTTCCAAGTGATTTTAAGAATCGCTTGGAAAAGTGGTTGACAGGTTGGTCACACTTGTCAAGCATAGTGCTAGTGCCTATGCAGCATCAATAGTAAAAGATGGAATGTTAACCCCTTCCCCTCCTTTGAAGCCATGTAGGTGTCATGAAAGTTGGTGCCAATCCGACCTGTGACGCCTATGTGGCGTCATGGAATGATCGCGTCCCTGCAGATCGGGTGAAAGGGTTAACTCCAATTTCACCCGATCTGCAGGGACAGGGGGAGTGGTACTTCAGCCCAGGGGGGCTTCACCTCCCCGTGGCTACGATCGCTCTGATTGGCTGTTGAAAGTGAAACAGCCAATCAGAGCGATTTGTAATATTTCACTATGAAAACTGGTGAAATATTACAATCCAGCCATGGCCGATGCTGCAATATCATCGGCCATGGCTGGAAACACTGGTCTGCACCCCCCCACCGCCACCGATCTCCTCCCCAGTCCTCCATCCTGTGCTCCGCTCCCCTCCGTCATCCTGTCCGCTCCCCCCGTGCTCCGATCCCACCCCCCCTGCTCCGATCACCCCCCATGCTCCGATCCCCCCCTCATGCTTACCGAGCTTCCCGGTGTCCGTACGTCTTCTCCACGGGCGCCGCCATCTTCCAAAATGGCGGGTGCATGCGCAGTGCGCCCGCCGAATCTGCCGGCCGGCAGATTTGTTCCAGCTACATTTTGATCACTGTGATAAAACCTATCACAGTGATCAAAATAAAAAAAAAAAAAATAGTAAATGACCCCCCCCCCCCCCTTTATCACCCCCATACGTAGGGACAACAATAAAATAAAGAAAATATATATTTTTTCCACTAGGGTTAGAACTAGGGGTAGGGTTAGGGGTAGAACTAGGGTTAGCGTTAGAATTAGGCTATGTGCACACGGCGTTCCATCAGGTTTACAGTACCATCCGCTGTGCCCATGGTGCGGAAAATACAGCGCAGAAATGCTGTGTTGTATATTCCGCAGCATGTTAATTCTTTGGGCGGATTCCGCAGAGTTTTACACCTGTTCCTCAATAGGAATCCGCAGGTGAAATCCGCATAAAAAACGCTGGAAATCCGCGGGAAATCCGCAGGTAAAACGCAGTGCCTTTTACCTGCAGATTTTTCAAAAATGGTGCGGAAAAATCTCACATGAATTCGCAACGTGGGCACATAGCCTTAGGCTAGGTTCACATTGCGTTAGGGCAATCCGTTAAGCACATAGCGCTAGCAGATTGTGCTAACACAATGTATCTATAGGGATCGTGTTTGCTGATCCCGCTAGCGCAGATCCCCGATCTGCGCTAGCGAGGAACGGACTTTGGGCGCACCTCGGACGCTGCAAGCAGCGTCCGAGGTCCGTCAAAGAATAACGGCACATCGCTAGCGCGTGCTGAAAATGGCATGCACTAGCGATGCGCTAGAGATCAGATTCACATTGCCGTCAATGGGTGCGCTAACAGACCCGTTGCATGGTGTTAATTGCGACAATTTCGCCATGCAACGCAGTCCGTTAGCGTTAACCCATTAACACAATGTGAACCTAGCCTTAGGGTTGGAATTAGAGTTAGGGTTGGAATTAGGGCTAGGGTTGGAAATAGGGTTAAGAATAGGCCTGTCGTTAGGGTTATGGTTAGGGGTGTGTTGGGGTTAAAGTTGTGGTTAGGGTTGGGGTTAGGGTTGGGATTAGGGTTAGGATTAGGAGTGTGTTGGGGTTAGGGTTGTGATTAGGGTTATGGCTAGAGTTGGGATTAGGGTTAGGGGTGTGTTGGGGATAGTGTTGGAGTTAGAATTGAGGGGTTTCCACTGTTTAGGCACATCAGGGGTCTCCAAACGCAACATCGCGCCACCATTGATTCCAGCCAATCTTGCGTTCAAAAAGTCAAATGGTGCTCCCTCACTTCCGAGCCCAGGCGTGTGCCCAAACAGTGGTTTACCCCCACATATGGGGTACCAGCATACTCAGGACAAAATGCACAACAACTACTGGGGTCCAATTTCTCCTGTTACCCTTGCAAAAATAAAAAATTGCTTGCTAATACATAATTTTTGAAGAAATAAAAATTTTTGTTTTATTTTCACGGCTCTGCGTTATAAACTTCAGTGAAGCACTTGGGGGTTCAAAGTGCTCACCACACATCTAGACAAGTTCCGTGGGGGGTCTAGTTTACAAAATGGGGTCACTTGTGGGGGGGTTTCAACTGTTTAGGCACATCAGGGGCTCTGTAAACGTAATATGATGCCCGCAGACCATTCCATCAAAGTCTGCATTCCAAAACGTCACTACTTCCCTTCCGAGCCCCGGCATGTGCCCAAACAGTGGTTTACCCCCACATATGGGGTATCAGCGTACTCAGGAGAAACTGGACAACAACTTTTGTGGTCCAATTTCTCCTGTTACCCTTGGGAAAATAAAAAATTATGGGCTAAAAAATCTTTTGAGAATTTTTTTTTTTTCATGGCTCTGTGTTATAAACTTCTGTGAAGCACTTGGGGGTTTAAAGTGCTCACCACACATCTAAATTAGTTCCTTGGGAGGTCTAGTTTCCAAAATGGGGTCACTTGTGGGGGGAGCTCCAATGTTTAGGCACACAGGGGCTCTCCAAACGTGACATGGTGTCCGCTAATGATTGGCGCTAATTTTCCATTCAAAAAGCCAAATGGTGTGCCTATCCTTCTGAGCCCTACAGTGCGCCCAAACAGTGGTTTACCCCCACATATGGGGCATCATCGTACTCAGGACAAACTGGACAACAACATTAGGGGGCCAATTTCTCCTGTTACCCTTGAGAAAATAAAAAAAATCCGGGCTAAAAATCATTTTTGAGGAAAGAAAAATTATTTTTTTTATTTTCACGGCTCTGCGTTATAAACTTTTGTGAAGCACCTGAGGGTTTAAAGTGCTCACTATGCATCTAGATAAGTTCATTGGGGGGTCTAGTTTCCAAAATTGGGTCACTTGTGGGGGAGCTCCAATGTTTAGGCACACGGGGGCTCACCAAACGCGACATGGTGTCCGCTAAAGATTGGAGCCAATTTTTCATTCAAAAAGTCAAATGGCGCTCCTTCCCTTCCGAGCCCTGCCGTGCACCCAAACAGTGGTTTACCCCCACATATGAGGTATCAGCGTACTCAGGACAAATTGGACAACAGCGTCCGTGGTCCAGTTTCTCCTTTTACCCTTGGGAAAATAACAAAATTGTTGCTAAAAGATCATTTTTGTGACTAAAAAGTTAAATGTTCATTTTTTCCTTCCATGTTGCTTCTGCTGCTGTGAAGCACCTGAAGGGTTAATAAACTTCTTGAATGTGGTTTTGAGCACCTTGAGGGGTGCAGTTTTTAGAATGGTGTCACTTTTGGGTATTTTCAGCCATATAGAACCCTCAAACTGACTTCAAATGTGAGGTGGTCCCTAACAAAAAATGGTTTTGTAAATTTCGTTGTAAAAATGAGAAATCACTGGTCAAATTTTAACCCTTATAACTTCCTAGCAAAAAAAAAAAAAAAAATGTTTCCAAAATTGTGCTGATGTAAAGTAGACATGTGGGAAATGTTGTTTATTAACTATTTTGTGTCACATAACTCTCTGGTTTAACAGAATAAAAATAAAAAATGTGAAAATTGTGAAATTTTCAAAATTTTCGCCAAATTTCCGTTTTTTTCACAAATAAACTCAGAAATTATCGACCTAAATTTACCACTAACATGAAGCCCAATATATCACAAAAAACAATCTCAGAACCGCTAGGATCCGTTGAAGCATTCCTGAGTTATTACCTCATAAAGGGACACTGGTCAGAATTGCAAAAAACGGCCAGGTCATTAACCCCTTCATGACCCATAAACCTATAAAGAGGGCACTACAAATAAATGCTCAGCCATCAAAATATATAATAAACCAAAAGAAAAGATGGACTCCAAAAGCTAAGATTTACAGTTTATTAAAGAACCATTAAAACAATACAAGATACAAATAAAGTATATGATAAATACAATAGTAAAAAGTGGAAAGGCGACACTAGTGCCGCATACACATATATCCTGCTCTAAAGATAGAATCAAGGGAAGGGAAATATGTCATAACTCAATACACAGTAAGTATTCTAATGATATTGTAAAATGTAAATCATGACTCACAGCCAATCACCTGTCAGATAATAAAGTGAAGTTCACATATAAAAAGCAGGTATAAAGAAACAAGGCATGTGAATCAGAAAAAATATAATAAATAAAATGCCTAATGCAAGTTACGTATGGCAGAAAAACCCTATGTGTGAGACCTAATTATAATGTTTGTATACAAATATACTAGCAGCAGTAATGTGATAGTTCACACATGGGGAGCAGGTACAGGGGAGCAATAGGTGTGCATATGATTCACGATGAATAATAAATAAAGTGCCTCATGCATATTTTAAAGTAAATCATAGTATATATGTGTAAGTATAATGGGGAAGAGTCCCAAGCACATGCATCAATCAAGTTATAATGTACTTACAAGTAAGAGGGTATATGCACACGTAGAGTCACACCATGTAGCTGTATGCGGAAAAGAGGAGCCCCGACGCGCGTTTCGCATATATTGCTTCCTCGGGGGGCGCCGTGGTGTCACTCAATTGTCTAGTGACCTCCTCAATGTAGTCAGTCCTGTCCATAACCACCGTAGCCCCACCCTTATCAGCTGGTTTGATTACAAGAGACTTATCCGACGCTAGTTGCTCCAACGAGAGTTTCTCCGAGTGTGAGAGATTAGTCTGGAACTGGAATCTCCCCCGGTCCATATCGCGAGTCAACGTGTGAATGTCTCTTTCAACAAGGGAAACAAAAGTTTCCACTGGTGGGTTGGACCGTGGAGGCATGTACTCGCTGTGGCTTCGTAGCCCCAGGTCATGAAGTTCGAGTAGGGTCTTGTCCTGCCTTGAAGGGTTCAATGCAGGAGGCAGTTCTGAAAAATGGACACGCAGTCTGAGGTTCCAGAAAAACCTCTGTAGGTCCATATTGAGTTCAAACGAGGACTGACTACATTGAGGAGGTCACTAGACAATTGAGTGACACCACGGTATACAAGGTAATACCCCATAATCCCTTAAATCGACTGGTCCAACAAATTGCACCCGTTATAGACTTTCATTTTCAAACAGGTACGATCGACAGTAAAATGAGGGATTTCCTGATTAAAAAAGATCCCATCACTCCTATATTCTACATCCTGCCTAAAATTCACAAAAGACTTAACAAACCACCGGGCAGGCCCATTGTTTCCTTGACTGATTCGGTCTTGTCACCTCTATCTATGGTGCTTGAAAAGATCTTGACACCTCTAATTAAAACCACACGCTCCTTTGTGTTGGACACTAATGACTTCATACAGGTCATTAGGTCCTTGGGCCCCATATCCTCGTCCTCCCTGCTGATTACCTGGGATGTCAACAGTCTGTACACGTCAATAGTACATGAGAAAGGTCTGGCAGCCACGGACAGACTCCTGAGTGACAATAAGGTAGACACTAAAATACGTCATTTCTGTGCTGACCTTTTAGGTTTGGTACTTAAAGAAAATTATTTCATGTGTCAGGACACCTTTTATGCCCAGCAACAAGGCACTGCAATGGGCGCGAACGTAGCGCCCCCGTATGCCGTGGCTTATATGGCAGCCTTTGAAAGCGACTACGTGTACGACCATCCCCTCTTTAAAGACCACTGTAGGGTATGGCGGAGGTACATCGACAACATATTCTGTGTCTGGGACGGCCCTATTGAGTCGCTCCTTTCCTTTGACCAACACATCAATAACATCTGGCCCGAGCTTAAATTCTCCATACAACAGGATACACATAGGATTAGCTTTCTGGACACCCTGGTATACAAGGAAAGGGATGGTACCCTAGCGATTGACTTATTCACTAAGCCTACTGACCGCAATGGCCTCTTACATTTCACCAGCTGTCACCCACCCTCGGTTAAGAACTCAATTCCAAAATCGCAATTCCATAGGGTAGAGAGGATTGTCTCTGACAAGGAAATTAAAAAAGTCAGACTTACCGAAATGGAACACAAGTTTATTGAGAGGGGGTATCCCCGGGGGGTGTTGACAGAGGCCAAAATAAACCTGTCCAACACTAGACCAAAGGACAATCAAAAGAGAATTCCTTTAGTTTCCACTTTCCATCCGTTCTCTGGTTTAGTGCAATCTACCATCAAAAGACACTGGAGCATTCTAACAAGGAGTTATCCCAACATCCCAGAATTCAGTAGGCCCTTCCTCCCATGTTTTAAGCGAGCTAGAAACCTTAAAGATAGACTTGTAAAGGCAGACATTGGTTCAAGCACAGTGGTCCCTAGGCAGACTTTCCTTCAAACTCAAAGACAGGGAACGTTCCCCTGCTTGAATTGTCTTCAGTGTAGCAACATACAGAGGGGCTCCGTTGCTTTTCACCCACAAACTGGAAAGGCAATTCCCATAAAAGGATTTTATACCTGCGAGTCCACGTTTGTGGTATATCTCATAAAGTGCCCATGTGGTTTGACCTATGTGGGGGAGACTACTCAAATGGTGAGGGATAGAGTGGCCCAACATAAGTCCACGATCCGATGTAAAAAGACACATCTCCCCCTCCCACATCACTTTTCCGAAAAAAATCACAGCATCGCCCAGCTCCGGTTCCAGGTTCTGGAACAAGTTGACATCCCTAGGAGAGGTCAGAATCGCATCAAAATGCTCCAGAGAAGGGAAGCTTTTTGGATCTACACGTTGCAGACGTTAGAACCTAAGGGATTGAATAGGGACTATGACGTCTCAGCTTTCTTGTAAAATTACTGTGAATATTGTATTGTGACTCCGGTTATGCTTTGCATGTTATATTGATTTTATTTCCTCTTTTTGTATCCTCACAGAATCGCTAGTTGCACTACTATGCACCGAGCACCGACTATCCTTCACATGGTATAGTATTTCCACACCATGCCAGTTTAATATAGAGTATTAGTATTGTCTCTATATTACAGTTGTGTGACCACCTATAGGGATCACCCAGGGTTTGACTGATTTAACCCCTTATGTATACGTATAGCTCCCACATGCAGTCACCCTGCGGTCTTCATTCCTCATTTTTACGCTTTATTGCCCACAAAATCTCCCCAAGTGGCATTTTCACTCATACTTTAGCTGCGCAGGTAAATTGACACACTACAGATATAATATATAGGCGCCCTTTGGCTTGTATATCTGCCCAGCGCTCCCCTATAGTTGCCATCTATCCTGCGCATGCGCGGCCGGCACCGTCATGTGACGCCGGTGACGCAGCGGTTCAGCTGACCCCCTGACGGCGAGCACATAAACCCGGAAGTACCGCTGGTGTGCCAGCATCTCCGGGAGGGCTCTCTGCAGTTCGGCGCCATTCTCCGCCGCAGCACCAGGTACAGCGACGCTAGGTTATTCAGTCACCCCCCTATCCTTACTCCTCATGCCCGGATTATTCACCTAATTGGCACCACCTTTATTCCTTTCAGCGCTCTCCTCATCAGCGAGTACCTCGCTTATTTGCAGCGCATTCCTATATATTGCACAAGGTATTGTGTCCTCCTGTTCAATATTTACCAAGGTTCCTCTATAGTGCCTATTGGCATTTACCTATACCCTGTCTTCACCCCTCATGCCCAAACTAGTCATTGATTTGGCACTACCTTCATTCTTTGCAGCGCTCCCTGCACCAGCGAGCATCTCGCCCTTTTACAGCGCATTCTTACATACTGTACAAGGTAATGTGTCCTCCTGTTCAATACTTACCATGGGTCCTCTATAGTGCCTATTGGCATTTACTTATACCTACTACATGATGTCCCTCTCCTTAGGCGGTACCACACCTCCTGGACTATGTCTGACTCTGGCACCATCCGTGGGCCCATACAGACATACTGTGTATTCCAGGTATATATTAGTATTACTCCTTGTGGGGGGACAGCTTACACCTACCCTCAGCATGCCACCATGAAGCTTGATAGCCACATAATCTATAGGGGTTTAGACGCAGCTCCGGTGGTCACACACGCTATATACTCTAGCACTTACTCTTATATATGGCAGCTTGATGTCTTGATATACCTTTATGTATCTTCATATGTTGTCACATATTTTACGTGTCTGTATTCTTATATTTTAGGCAGCTCACCCTGCACGATTCGGGGGCAATCTCACCATTATCTCCCCACTCTGGCAGGCCCTTATCCAGACCTAGCATGGTCACCTTATCGCAATCCTCTTATCAACACATTCACAGCTCTCTGTTTCTCCGTAATGAAGCTCACAACTCACACTCCAAGTCAGGATTCACCAAAGTCCGTCACTATTGTTGTTTGGTCACTTTACTAGTGATGTTTGGTTTTTTGTGCTGTATATCTCTGAATACAATACATTGTATCCTCAAAGTGCATCATGAATTTTGTCTCTAAAAAAATCTTTTTGTATTTTTTGTATATGTATATTACAGTATTCAAAAATCCTGTCTGATGAAGGTCCTATGTTTGGACCGAAAACGTTCATGTTGAACTGGATGCACTGAATAAATGATGTTTTACTTCACTACAAAGTTCTCCTGAGTGCCAAGTATATTATTGCTGATGTACTACGGGTTGGATACCTAACTTGAGCACCTCCCAGATACCCAGAGTGCCGTGCTTTACTATATTATATAGTGGATTCTGTGGTGGACAGGTTGCAGCAAATTTGGACTCATGTGGTGGACAATTTGACGTTGTCTCAGGAAAAGGTTCAACGTTTTGCTAACCGTCGTCAGTGTGTTGGTCCCTGGCTTCGTGTTGGGGATTTGGTCTGGTTGTCTTCTCGTCATGTTCCTATGAAGGTTTATTCCCCTAAGTTCAAGCCTCGCTTTATTGGGCCTTATAAGATTTCTGAAATTATTAATCCGGTGTCTTTTCGTTTGGCCCTTCCAGCTTCCTTTTCCATTCATAATGTGTTCCATAGATCCTTGTTGCGGAGATGTGGTACCTATGGTTCCCTCCGTTGATCCTCCTGCTCCGATGTTGGTTGAGGGGGAATTGGAATATGTGGTGGAGAAGATTTGGATTCTCGTTTTTCGAGGCGGAAGCTTCAGTATCTGGTCAAGTGGAAGGGTTATGGCCAGGAGGATAATTCTTGGGTTGTGGCCTCCGATGTTCATGCTGCCGATTTGGTTTGTGCTTTCCATTTGGCTCATCCTGATCGGCCTGGGAGCTCTGGTGATGGTTCGGTGACCCCTCCTCAAGGGGGGGTACTGTTGTGAATTCCGTTCTGGAGCTCCCTCCTGTTGTTGCTAATGGTATTTTTGTGAGTGCTGCCCTTGAGCTCCCTCTGGTGGTTTCGAGTGGAACTGCTGCTTCTTTGGGTAGCTGTGGCAGCTGCCTTCACTAATCGCCTTGCCTGGGTTTATTTAAACCTGCTCTGGGCTTTAGTTCATGCCAGCTGTCAATGTCCTTGGCTTGGATTTGGTTCTCTCCTTGGATTTCTCATATGGCCTGACCTTGTCAGCAAAAGATAAGTTTTTGCTAGTCCTTGTTTGTCCATTTGCTTGGATTCCATTGCTTTGCAAATATGTCTCTTTTTGTCCAGCTTGTCACTGTCATATTCAGGTTAGCTGGAAGCTCTGGGAAAGCATATTTGCCCCTCCACACCGTGAGTCGGTGTGGAGTTCATTTTTGTAAACTCTGCGTGGATTTTGTAGTTTTTAATACTGACCGCACAGTATCCTTTTCTCTCTGTCTATCAAGTTTAGTATTGGCCTCCTTTGCTGAAATCTGATTTCATTTCTGTGTACGTCATTTCCCTCTTCACTCACAGCCAATATTTGTGGGGGGCTATCTTTCCTTTTGGGGTTTTCTCTGAGGCAAGATAGCTTTCTATTTCCTTCTTTAGGGGTAGTTAGTTCTTAGGCTGTGAAGAGGTGTCTAGGGAGAGTTAGGAACATCCCACGGCTATTACTAGTGTTGTGTTAGGATTAGGGACTGCGGTCAGTAGAGATACCACCTTCTCAGAGCTCGTCCCATGTTGCGTTTTAGCCACCAGTTCATATCAGTGTGGCCTCTTAACCACCAGGTCATAACACCTAGTGTGGTAATATAGGGGGTGGGGTTATGTGTGGTGATGTGGTGGGGGGCGGGATTATGTGTGGTGATGTGGTGGGGGGCGGGATTGTGTGTGGTGATGTGTTGAGGGGGCGGCATTATGTGTGGTGATGTGGTAGGGCGGGATTATGTGTGGTAATGTGGTGGGGGCAGGATTATGTGTGGTAATGTGGTGGGGCAGGATTATATGTGGTAATGTGGTGGGGGCGGGATTATGTGTGGCAATGTGGTGGGGGGCGGGATTGTGTGGCGATGTGGTGGGGGGCGGGATTGTGTGTGGTGATGTGGTGGGGCGGGATTATGTGTGGTAATGTGGTGGTGGCGGGATTTTATGTTGTAATGTGGGGGCGGGATTATGAGTGGTAATGTGGTGGGGGGCAGTATTATGTGTGGTAATGTGGTGGGGGCGGGATTATGTGTGGTAATGTGGTGGGGGCCGGGATTGTGTGTGGTGATGTGGTGGGGGGCGGGATAATGTGTGGTGATGTGTTGGGGGTGGGATTATGTGTGCTGATGTGGTGGGGGGCGGGATTGTGTGTGGTGATGTGGTGGGGGGCGGGATTGTGTTTGGTAATGTGATGGGGGTGGGATTGTGTGGTAATGCCAGCCCTCCCCCACTGAAAACAGGGAATAGGGGGGTATCATGGCAACACAGAGCTTGAATTAAATATCATTGCAATGTCTGGTATAATTCTGTGGGGCTTTAATTGCAAGTTCATATAAAGGTCAAGTCAAATGTCCATTTGGTCAGTATTTCTGGTTTAAGCTGGTTTTGGTCAGTGCCTTTGGCACCTTTTTAAACGGTTCTCATTGGTTGAATTCTTGTTTCTGGGCTGTTTTGAAACTATAAAAAGCACGTATTCTGGCTGGTTACCTCAGTCGGAGGTTTTTAAGAAGAAAAGAAGATCCCACCCACCCTTCCCCTTTTTACTTATGTCCCGTCGTGATGTTTTATTTGTGGGAAAATCGCCCATTTTATGGACGGATTGGTTATTTGGTGTTTTTGGATATATGGACATTTCTGAGTATATTATTTAAAGTGTTGTATAAATTGGATTAACCCTAAATAAACATCACAACCATTTTTCTCCATTACAATTGTGTCGTGTATTTATTTTAAATTTATGAAAAGGTCTTGTGCTGCCATGGGGTGGGGGGCAGGATTGTGTGTGGTGATGTGGTGGGGGGCTGAGCTACTGTGCAGGGGGCGGGATTAGCGAGTAATCATGATGCTATATATATATATATATATATATATATATATATATATATATATATATATATATATATATATATATATATATATATATATATATATATATATATATATATATATATATATATATATATATATATATTGTATGTGTCTTTATATTTCATAGAGAGATAGACAGCAGAATAGCCGATAATTCAATTGGTGGCTTCTGTAAAATAAAGGCAAAAACTGACAGGATAGGAGACATGGTTTACATTCAGTAAACCATTGCAGAACAGTGAGATTTATATATGTCAGTGTCCAATACTGTTAGTACTATGCGTGTGTAAAATTTGGAACCTGTATGTATTTAGTAAAATAATGTATTCACGGGAAAAACTGGCATAGGCTCCCACACAGTTTTCTGCACCAGAGAGGGAAAGCCAGTGACTGAGGGCATATATTAATAGCCTAGAGAAGGACCATGGTTATGCCCCCCCCGGCTAAAAACATCTGCCCACAGTCACCCCAGAAAAGGTGCATCTCTAAGATGTGCCAATTACCGGCACTTAGGGTACCGTCACACATTGAAATTTTCATCGCTGCGACGGCACGATTCGTGACGTCGCAGCGTCGTATAATCATCGCTCCAGCGTTGTAGACTGCGGTCACACGTTGCAATCACGGCGCTGGAGCGATGCCGAGGTCCCCGGGTAACCAGGGTAAACATCGGGTAACTAAGCGCAGGGCCGCACTTAGTAACCCGATGTTTACCCTGGTTACCAGCGTAAACGTAAAAAAAACAAACAGTACATACTCACCCGTCGGTGTCCTTCAGGTCCCTTGCCGTCTGCTTCCTGCTCTGAGTGCAGCCGTACAGTGAGAGCAGAGCGCAGCACCGCTGCGCTCTGCTCTCACTTTCCGGCCGGCACTCAGAGCAGGAAGCAGACGGCAAGGGACCTGAAGGACACCGACGGGTGAGTATGTACTGTTTGTTTTTTTTACGTTTACGCTTGTAACCAGGGTAAACATCGGGTTACTAAGCGCGGCCCTGCGCTTAGTTACCCGATGTTTACCCTGGTTACAAGCGAACACATCGCTGGATCGCTGTCACACACAACGATCCAGCGATGTCAGCGGGTGATCAAGCGACGAAAGAAATTTCCAAACAATCTGCTACGACGTACGATTCTCAGCAGGGTGTCTGATCGCAGTAGCGTGTCAGACACAGCGATATTGTAACGATATCGCTAGAACGTCACGAATCGTAACGTCGTAGCGATGGAAATTTCAATGTGTGACGGTACCCTTAGACTCCCTGCACAATGCCCTGTAGCGGTGGCATATGGGATAATAAGGGGTTAATGTCACCTTTGTATTTTAAGGTGACATTAAGCCTGCTTAGTAATGGAGAGGTGTCAATAAGACACCTATCCATTACTAATCCTAAAGTTTGTAAAGGGTTAAATAAACATGCACATGCAGAATAAAGTATTTTAATGAAATAAAATACAACAGCTTTGCTGTTATGATCTGGTGACCTTGGAGCCGCATGAAAACTTTCTCTGGAATCAGTGGAACCTATACTGACCGCAAACCCTGAACTAACACCGCAACTAGAAGTAGCCGTGGGGTGTGCCTAACCAACCCTAGACACCTCGACACAGCCGGAGGACTAAATACCCCTATAGATGGAAATAGGAATGTTATCTTGCCTCAGAGCAGACCCCCAAAGGATAGGCAGCCCCCCCCACGAATAATGACTGTGAGTAGGAGAGGAATAGACACACGCAGGTAGAAAACAGGATTTAGCAAAAGAGGCCACTCTAGCTAAACAGGACAGGATAGGACAGATTACTAGGCGGTCAGTATTAAAACCCTTCCAAAAATATCCACAGCAGATAATACAAAAAGTTCCACAATCTAACTAAAGACATGTAATGTATATCTGACACTCCAGAGAATCCAACGAAACTGCGAAAATGCTGACACAGTCTAAGCTGGACAAGAAAACACAAAGGAGAGCACTGAACTGTGAAGCACACAGCATGTGTGCCACAGGAAAAAAAAACAGACACTTATCTTTGCTGATTTGGCAGAAAGGCAGGAGGAACCAGGCAGAGGTCCAACACCTCCCAACAACAATTGACAACTGGCAAGGACTAATGAATCCTGCACACCTAAATACCCCAGTCAGAACTGCAATCAGCAGACACACCAGACCAAGACTGCAACCCAGTGACAACTGCATTACCACCTACTACAACCGGAGGGAACCCAAAAAGCAGAATTCACAACAGTACCCTCCCCTTGAGAAGGGGTCACCGAACCCTCACCAGCGCCCCCAGGCCGATCAGGACGAGCCAGATGAAAGGCACGGACCAGATCAGCAGCATGGACATCAGAAGCAAAAACCCAAGAATTATCCTCCTGGCCATAACCCTTCCATTTGACAAGGTACTGAAGCCTCCGCCTCGAAAATTGAGAATCCAAAATCTTCTCAACCACATACACCAACTCCCCATCAACCAAAACAGGGGCCAGAGGATCAACAGAGGGAACAACGGGCACCACATATTTCCGCAATAAAGATCTATGGAAGACATTATGGATAGCAAAAGAGGCCGGAAGCGCCAATCGAAAAGACACCTGATTAATAATCTCAGAAATCCTGTAAGGACCAATAAACTGAGGCTTAAACTTAGGGGAAGAGACCTTCATAGGAACATGACGGGAAGACAACCAAACCAAATCCCCAACCTGAAGCCGGGAACCAACACACCCGACGACGGTTAGCAAAACGTTGAGCCTCCTCCTGAGACAACACCAAATTGTCCACCACATGAGCCCAAATCTGCTGCAACCTGTCAACCACAGAATCCAAACCAGGACAGTCAGAAGGCTCAACCAGCCCAGAAGAAAAACGAGGATGAAAATCAAAATTACAAAAAAAGGCGAAACCAAAGTAGCCGAACTAGCCCGATTATTAAGGGCAAACTCGGCCAATGGCAAAAAGGCCACCCAATCATCCTGATCGGCAGACACAAAGCATCTCAAATAAGTCTCCAAAGTCTGATTAGTTCGCTCGGTCTGGCCATTTGTCTGCGGATGAAATGCAGAAGAAAAAGACAAATCAATGCCCAGCCTAGCACAAAAGGCCCGCCAAAACCTAGAAACAAACTGGGAACCTCTGTCGGACACAATATTCTCAAAACAAAGACAAGACAAAACGGACTGCAGAAAAAAAAATGGCTCAACACCTTTCTTCCCTTCTTCTGAGATGCATTTAACTCATTACTGGCCAGTTGTACTGTTATGATCTGGTGACCTTGGAGCCGCATGAAAACTTGCTCTGGAATAGGTGGAACCTATACTGACCGCAAACCCTGAACTAACACCGCAACTAGAAGTAGCCGTGGGGTGTGCCTAGCCAACCCTAGACACCTCGACACAGCAGTAGGACTAAATACCCCTATAGATGGAAATAAGAATGCTATATTGCCTCAGAGCAGACCCCCAAAGGATAAGCAGCCCCCCCACGAATAATGACGGTGAGTAGGAGAGGAATAGACACATGCAGGTAGAAAACAGGATTTAGCAAAAGAGGCCACTCTAGCTCAATAGGAAAGGATAGGACAGATTACTAGGCGGTCAGTATTAAAACCCTTCCAAAAATATCCACAGCAGATAATACAAAAAGTTCCACAATCTAACTAAAGACACGGAATGTATATCTGCCACTCCAGAGAATCCAAACAAGACTGAGAAAATACTGACACAGTCTAAGCTGGACAAGAAAACACAAAGGAGAGCACTGAATTGTGAAGCACACAGCATGTGTGCCACAGGAAAAAAAAACAGACACTTATCTTTGCTGATTTGGCAGAAAGGCAGGAGGAACCAGGCAGAGGTCCAACACCTCCCAACAACAATTGACAACTGGCAAGGACTAATGAATCCTGCACACCTAAATACCCCAGTCAGAACTGCAATCAGCAGACACAACTGACCAAGACTGCAACCCAGGGACAACTGTATTACCACATACTACCACCGGAGGGAACCCAAAAGCAGAATTCACAACACTTTGCCACCTTTATTGTTCTGCTAAATCCAAATAATGCCCTCGATCTCGGGTAAGAAATTAAAAATAAAAAAAATCAATATACCATATCTGTCAGCCTATAAATCCCATGCAGCAATCTATATCTGGGGGTTAAATAGTTTACAACCGGGAGCGGTGCTAATGCTACCGCCCTGGCTGTAAACCACTAAAGAGTGAATGAGACACTGCCAGCAGCAGCATCAGTGACATCAGTGCAGCCTACCAGCCTGACCAGCTATGAACTTGGCAGCGTGGAAAGATGAACTGTCACTTTCCCAAGCTCAAGAGTTCTCCTCTGGTTAGGCTGGGAGGCTGTGCTGACGTTACTGATGCTGACACCTTGTTGTGTTATGCAACTTTCCAACAGGCCCTGAACGAGACATAAGTGTTTATTTTTTTGCCTGGAGTGTTTCTTTAGTCTGTTATTTATACATTAAGTTAAATTGGTTATTTATTGGCTTATTATTATTATTCACTATTATAATGCCATTTATTCCATGGTGCTTCACATGTGAAAAGGGGCATACATAGACATGTACAATAAACATGAGCAATACAAGGCACATACAAGTACAGAAGGAGAGAGGACCCTGCTCGCGAGAGCTTACAGTCTACAGGGAATGTGGAGAGGACACACTAGGAGAGGTTAGAGCTGGTTGTGCAGCGGTTCAGTAGATCACTGCAGGTTGTAGGCTTGTCAGAAGAGGTGGCTTCAGGTTCCTTTTGAAGGTTCCCGTGGTATGCTAATAAACATTTTTACAATAGATAAATGTGGCTGAAATCTGTGCTGCTGTGACTAATGACGAATCAAGATAAACAGTGCCTTGCGAAAGTATTCGGCCTTCTGGAACTTTTCAACCTTTTCCCACATATCATGCTTCAAACATAAAGATACCAAATGGAAATTTTTGGTGAAGAATCAACAACAAGTGGAACACAGTCGTGAAGTTCAACGGAAATTATTGGCTAGTTTAAATTTTTGTGGAAATTTAAAAACTGAAAAGTTGGACGTGCAATATTATTCGGCACCTTTAACTTAATACTTTGCTGAGCCACCTTTTGCTGCAATTACAGCTGCAAGTCGCTGGTGGTATGTCTCTATCAATTTTGTACATCGAGAGACTGAAATTCTTGCCCATTCTTCCTCGGCAAACAGCGCGCGCTCAATGAGGTTTGATAAAGATCATTTGTGAACAGCAGTTTTCAACTCTTTCCACAGATTCTCGATTAGATTGAGGTCTGGACTTTGACTTTGCCATTCTAACACCTGGATACGTTCATTTGTGAACCATTTCGTTTTAGATTGTGCTTTATGTTTGAGATCATTGTGTTGTTGGAAGATAAATCACCGTCCCAGTCTCAGGTCTTTTGCACACTCCAACAGGTTTTCTTCAAGTATGGTCTTGTATCCATCTTCCCATCAATTTTAACCATCTTCCCTGTCCCTGCTGAAGAAAACCAGGCCCAAACCATGATGCTGCCACCACCATGTTTGACAGTGGGGATGGTGTCTTCAGGGTGATGAGATTTGTTGCCTTTATGCCAAACATATTGTTTATCATTGTTGCCAAAAAGTTCGATTTTGGTTTCATCTGACCAGAGAATCTTCGTCCACATGTTTGGTGTGTCTCCCAGGTGGCTTGTTGCAAACTTTAAACAACACTTTTTATGGATATCTTTGAGAAATGGCTTTCTTCTTGCCACTCTTCCATAAAGGCCAGATTTGTGCAGTGTACAACTGATTGTTGTCCTATGGACAGACTGTCCCACCTCAGCTGTTAGATCTCTGCAGTTCATACAGAGTGATCATGGGCCTCTTGGCTGCATCTCTGATCAGTTTTATCCTTGTTTGAGATGACAGTTTAGAGGGACGGCTGGGTCTTGGTAGATTTGCAGCGGTATGATACTCTTTCCATTTCAATATGATCACTTGCACAGTGCTCCTTGGGATGTTTAAAGTTTTGGAAATCATTTTGTATCCAAATCCGGCTTTAAACTTCTCCACAACAGTATCACAGACCTGCCTGTTGTGTTCCTTGGTCTTCATGATGCTCTCTGTGCTTCAAACAGAACCCTGAGACTATCGCAAAGCAGGTACATTTATACAGAGACATGATTACACGCAGGTGGATTATATTTATCATCATAAGGCATTTAGGACAACATTGGATCATTCAGAGATCCACAATGAACTTCTGGAGTGAGTTTGCTGCACTGAAAGTAAAGGGGCCGAATAATATTGCACGGCCCACTTTTCAGTTTTTGAATTTCCACAAAAATTTAAAATAACCAATAAATTTTGTTCAACTTCACAATTGTGTTCCACTTGTTGTTGATTCCTCATTAAAAAAAAAAAAAATACAATTGGTATCTTTATGTTTGAAGCATGATATGTGGGGAAAGTTTGAAAAGTTCCAGGGGGTTGAATACTTTTGCAAGGCACTGTAGTTGTGAAATATTCTGGTGGTTTATTCAATGTTTTTCAAAGCTCATGGCTTCTTCTTCAGGAAAGATACCTTTCTGTGGTAATTTCATGAAGAAGAAGCCACGAGCTTTGAAAAGCATTGAATAAACCACCAGAGTATTTCAGAACTATATCTGAATTTGTCAGTTGTCACAGCAGCACAGATTTCATCCACATTTATCTATTATAACGGTTCTCAGAGGTCACATTGTTGACCTGCAGATCTGCAGAAGCTGACATCTATACGCTTTACTCTGCACCATCAGGTGAGCAGTTCTCTTGCAATTGAATGAAAAAAATCCTGGGGATAAGACCCTATTTGCGTTTTTTGTCTCCTATTTTCTCTACCAGCAATAAACACTTTGTTTGATATTACGTAATTTTGTAACAGAATTGGTACTATTTCTATATAACTGCAAGGAGGGCCCCAAGAATGATTCTTCTCTGGTTGGCCCAAGGTACTCTTGTCCGACACTGCTGGATACCCTCCTCACTGGTGCTCCTTAGTAAATTGTATGCTTTGTATATGGGGTTTACTTGAATTTATCATTCTATGAGTCATTGACCAGCACATCGTAATACCTGGCAAGAGATATATATTACGGAAGGCATCAGAGACCTCTATACGAGGACTGGTACGGGTCTCAATAAGATTGTCATATTTTGGTTGACTTAGCACCACATTTCAGCTGACTATTGAGATTTAGTACCATGGATTTCATTTACTTTTAGTATATACTCAGCTGTTCCCATTCTTTTTTTTTTTTTGCACATTCTTGCACTAGAACACCTTTTAATAGGTCCAAATCTTGGTATGTTTTTATTGCATTTCAATAAATGTTATATTTTAATTGATCCTTTGCTATTTTGTGGTTAAAAATCTGGGTCTAATTCCGAGCTGAATTTAACTATGTAAAGTTAAAATTATTATGGAAAATATGATGTCACTATCTAACGCCTTGGACCTTCAGAGGCAAATGACAGGCACATTTTAAGTAATATAATCCTAAGTTGTTTTTGGGTAGTTGATCCTAGGTTCTCAACATGCTGAACATGGGGAATACTCTAGCTGTGCTTTTAATGGGCAGAAAATTATAATAATCTTGGGATACTATGATGCCATTTTTTTTAAATATATTTTTAGGAGGTAGATAGCTTACCATGGATTAACACTAATCATAACTCAGATATAAAAAATAATAAGTTATGTATGTTATATTTATAACATTCCAATTAGTTTGATACACTACAGTCATATGCAATCCTTAAAGGGGTTTTCTGTATTTTTCACTTTCAATTTGAAAAAGTTACTTTTTTATTTTTTTTAATCTTACTTAACCCATCCAGCCCCTCCGCCTGTTTTCATTTTCATGACCAGGCCAAATTTTAAAACTCTGACCAGTGTAAATTTATGTGATAATAACTCTTGAACACTTCAACGTATCCCACTGATTCTGAGACAATTTTCTAGTGACATATTGTACTTCATGATAGTGGTAACATTTAGGGTATGTGCACACATTGCAGATTTACCTGCGGATTTTTCTGCAATAAATTTGCAGCTCTTGGCATTAAATGCAGGTGCATTTTGGATGTGTTTTTTATGTGGTTTTGATGTGTTTTTTAATGCGGATTTCTATGCTTTTTGGAAAGCTTAATAAAGATCTGTTATTGAATTAAAAAAAAAAAAAAAAGATTTGTGATGTTATTTCTTGTCCAACCTCCTTTTTTACATTTGCCCAACCCACACTCCATTACACACAGATAGACAGAAGGAATGAGATAGATAGATAGATAGATAGATAGATAGAAGGAATGAGATATAAAGAAGGAATGGATAGATAGATAGAAGGAATGAGATATAAAGAAGGAATGAGAGACAGATAGAAGGAAAGAGACAGATAGTTAGATAGAAGGAATGAGATAGAAGGAATGAGATAGATGGATATAGAAGGAATGAGATAGATAAATAGGAATGAGATATAGATAGAAGGAATGAGAGATAGATAGATAGATAGATAGATAGATAGATAGAAAGATAAATAGAAGGAATGCGATGGAAAGATACATAGATCTATCTATCTATCCATAGATATATCTATGGATAGATATATCTATGGATACATGTAGATAGATATATGTATAGTTAGATATTTATATGGATATATTTATAGATAGATATATCCATTGGTGATGAGCGAGTATACTCGTTGCTCGAGATTTCCCGAGCACACTCGGGTGTCCTCCAAGTATTATTTTAGTGCTCGGGGATTTAGTTTTCTTCGCCACAGCTGAATGACTTATATCTGTTAGCCAGCATAAGTACATGTGACGGTTGCCTGGTTGCTAGGGAATCCACACCGTGCTGCCCCAACGCGCGTTTCGCGTCAGATTCGTCAGGGGGCGGCTTCGTCAGGTGACCGCCCCCTGACAAAGCCCAAGCGAAACATGTGTTGGGGCAGCATGGTGTGGACCCATATACACTGCAACATGGGTAAGGAATGCTGAATCAGGGTAATAGTTATAATAATGGTTCCTCTGTGACTGAGGACTCATGTAGATACTTCCATACTCATATTACCTATCACCTGGCCCGCTTTATTTTCCCTATTTACCTTTTAGCACTAAGCACTTTATTATGGAATATACTTGCAGTAGTATTAGGAGGGTACACCGCTCTTTGATTTCATCTTGCAATCCCTGCTGAACATGTACCATTGTTTCTTGTAATACTATTTAAAACGTGTGCTTTTTGTCTATGATGTAGTGTGTAATAAACCTATACCCTTTTATACTATTTTGGACTTGTACTCAAGTTTTCCTTTCCGGTTATAATGATTTATTAATGAACAATATGTTTAATTTTTATTAAAAAAAATGGGGAAAAAATGGAGTGGGCTCCAGCACAATTTTCTGCACCAGCGGGGAAAGCAGACGGTCGTGGGCCTTATATTTGTAGCCTGGGAATGGGGTAATACCCATGGCCCCTTCTTAGGCAATGAATATCAGCCCGCAGCAGCATGAATAGCCTTTACTGGCTATTAAAATAGGAGGACCCCCAAAAAAATGACATGGGGTCTCCTTATATTTTATAGCCAGAAAGGCTACGCAGACAACTGCAGGCTGATCAAAGCCTAGAGAGGGGCCATGGATATTGCCCCCCCAAACCCCCCCCCCCCCCCCCCCGGCTACAAATACCAGCATGCAGTCACTCCAGAAATGGCACATCTCTAAGATGCGCCAATTCCGGCACTCAGCCCTTCTCTTCCCACTCCCGTGTAGCGGTGAGATATGGGGTAATAAGGGGTTAATGTCAGCTTTGCATTGTAAGGTGACATTAAGTGCGGTTAATAATGGAGAGATGTCAATAAGAAGCCTATCCATTACTAATCCTATAGTAGTGAAAGTTAAAAAAAAAGACACAGCTGGAATAAATATTGCATCATTCTTCATTTTATACTTACCATACTCGGTCGCCTGCAAAAAATAAAAAAATAATAAACCAACCGTATACTCCCTGTCCGACGCAGTGTCCCACGATGATCTCCCAGGTGATTTCATTCCTCTATAGGGCCTCCCACTGATGAACTGACAGGAGACAATGGCTCCTGCAGTGCATCACAGTAGAGGTTACTGTAGTTCACACTCGCTTTATGGCAATGCTATGTGGGAATTTTAACACACAGCAGTGCCACAATGAGTATGAACTATACTCTCAGCGGCGGAGGGATACAGTGCAGAAGGATACCTTCCATCATTGTATGCCGGAGCCCCTGGAGAGCAGTCACATCAGCTGACGTGGCAGCTCTCCACGGGAGATAGTCGTGGGACACTCACATTAATTGGATTACTGCGGATCAGGGAGTATATTGTTTATTATTTTAATATTTTTTACAGGTGATCAATGGCTTCAAGCATCAAGGTGGTGCACTCTGTTGTATGCACTGTATGTTGTATGAACTCTATGTATTGTATGTTCTGCATGTTGTATATTGTATGTACTGTATGTTTGTTCTGTATGTTGTATATTGTATGTACTGTATGTTTGTTCTGTATGTTGCATTTACTGTATGTTGTATGTTCTGTATGTTAAATGTACTGTATGTGTATTGTATGTACTGTATGCATGTTGTATCTATGTATATATGTATGTTGTTTGTACTGTATGCATGTATTGTATGTTGAATGTACTGTATGTATGTAATGTATGTCTATACAAATGTTGTATGTACTGTATGTATGTATTGTGTCTATGTATGTACTGTAGCTCTATATGTATGTCATATGTACTGTATGTATGCACTGTATGTCTATATGTATGATGTATGTATGCATTGTATGTGTTGTATGTCTGTATGTACTGTATATGTGTGTATGTGTTTTGTTTTGTTTTTTCACATTCAACACATTAGCCGGATGATGGTATTACTACTGTCCCATCATTGGCCAGTGTGTCAATCACTGCCAATGTAGCAGGCACAGCCGGATGGGACTTTTAGTCCTGCACACACACAAAGACCCCCGCACAACCCCGCAAACCCGCAACAGTCCTGCACAGACCCGGCAGAGCCCCAACAGCCCCACAGACTGCCGGACAGATCCGCAAAGCCCCGGCAGACCCCCAACAGCCCCCCACAGACTCCCGGACAGGCCCGGCAGACGTCTGACAGCCCTGGCAGACCCCCGACAGCCCTCCACAGACCCTCGACAGACCCGGCAGAGTCCCGACAGCCCTGCACAGACCCGGAAGAACCCCGACAGCCCTGTACAGACCCAGCAGAGCCCCGACACCCTAGCACAGACCGCTGTACGGACTAGGCAGACCCCCGAGAGCCCCCACAGACCCGGCAGACCCCCGACAGCCCCGCACAAACCCACACACACGCATACCCCGCCCGCACACACATACACGCACATAGCTCTGCCCACACACTTCCCCCCTCCTGATCTGCAGCATTTCATCTGCAGCTAAACAGCTATTCTTTATTACATCTGCGGTTTTGCAGCGGATATGCCCGACTCAATGAGAGTCAATGGGTGCAGAAACGCTGCAGAACCGCACAAAGAATTGACATAGCAACATAGTTATTAAGGTTGAAGGAAGACTTAAAGTCCATCTAGTTCAACCCATAGCCTAACCTAACATGCCCTAACATGTTGATCCAGAGGAAGGCAAAAAAAAAACACCCATGTGGCAAAGAGTAAGCTCCACATTGGCGACAAAAAATCCTTCCCGACTCCTCATACGGCAATCAGACAAGTTCCCTGAATCAAAGCGCCCTATCAAGGAAAAAAAAACAAAAAACAAAACTATATCTATATCTATATCTATATCTATATATATATATATATATATATATATATATATATATATATATATATATATATATATAACCTGTATACTTTTCAAGAAAGGCATTCAGTCCCCTCTTAAATTTAAGTGATGAATAACTCATTGCAACATCATACGGCAGAGAGTTCCATAGTCTCACTGCTCTTACAGTAAAAAATCTGTGTCTGTTATTATGTTTAAACCTTCTTTCCTCCAGACGTAGAGGATGCCCCCTTGTTCATGTATCAGGTCTATGATTAAAAAGATCATCAGAAAGGTCTTTGTACTGTCCCCTCATATATTTATACATTAACATACTGTAAGATCACCCCTTAGCCTTCGTTTTTTCCAAACTAAACAGCCCCAAGTGTAATAACCTATCTTGGAATTGCAGACCCCCCAGTCCTCTAATAACCTTGGTCGTTCTTCTCTGCACCCGCTCTAGTTCAGCTATGTCTTTCTTATACACCGGAGACCAGAACTGTGCACAATATTCTAAGTGTGGTCGAACTAGTGACTTGTATAGAGGTAAAATTATGTTCTCCTCATGAGCATCTATGCCTCTTTTAATGAATCCCATTATTTTATTTGCCTTTGTAGCAGCTTCCTGACACTGGCCACTAAAGGTGAGATTGTCATCCACCCATACACCCAGGTCTTTTTCATTGACGATTTTGCCCAGAGTTTTAGAATTAAGCACATAGTTATACATCTTATTACTTCTACCCAAGTGCATGACCTTACATTTATCCCCATTAAAGCTCATTTGCCATTTGTCAGCCCAAGCTTCTAGTTTACATAAATCATCCTGTGATATAACATTGTCCTCCTCTGTATTGATTACCATGCAGAGTTTAGTGACATCTGCAAGTATTGAAATTCTGCTCTGTATGCCCCCTATAAGGTCATTAATAAATATGTTAAAAAGAAGAGGGCCCAATACTGACCCCTGTGGTACCCCACTTATAACCACAACCCAGTCTGAGTGTGTTCCATTAATAACCATGTGCTCCATGTGTTCTCTCTACCATTGTGCCACACACCCTTACCTCTGTAGGCACTTCTCTATAACCTGGGTGGCATCCTGGTCCCACCTGACCATTTTGATTTATATTTATTTTCCCTTTGATTTAGTCCACTCTTTGCTGGGAGTTATCCCCCCTCCCCCCTTTTTTTTGGCCTATTATGGCCCTTTGACAGTTACAGGCTGGTCTTTTATAGCAGGGCCACTTTTTCATAGTGGGGGTGTCTGGGGACGCCCAGACCCTCTGTGCTCTTGTATATGTGTGCACTATTACATCTGTATTACTATATTATTTAACCATATTACATTTTTATATGGCTTAGGGGGTTTCATTCCCCACTTTATAGGTATTCTTTATATGCTGTCTAATCATTGATTTCCATACATAGATATTTTTTTGGTTGCTATTATTGTTGTCTTGTATATCACATATATTTTCTGTTGTTCAATACTATTTGTATTTGGGGCTGTCTTTAATGAGTATTTACTATGGGACCGGTGGTGTGGTTGTTATATTTTAATATGTTTTATCTTAGTGTATGCGTCTCTGTTTTCAAAAAACTTTTTGTAATTTGTTGCTACTCAGCTTGTATTTCTCTGGGTGTGCGCTCCATTTTTGTGTGTCTGCTTTTTCTTGGTTGCTCCTCCATTAATAACCACCCTTTGCTTCCTATCCCTGAGCCAGCTCTTAACACACTTACACATATTTTCCTCTTATGATCCGGTGGCCTTGGAGCAGCATGAGACGTAATCTGGAGAAGGTGGCACCTGTACTGACCGCAAACCCTGAACTTAACACCGCAACTAGAAGTAGTCGTGGGATGCACCTACCGATCCTAGACACCTCGACATAGCCGGAGGACTAAATACCCCTATAGATAGAAAAGGGAAAACTATCTTGCCTCAGAGAAAATCCCCAAAGGATAGACAGCCCCCCACGGATATTGACTGTGAGAGGAGAGGAAAAAACATATGCAGACTGAAAACAGGATTTAGCAAAGGAGGCCACTCTAGCTAAATAGAAAGGATAGGATAGAATATTATGCGGTCAGTATTAAAACACTAGAACATATCCACCACAGAAAATACAAAAACTCCACATCTAACTAAAGATTTGGAGGGTATATCTGCATCTGCAGAGATTCCAGCTTGGCTGAATAAATCCTTACACAGACTAAGCTGGACAAGAAAAAAACATGAAATGCACTGAACTGTACAGCCCACAGCATGTGGACTGCAAAAACAAAGCCAGAACTCATCTTTGCTGATTTGGGCAGCAGAGCAGGAGAAACCAGGCAGATATGTGAATCCTCCAAGAAACAATGGACAACTGGCAAGGATTAAAGGATCCTGCAAACCTAAATACCCAGCAAGCCAGCAATAAGCAGGGACACCTGAGCAGAACCACAATCCAGGGACACTGCATTACCAGCAGCGACCACCGGAGGGAACCCAAGAGCAGAATTCACAACAGTACCCCCCCCCCCCTTGAGGAGGGGTCACCGAACCCTCACCAGAGCCACCGGGACGATCAGGACGAGCCAGATGAAAGGCCCGGACCAAATCAGCAGCATGGACATCAGAAGCACAAAACCCAAGAATTATCCTCCTGGCCATAACTCTTCCACTTGACCAGGTACTGAAGCTTCCGCCTCGAAACGCGGGAATCCAAGATCTTCTCAACTACATACTCCAACTCCCCATCAACCAACACAGGGGCTGGAGGATCAACCGAAGGATCAACGGGTACCACATATTACCGCAACAAGGATCTATGTAAGACATTATGGATAGCAAAAGAGGCCGGAAGGGCCAATTGAAAAGACACTGGATTAATAATCTCAGAAATCTTATACGGACCAATAAACCGAGGCTTAAACTTAGGGGAAGAAACCTTCATAGGAACATGACGGGAAGACAACCAGACCAGATCCCTGTCATGGTTCCCAATGGCAAGGGAACGTAAAAAACACATAAGTAACGAACGAGCTCTCGGGTGATGGAAACTCGAGTTGACCGTGAGCTAAATCTACCACACAACTAACAGTAGCCAGGGAGCATACCTACGGCTTCCTATATGCCACGCGCCAGCCGGAGGACTAACTACGCCTGGTAGAGGAAGAAACAGACCTGGCTTACCTCTAGGGAAATACCCCAAAAGATGATAGCAGCCCCCCACATGTAATAACGGTGAATTAAGAGGAAAAGACATACACAGTATGAAAGTAGATTTAGCAAAGAGAGGTCCACTTACTAGATAGCAGAAGGATACAAAAGAGGACTTCACGGTCAACTGAAAACCCTTTCAAAAACCATCCTGAAATTACTTTAAGACTCCTGTGTCAACTCATGACACAGGAGTGGCAATTTCAGCCCGCAAGAGCTTCCAGCTACAGAGACTTACAAAAACTGCAAACTGGACAAAAGGTACAAAACAAAAGGACAAAGTCCACTTAGCTGATCAGCAGACTAGTAGCAGGAACATGCAACCGAAGGCTCTGGTTACAATGATGACCGGCAAGGAAGTGACTGGAGAGCAAGGCTAAATAGGAAACTCCCAAACACTGATGGAAGCAGGTGAACAGAAGAAGCAAAGTGCAAACAAGTCACCAGTACCACCAGCAACCACCAGGGGAGCCCAAAAAGCGGATACACAACAGATCCCCAACCCGAAGCCGGGAACCAACACACCGACGACGGTTAGCAAAATGTTGTGCCTCCTCCTGAGATAACACCAAATTGTCCACCACATGACCCCAAATCTGCTGCAACCTGTCAACCACAGAATCCACACCAGGACAGTCAGAAGGCTCAACCTGCCCCGAAGAAAAACGAGGATGAAAACCAAAATTACAAAATAAGGGTGAAATCAAAGTAGCCGAACTAGCCCAATTATTAAGGGCAAACTCGGCCAATGGCAAAAAAAGCCACCCAATCATCCTGATCAAATCATCCTGATCAGCAGACACAAAGCATCTCAAATAAGTCTCCAAGGTCTGATTAGTTCGCTCGGTCTGGCCATTTGTCTGAGGATGGAATGCAGAAGAGAAAGACAAATCAATGCCCAGCCTAGCACAAAAGGCTCGCCAAAACCTAGAAACAAACTGGGAACCTCTGTCGGACACAATATTTTCTGGAATACCATGCAAACGAACCACATGCTGGAAAAACAACAGAACCAAATCAGAAGAGGAAGGCAATTTAGGCAAAGGCACCAAATGAACCATCTTAGAGAACCGGTCACAAACAACCCAGATAACCGACATCCTCTGGGAAACAGGAAGAACAGAAATGAAATCCATAGAAATATGCGTCCAGGTCTTCTCAGGGACCGGCAATGGCAAAAGCAAACCACTAGCATGGGAACAACAAGGCTTGGGCCGCGCACAAGTTCCACAGGACTGCACAAAAGAACACACATCACGTGACAAAGAAGGCCACCAAAAGGATCTACCAACCAGGTCTCTGGTACCAAAAATACCAGGATGGCCAGCCAACACAGAGCAATGAACCTCCGAAATCACTCTACTAGTCCATCTATCCGGAACAAACAGTTTCCCCACTGGACAACGGTCAGGTTTATCCGCCTGAAATTCCTGAAGAACCCGTCGTAAATCAGGGGAAATAGCAGAAAGGACCACCCATTCTTTCAAAATGCCGACCGGTTCAAGGACCTCAGGAGAATCAGGCAAAAAAATCCTGGAGAGGGCATCAGCCTTAACATTCTTAGAACCCGGAAGATACAAAACCACGAAATTGAAACGGGAAAAAAACAAAGACCGTCAAGCCTGCCTAGGATTCAGCCGTCTGGCAGACTCGAGGTAAATCAGATTCTTATGATCGGTCAAGACCACAATACGATGCTTAGCTCCCTCAAAGCCAATGTTGCCACTCCTCAAACACCCACTTCATAGCCAACAGCTCTCGATTGCCGACATCGTAATTACGTTCAGCAGGCGAAAACTTACGGCAAAAGAAGGCACACGGTTTCAACAAGGAACCAACAGAATCCCTCTGGGACAAAACAGCCCCTGCCCCAATCTCAGAAGCGTCAACCTCAACCTGAAACGGAAGAGAAACATCTGGTTGACGCAACACCGGGGCAGAAGTAAATCGGCGCTTAAGCTCCTGAAAGGCAAAGACGGCCACAGAGGACCAATTCGTCACACCAGCGCCTTTCTTCGTCAAATGGGTCAAGGGTTTAACAACACTGGAGAAGTTAGCAATGAAACGGCGATAAAAATTGGCAAAGCCCAAAAATTTCTGAAGGCTCTTCACGGATGTGGGTTGAATCCAATCATGAATGGCCTGAACCTTAACTGGATCCATCTCTATAGATGAAGGAGAAAAAATGAAGCCCAAAAAATAAATCTTCTGAACTCCAAAGAGACACTTAGAGCCCTTCACAAATAAAGCATTATCACGAAGGATTTGAAACACCATACTGACCTGTTTCACATGAGACTCCCAATCATCGGAAAAAATCAATATGTCATCCAAATATACAATCATGAATTTATCAAGATGGGTCCAGAATATATCGTGCATGAAGGACTGAAAAACAGAAGGAGCATTAGAGAGCCCAAATGGCATCACAAGGTATTCAAAATGACCTTCGGGCTCATTAAAAGCAGTTTTCCATTCATCACCCTGTTTAATACGAACAAGATTATACGCCCCCCGAAGGTCAATCTTCGTAAACCAACTAGCCCCCTTAATCATAGCAAACAAATCGGAAAGCAGAGGCAAGGGGTATTGAAACTTGACCGTGATCTTATTCAAGAAGCGATAATCAATACAGGGTCTCAGGGAACCATCCTTCTTAGCAACAAAAAAAAATCCCGCTCCCAACGGTGAAGAAGATGGCCGAATATGCCCTTCCTCCAAAGACTCCTTAACATAACTCCGCATGGCGGTATGTTCAGGCACAGGTAGATTGAAAAGTCGACCTTTAGGAAACTTACAGCCTGGAATCAAGTCAATCGCACAATTGAAGTCCCTATGCGGTGGAAGAGCACTGGACTTGGGCTCACCAAATACATCCTGAAAATCAGACAGAAACTCAGGAATTTCAGAAGAGGAAAAATAGGAGATTGACATCAAAGTGATGTCATTATGAACCCCCTGACAACCCCAGCTAATCATAGACATAGACTTCCAATCCAACACAGGATTATGTACCTGCGACCACGGAAAACCCAGCATGATAGCATCATGCAAATTATGCAACACCAGAAATTGACACTCTTCCTGATGGGCTGGCGCCATGCGCATGGTCACCCGTGTCCAAAACTGAGGCTTATTTTTAGCGAAGGGTGTAGCATCAATGCCCCTTAAAGGAATAGGGTTCTGCAAAGACTGCAAAGAAAAACCGTAACACCTGGCAAAGTCAAAGTCCATTAAGTTCAGAGTGGCGCCTGAATCCACAAACACCATGACAGAAACTGACGATAATGAGCATATCAAGGACACAGATAAAAGAAATTTAGGTTGTACAGTACTGATGGTAACTGAACTAGCGATCCTCTTTGTACGTTTAGGACAAAGCGAAATGACATGAGAAGCATCACCACAATAAAAACACAACCTATTTTGACGTCTGAATCCTTGCTGTTCCGTTTTAGACAGAATCCTATCACACTGCATAGGCTCAGGCATCTGCTCTGAGGACAATGCCACAGCGCACACAGATCTGCGCTCCCACAAGCGCTGATCAATCTGAATGGCCAGAGACATAGAATCACTCAGATCGACAGGCGTGGGGAACCCCACCATAACATCTTTAACTGATTCAGAAAGTCCCTTTCTGAAAATCGCCGCCAAAGCATAATCATTCCATTTAGTCAACACAGACCATTTTCTGAATTTCTGGCAGTACAATTCTGCCGCATCCTGACCCTGAGACAGGGCCAACAAGGTGTTCTCTGCTTGATCTACAGAATTTGGTTCATCATACAATAATCCTAGAGCCAGAAAAAAGGCGTCAAAACTAAGCAAGGCCGGATTCCCCGATTCCAGCGAAAATGCCCAATCCTGAGGATCGCCACGCAGCAGGGAGATGACAATTTTAACCTGCTGAATGGAATCACCAGAGGATCGAGGTTTTAGAGCAAAAAACAGTTTACAGTTGTTTTTAAAACTCAAAAATTTGGACCTGTCACCAAAAAACAAATCAGGAGTAGGAATCTTAGGTTCTAAAACCGGAGTCTGAACAATATAATCTGAAATACCCTGTACCCTAGCAGCAAGCTGACCCACACGAGAAGCTAGTCCCTGAACATCCATGCTAGCAAAAAACTCCTCAGCCACACAGAGGTAAAGAGGGAAGGAAAAACAAAACAGACTACAGAAAAAAAAATGGCTCAAAAGCTTCCTTCCCTTCTTCTGAGATGCATTTAACTCATAGGGGGCCAGTTATACTGTTATGATCCGGTGGCCTTGGATCAGCATGAGATGTACTCTGGAGAAGGTGGTACCTGTACTGACCGCAAACCCTGAACTTAACACCGCAACTAGAAGTAGTCGTGGGATGTACCTACCGATCCTAGACACCTCGACACAGCCGGAGGACTAAATATCCCTATAGAAAGAAAAGGGAAAACTATCTTGCCTCAGAGAAAATCCCCAAAGGATACACAGCCCCCCACGGATATTGACTGTGAGAGGAGAGGAAAAAACATACGCACACTGAAAACAGGATTTAGCAAAGGAGGCCACTCTAGCTAAATAGAAAGGATAGGATAGAATATTATGCGGTCAGTATTAAAATACTAGAAAATATCCACCACAGAAAATACAAAAACTCCACATCTAACTAAAGATTTGGAGGGTATATCTGCATCTGCAGAAATTCCAGCTTGGCTGAATAAATCCTTACACAGACTAAGCTGGACAAGAAAAAAACATGAAATGCACTTAACTGTAAAGCCCACAGCATGTGGACTGCACAAACAAAGCCAGAACTTATCTTTGCTGATTTGGGCAGCAAAGCAGGAGAAACCAGGCAGAGATATGAATCCTCCAAGAAACAATGGACAACTGGCAAGGATAAAAGGATCCTGCAAACCTAAATACCCAGCAAGCCAGCAATAAGCAGGGACACCTGAGCAGAACCACAATCCAGGGACACTGCATTACCAGCAGCAACCACCGGAG
This sequence comes from Ranitomeya variabilis, assembly GCF_051348905.1. Lineage (NCBI taxonomy): Eukaryota > Metazoa > Chordata > Amphibia > Anura > Dendrobatidae > Ranitomeya > Ranitomeya variabilis. Next base: position 102,321,738 of record NC_135238.1, on the reverse strand, counting down.
GGAACCCAAGAGCAGAATTCACAACATTTTCCCCTATCCCCAATATTCTCATTTTATGTATCAACCTTTTGTGTGGCACCGTATCAAAAGCTTTTGAAAAGTCCATATACACTACGTCCACTGTGTTCCCTTGTTCCAGTTCGAAACTTACCTCTTCATAGAAATTGATCAGATTTGTCTGACAGGAACGGTCCCTAGTAAACCCATGTTGATATTGGGTCATGAGGTTATTCCTCTTCAGATACTCCAGCAGAGCATCCCCTAGAATACCCTCCAGGATTTTACCCCCTTTTTGAATATTGGCACCACATTTGCTATACGCCAGTCCTGTGGTACAGACCATGTTATTATGGAGTCTTTAAAGATTAAAAATAATGGTCTATCAATGACTGTACTTAATTCCTGCAGTACTCGGGGGTGTATCCCATCCGGGCCCGAAGATCTGTCAATTTTAGTAATTTTTAGATGTCGCCGTACTTCCTGCTGGGTTAAGCAGGTGACATTGCAGCGGAAAATGCAACACTACGTCTCTGCGCAATTTCTTTCCGCAGCATGAGCACAGCGGATTTGGTTTTCCATATGCTTACATGGTACTGTAAATCACATGGAAAACTGCAGCACATCTGCAGCGTCAAAAACGCTGTGGATCCACGGCAAAATCCGCAACATGTGAACATAGCCTTATACAATATCACTTGCGTTTTTTATCTAAATTGCTAGTGACTGGTGATCTGGATATTGTCATTATGACATCTGGTCACCATGGTAATGATCGGGCACCCACAGTGATGTTGCAGGGGTGCTGATCTGAGTGCAGAAGGGGCTCCCTCCCTCTGCATGCATGCTAAACATTGCAATCACAGTACTTAGGGGTTTAAAGTTCCGGGAGAGGTGCAAGCACTGCTCCTGCATTGAGTGTCAGGTGGCAGAATCAGCTGACACCCAGCGGCAATCGCTCGTGCACAGCCTCTGTGAGTGCAAAAATGGCAATGACATCCATACATTCAAGGTCGGAAAGGAACTAGCGACCTGACGTATGAACACGTCCAATGTCAAGAAGAGGTTAATTATCTTTCCCCGATCTAAGTGCTACCTCTTCAATACTGCCCCCCGATCTTTGCCGACATAGCTGCAGCAATGATGTCACAACCAAAGCACATGACTATGGCAGCCAATCATTGGACTCAGGGGTTATGCCAATGTGAGGGTGCCATAAATTTTGATTACAGAGGATATAAAAAGTCTACACATTTCAGTTAAAATGACAAGTTTTTGCCATATAAAAAAATCAAGCAAAAAATATTTCAGACTTTTCTCCTTCTCATTCATCAATCCAAAAACCAGCCCACATATGTCTATTCAGAAGAAAAAATTTAAAAGTTATGGCTCCTGGAAAAAAAAAGGACAAAAAAAATATAAAAAGCGAAAAATGGCTGTGGTGTGAAGGGAATAATGTCACCCATAATTTCTACAATTGAATTAAAAGAAAAAAAAAGTGAAATCTTTTCAGGTGGAAAAAGAAAAAGAAATAACTAAAATATTACAGTTACACAAATATGCACAGCCTAAGGGTATGTTTACACAGGGCGTTTTTGCTGCTTTTTTTCTGCAGCCAAACCTGATTTCTTGGTAGCAAAGAAGCTGCGGCAAAAATGCAGGTTTAGGTGCGTTTTTGGTTCGGATTTCTGGTGTTTTTTTTGCCTAACTTGTGTCTCTTTGTCCATGCTAATGTCCATTACTTTTTTGCAGAAAAAAAAAGCTGCAAATAATGATACCTGTTCTGCGTTTGTGCGCTTTTTTTCAACACTCATTCAAGGCAATGGATAAAAAATGCTGCAAAAAAGCTGAAAGAAGTGACAATGCTCTATGGCCAAAAAAAAGCAGCAAATTACAAAATCCTGATGACAAAAAAAAACTGTGTGTGCATGTGATTTCTGAAATCTCATAGGCTTTGCTAGTACTGTAAAAAAACAGATAAAAACTAGATGGGTATTTCCTGAAGGAACTACAGATAGTGCTTTGGAATGGTGCCTGGGCTGCCCCTGCAAGACTTTCACACTTGGGTGCCCCTTAGACGGTCTGATTTGGTGGGTTGGGTCAATCTGGGTCCGATTTGGCGGGGGGCGCCACTCCGGGTCCGATTCGGCGGGCGGCGCCACTGTGGGTCCGATTTGGCGGGCGGCGCCACTCCGGGTCCGATTTGGTGGGCCGGGCCACTCTGGGTCCGATTTGGTGGGCCGGGCCACTCTGGGTCCAATTTGGTGGGCCGGGCCCCTCTGGGTCCGAGATTTGGTGGGCCGGGCCCCTCTGGGTCCGATTTGGTGGGCCGGGCCACTCTGGGTCCGATTTGGTGGGCTGCGCACCTCAGGGTCCGATTTGGTGGGCGGGTCACTTTAAGAGCTGATATTATCTGTGGTGGTGTCATGTAGAGTTCGTAGGCGTTGGCATAGTAACTGTGTCTGACTGTGCATATCAATGAGCTAATCAGCCAGTTGGCAGTTGGCAGTTATTGTTAGAAATTGCCTCAGAAATCAGGCCCAATATAAAAGTATGGGAAAATTTCCCTATTGAAATACATTGAGCAATGAGGGGAAAAAAAATTTCAAACACAAATTGCGCCAAAACTACAAATCCGATTGACACGAAAAATACTTAGCACACCTCTTGGGGATGCTGGCTTCGAAATGACACCTCACTGGAGTCTGTGAGAGAAGCGGTTTGGGCCGCATAATGCGCAGACTGAATAATAATAACTAGATGGGTATTTCCTGAAAGAACTACGGATAGTGCTTTGGAATGGTGCCCGGGTTGCCCCAGCAAGACTTTCACACTTGGGTGCCCCTCAGGTGCTGGTTTGGTAGTTGTAGCCACTCTGGGTCCGATTTGGTGGGCGGCGCCACTCCGGGTCCGATTTGGCGGGCGGCGCCACTCCGGGTCCGATTTGGCGGGCGGCGCCACTCCGGGTCCGATTTGGCGGGCGGCGCCACTCTGGGTCCGATTTGGTGAGCGGGGCAATAATGATAAGACTACAGATAGTGCTTTGTAATTGTGCTGTACTGTCACTTTAAGAGCTGATATTATCTGACAAAACTTGTGACCTGGTGGGCTGGTAGAGTTTATAGGTGTTGGCATAGTAACTGGGTCTCACTGCGCATATCAATGAGCTAATCAGCCAGGTGGCAGTTATTTTTAGAAATTGCCTCAGAAATCAGGCCCATTATAAACGTATTGGAAAATTTCCCTATTGAAACGCATTGAGACACTTTTTTCAAACGCAAATTGCGCCAAAACTACAAATCCGATCGACACGAAAAATACTTAGCACACCTCTCAGGAACGCTGGCTTCGAAATGACACCTCACTGGAGTCTGTGATTTTAGCGGTTCGGGCCGCATTACGTGTGGACTGAATAATAAGAAGAATAACTAGATGGGTATTTCCTGAAGGAACTACAGATAGTGCTTTGGAATGGTGCCCGGGCTGCCCCTGCAAGACTTTCACACTTGGGTGCCCCTCAGGCGCTGGTTTGGTAGTTGTAGCCCCTCAGGGTTGAGGCCACTCTGGGTCCGATTTGGTGGGCCGGGTCACTCTGGGTCCGGTTTGGTGGGCCGGGTCACTCTAGGTCCCGTTTGGTGGGCCGGGTCACTCTGGGTCCGACTTGGTGGCCCGGGTCACTCTGGGTCCGACTTGGTGGCCCGGGTCACTCTGGGTCCGACTTGGTGGCCCGGGTCACTCTGGGTCCGACTTGGTGGCCCGGGTCACTCTGGGTCCGACTTGGTGGCCCGGGTCACTCTGGGTCCGACTTGGTGGCCCGGGTCACTCTGGGTCCGACTTGGTGGCCCGGGTCACTCTGGGTCCGACTTGGTGGCCCGGGTCACTCTGGGTCCGACTTGGTGGCCCGGGTCACTCTGGGTCCGACTTGGTGGCCCGGGTCACTCTGGGTCCGACTTGGTGGCCCGGGTCACTCTGGGTCCGACTTGGTGGCCCGGGTCACTCTGGGTCCGACTTGGTGGCCCGGGTCACTCTGGGTCCGACTTGGTGGCCCGGGTCACTCTGGGTCCGACTTGGTGGCCCGGGTCACTCTGGGTCCGACTTGGTGGCCCGGGTCACTCTGGGTCCGACTTGGTGGCCCGGGTCACTCTGGGTCCGACTTGGTGGCCCGGGTCACTCTGGGTCCGACTTGGTGGCCCGGGTCACTCTGGGTCCGACTTGGTGGCCCGGGTCACTCTGGGTCCGACTTGGTGGCCCGGGTCACTCTGGGTCCGACTTGGTGGCCCGGGTCACTCTGGGTCCGACTTGGTGGCCCGGGTCACTCTGGGTCCGACTTGGTGGCCCGGGTCACTCTGGGTCCGACTTGGTGGCCCGGGTCACTCTGGGTCCGACTTGGTGGCCCGGGTCACTCTGGGTCCGACTTGGTGGCCCGGGTCACTCTGGGTCCGACTTGGTGGCCCGGGTCACTCTGGGTCCGACTTGGTGGCCCGGGTCACTCTGGGTCCGACTTGGTGGCCCGGGTCACTCTGGGTCCGACTTGGTGGCCCGGGTCACTCTGGGTCCGACTTGGTGGCCCGGGTCACTCTGGGTCCGACTTGGTGGCCCGGGTCACTCTGGGTCCGACTTGGTGGCCCGGGTCACTCTGGGTCCGACTTGGTGGCCCGGGTCACTCTGGGTCCGACTTGGTGGCCCGGGTCACTCTGGGTCCGACTTGGTGGCCCGGGTCACTCTGGGTCCGACTTGGTGGCCCGGGTCACTCTGGGTCCGACTTGGTGGCCCGGGTCACTCTGGGTCCGACTTGGTGGCCCGGGTCACTCTGGGTCCGACTTGGTGGCCCGGGTCACTCTGGGTCCGACTTGGTGGCCCGGGTCACTCTGGGTCCGACTTGGTGGCCCGGGTCACTCTGGGTCCGACTTGGTGGCCCGGGTCACTCTGGGTCCGACTTGGTGGCCCGGGTCACTCTGGGTCCGATTTGGTGGGCCGGGTCACTCTGGGTCCGATTTGGTGGGCCGGGTCACTCTGGGTCCGATTTGGTGGCCCGGGTCACTCTGGGTCCGATTTGGTGGCCCGGGTCACTCTGGGTCCGATTTGGTGGCCCGGGTCACTCTGGGTCCGATTTGGTGGCCCGGGTCACTCTGGGTCCGATTTGGTGGCCCGGGTCACTCTGGGTCCGATTTGGTGGCCCGGGTCACTCTGGGTCCGATTTGGTGGCCCGGGTCACTCTGGGTCCGATTTGGTGGCCCGGGTCACTCTGGTTCCGATTGGGTGGCCCGGGTCACTCTGGGTCCGATTTGGTGGCCCGGGTCACTCTGGGTCCGATTTGGTGGCCCGGGTCACTCTGGGTCCGATTTGGTGGCCCGGGTCACTCTGGGTCCGATTTGGCGGGCGGCGCCACTCTGGGTCCGATTTGGCGGGCGGCGCCACTCTGGGTCCGATTTGGCGGGCGGCGCCACTCTGGGTCCGATTTGGCGGGCGGCCCCACTCTGGGTCCGATTTGGCGGGCGGCGCCACTCTGGGTCCGATTTGGCGGGCGGCGCCACTCTGGGTCCGATTTGGCGGGCGGCACCACTCTGGGTCCGATTTGGCGGGCGGCGCCACTCTGGGTCCGATTTGGCGGGCGGCGCCACTCTGGGTCCGATTCGGCGGGCGGCGCCACTCTGGGTCCGATTTGGCGGGCGGGGTCACTCTGAGTCCGATTTGGCGGGCGGGGTCACTCTGGGTCCGATTTGGTGGGCGGGGTCACTCTGGGTCCCATTTGGTGGGCGGGGTCACTCTGGGTCCGATTTGGTGGGTGGGGCCACTCGCGGTCCGAATTGGTGAGCAGGGTAATCTACTATATAATTGTCTAAGGGCGCTTCCGTCGTTCTGTCACCATTATTCGTTCGCTGATTGGTCTCGGCAGCTGCCTGTCATAGCTGCCGCGACCAATCAGCGACGCGCACAGTACGGAAGAAAATGGCCGCTCCTTACTCCCCGCACTCACTGCCCGGCGCCCACATACTCCCCTCCGGTCAGCGCTCACACAGGGTTAATGGCAGCGTTGACCGCGGTGTAACGCACTCGGTTAACGCTGCTATTAACCCTGTGTGACCACCTTTTTACTATTGATGCTGCTTATGCAGCACGAATAGTAAAAATATCTAATGTTAAAAATAATTTAAAAAATAAAAAATAGTTACATACTCACCCTCCGGTGGCCCATCCGGATCAGGAACCGGCCTTTCCCGCTCCGTGCGACGCCCCGGTCACCGCTGCATGCATTGCGGTCTCGCGAGATGATGACGTGCGGTCTCACGACACCGCTACGTCATCATCTCATGAGACCACAATGCACTCTTGGGACCGGAGCGCGCAACAAGCATTGTGTACCGGCCGCTCTAGGAGGTGCAACAAGCATCAGGTACCGGCCGCTCCAGTAGGTGAGTATGTAACTATTTTTTATTTTAATTCTTTTTTTTTTTTTTTTAACAGGGATATGCAGTATACTATGTGACTGGCAGGGCCGGTTTTAGGCAAAGTGGGGCCCTATGCAAAAGTTTAAAATGGGGCCCCAAATACTAACATATTGCACATCACACAGAAATAGTAAAAAGATCTAATGTTAAAAATAATAAAAAAAACAAAAAACCTGCTATTCTCACCTTCCGTCATCCGCCAGTGCGTGCGGCTGCCGCCAGCTTCCGTTCCCAGAGACGCATTGTGAAAGTACCCAGAAGACTTAGCGGTCTTGCAAGACCGCTAAGTCATCTGGGTAATTTCGCAATGCATCTCTGGGAATGGAAGATGCCGGCAGCAGCGCGTGCATCGGGACAGCTTCGCTGGACGCCGGAGGTGAGTATATAACTATTTTTTTTATTTTAATTATTTTTTTTTTCCATGGATATGGTGCCCACACTGCTATATACTATGTGGGCTATGTTATATACTGCGTCGCTGCTATATACTATGTGGCCAGTGTTATATACTGCGTGGGCTGTTATATACTACGTGGCTGCTATATACTACGAGGGCAGTGTTATATACTATGTGGGCTGTGTTATACACTGTGTGGCCACTGTTATATACTGTGTGCCCTGTATTATATACTGCGTGGGCTGTGTCATATACTGCGTGGACTGTGTTATATACTGTGTGTCTGCTACAGTATATACTATGTGGCTGCTATATACACACATACATACATATTCTAGAATACCCGATGCGTTCGAATCGGGCCACCATCTAGTAGATTACATAACCACGATATGTCTGGTATCTGCTCTACATATACCATACATACATACAGATACACATATAAATACAGTATATGCAAACACATACATATACCATACATACACACATATACACATAAATACAGTATACCGTACATACATACACATACCGTACAGTGATACACCGTGCATACACAGATGCACACATATACCGTACATACAGATACACATACATGTACCGTACATACACAGTATATACACATATAGTATAAACATACCGCACACATATACATACTGTATGTACATGCACATAAACATGCATATACCATATATACATACAAATTTATTGCACATACACAGATACACATACATATACTGTGCATACATACACATACTGTACATGCATACACAGCCATACAAATATACCATACATACACACATATACCGTACACATATACACAGATACACACAGATAGAAACATACACATAGATACACACACATACAAGCATATACATACACACATACCAATGTGTGATATCAGCTCACAGGTGATCAGAGGAGCCCTGGATGAGGTCACATAGTTCAGCAGGAGAGGGCTGCAGTACCCACTACTGTGGGGGATGGGGCACAGAGCAGGCAGGACTGATATCAGCCCCCTGGTGCTGCCGTGTTGTGTGTTGTCCCGTGCAGTGAGCCTCCTCCCCCATCTCTTCTCTGTGAGGTGCAGCCTGCTCTGATTAGAACAGTGGAGGGAGCAGAAGACACACACTAAGTCCTGCTCTTCCTCCATGATGGCTCTATGTGCTGTGCTGTGGGGCCCCTGACTGTAGGTGAGCACTCACCATTAGGACACGCCATGCAGGAGGACAGACGGCAGCCAGTGAGCGCTCTCCTCAGTCTGGTCACTGTGAGGTAAGGAAAGCGTTCATTGGCCAGCGTCTCTCCCTGCATGACATGCACCCTTTTTGATCTCCTGCACTTCGTGCCCCGCTATCTCCCCGGCGTTCCATGATTACAGGAGGGAGTGAGAGGGGCCCGATCCTGCATGATCCCGGGCCTGCCTCCAGGGCCCACCTCCACCTCTGGGCCCCGGAGCAGTGCCATCAGCAGTATGTCCAACCCTGACTGGGGGCCCCTAGGCAGCTGCCTAGTCTGCCTGCCCCTAACGCCGGCCCTGGTGACTGGACAATATACTATGTGACTGGGCAGTATAACTATGTGGCTCTGCGCTGTATACTGCGTGGCTCTGCGCTGTATACTGCGCGGCTCTGCGCTCCATACTGCGCGGCTCTGCGCTGTATACTGCGCGGCTATGCGCTCCATACTGCACGGCTCTGCGCTGTATACTGCGCGGCTCTGCGCTCCATACTGCGCGGCTCTGCGCTGCATACTGCACGGCTCTGCGCTGCATACTGCGCGGCTCTGCGCTGCATACTGCGCAGCTCCGCGCTGTATACTGCGCGGCTGTGCAACATACTACGTGAAGAAAGGATTAGTCTGCACTCGTGCTATATCACTAGAAGGTGCTGGTGTAACGGACAAAAAGTCCCAAGTAATAGTACTAAGAAAATACACCGCACTCACGGATGGAATATATTGCAAATAAGTCATATAACAATTTATTAATGTATATACACATCAAAGACAGCAGTGCAAATTTATGCAATAGAAAGCGTATACATAAATAACGTTTCGAACCCAACCGGGTTCTTACTCATATAACGCTGTGGAAAAATGGGGAGATATAAACACATAAATCATAGCATACCATAAAGAAATCATGTCAAAAGCAAAAAAATCACACAAAAGGGCAGAGAGCCCAAAAAGGGGGGGGGGGGGTAGCCCCAAGGAAAAAAAACAGTAAAGACATAGACACGTCCCAATCAGGAGGGGTGGAAAGTACTGCACAACCACCAGAACACACCAGAACCACCATAAAATAACACTAGAGTGAGTAGAGGGAGGTCAGATTTACCTTGTAGTGATATGTAGTAAAGAAAATTTGTAAATATCCCAGCCGGGATAGAATATTGCACTGGGCAGATATGCTGTGGGGGATAATGTGACAATTAGGAAAATGCTGAAAAATGGAGGCAGGCCAAAATAGTGTGTAGTAGGTACCTAATACAGATGTAGGAAGCATCCAATAGAAGGCTAGCTGTCGCTAGATAGTGGGGCCTGTGGACATAAACGTGTCATAAGAGATCCGGAATATAGGTCATAATCTAGAGGGACCACCGCTGCGCAATAGAGAAGCATTACCTGTAGCCAGAGAGGTGAAGAGCGGCGCTCCCGCGCCCTGCTGTGCTGTGCAGAGGCAAGGTAATGTGCGGGTATATATAGGAACTTGTAAGCGGTGGCGCCAACCATAAGTGGTCCAGGGGAAACCGGAAATGACGTAGCGCAGTCTGGCAGACACACTGCGCATGCGCGAGTGTAACTAAGGACGCTCTGGAGCGCTGTGTGTTAGCTGTACCTATGGCGCCTGCGCAGTAGTGCTGCGATATCAAGGGGCTGCATGTGCCCTGCTCTAGAACAGCAAAATGAACCAGGATTCATGTGTAAGTCCACTATAAATGGCCAACAAATTATGTAGTATGAGTAGGGAAGCATAGGAATAAATGCAGAATGTAGTGAGAAGACTGAATGGTAGTATAATTCAGGAGACCAAAGGGTAGTTGTAAATAAAAATAAAACATGAAATAAAAATAAAAATAAATGAAATATAGGATGCAGTAAGATGTTATAGTTTAGAAAATGGAACATAAATAATAGAAAAAAATAAAAAATAAGTATAGAATGGAACTGAACAAAATAAAAAATAAAAAATAAAAATATAAAATTAAAAATAAATATTATTATAATATTATAAATAATTATTATTATTACTAGATGGTGGCCCGATTCTAATGCATCGGGTATTCTAGAATATGTATGTCCACGTAGTATATTGCACAGCCACGGAGTATACAGCGCAGAGCCCCGCAGTATACAGCGCAGAGCCCCGCAGTATACAGCGCAGAGCCCCGCAGTATACAGCGCAGAGCCGCGCAGTATACAGCGCAGAGCCGCGCAGTATACAGCGCAGAGCCGTGCAGTATACAGCGCAGAGCCGCACAGTATACAGCGCAGAGCCCCGCAGTATACAGCGCAGAGCCGCGCAGTATACAGCGCAGAGCCGCGCAGTATACAGCGCAGAGCCGCGCAGTATACAGCACAGTCAGACCCAGTTACTATGCCAACGCCTACGAACTCTACATGAGCCCAGCGCACAAGTTTTGTCAGATAATATCAGCTCTTAAAGTGATAGCACAGCACAATTCCAAAGCACTATCTGTAGTCATATTATAATTATTGCCCCGCTCACCAATTCGGACCCCGAGTGACAACGCCCACCAAATCGGACCCTGAGTAGCCCCACCCACCAAATCAGACTTAGAGTGGCTCCACCCACCAAATCGGACCCAGAGTGACCCCGCCCAACAAATCGGACCTAGAGTGGCTCCGCCCACCAAATCGGACCCAGAGTTACCCCGCCCACCAAATCGGACTCAGATTGACCCCGCCCACCAAATCGGACCCAGAGTGACCCCACCCACCAAATCGGACCCCGAGTGGCTCCGCCCACCAAATCGGACCCTAAGGTGCCCCACCCACCAAATCGGACCCAGAGTGGCTCCGCCCACTAAATCGGACCCAGAGTGACCCGGCCCACCAAATCGGACCCAGAGTGACCCGGCCCACCAAATCGGACCCAGAGTGACCCGGCCCACCAAATCGGACCCAGAGTGACCCGGCCCACCAAATCGGACCCAGAGTGACCCGGCCCACCAAATCGGACCCTGAGTGACCCCGTCCACCAAATAGGACCCTGAGTGACCTCGCCCACCAAATCGGACCCCGAGTGACCCCGCCCACCAAATCGGACCCCGAGTGACCCCGCCCACCAAATCGGACCCCGAGTGACTCCGCCCACCAAATTGGCCCCCGAGTGACCCCACCCACCAAATCGGACCCCGAGTGACCCCGCCCACCAAATCGGACCCCAAGTGACCCCGCCCACCAAATCGGACCCCGAGTGACCCCGTCCACCAAATAGGACCCTGAGTGACCTCGCCCACCAAATCGGACCCCGAGTGACCCCGCCCACCAAATTGGCCCCCGAGTGACCCCGCCCACCAAATCGGACCCCGAGTGACCCCGCCCACCAAATCGGACCAAGAGTGCCCCCGCCCACCAAATCGGATCCCGAGTGACCCGGCCCACCAAATCGGACCCAGAGTGACTCGGCCCACCAAATCGGACCCAGAGTGACCCGGCCCACCAAATCGGACCCAGAGTGACCCGGCCCACCAAATCGGACCCAGAGTGCCCCCGCCCGCCAAATCAGACCCGGAGTGGCGCCGCCCGCCAAATCGGACCCAAAATGGTGTTGCCCGCCAAATCGGACCCAGAGTGGCGCCGCCCGCCAAATCGGACCCAGAGTGGTGCCGCCCGCCAAATCGGACCCAGAGTGGTGCTGCCCGCCAAATCAGACCCAGAGTGGTGCCGCCCGCCAAATCGGACCCAGAGTGGCGCCGCCCGCCAAATCAGACCCAGAGTGGTGACGCCCGCCATATCGGACCCAGAGTGGTGCCACCCGCCAAATCGGACCCAGAGTGGTTCTGCCCGCCAAATCGGACCCAGAGTGACTCCGCCTACCAAATCGGACCGCCTGAGGGGCACCCAAGTGTGAAAGTCTTGCAGGGGCAGGCCTGGCACCATTCCAAAGCACTATCTGTAGTTCCTTCAGGAAATACCCATCTAGTTTCTTCTTATTATTCTTCTCTGCGTTTTCCACAATTAATGCGGCCCGAACCGCTAGGCGCAGAGACCCCGTTCAGGTGGCGTTTTGAAGGCCTCGGTGGGGATAGGTGTGCTATGTCTTTTATAGTCAATCCGATATGTAGTTTTTTAAAAAAATCACATTTAAAAAAAAAATCCCCATAGGAAATAATGGCAAACTTTCCATTACCCCCAACTTGACCTTCCAAAGATGGCAGCTATGCAAATGTACGGTGTCCATTTTAGGACATGATCATTTATCAAAGTCAAACATCATAATAAATGACTATGACACCCTCTCGTCCCGTGTGTGAAAAGTAAGTGCCCCCCGGCCCCGTGTGTGAAAATTAAGTGCCCCTCCGGCCCCATGTGCAAAAGTAAGTGCACCCCCGGCCCCGTGTGCAAAAGTAAGTGTGCCCCCGGCCCCGTGTGCAAAAGTAAGTGTGCCCCCGGCCCCGTGTGCAAAAGTAAGTGTGCCCCCGGCCCCGTGTGCAAAAGTAAGTGTGCCTCCGGCCCCGTGTGCAAAAGTAAGTGTGCCCCCGGCCCCGTGTGCAAAATTAAGTGCACCACCAGCCCCGTGTGCAAAAGTAAGTGTGCCCCCGGCCCCGTGTGCAAAAGTAAGTGTCCCCCGGCCCCATGTGCAAAAGTAAGTGTGCCCCGGTCCCGGGTGTGCAAAAGTAAGTGTGCCCCGGTCCAGGGTGTGCAAAAGTAAGTGTGTCCCGGTCCCGGGTGTGGAAAAGTAAGTGTGCCCCGGTCCCGGGTGTGGAAAAGTAAGTGCTCCCCTGGTCCCGGGTGTGAAAAAGTAAGTGGCCCCCCTGGTCCCGTGTGCAAAAGTAAGTGTGCCCCGGTCCCGGGTGTGCAAAAGTAAGTGTGCCCCGGTCCCGGGTGTGCAAAAGTAAGTGTGCCCTGGTCCCGGGTGTGCAAAAGTAAGTGTGCCCCGGTCCCAGGTGTGGAAAAGTAAGTGCGCCCCGGTCCCGGGTGTGGAAAAGTAAGTGCTCCCCTGGTCCCGGGTGTGAAAAAGTAAGTGGCCCCCCTGGTCCCGGGTGTGAAAAGTGCTGCTGTAAAGCTGGCAGCGCTGTTCAAGCACCATGTATTTTTTATGTGTTTATGTGTTTATGTGTAGTTTTAAATGTGTTTACTTCTGGCAGAACAGGTATCCACCATGTTGGAAATCTCTGTGCTCACAGCTGTGGTCGACTAGCCACTCCTTTTCCCTTTATAATCTGAGCATCGTTACTAATCATTGTCAGAGCTAGCATTTGCTGCATGGCTATCAATGGGAGATAAGTGCATACAGTTGTGCTCAAAAGTAACATAGTAACATATTTATTAAGGTTGAAGGAAGACTTTAAGTTCATCTAGTTCAACCCATAGCCTAACCTAACATGCCCTAACATGTTGATCCAGAGGAAGTCAATAAAGTTTACATACCCAGGCAGAATTTTTGCCTTCTTGGCCTTTTTTCAGAGAATATGAATGATAACGCCAAAACACTCTTGGTTAGTGGTTGGGTGAAGACATTTAATGGCAAACTACTGTGTTTTCTCTTTTTAAATCATAATGACAACCCAAAATATCCAAGTGACTCTGATCAAACGTTCACATACCCTGGTGATTTGGGCCTGATAACATGAACAGAAGTTGACACAATTGGGTTTGAATGGCTACTAAAGGTAACATCCTCACCTGTGACCTGTTTCCGTGTAATCAGTGTGTGTGCATAAAAGCTGAGTGAGTTTCTGGGATCTACACAGACTCTTGCATCTTTTATCCAGCCATTGAAATTTCTTGATTACAAGTCATGGGAAAAGTAAACAAAAATTCAACAGATCTACAGGAAAAGGTAGTTGAACTGTATGAAACAGAATAGGGATGCAAAAAGATATCCAAGGAACTGATAATGCCAATCAGCAGTGTTCAAACTGTGATTAAATAATGGAAAATCAGGGACTCTGTAATAACAAAACTACAGTCAGGTAGACCAACAAAAATGTCATCCACAACTGCCAGGAAAATTGCTCAAGATGAAAAGAAAAACCCACAAATAACAAGATACAAAATAAGGAGGCACTTGAAGAAAAATAGGCTGCATTGTCGAGTAGCCAGAAGACAACCAATACTGCACAATTGACACAAAGTGTCTCGCCTACAATACGCAAAACAGAACAGAGACAAGTCTCAAAACGTCTGGAACAAGGTAATTTGGAGTGAGGAGACCAAAATTGAATTTTTTGGCGACAACCAAAAATGTTACATTTGGAGAGAGATCAACAAGGCCTATGATGAAAAGAACAACATTCCTACTGTAAAGCACGGAGGTAGATTGCTGATGTTTAGGAGATGTGTGAGCTACAAAGGCAAAGTAAACTTGGTCAAATGGAATCAGGAAATACTGGAGGCAAATTTGCAATCATCATCCCAGGACCTGTGCATGGCACGCACTTGGATGTTCCAACATGACAGTAATCCAAAAACACAAGGATAAGTCAACCTGTCATTGGCAATAGCAGAGCAAAGTGAAGGTTCTGGAGTGGCCATGTCAGTCTCCTGACCTCAATATCATTGAGCCACTCTGGAGACATCTCCAGAACACAGTTCATGCTAGACAGCCCAGGAATTTACAGGAACTGGAAGCTTTGTGCCAATAAGAGTGGGCAGCTTTACCATGTGAGAAAATAAAGAACCTCATCCACAACTTCCATAAAAGACTTCAAGCTGTCATTGATGTTAGAGGTGGCAATACACGGTATTAAAAAATGTGGTAAATGAACTTTTGATCAGGGTCATTTTGATGTTTGGGCTTGTCATTATGATTTAAATAGAGGAAACACAGTAGTTTGACAACAAATGGCTTCATCCAACCACTCACCATGAGTGGAGAAAAAGTGTTGGTGTTATCATTCATATTCTCAGAAAAAAAGGCCAAGAAAGCAAAAATTCTGCAGGGGTATATAAACTTTTGAGCACAACTGTATGAGAAGGAGAGTGGATGGAGTTATTAGTGATTGTTACTTGTTTTTTTTTATGTGCGGTAATTCCCTATCCTTCTCTGTTTTTGTTAATTCCCTTACATTCACGCCCCGATGCATTCCTCTGTTACATGTGAGTGAATATTTTGTATGCCTGGAGTTTTCAGTTATACCTTGTCTGTGTAGCCTTGTTTGTCGGGTTGGTGTACAACGGTGCACTGTAGTGCCCCCTCTTTCCTGGGTGGGTAAGAGAACAGACGGAGGGCTAACTTAGGAGATAAGGCAAGGACTGAGGCCCCGGCAACTTCGCCATCTTAAGTAACCAGGGGAGCAGGGTGCGCTAGGGAACCCCCTAGTGATAAAGACAGGGAAGGAGACCCAGGTCTCAGGTCTCTCGACAGTTGTGTCATGACAGTGTATCAGCATGGCATATCTAGAATTGGCAATCTTTGCCCACTCCTCCTTGCAGTAGCGCTTCAATCAGTCAGGTTGCAAAGGTATCTACTGTATAACAGCTATCTTTATTTGAACTTACTCATTTTCAATTTGATTCAGGTCTGGGCTCTGGTTGGACCATTCCAAAACAGTAACATTCTTAGGGTGAAACCATTATTTTCTTAGTTTGGAGATATGCTTAACCTCTTCACCACAAAGCCTGTTATCACCTTCCTTATCAGGCCAATTTTTACAATGCTGACCACTATCACTTTATTACATCATAACTCTGGAACGCTTCAATAGATCCCACTGACTTGGAGATAATTTTCTTGTGGCATATTATACTTCATGATAGTGGTAAAATGTATTTGATTTGACTTGCATAAATTTGTGAAACAAAATGAAATTTTTAGAAAATTTAGCAGTTTTCAAACTTAATTTAAATTTTCTTAAATGAGAGAGTAATATCACACAAAAGAGTTAATAACTAACATTTCCCACTTGTCTATGTTACATCAACACAATTTTTGAGACCATTTATTTTTCTTAGGATGTTATAAGGGTTAAAAGTTGACCAGCGAGTTCTCATTTTCACAACAAAACTTACAAAGATATTTTTTTAGGGGCAACCTCACATTTGAAGTGACTTTGAGGGGCCTATATGATAGAAAATACCCAAAAGTGACACCATTCTGACAACTGCAATTTACTCTCAAAACCTCCAGGTACTCAAAACCACATTCAACAAGTTTATTAACCCTTCAGGTGCTTCACAGGAATTCATGCAATGTGGAAGGAAAAACTAAAAATCTACTTCTCCTTAACAAAAAAAAAATATATATCTATATATATCTATATCTATCTATCTATCTATCTATCTATCTATCTATCTATCTATCTATCTATCTATCTATCTATCTATATACCGTATTTTCCAGCATATAAGACGACTGGGTGTATAAGACGACCCCCCAACTTTTCCAGTTAAAATATAAAATCTTCTTAAAAGTCGGGGGTCTTCTTATACGCCGTATGTCATCTTATAGGGCCGGTGACTAATGTGCCTTTTGGCGTGGGGAGTGGTCCCGATGATTAAGACAGGGGGCATCTCACAGTAAAGTGTGAGTGGAGTATATCCCCCTACCCTATTACCTCAATGCGGCAGCGTGGGGGTCTCTGTGCTGGGAGCGGCAGCTCCTCTTCGTGCCGTGGGTGCTCTGTGCCATGGGTGC
This sequence comes from Ranitomeya variabilis, assembly GCF_051348905.1. Classification (NCBI taxonomy): domain Eukaryota; kingdom Metazoa; phylum Chordata; class Amphibia; order Anura; family Dendrobatidae; genus Ranitomeya; species Ranitomeya variabilis. The sequence continues at coordinate 102,305,072 of NC_135238.1, read as the reverse complement.
TCTGTGCCGTGGGTGCTCTGGGGCGGCGGCGGCGCATCTTCTTGCAGCGTCGGGACTTCTCCGGCATCTCCTCCAGGCCCGGAGGCAGTCCGGCAGCCCCATTGCTGTGATGCGGTGGCCTCCGGGAAAATGGCCGCTGCTCTGATTCAGATCTCGTCTCCCGAGATCTCGGGAGACGAGATCTGAATCAGAGCAGCGGCCATTTTCCCGGAGGCTGCAATGCAGTGGCCTCCGGGAAAATGGCCGCTGGGGGCTGCTCATGCTCAGATTCAGATCTGAATCTGAGCAGCGGCCATTTTCCCGGAGGTCACCGCATCACAGCAATGTGGCTGCCGGTGCCTCCGGGCCTGGAGGAGATGCCGGAGGAGCCCCAACACTGCCAGAAGATGTGCCGCCACCGCCGCCCACAGCACCCACGGCACAAAGATGTGTCGCTGCCCCACAGCACAGAGCACCCACGGCATGAAGAGGAGCTGCCGCTCCCAGCACAGAGACCCCCACGCTGCCGCAATGAGGTCCCCTGTCTTAGTCATCGGGACCACTCCCCCCCACCCACCATATACACATTTTATCTGTACCCGGCGTATAAGAGGACCCCCGACTTTTAAGAAGATTTTGAGGGGTTAAAAAGTCGTCTTATACGCCGGAAAATACGGTGTGTGTGTATATATATATATATATATATATATATATATATATATATATATATATATATATATATATATATATATATATATATATATAATTATTTTTTTAAGTTTCTCAAGGGTGACAGGAGAAAATGGACCATACAATTTGTTGTGCAATTTCTCCTGAGTATGCTGATACCCAATTTGTGGAGAAAAACAACGGTTTGGGTGCACGTCAGGGCTTGGAAGGTAAGGAGCACCATTTGACTCTTTGAATGCAAAATTTGCTGGAACAATTAGCGGATGCCATGTCGCGTTTGCAGAGCCCCTGATGTGCCTAAACAGTGGAAAGAACACCCCCCCAAGTGATGCTATTTTGGAAACGGGATCCCTTTGGGAACTTAACTAGATGTGTATTGAGCACCTCGAACCTCTAGATTTTTAACAGACATTTACAATGTTAAACCGTAAAAATAAATTTAAAATAATAAAAAAAAAAAATCACATTTTCCCCCACACATTTTTTTTTTAACTCCAAATGTATTTTCACAAGAGTAACAGGAGAAAATTGACCACAAATTATTTGATGCAATTTCTACTGAGTATACTGATACCCGATATGTGGTCAAAAACTATTTTTGAGGCACAATTCGAAGCTCAGCAAGGAAGAAATGCCATATTGCAGTGCAGATTTTGCTGCACTTGTTTGAGGGTGCCCTGTTACACTGACAGAGCCCTTGAGTTGCCAGAACACAAGAGCCCCCCATAAGTGATCCCATTTTACAAACTTAACCTCTCAATGAATTCATCCAGGGGTGCAGTGATTATATTGACACCACAGGTGTGTCACAGACTTTTATACCATTGGGCAGTGAAGAAAAAATAATTTACATTTTTTTTTTAACACTAAGATTGTGTGTTAGCCCCATATTTTACATTTTCATACTGGGAAATTGGTAAAAATGGTACGAAAATGTTTCCCACAATTTCTGCTGATTGTAGAAATACCCCATATGTGGATGTTTAGCCATACGGAGGGATGGAGCGCTATTTGCCTCTGGGAGAGCATATTTTCCTAGAATAGTTTGAAAGCCCCTAAGTGCTAGAAAAGAAGAATCACCCCTCAAGTGACCCTGTTTTAGAAATTAAAACCCCTTGGCAATTAATCTACAGATGAAGTAACAATTTTGACTCCATGGGTGTTTTCCAGAAACAAGCAGCATTGGATGTTGCTGATTGAAAAATGCAAACTGCCAATGTAGTGACCAGTACATTGTAGTGACCAGTACATTATGCCTAGCTCATGCTTCAGGAGACTCACATTTGCAAATTAAGCGGGCTCTCATCACTACAGAAATGCCAAACACGTGGGCGCTAAATGTGATTTAACCCCTGACCATGTACGGAATGCAATGTATGTATGTATGTAATTTCTTTAATGCACCACTGCGGCCATAGTTGTGGTGATCGCATTAAAATTTTGGCGCCATCTTACCTGTGGGGTGTCGCCGCCCACATGCACTCACGATCGCTGTGATTGGCTGTTCAATTCTGAAAAGCCAATCATGGCCCCTCTCATTGTTTCAGGAAATCAGATTGCCTGAAAGATGTCCCAGTCTAGGATCGAGTATCGATGTACTCGATCCTAGGCAGGTGCCTAGCAACTCCAGGCATTGCCGAAAACTGCTCTGATTGGCGCGATCGACTATCAAATTGATTGTGCCAATCGCAGGGCACAGCCGCGGTTTGACAGCGCTGTGACCTGCCTAGGATTGGGCCAGCTCTGATTGAGTGATCAATATCATTGATCGCACCATTGACAGGTCACAGCAGCGGTATGACCGCTCTGTGACCTGTCTGTCACCTGTCTGTGACTGCACTGGAGGTCCTCACACTAGTAGAGGATTCCTGCAGTGTGGTCAGCACACTACAGGATCACCTGCTGTGTTGGGCCTTGTGGTGCCACAGAAGTCTGTGACACCACAATCCTTGCTGAAGAAAGAAGACATGAAGAGAAGAAAGAAAAGAGACTACAACTGTGCAATAAGTGTTTTGATCACTGGTCCCTGCCCGATCTCTCTTCCTCTACTCCAATCCCCCATCCTTCCCCCTCTCTTTTTCCCCCCTCCATCCCCCTTTGCGTTGCCTCCGTACGCACATTTAGCAGCTGCCGAGCGTTGATTGGTGACGCAGTTTACTGATCAACACTCATGCTCACTTTTCTTTTTCACCCCTCTTTGTGCCACCTCCGTGCACACATCCACCAGCCGCCGAGGTTTGATTAGCAACACAGTTATCTCAACATAGCTCGTGATTGCTGTTTTCCATTTTCTCACCCCCTTGCGCCAAACCTGTGCGCACATCCAGCAGCCGCAGAACTTTGATAGGTGATGCAGTTCAGTCATCAGAGCTTGTGCCTGCTGTTTTAGACATTTTTTCCGTCACCTCCGTGCGCACATCCAACCGCCGAACTTTGATTAGTGACGCAGTTCACTCAACAGAGCTTGTGTCTGAGGTTTTACATTTAATTTCACTGTCATTTTCTCTCCCTGGCCATGCTTTTTTTCTTTTAGCTTCTTCTTGTCAGACAAAACTTTACACCAAGCACTATTATTATTATTATTATTATTATTATTATTATTTATTTATATAGCACCATTGATTCCATGGTGCTGTACATGAGAAGGGGTTAGATACAAATTACAGATATCACTTACAGTAAGCAAACTAACAATTACAGACTGATACAGAGGGGTGAGGACCCTGCCCTTCCGGGCTTACATTCTGCAGGACCCCCCACACACAAACAGTTAAAAATAAAGTACTGACAATCATCATATTCATAAAAAAAATTGTTGTCCCGCCCGTCCCAACAACACTCTTCAGTGGAGGAGGCATATGCTTTCCTTGCCTCCGACACTGATAGCAAGGGTGAGGATCCCACATTTCTTTATTTCTCAGATTTATCATCCTCTTCCTCCTCCTCAGGTCCTGCTGAACCACCACGCAGGCATTACACGGCAGACGAGGAAGAAGCCCACCATTCCAGAAGATGAAGCATGGACCTCGCCACCCCCCCACCCCCCGAAAATTGCTACTAAAAATTGCGACTGATTCCTGATTTTGTGGCAGAATCAGGAATCAAGTTTGACACCACCGGCCTCACAGAACTAGACTTTTTCAAAGTCTTTTTCGCTGAGGAATATATTAACCTCATGGTGGGCCAAACTAATTTATATGCTTGTCAATTTTTGGCACAAAACCCCTGTTCATCATTTTCTAACTGGTCTCCTGTAGACACAGTTGAAATGATGCCATTTTGGGGCCTGGTCCTTCACATGGGGATCCTGAAGAGGCCAGAACTTCCGCAATATTGGAGTGTTCATATTTTATACAATACTCCAGTGTTCCGAGTGGTCATGGCCCAGACGCGTTTTGAGGTCATCCACAAATTCCTGCATGATACCAATAATGCACAGTGTCCCCCCAAGAGATGACCCAAACTTTGACCATCTGTTCAAAGTCCGGCCGGTCATCGAACACTTCAACAAAAAGTTTGCTGAAGCGTACATGCCCCAAAGGGAAGGACACCAGGACTGAAACCGCTCAATGTCCCCCTGGCCTGGGAGTGAGTGGGAAAATTGTGTGGGATTTGGTGCACCCATTGCTGGATAAAGGTTATCACTGTACAAATCCCTCTCTGTGCAAGGTACAGCAGCCTGTGGTACTGTCCGCAAAAATCAGAGAGGCCTCCCGAAGACGCTACTTGGGCAGATGCTCAGAAAAGGTGAGAGCAGAGCCCAATGTAGAGGCCACCTACTGGTGGTCAAGTACAAGGACAAGAGGGATGCTTTTTTGTTGATCACCATACACGGTGATGGCAGCACCCTCAGCATTGTACGAGGTATCTCTATACAGGTCAGTAAACCGGACTGTGTACTGGGGTAAAACAAAAATATGGGGGGTGTAGACCTCTCTGATCAACTCCTCCAACCGTGCAGTGCTTTGAGAAAGGCCAAGGTGTGGTACAAAAAACTGGCTGTGCACATCATACAAATGGCAATGCTCAATGCTTTCCTGCTGTCACAATTTGAAGGCCACACTGATGTGTTGTACCTTCAGTTCCAGGAGGTAGTGGTTAAGGCCCTGATATTTTGCACTCAAGAAAGAGCGGGCCCTAGCACTTCTGGAACTGAAGGTGCTCATATCGTATTAGGTCAGCATTTCCCGGGGTGGTCCCGCAAACTGGAAAAAAAAAAGGATGTTGCAAAAAAAGGTGTTAAGTGTGTTACAAAAGGGGAATATGCAAGGATACCATTTATCAATGTGACATCTGCCCCGAGAAACCTGGCTTGTGTATGAAAGATTGCTTCAAACTGTACCACACCTCCATGCACTACTAATGTACTTAAATGTACATAACAGGAAACAGTAGATTAGTTCTAAAAAGGGAGCACTTGTTGGGCATTGCCACTGTTTAGACACATCTAGATAAGTACCTTTGGGGTCTAGATTCCAAAAAGAGGGCACTTGTTGGGCATTGCCACTGTTTAGGGACATTGAGATAATTTCCTTGGGGGCCTAGTTTCCAAAAATGGAGCACTTGTTGGGCATTGCCACTGTTTAGGCACATCTATATAAGTTTCATGGGGATCTAGTTTCCAAAATGGGGTCACCTGTGGGGGTTTTCTACTGTTAAGGCACATCAGGGGCTCTGCAAATGGAACATGACACCCACAGACCATTCCATCAAAGTCTGCATTCCAAAATGTCACTACTTCACTTCCAAGTTTTCTCCCACATATGGGGTACCAGCATACTCAGGACAAATTGGACAACTTCCGAGGTCCAATTTCTCCTGCTACCCTTGGGAAAATAAAAAAAAAAATTGGGGGCTAAAAAAAAAACATTTTTGAGGAAAAAAATGTTTTGTTTTTCTTCACGCCCGGGTATTATAAACTTTAGTGAAACAGTCTCATCACACATCTAGACAAGTTCCTTGGGGGGTCTAATTTCCAAAATGGGGTCACTTGTCGGGGATTTCCACTGATTAGGAACATCAGGGGCTCTCCAAATGCCACATGGAATCCGGTATCAATTCCAGCCAATTTTGGTTTGAAAAAGTCAAACGGTGCTTCTTCCCTTCCAAGCCCTGCACCCAACAGTGGTTTTCCCTCACATACGGGGTATCTGTGTGTGTATTCAGGAGACATTGCACAACAAAAATTGTGGTTCATTTTATCCTTTTACCCTTGTGAAAATAACAAAATTGTTGCTAAAAGATCATTTTTGTGACTAAAAAGTTATTTTTTTTCCTTCCAAGTTGCTGCTTGCTGCTGTGAAACACCTGAAGGGTTAATAAACTTCTTGAATGTGATTTTGCACACCTTGAGGGGTGTCATTTTTAGAATGGAGTCATTTTTTTGTATTTTCTGCCATATAGACCCCTCAAAGTGACATCAAATGTGACAAGAAAATGATTTTGTAAATTTTGTTGTAAAAATGAGAAATCGGAGGTCAACTTTAAACCCTTATAACGTCCTAAGAAAAATAAATTGTTTCAAAAATTGTGCTGATGTAAAGTAGACATGTGAAAAAAGTTATTCATTAACTATTTAGTTTCAACTATTGTACCCTTAAAACAAAAATATATCAAAGTTTGAAAATTGCAAAATTTTCCAAATTTACACAAAAAATCTTAGAATCACCAAGATGCATTGAAGCGCTCCAGAGTTATTACCTCATAAAGGGACAGTGGTTAGAATTGCAAAAATTGGCTCTGTCAATAACGTGCAAACCACCCTCGGGGTAAAGGGGTTAAACACACTGGGGTTCAAAAGGGAGGGGGGAGGGGCATTTGGATTTGGGAACGGAGATTTTGCTTAATTTCTTTTGAGGGCAAGGAGCCATTTAGCTTTTCCAAAGCCTCTGTGCTACCAATAATGTGGAAGCCCGCTATATTTCCGTTAACAGATGTCGGACATGAGTGAGGGCTATATTTCATTTGTGGATTAAGTTGAAGCTTTTATTGGGTACATTTTACTTAACATTTATCTGGTGCTCAGCTGTGAGCACTTACTTTGGGGTTTCCATCTAAATCTCTGAAAGAAGTGACAGATGAAACCCTCGATAGATCCAATCACTTTAAAAAGAGAAAGAAGAGTTGCCGTGGACTCCGTCTGGCCTCTGTTCAGCGTTGTCCTTTTCTGAAGTTCAAAAAACTGTGGTCGACAACACTTTTATGCACTCCTAAAAAGACAGGCACAGCACGATCACAGGTACTATTGCATCCCCAGTGCTTCCATCTACCTCATTATAGGGAATCTTCCGTCGGGGGTTCTGTCTGAAACACGTATTTCAGAGATTTACACAGAAACCACACTAAGATTTCAGTGTAGAGCGCAGGATAAATGTACACTCAGCCATACTGTGATGTTTGGGAGGCAGAATTAAAAATCAACAGCAGATGAAGAATTATTTTTATGTATTTATTGCGCCATTCTTCGTGCGGTATAAGTGATTAGGCGACTTTATTACTTAGGTCGGTGCAATTACAGCGATACCAAATTTATATATTTTTTCTGTGTTTAGCTGCTGTCACACACTAAATCAAGCATTTAATTGCGAAAAATAGTTTTTATATCCCCATATTTTGAGAGTCATAATTTTTCCATATTTTGGCAGTCAAATAATAGCTTCTTCTTTTTTTTTTTTTTTTTTTTACACAGGACAAGCTCATGTTTTTATTGGTACTATTTTCGGGCACACAACATTTTTTTAAAACTTTCTATTCCGATTATTGGGATCTAGAATGACCAAAAACCAGAAATTCAGGAATTGCATTTTTTTACACCGTTCCGCGTGTGGTAAAATTGGTAATGCAGCTTTATTCTTTGGGTCAGTACGATTAGAATGATACCCCCATTTGTTTTTTTATGTTTTGTCACTTTTACAGAAAAAAAAAAAACTATTTCATAGGAAAAACAATTATTTTTGAATCGCTTTACTCTGAGAGCTATAACTTTTTTATTTTTCTGCTGATGGAGCTGTGTGACGGCTTGTTTTTTAGCGGGACAAGACGATGTTTTCAGCAGTACCAATTTTTATTTATATTCGTCTTTTTCATTGCATTTTAGTGTGACAGTTTTATACAGCGGGTTGTTCGGGAAGCTGTGATACCAGATAGATATGTGTACCCTTTTTTTTTTTTTTTTTACACATCAATGTATTGATTGGAATCTTTTTGGTTCTTTATTTGGGAATTTTTTATATATATATTTTTACATGTTTTTGTTGCTGATCTGACACTGTGCAATGCTTTCCAGGTCCTGCTCTGAGAAGGCACTGACAAGCCACCCTCCCTAAAGGACCCTTGCAGCCTGATGTTTCCATGGAGACCATCAGGACAACATGATCACATCGTGTTGTACTGATGAAAGCACGCAGGGAGTGTGAACGATGCTCCTTGACATCGCTGTCACTACTGACAGCGGCATCACAGGGGTTAAATGTTTAATCACATAGAGCTGACACCCGAACCCAATCGCGTTGGGGGCCGCACGATCACAGCGCCGATATATGGCGCTTTTCGGGAACGCAGCTCCCTCAGCACTGTACATATACAGCACATGTCGTGAAGGGGTTAAAGTTGTAATGCTGAAAAGCAAAATTTAATTTTATATTTATTTTTTAGAGAAGACCTGAAGTTTTGGAGCAAAAGTGACTATTTTGAAATTATCAAACTTCACTTTACCTCTTAACGAAGTACCCACTTCCAATTTTCGAAAAACAGCTTCAAAGCAAAATGCTGCTTCCACCATGCTTCATTGTGGTTATGGTGTTCTTTCGGTGATGCATTGTGTTTGCTTTGCACCAAATATACCTTATGAAATTATGACCAAAAAGTTCAACTATGATCTCTTTAGACCATAACATGTTTCCCACATGCTTTTGGAACATTTTATGTAGGTTTTAGCTATAAACAGCCAGACGGTTTTGTTTTTTTTTTTTGTGAGAAAATGTGACCTACTTGCCACTTTAACCCACAGGCTAGACATATGAAGAATATGGGAGATTGTTATCGCATGCGGTACTCAATCAGTACTTGCCAGAAATTCCTACAGCTCCTTTAATGTTGCTGTAAACCACTTGGTAGACTCCTGGATTCATTTTTTTCTGGACTTTTCAGCACATTTCGAATGACGTCCAGTTGAAGGTAATGATAACGTTGTGCCAATTTTTAAGCCACTTCTTTTGACCATCTTCACAACATCCCATAGTATATTTAATAATACCTTAGAAATATTTTTGCACCCTCCTGACTGATACTGCATAGTTTGCAGATCATGCCAGACACACTGACAGCATTCTTCAAAAGGACAACTCGAACGGAAATAAACGGCAGGAATAAAGTACATGGTCAACGATGGCGCGTTCACTAGATCTTGACAGGTCACTGAAGAATAATCTGTAAATTACTAACAGGAAATTGTTGATAGGTGCAGAATGGGGAAGAGGCAGCTGAGCTGTAAGCTATGCCTGCCCACTGCACTTGCAACTCATTGGCAAGTGCCAACTTAAAAATTTCTCTAAAATGTAAACTTAGATTTCTAAACTAAAGGTATAGTTATAATGAGCAACACAGTGCCTTTATCTAGTTGGCATTAGTTTAGGTTATAAAAACTTAATGACAGGTCTACTTACGATCCATGCTGCTAACAAATACTCACAGAAAAATATATAAAAAAAAAAAAATCTAGAGTACTATATGCCAATTCAACAATATGCGATTGAAAATCAGAAGAGTGAAGTAAATCATAAGAAAACTTAAGCCCCTGAACTAAAATATGACAAGTCAAGAAAGATCATAAGGGAATAGTGTTGTTGAGATTTCTTTAAAAATTATACTGTAAAAAAAAAAAAATTAAAAAATTACCACATTATATAGTCATAACGTTGACAACTTACAGAAAATAGTGATTATTAAAGACTTGAATAAAAGGAGAGTTAAGGGGAAGGAAGGGGGATTAAGGGTATATATATTTTGTTGGGCCAAAAATAATCCAAGGGTGCCCATATTGTCTTGAGTATGCTAACCTTTGCATTTGGACACTCAATTTTTAATATTTTCTAATCTACTGGCTAACACTGTACATAGCTATATTTTTCATGTATTAAATACTCTGTCATGCTATAAGAATTTGTACATACCAAATGAAAATGCATGTGTAACAGGCAATGTTCTGGTTTTCAGCTCTTCATTTAGGAATTCACACTCCACTGAAAACTAATGGAACAACAATATTTTCAGACATCAATAATATAAAAATATATACCATATGTAGACAAATGTATTATTGTGGCAACACCTAAATCAGGTAAACAAAATACAGTTTAAAATTACTTAATTTTATGATGTTGTGTGGTAAAGAAAGTCAAGGTTCTGTCGATCCAAGTTATGGTAACATAGCGATGAACCACTTTTACAAGAGACTGTTAAAGATAAACATACCCAATCTTATCAAAGACATCAAAGCTGTGTAACAGTTTAACCTGCTGTACATTTTGTACTAAACTTTAGTGATGTTTCACCAAAGGGCATAAATAAAGGGGAAATGCAGATTAACCCCTTCATTACCTTATGTTGACCTTAATGACCTAGCCATTTTTTGCAATTCTGACCAGTGTCCATTTATCATGTTTTAACTCAGGAACGCTTCAACGGATCCTAGCGATTCTGAGACTGTTTTTTCGTGACATATCGGGCTTCATGTTAGTGGTTACTTTAGGTCGATAATTTTTGTGTTTATTTGTGAAAAAATTGGAAATTTGGTGAACATTTTGAAAATTTCACAATTTTAAAATTTAGAATTTTTATGTTGTTAAACCAGAGAGTTATGTGACACAAAATAGTTAATAAATAACATTTCCCACATGTCTCCTTTGCATCAGCACAATTTTGGAAACAAGTTTTTTTTTTTTTTTGTTAGAAAGTTATAAGGGTTAAAAGTTGACCAGTGATTTCTCATTTTTACAACAAAATTTACAAAACCATTTTTTAGGGACCACATCACATTTGAAGTAAGTTTGAGGGGTCTATATGGCTGAAAATACTCAAAAGTAACACCATTCTAAAAATTGCACCCCTTAAGGTGTTCAAAACCACATTCAAGAAGTTTATTAACCCGTCAGGTGCTTCACGAGAACTAAAGCAATGTGGAAGGAAAAAAATGAACATTTACCTTTTTGGTCACAAAAATGATCTTTTAGCAACAATTTTGCTATTTTCCCAAGGGTAAAAGGAGAAAGTGGACCCCAAAAGTTGTTGTCTAATTTGTTCTGAGTACGTTGAAACACACGGGGCAGGGGGGACATCAGCGGGACATTAGTTGGGCAGGAGGGACATCAGCGGGGCAGGGGGGACATCAGTGGGGCAGGGGAGGACAGCAGCGGGGCAGGGGAGGACAGCAGCGGGGCCATAAGCAGGGCAGGGGGGACATCATCAGGGAAGGGAACAATCCACAGGGCAGGGGGGAGATCAGGGGGGGATAAATGAGGAAGATCAGGGGGAGATCAAGGGGATCACTGGGGCAGGGGCTGTCAGGTGCGATGCAGCAGAAGGAGGAAATGGAGCCGGCAGCAGCAGGGGTGGAGGGGGTGATCACCGGGGGCAGGGAGCGAAGGTCGGGGGGTGTGGAATCATAAGGCAAGGGGGGAAAAGAAGTAGAGGGGAGTACTGTTATGATCCGGTGACTTTGGAGCCGCATGAAATTTCTCTGGAGTAGGTGGAAACTGTACTGACTGCAAAACCTGAACTAACACTGCAACTAGAAGTAGCCGTGGGGTGTGCCTAACAAACCCTAGACACCTCGACACAGCCGGAGGACTAAATACCCCTATAGATGGAAATAGGAATACTGCCTTGCCTCAGAGCAGAACCCCAAAGGATAGACAGCCCCCCACGAATATTGACTGTGAGTAGGAGAGGAAAGACACACGCAGGCAGAAAACAGGATTCAGCAAAAGAGGCCACTCTAGCTATATAGGGAAAGATAGGACAGAATACTAAGCGGTCAGTATTAAAACCCTTCCAAAAATATCCACAGCCGATAATACTAAAAGTTCCACAAACTAACTAAAGACATGGAATGTAAATCTGCCACTCCAGAGAATCCAACAAGACTGAGAAAATACAGACACAAACTAAGCTGGACAAAAAAAAACACTGAATAGCACAGAATTATTAAGCACACAGCCTGTGTGCCAAAGAAACAAAACCAGACACTTATATTTGCTGATTTGGCAGAAGGCAGATGGAACCAAACCAGGACCTAAACCTCCCAACAACCATGGACAACTGGCAATGACTAATGAATCCTGCAAGCCTAAATACTCCAGTCAGAACTGCAATCAGCAGATACACCTGACCAGGACCGTAACTCAGGGACAACTGCATTACCACCTACAACCACCGGAGGGAGCCCAAAAGCAGAATTCACAACAGAGTACCTGGCAGCGGCGGTGGTGTCTGCAGCGGCAATCGCGGTATGTGTCAGGGCATTATGCAGGCACCTCGCTGTTGAGCTTCCACGGAAGGCATGAACCTGGACAGCAAGGCAGCCATGGTTTTCTCTGCCCCCTCCACATCTGAATGGAGAGATAGAGTCATATGGACGCTAGCTCCAATCAGATCTGGGAGGTGGTGACAAAGTGGTCACCAGAGCGATCGTAGCCAAGTGGGGGCTAAGCCACCTCCTGTGCTAAAGTACAAGTCCACCTGTACCTGCAGGTCGGGTGAAATTTCAGTTAACCCTTTTACCCGACCTGCAGAAATGTGATCCCGCCATGACGAATACGCTGCCTCACAGGTCGGATTGGCACCAACTTTCATGACACAGCGTATGTGTCATAGGTCGGGAAGGGGTTAAAGCCTTATATGGGGGCAGATAGGTCATAGGAAGCTGAATAAAATCATACCTTGGTGTCAGTGATTTGATGTCTTATTCCAGATTTATCCAAAATGTTCTTAATATGTAAATGAGTTGTTAAAAGCTATTGTAAGGACACATCTCTCATATAATTTGACTCCAGATCTAATTTTAAACGAAAGGAGTCACCATCAGTGTGAGACAATTAATGATTGACAACTATCTCTCCTGATTTAAGTGTCTCACACTAGTAATGCCCCCTTTCATTTCAAAATAGCTCTGAAGTCTTAAGGTACCTTCACACTAAGCGACGCTGCAGCGATATCGACAACGATGTTGATCGCTGCAGCGTCGCTGTGTGGTCACTGGAGAGCTGTCACACAGACAGCTCTCCAGCGACCAACGATGCCGAAGTCCCCGGGTAACCAGGGTAAACATCGGGTTGCTAAGTGCAGGGCCGCACTTAGTAACCCGATGTTTACCCTGGTTACCAGTTTAAATGTAAAAAAACAAACTCTACATACTTACATTTGTGTCCCCCGGCGTCCGCTTCCCTGCACTGTGTAAGCGCCGGCCCTAACAGCAGAGCAGTGACGTCACCGCTGTGCTTTGCTTTCCGGCCGGCACTGACACATTCAGTGCAGGAAGCTCTGAGCAGCAGCGCGGACGCCGGGGGACATGACAGACATCAGAGGGTGAGTATGTACTGTTTTTTTTTTTTACTTTTACAATGGTAACCAGGGTAAATATCGGGTTACTAAGTGCGGCTCTGCGCTTAGTAACCCAATATTTACCCTGGTTACCATTGTAAAACATCGCTGGCATCGTTGATTTTGCTGTCAAACACAACGATACACACCGATCTGACGACCAAATAAAGTTCTGAACTTTCAGCAACGACCAGTGATTTCACAGCAGGATCCAGATCACTGCTGCGTGTCAAACACAACAGTATCGCTATCCAGGACGCTGCAACGTCACGGATTGCTGCCGTTATTGCTGCAAAGTCGTTTAGTGTGAAGGTACCTTTATTCTAAGGGAAATCTGTGTCTGACCACAAAAACTAACAGCTAATTTATCTATTGACCCCTAGTGACAGAGCCAATTTGGTAGAATGACCAAGCCAATATTTACAATTCTGACCAGTGTCACTTTATGAGTTTATAGCTCTAGAATGCTTCAACGTATCCCACTGATTCTGAGAATATTTTTTTTGTGACATATTGTACTTCATGTTAGTGCTAACATTTCTTCGATATACACTACTGTTCAAAAGTTTAGGATCACTTAGAAAGGTCCTTATTTTTGAAATTAAAGCACAGTTTTGTTTTTTTTTTCCAATGAAGCCAACATTAAAAGATTCAGAAATACACTCTATACATTGTTAAAAGGCCACTGTCACCCCCTCCAGCCGTTATAAACTAAAACAGCCACCTTGTGCAGCAGTAATGCTGCAGTCTAACAAGGTGGCTCTTTTAGTTTTTTATTCAGTTATTCCCTCAATAAAGCGTTTTAAAATTTGTACAAAATAACCTGTCCTTAGACCTGGAGGCGGTCCGAAGCTTCCTCGGTGAATCTCCCAACGGCCGTCACTCTTCTCTTCTGGGGATGTGGATGCCGCCCCCTGAGTGCTGTTTCTTCTTAAATCCGGCGCCTGCACTGTGCGTGCCTGCCTGGGACAGGCGCAGTCTTCAGTGTCCGTCATAGGTCAGATGCAGGGTGCCTGACTGTGCCTGTGCCGGCAGTGCGGCCACCCTATTGCTGAATACCCGCCCCGCACTGTGTTATTCATTATGCACAGTGTGGGGCTGGGGTTCCTGGGCATGCGCACTGCGCTGTTCAGACGCTCCCCCGGTCCCCCGCCTTCCAGCATTGCCGTAATATACAGGTTTCCTTGCCAGCGTTTGGAATGAAGCAGCCGCAAATAACAACGCTGGAAGGCGGGGGAGCGTCTGAGCTGGGGGAGAGTCTGAACAGCACAGTGTGCATGCCCAGGAACCCCAGCCCCGCACTGTGCATAATGAATAACACAGTGCGGGGCGGGGATTCAGGAACAGAGTGGCCGCACTGCCGGCACAGGCACAGTCAGGCACCCTGCATCTGACCTATGACGGACAATGAAGACTGCGCCTGTCACAGGCAGGCACGCACAGCGCAGGCGCCGGATTTAAGAAGAAACAGCGCTCAGGGGGCGGCGACCACATCCCCAGAAGAGAAGAGTGACGGCCGTTGGGAGATTCACAGAGGAAGCTTCGGACCGCCTCCAGGTCTAAGGACAGGTTATTTTGTACACATTTTAAAATGCTTTATTGAGGGAATAACTGAATCAAAAACTAAAAGAGCCACCTTGTTAGACTGCAGCATTACTGCTGCACAAGGTGGCTCTTTTAGTTTATAACGGCTGGAGGGGGGTGACAGTGGCCCTTTAATGTGGTAAATGACTATTCTAGCTGCAAACGTCTGGTTTGTAATGCAATATCTTGTGGGAGGGGCTTCTGGAAACATGGGGTGAAATTTCTCCAGATTACCTCAGCAAATTAATTGCTGGAATGCCAAAGGTCTGCAATGCTGAAATTGCTGCAAAGGGAACATTCTTTGATGAAAGCAAAGTAAGAAAGAGAAAATTATTATTTAAAATAAAAATATTTTTTTTTCGAACCTTGTCAATGTCTAGACTAGATTTTCAATTTATTTGGCAACTCATTTGATTAATAAAAGTATGAGTTTTCATGGAAAACACAAAATTGCCTGGGTGACCCTAAACTTTTGAACGGTAGTGCAACTTGCGTGTATTTATGAAAAAAAAAAAAAAAAAAAACAAATGTTCAAAAATTTTGAAAATTTTGCTATTTCCTCACTTTTCATTTTTGTACCCTTAAATCAGACAGTGGCGTCACACAAAATAGTTAATAAATAATACTTCCTACATGTCAAATTTACGTCAGCACAATTTTGGAAACATTTTTTCTTTTTGTTAGGATGTTATAAGGATTAAAAGTTGACTAGCGATTTCACATTTGTAAAAATAAATTTACAAAATCATTTTTTTTTAAGAACCACCTCACACCTGAAGTAAGTTTGGGGATTCAATATAACAGAAAATACCCAAAAGTGACACCATTCTAAAAACTTCACTCTTCAAGGTGTGCAAAACCACATTCAATAAGTTTACTAACAATTCAAATGCTTCACGAGAACTAAAGCAATTTGTAAAAAAAAAAATAAAATGTTACTTTTTTCCCCAAAAAAATTTACTTTGGAAACATTTTTTTTTATTATTTTCACAAGATCATCAGGAGAAAGTAGACCACAAAATTTGTTTGGCAATTTCTCCTGAGTACGCCAATACCCAATATGTGGGGGAAAGTGCAGGGCTTAGAATTGAGGGCGCATTGTTTGACTTTTTGAACTCAAAAGTGACCTTAACAATGGAACCCCCCAATTCTAACTCCAATTCTAACCTCAACATACCCATAAACCTAATATCAATGCTATCCCTATTCCCAACCGTAATTCAAACCCTAACCCCAACTCTAGCCCCAACCCTAACTTTAGCTCTAACCTTAACTTTAGCCCTTTACCTTCCAAGCTCTGCCCTGCACCCAAACAGTGGTTTACCCCACATATGGGGTATCAGCGTACTCAGCACAAATTGCACAACAACTTTGGGGTCCAATTTCTTTTGTAACCCTTGGGGAAAAAAAAAAAATTGGACCTGAAGTAATTTTTTTGTGAAAAATAGTTAAATGTTATTTTTTTATTTATTTTTTTTTTTTTAAAACATTACAAAAATCCCCGTGAAGCACCTTGAAGGCTTAATAAACTTCCTGAATGTGGTTTTGACCACCTTCAGGGGTGCAGTTTTTAGAATGGTGTCACTTTTGGGTATTTTCTATCATGTAGACCCCTCAAAGTGACTTCAAATGTGATGTGGTCATTAACAAAAAAAAAAAAAAAAAAATGGCGTAAAAATGAGAAATCACGGTTTAAATTTTAACCCTTATAACATCCTAACAAAAAAAAATGTTGGTTTCAAAATTGTACTGATGTAAAGTATACATGTGGGAAATGTTACTTATTAAGTATTTTATGTAACATATCTCTGTGATTTAAGGGCATGAAAATTCAAAGTTGGAAAATTGTGAAATTTTGAAAATTTTCGCCAAATTTTCATTTTTTTACCAATTAAAGCAAGTCATATTAAATAAATTCTACCACTATCATGAAGTACAGTATGTCATGAGAAAATAATGTCAGAATCACCGGGATGCATTGGAGCCTTTTAGAGATATTACCTCATAAAGGGACAGTTGTCAGAGTTGTAAAAATTGGCCTGGTCATTAACATGCAAACCACCCTTGGGGTAAAGGGGGTTAAGGATAATAAATCATATTAACCACATAAATAACTTTAGCAATAAAAACATTAAGGACTCAGTCCTTAATTGACTTGAGTCGATCCACCAGTTATTTGATAAACAATAACATATCACACAGTCAGATGGCTAGGTGCTACCTCCCTTCAATAAAGCACAGTGACAGTAATAAACACGAGAAAAAAAAGGTGGGTGGGTGGGGTAAACTGTCCAGGATCCTGTCAGAATGCCAGCGTGAGGACTGTCAGGCATTAAATAACGGCCTGACCCACCTCCCAGCGGCAGCCTTCATGTCCATTGGTCCATAAGGCCTCTTTCACACTTCCGTCTTTTTCCTCCCATCGAAATCCATCGATTTTTGAAAAAACAGGATCCTTAAATTTCTCTGCAGGATCCTGTTTTTTCCCATAGACTTATATTAGCAACGGATTGTGACGGATGGCTATCCGTTTCATCCGTCGTGCACTGGATCCGTCAGAAAATAGTGGTCCGTCGGGCGGAGTTTACGTTCAGAGAAACCTTTTTGTCTGCACGTCGGATAATCAGTCAGCGACAGGTCCTCCGCTGTCCTTCGTTGGCTATAATGGAAGCCTATGGACGCAGGATCTGTCGCTGACCATCAAACACAGGAATCCAGCGACATATCCAGTTTTATCATTCTGAGCATGCCTGGAAGGATTTTCTAGTCAGGGGAAAAATTATCTCTCTCTATCCAGAATTGTATACCTTAAAATTCAAGCAGAAACTCATTCAACACATCCGTCATAACACTGGATGTGTTACACACGTTTTCCACTATTTTCAAAACATCCGTTGATAACTCGCTTCACTGTATTGTGACGCACCCCGAACGACGGAAGTGTGAAAGAAGCCTAAATTGTGGGGAACAGCTGTCTCCGGGTTAAGTAACTTATGCCCAGCAACCTGAACAGTTCCCCCCCCCCCCCCCGCTGTTTTCGTTAACCTTTGCTGCTGAAAACAAAGAAAATAACGGTTAGTTGATAATACATTTAGACAGTATTCTGCATTATATTAGTGTTGTCACAAGGTATTGGTAGGTATGTTTGTTATATTTGTGTACACATACAGTTGGGGAAAGAAGTATTTGATACCTTGCAGATTTAGTAAGTTTGGCCACTGACAAAGACATGAACAGTCTATAATTTTAAGGGTAGGTTAAATTTAACATTGAGAGATAGAATATCAAAAATAATATCCAGAAAATCACATAGTATAAATTATATACATTTATTAGCATTTTGCAGTGAGAAATAAGTATATGATCCCTCTGGCAAACAAGACTTAATACTTGGTGGCAAAACCTTTGTTGGCAAGCACAGCAGTCAGACTTTTTTGTAGTTGATGATGAGGTTTGTGCACATATCAAGAGGAATTTTAGTCCACTCCTCTTAGCAGATCATCTCTAAATCTTTAAGATTTTGAGGCTGTTGCTTGGTGACCCTTCATATAAGGTTTTATTTGTACCTCTGCATTTCACCTAGCATTTCATTTTCCACCGGGAATACTGTGTTGAAGAAGGTGTTCAATATATTAGCTTTTTCCTCGTCATCTACAAATATTCTTTCCTCACAATTTACAGTGTAATGTGTTACCAATGGTTTTCTTGGTGACTGTGGTCCCAGGTGTGTTGAGATCATTAACAAATTTTCCCCATGTAGTTTTAGGCTGATCTCTCACCTTCCTCATGATCAAGGATACCCGAGATGAGATTTTGCATGTTGCCCAAGATCGATGTTGATTGACAGTCATTTTTGTATTTCTTCCATTTTCTTACTATTGCACCAACTGTTGTCTCCTTCTCACCCAGCGTCTTACTTATAACTTTTATTGCCCATTCCAGCCTTGTGCAGGTCTATTATCTTGTCCCTGACATCCTTACAAAGATCTTTGGTCTTGCCCCATGTTATAAAGGTTGGAGTCTCAGTTGATTAGAAGCATCTAACTGGTCTGTTGGAGCCAGAATAATTGGTAGGGGATCAAATACTTATTTCTCACTGCAAAATGCAAATGCATTTATATAATGTGATTTTCTGGTTTTTATTTTTGATATTCTATCTCTCAAGGTTAAAATTAGCCTACCATTAAAATTAAAGACTGTTCATGTCATTGTCAGTGGGCAAACTTACAAAAATCAGCAAGGGATCAAATACTTATTTCCTCCACTGTATATGTAATTTTTCAGGAAGATTAGTGAGTTAATTTTAACCCCTTCATGACCCAGCCTATTTTGACCTTAATGACCTGGCTGTTTTTTGCAATTCTGACCAGTGTCCCTTTATGAGGTAATAACTCAGGAACGCTTCAACAGATCCTAGCGGTTCTGAGAATCCTAGCGGTTCTGAGACTGTTTTTTTGTGACATATTGGGCTTCATGTTAGTGGTAAATTTAGGTCGATAATTTCTGAGTTTATTTGTGAAAAAAACGGAAATTTGGTGAAAATTTTGAAAATTTCGCAACTTTCACATTTTGCATTTTTATTTTGTTAAACCAGAGAGTTATGTGACACAAAATCGTTAATAAATAACATTTCCCACATGTCTACTTTACATCAGCACAATTTTGGAAACAACATTTTTTTTTGCTAGGAAGTTATAAGGGTTACAATTTGACCAGTGATTTCTCATTTTTACAACAAAATTTACAAAACCATTTTTTTTTTAGGGACCACCTCACATTTGGAGTCAGTTTGAGGGTTCTATATGGCTGAAAATACCCAAAAGTGACACCATTCTAAAGACTGCACCCCTCAAGGTGCTCAAAACCACATTCAAGAAGTTTATTAACCCTTCAGGTGCTTCACAGCAGCAGAAGCAACATGGAAGGAAAAAATGAACATTTAAATTTTTAGTCACAAAAAAGATCTTTTAGAAACATTTTTTTTTTTTATTTTCCCAAGCGTAAAAGGAGAAACTGGACCACGAAGGTTGTTGTCCAATTTGTCCTGAGTACGCTGATACCTCATATGTGGGGGTAAACTACTGTTTGGGCTCACGGCAGGGCTCAGAAGGGAAGGAACGCCATTTGACTTTTTGAAGGAAAAATTGGCTCCAATCTTTAGCAGACACCATGTTGCGTTTGGAGAGCCCCCGTGTGCCTAAACATTGGAGCTCCCCCACAAGTGACCCCATTTTGGAAACTAGACCCCACAAGGAACTTATCTAGAGGCATAGTGAGCACTTTAAACCCCCAGGTGCTTCACAAATTGATCTGTAAAAATGAAAAAGTACTTTTTTTCACAAAAAAATTATTTTAGCCTCAATTTTTTCATTTTCACATGGGCAACAGGATAAAATGGATCCTAAAATTTGTTGGGCAATTTCTCCTGAGTACACCAATACCTCACATGTGGGGGTAAACCACTGTTTGGGCACATGGTAAGGCTCGGAAGGGAAGGAGCACCATTTGAATTTTTGAATGAAAAATTATCTCCATCGTTAGCGGACACCATGTCACGTTTGGAAAGCCCCTGTGTGCCTAAACATTGGAGCTCCCCCACAAGTGAGCCCATTTTGGAAACTAGACCCCCCAAGGAACTTATTTAGAAGCATAGTGAGCACTTTAAACCCTCAGGTGCTTCATAAATTGATCCATAAAAATGAAAAAGTACTTTTTTTCACACAAAATTTATTTTAGCCTCAATTTTTTTTCATTTTCACATGGGCAACAGGAGAAAATGGATCCTAAAATTTGTTAGGCAATTTCTCCTGAGTACGCCGATACCTCATATGTGGGGGTAAACCATTGTATGGGTGCACGGCAAGGCTCGGAAGGGAAGGCGCGCCATTTGACTTTTTGAATGGAAAATTAGCTCCAATCGTTAGCGGACACCATGTCGCGTTTGGAGAGCCCCTGTGTGCCTAAAAATTGGAGCTCCCCTACAAGTGACCCCATTTTAGAAACTAGACCTCCCAAGGAACTTATCTAGATGCATAGTGAGCACTTTAAACCCCCAGGTGCTTTACCGAAGTTTATACCGCAGAGCCGTGAAAATAAAAAATATTTTTTCTTTCCTCAAAAATGATTTTTAGCACAGAATTTTTTATTTTCCCAAGGGTAACAGGAGAAATTGGACCCCAAATGTTGTTGTCCAGTTTGTCCTGAGTACGATCATACCCCGTATGTGGGGGTAAACCACTGTTTGGGCGCATGGCAGGGCTCGGAAGGGAAGGCACGCCATTTGGCTTTTTGAATGGAAAATTAGCTCCAATCATTAGTGGACAGCATGTCGCGTTTGGAGAGCCCCTGTGTGCCTAAACATTGGAGCTCCCCGACAACTGACCCCATTTTGGAAACTAGACCTCCCAAGGAACTAATCTAGATGTGTGGTGAGCACTTTGAACCCCCAAGTGCTTCACATAAATTTATAACGCAGAGCCATGAAAATAAAAAAAAAAAATTTTCTTTTCTCAAAAATGATTTTTTAGCCCACAATTTTTTTATTTTCCCAAGGGTAACAGGAGAAATTGGACCCCAAAAGTTGCTGTCCAGTTTCTCCTGAGTACGCTGATACCCCATATGTGGGGGAAAACCACTGTTTGGGCCCATGCCGGGGCTCGGAAGGGAAGTAGTGACGCTTTGTATTGCAGACTTTGATGGAATGGCCTGCGGGCATCATGTTACGTTTGCAGAGCCCCTGATGTGCCTAAACAGTAGAAACCACCCACAAGTGACCCCATTTTGGAAACTAGACCCCCAAGGAACTTATTTAGATATGTGGTAAGCACTTTGAACCCCCAAGTGCTTCACAGAAGTTTATAACGCAGAGCCATGAAAATAAAAAATAATTTTTCTTTTCTCAAAAATGATTTTTTAGCCCACAATTTTTTATTTTCCCAAGGGTAACAGGAGAAATTGGACCCCAAAAGATGTTGTCATGTTTCTCCTGAGTACGCTGATACCCCATATGTGGGGAAAAACCACTGTTTGGGCACATGCTGGGGCTCGGAAGGGAAGTAGTGACGCGTTGGAATGCAGACTTTGATGGAATGGCCTGCGGGCATCATGTTACGTTTGCAGAGCCCCTGATGTGCCTAAACAGTAGAAACCCCCCACAAGTGACCCCATTTTGGAAACTAGACCCCCCATGGAACTTATCTAGATATGTGGTGAGCACTTTGAACCCCCAAGTGCTTCACAGAAGTTTACAACGCAGAGCTGTGAAAATAAAAAATCATTTTTCTTTCCTCAAAAATGATTTTATTAGCCCGCAATTTTTTATTTTCACAAGGGTAACAGGAGAAATTGGACCCCAATAGTTGTTGCCCAGTTTGTCCTGAGTATGCTGGTACCCCATATGTGGGGGTAAACCACTGTTTGGGCGCACGTCAGGGCCCGGAAGGGAGGGAGCACCATTTGACTTTTTGAACGCAAGATTGGCTGGAATCAATGGTGGCGCCATGTTGCGTTTGGAGACCCCTGATGTGCCTAAACAGTGGAAACCCCTCAATTCTAACCCCAACACACCCCTAACCCTAATGCCAACTCTAGCCATAACCCTAATCACAACCCTAACCCCGACACACCCCTAACCACAACCCTAACCCCAACACACCCATAACCCTAATCCCAACCCTAACGCTAATCCTAACCCTAACCACAACCCTAACCCCAACACACCCCTAACCCTAACCATAACCCTAACCACAAGCCTAATCTTAACCCTATTTCCAACCCTAACTCTAATTCCAACCCTAACCCTAAGGCTATGTGCCCACGTTGCGGATTTGTGTGAGATTTTTTTGCACCATTTTTGAAAAATCCACAGGTAAAAGGCACTGCGTTTTACATGCAGATTTATCGCAGAATTCCAGTGTTTTTTTGTGCGGATTACACCTGCGGATTGCTATTGAGGAACAGGTGTAAAACGCTGTGGAATCCACACAAAGAATTGACATGCTGCGGAAAATACAATGCATTTCTGCGTGGTATTTTCTGCACCATGGGCACAGCGGATTTGGTTTTCCATAGGTTTACATGGTACTGTAAACCTGATGGAACACTGCTACGAATCTGCAGTGGCCAATCCGCTGCGGATCCGCAGCCAAATCCGCACCATGTGCACATAGCCTAATTCTAAGGGTAAGTGCACACACTGCGGAAAACGCTGCGGAAAACGCTGCGGAAAACGCTGCGGAAAACGCTGCGGATCCGCAGCAGCGTTTCCGCAGCTGCGGGTCCGCAGCAGCGTTTCCGCAGCTGCGGGTCCGCAGCAGCGTTTCCGCAGCTGCGGGTCCGCAGCAGCGTTTCCGCAGCTGCGGGTCCGCAGCAGCGTTTCCGCAGCTGCGGGTCCGCAGCAGTTTCCCATGAGTTTACAGTTTAATGTAAAGCTATGGGAAACAAAAAACGCTGTGCACATGCTGCGGAAAAAACTGAGTGGAAACACAGCGGTTTACATTCTGCAGCATGTCACTTCTTTCTGCAGATTCCGCAGCGGTTTTACAACTGTTCCAATAGAAAACGCAGTTGTAAAACCGCAGTGAAATCTGCAGAAAAACCGCAGAAAAACCGTGGTAAATTTGTGGTAAATCCGCAGCGGTTTTGCACTGCTGATTTATCAAATCCGCTGCGGAAAAATCCGCAGAGTACCAGAATACATGTGCACATAGCCTTACCCTAGCCCAAGCCCTACCCCAAACCCTACCCCTACCTCTAGCCCTAAGTCTACCCCTAACCCTACCCCTACCTTTAACCCTAGTGGAAAAAAAAATATATATTTTCTTTATTTTATTATTGTCCCTACCTATGGGGGTGATAAAGGGGGGGGGGGGGGGGTTCATTTACTATTTTTTTTATGTTGATCACTGTGATGGGTTATATCACAGTGATCAAAATGTACATTGAACGAATCTGCCGGCCGGCCGATTCGGAGGGCGCACTGCGCATGCGCCCGCCATTTTGGAAGATGGTGGCGCCCAGGGAGAAGACGGACTGACTCCGGGAGGATCGGTAAGTATGAAGGGGCGGTGGGGGGGTGAATCGGAACACAGGGGGGTGGATCGGAGCACAGGGGGGAGCGGACACTAGGACGGGGGAGCGGACAGGCGGACGCAGGGGAGTAACGGACTGAACGGAGGACCGGGGAGCAGATTGGTGGCAGTGGGGGGGGTCAGATCAGGATTTCCAGCCATGGCCGATGATATTGCAGCATCGGCCATGGCTGGATTGCAATATTTCACCATTTTCATAGGTGAAATATTGCAAATTGCTCTGATTGGCTGTTGCACTTTCAACAGCCAATCAGAGCGATCGTAGCCACGTGGGGGCAAAGCCACCCCCCCCCCCCGGGCTAAAGTACAACTCCCCCTGTCCCTGCAGATTGGGTGAAATTGGAGCTAACCCTTTCACCCAATCTGCAGGGACGCAATCCCTCCATGACGCATACGGTGTGTCACAGGTCGGATTGGCACCGACTTTCATGACGCAACGTATGCGTCAAAGGTCAGGAAGGGGTTAATCAATGGGAGTAAAAGCTGAATTTTATCCTCCTTTTTGAAATGATATATGTTTTAACAAGGGATGAACAAATTGTTTCAAAATTACATTTTTGTGATTTGTAGTCTGCAAATTCAGCAAATTGGAATCAAGGCTAGTACAGTTTGTAAATAATAACAATAATAACAATAGGGGGCATGGCCTGTCTGTCCATGGAGTAGGTCGCACTGAGCGGGAGCTCCGCGCACAGGAACCATAAAGCGGCACAAAGCACCTTCCTGATGGCACCTCCGTTCTAATAAGTTACCGGCGCTGGTACCTGACTTTGCGGTGAGTGCATGGGGAAGTCCAAGCCCGACTCCCGCGATAATTCCCGCAATAACTCCAGGCGCATAATTGACTTTTTTGCGGCCTCCCCCCAGCCGCCCCAGAGATCCAATATGGCGCCGTCTTCCCCAGGAGCTTCCTGCGCTGCACGCCGAGGCTCGCAGTCATCATTATCAACTGCGGCTGTAGCTGAGCTCTCTGACGGCCCTGTAACTGCTGCCCTGCTTAGGGGAATGCTGGGGGACCTTAGGACCTCCCTTCAGGAGGATATGCGCTCCATCTTGGTGGATCTGAGGGGCGATGTGGAGGAAATAGGGAACCGCACAGACCGCCTGGAACATAAATCGGCGGAGCTGGTGGCCTCTCACAACGAACTATGGGTTGCCCATGGCAATTTGCATCTATTGGCTACCAAAACCCACTCTAGGACTCTGGACCTGGAGGACAGGTCCAGGAGAAACAACATCAAGCTCAGAGGCATTGAGGAGACAGTCGTGGCGGTGGACCTGAAAGTATTTATACAGGACTTTATTCTTGCAGTCCTCCCTCATTCTATTAAAAAGGATATTGTAATCGACCGCATTCACCGGATCCCTAAACCAGCGAATCTGGGTCCCTCTATCCCTAGGGACATGCTGGCTCGCATTCACTTTTTTTAAATGAAAGAAGACTTCCTTCAGGCACTGAGTAACAACCCATCACTGCCTGAGCGTTTTACTCGCATTGCTGTTTTTCCTGATTTGTCCCCGGGAACTCTAGCCTTACGTAGGGCTTTTCTCCCTTTCACCTCCATTCTGAGGGAGAAGGATATCATATACTGTTGGGGGTTCCCCACCAAGCTTCTTATCCGCAAGGACAGCTCGATCATCACCTGCTTAACTCCTTCACAAGCTGCAAAAACCTTGACTCAATGGGGCATGAGGCCTCCCGGATCCCCCTCCTCTACAGACTCCCCAAGACTTGGAAACAACAAAAATGGTAGGCGCCACATCGATCCGGAGTGGGAGGTTGCCTGAGGATTATATCTGCATTGGTTCCTGGCTATTTTCCCGTACAAAACGGTTTGCTTTGTTTGGTTTTCCTTTGAATGCTGATGTTTTTTGCTGAGTTGGCTACCCCCCCCTTTTTTTTTTTGGGGGGGGATAGCCTCATCGTATTGCCCCACAGGTGAACTGTCTTTTTTTTGCTCACCTTCGGAC
This sequence comes from Ranitomeya variabilis, assembly GCF_051348905.1. Taxonomy (NCBI): domain Eukaryota; kingdom Metazoa; phylum Chordata; class Amphibia; order Anura; family Dendrobatidae; genus Ranitomeya; species Ranitomeya variabilis. Next base: position 102,279,162 of record NC_135238.1, on the reverse strand, counting down.
TCAGGATATACCTGAATGGTCCTCTGTTTCTCTGTTTATTATGTGTTTGTCGTGTCTTCCCATCCCTCCTTCCCCCTCTGCTTTTTTTACAGGTTTTCTCTAGATTGTAGTCCACTTCCTCACTACCCGCAGTGGCTCTCTCCCAGAGAACATGCCTTTATTAGATCATCTATAGTTTATCCTTATGAGTATCTCATTATATTCAATTAACGTAAATGGACTCAATTCCCCAGGTAAAAGATCTCTTGTCTGGCGACAGCTTGCTAAAACTCAACAGGACATCATATGTGTGCAAGAAACGCACTTATTAGAATGTGACAATGTGAGAATGTATTTGGGCCTATACCCTCACCAATTCTTTGCAAATAGCAAAACGAAAAAGGCGGGGGGTAGCTATTTTTTTAGTAAATTCAATTCCTTTCAATTTATCCGTTCTATAACTGATCCCCTGGGTAGATTTATTATAGTTATGTGCCTTAACAATGCCCCTTACACCATTGCCTCCATTTATGCCCCCAACTTTGGCCAGCTAAAATTTCTTAACAATCTTTTTCAAACTCTTAGTTCCATTCAACACAGTCACAAGCTGGTTGCAGGTGATTTTAATATCCTGATGTCTAAAAATTTTGATTGCTCTGTTTCATCTCTATCTAGAGGTGAGGTGGGCCCTCTTATCAATTCTTACCACCTTCATGACATATGGAGATATTTGCACTGTAATGAGCGTGATTATACTTTTCTGTCACCTAGGCACGGCTCTTATAGTAGGATTGACTATGTGTTGGTGGACGATGTGGCCCTTCCCCACTGTGTTTCCGCAGCCATAGGCAACATTACCTGGTCAGATCATGCCCCAGTATTGGTGTCTCTTAAAGACCCTTTGGCCATTAGACCTCCCTCACAATGGCGCCCAAATGACCATCTTTTGGTGGACCAATCCAACTCTCAGCTCATTGAAAAGGCCCTGCAGGAGTTCTTTGCCACTAATGATTCTGCTGACACTCTGTGGTTTGCACACAAGGCTCATGGCTTTTTTATTAAGATGGCTGTGATAGCTAAACGGAAATACAACTAGGAGCTACAAAAGGTTTTAGATGAATTAGCCCACTTTAAAGCTGCCCATAAACTGTCTCATAGCCCACAGCTGTTCTCTGAGCTCACCAATGCTTGCCTCCAGGTTCGCCAACTGCTTCTTAACAGAGCGGAGAATACCTTGAGGAAAGCCAAAGCCAAGTTCTACTCAATGGGCAATCATGCAGGTGCCGTCCTAGCCAAGCGTGTTAAAAAAGAGAGGTTCAGTCCAAAATCCCATTCCTGCTGAAGTCTGATGGTTCTCGAGTGTATAACCCAACTCACAGACGAGGAGTTTGCCTGATATTATTCTTCCCTCTATAACCTTAATGCTGACCTGAATACCCTCCAGCCTTCCCAAGTTGATAGCTGCCTTCTTGGAGAAGGCCAATCTCCCTATGGTTAGCACAGAGTAATTGTCCATTCTTAATGCACCAATCATGGAGTCCGAAATCTCACAAATATTTAGAGAAGCTAAAAAGCGTTCCTCTCCGGGCCCAGACGGTTTTTCCTTTCCCTACTATGCCCAGTATTTTCCTATTCTTTCCCCTTACCTTTTGTGTTTGTTTAACAACTGGCTAACGGTTGGGAGTATTAGGAGTGAAGGACTGGAAGCCTCTATAGCGACACTCCCCAAACCGGGAAAACCCATAACCTCCCCGGGAAATTTTCACCCTATCACTCTCTTGAACTGTGATGTTAAAATTTATGCTAAAATCTGGGCTAACAGACTACTGGCAGTGCTTCCTACACTCGTACATCCTGACCAAGTTGGGTTTGTGCCAGGTAGGCAGACTAGAGTTGGCACAAGGCGGCTGATTGATCTGCTGGATGTGGTGGAGCCTCCCCAGTGTATTCCTGTCACTTGACGCTGAAAAAGCGTTTGACAGGGTGCACTGGGGATATATTGAGCTCACTCTGAAAAAATTCGGCCTTATAGGCCAGATTTCTACAGCTATTATGGCTCTGCATTCCAATCATTGCACGGCTGTGCGCTCTGCTGGCTTTAAATCACGGATATTTCCTATCTCCAATGAGACCCGACAGGGCTGCCCCTATCTCCTCTCATATTTGCTCTGATCATGGAAACTCTTGCTGCCATCGTAAGCCAATATACGGACATTAAGGGTGTGACGGTGGGTGGAATCGACCACAAAATTGGCCTATATGCCGACGACATAGTTTTGTCTTGCTCCGCTCCCCTCGACTCCTTGAATGCAATTACTTCCATTCTTCACCAATTTTCCGCAGTTTCCTATTATAAACGTAACCTGAATAAGTCTACGACTTCCCCGTTTCTCCCGGTTCCCCTCCAATTACAGATCCAAGCTAAATATTCCTTCATCTGGTCCCCCCTTGGCTTCACTTACCTGGACATCCAAATAACCAAGTTAGCTAATATTGTCCGTCTTAACTGTGAGGCGACCCTTTCGGATATCAAAAAATGCATAGACCAATTTTCTAGCTCTCCTCTATCGTGGATGGCAAGAATTCAAACATCTAAAATGCTAATTCTCCCCACAATTATATACCTATTCAGATGCCTTCCCTGAGCCATCCCCTCTAAATATGTATCAGCCTTCCAGTCGTTTATTGACCATTTCATTTGGAATAAAAAACCTCACAGAATTAAACGCCAAATTTTGTCTTTGCCATATGCGAAGGGTGGCTCGGATGCTCCTAGGGTTCAGGCCTATCATAGGGCTGCAATTTTGGAACCTCTCAAATTATGGTGGGAAGGGGACTCCCTCCTCCCTTGGTTTATGATTGAGTCCCACTTTGCTCCCAGGAATTCTCTTAAACTCCTGTTAGAGCTCCAGCTGCTCCATGTCTCTTCCGGTGGTCCTTACCTTAGATCAATTAGATCTGCTTTAAAACTTTGGGCTGCCTTGTGTCCCACTCACTTCCCATTTTTTTAAGATTGTGTCTCTTTGCAAGCTTTAGAATATGTTATTGATAATATTTCCCTGTCTTCCTGGAGGGCGCGTGGGGTGCACTGGGTGTCTGATCTCTACGGCTCAGCTGGTCTGTTTGTATTTTCAGACTTAGTTAATCGCTACTCCTTGTCTACCAAAGACTTTCTTCAGTATTTCCAGGTACACAGCTTCCTGAAGCCTCATAGGCTGTTTGGTGCACCTTCACCCCCATCAGACACCCCGGCTCATCGCTTTTTTAGACCATGTACCATAGTTCCTCAAGGTATTTCTATCATTTATAAGGCTCTACTGACCCATGGTGTAGCGGACAAGCTTCCCTTCATGGCATCTTGGGAGTCCTCCCTCTCCTTTGAGGCCTCTCTGGAGGACTGGCATAATGCTATGATATACCCCTGTAAATTTTCCTCGTGCCTCGGACATCTTGAGCATTTTAAAAATATCCGGCTTCAGTGGTACATCACTCCTGTCAGGTGGGCTAAATTCCACCATACTTCCTACCCGCTTTGCTGGAAGAAATGTAATGCCACTGGCACCCTTGCCCATGTTTGGTGGAGCTGTCCATGCATCCAAGTTTTCTGGCACCAGGTTGAATCTATTATTGCTGAAGTGACCCATTTCCCCTTCGTCCTGACTTCCTGACAGGTCCCTTGACAGTACTGGGTATTTCTTTACAGGAACCCCCCCCCCCCCCCTTCGACCTGTGATTTCTAACATTCTTGTTACAGTCTTGCAGCTAGGCTTTGCATTGTCACATACTGGAAGTCTCCTATTGTTCCTTCTAGGAATGAACTTATAGCCAAAGTCAATCTCCATTTTAGTTATGAAACTACTTCAGCTGATTGTCTCTAAAAAAAAAATAATAATAAGGTCCTGTCGTGGTGGGATCCATGGAGCATGTCAACATTTGTATCTCCCAATGTCCAGTCTCACTGTTTTTAGAATTGCGTCAGCTCTCTGGTGTTACTCTGAATATTCATGCCTCTGTGGATATAACTCTGTGGACTGCTTACCTTTGAGCCCTATTCTTCCCTTTATTGTTTTTCCTGTACCTCCCCCCCACACCCTTTTCCTTCCCCCTGGTTGGGGATGCTTCTGTTTATATGCCTTCTTTGATTCAATAAAAATTTGAATGGTTAAACAAAAATATAATAATAATATTTAACCCCTTAACGACCGCCGATACGCCTTTTAACGGCGGTAGTTAAGGGTACTTAAACCACAGCTCCGTTAATTAACGTCACCGTGGAAAAAGTGTATAGCGCCACCCAGAGTCTGATTTTCTCCGGGGTCTCAGTTGTTGGGGGGTAGCCGAGACCCCAAAGAACATGATTTGGGTCAGTTTTTACCGACCCCCTTTGTTGTGATCGCCAATAATTAGCCGTTTACAGGTGGCCGCAAAAAAAATAAATGTGATTTGCCATTTAATTTAATAACCCCCCTTTATCACCCCCTTAGTTTGGGAAAAGTAATAAACTTTTCTTTTAAACTTCTTTTACACTTACCGTTGTTTTGCATCCCATTTTTGCAGTCCCAATAGATTTCTATGTGGACGCAATAATTCTATGGAGCGCCGTATGGCCGTGAGGGCCGAATCTACGACTGTGAAAAAAATATCGAGCCTGCTCGATATTTTTCACAGCTAAAGGACACGACCCTAATTGTAATTCAGGTTGTTTTTGCGGTGCACCATGACTTCCGGTTTTGAGGATAGCTGTTTTTTTTTTTTTTATATAATACTTTTGCCATAGTATTGCAAACCCGAAAACGGCAATCCACAAGTTTATAGTGGTACGTTATTGTGGCAGACCATGAAAATTGCGGCAATAACAGGCTGCAAAAAACAGGTAAGTGTAAAAGAAGCCTTAGGTTTGGGATTAGGGTAATGGTTAGGGATGGGATTAAGGTTAGGTTTGGGATTAGGTTTGTGATTAGGGTTGGGATTAGGGTCAGGGTTGTGTTGGGGTTAGGGCTGTGATTAGGATTATGGTTAGCGTTGGGATTAGGGTTAGGGATGTGTTGGGGTTAGAATTTGGGGTTTTCATTGTTTAGGTACATCAGGGGGTCTCCAAACGCAACATGGCTCCACCATTGATTTAAGCCAATTTTGAGTTGAAAAGGTCAAATGGAGCTCCTTCCCTTCTGAGCTCTGCCGTGCACCCAAAAACTGAACTTTTGGGGTCCAGTTTCTCCTGTGAAGCACTTGGGCATTCAAAGTGCTCACCACATATCTTGATAAGCTTCTTGGAGGGGTCTAGTTCCCAAAATGGGGTCACTTGTGGGGGGTTTCTACTGTTTAGGCACATCAGGGGCTCTGCAAACACAACATGACGCCCGCAGACCATTCCATCAAAGTTTGCATTCCAAAACATCACTACTTCGCTTCCGACATTTGCCATGCACCCAAACAGTGGTCTTGCCCCACATATGGGGTATCAACGTACTCGGGACCAATTGCACAACGACTTTAATGGTCCAATTTCTCCTGTTACCCTTGTGAAAGTCAAAATTTGGGGGTGAAAAGAATTTTTGTGGAAAAATATTTTTTTTTTTTTTATTTTCACGGCTTTACATTGTAAAATTATGTGAAGCACTTGGGAGTTGATAGTGCTCACCACACATCTAGATAAGTTCCATGGGAGCCTAGTTTACAAAATGGGGTCACTTGTGGGGGGTTTCTACTGTTTAGGCACATCAGGGGCTCTGCAAACGGAACATGATGCCTGCACACCATTCCATCAAAGTCTGCATTTTAAAACGTCACTACTTCCCTTCCGAACCCCGCTGTGTGCCCAAACAGTGGTCCCCCCCACATATGGGGTATCTGCGTACTCAGGACAAACTGAACAACAACTTTTGGGGTCCAATTTCTCCTGTTACCCTTGTGAAAGTAAAAAATTGTGGGCTAAAAAATCTTTTTTCAGAAAAGAAAAGATTTTGTATTTTCACGGCTCTACGTTATAAACTTCTGTGAAGCACTTGGGGCTCAAAGTGCTCACTACACAACTAGATAAGTTCCTTAAGGGGTCTAGTTTCCAAAATGGTGTCACTTGTGGGGGGTTTCCACTGGTTAGGCACATCAGGGGCATCCTAAACCAACATGGTGTCCGATCTCAATTCCAGCCAATTCTGAGCTAAAAAAGTCAAATGACACTCCTTTTCTTCCAAGCTCTGCTGAGAGCCAAAACTGTGGTTTACACCCACAAATGGGGTATGAGCGTATTCAGGAAAAATTGCACAGCAAATTTTGTGGCTCACTTTCTCTTTTTACACTTGTGAAAATAAAAAAAAAAATATAAAATTGTTCTGAAGTAAAATGTTTGTAAAAAAAAGTAAAATGTTATTTTTTTCCTTCCACATTGCTAAACTTCCTGTCAAGCACGTAAAGGGTTAATAAAATTATTGAATGTGGTTTTGAGCACCTTGAGGAGTGTAGTTTTTAGAATGGTGTCACTTTGGGGCATTTTCTGCCATGAACACCCCTCAAAGTGAGATGGTCCCTAAAAAATGGTTTTGTAATTTTTATTGTAAAAATGAGAAATTGCTGGTCAACTTTTATCCCTTATACCTTCCTAATAATAAAAAAAAAAAATTGTTTCCAGAATTGTGCTGTTGTAAATTTGACATGTGGGAAATGTTATTTATTAACAATTTTGTGTGACATATTTCTCTGGTTTAAAGGCATAAAAATTCAAAAAGTTTGAAAATTGCAAAATTGTCATCAAATTTCCATTTTTTACACAAATAAACATAAGTTATATCTAAGACATTTTACCACTAACATGAAATACAATATGTCATGAAAAAATCTCCGAATCAGCGGGATCCGTTAAAGCATTTCAGAGTTATAACCTCAAAGTGACAGTGGTCAGAATTGTAAAAATAAGCTTGGTCATTATCATTATTAAATATTTTTATAGCACCATTTATTCCATGGAGCTTTACATGTGAACGGGGCAAATATAGACAAGTACAATAAACATGAGTAAAACAAGGCACACACAAGTAAAGGAGGAGAGAGGATCCTGTCCACGAGGAATCACAGTTAGTTTCAAGGTCAAGGAATGCACGGATCCGGGAAATGTTTGAGTTGGAATCAGCAATAGGAGGCAAGGGCTTGGATATGTGGCTTGCAAGAGAGGGTAGAGTCAAGAATCACCTCGAGGCAGCGAGAGTGAGGGAATGGGGAAAGTGAGCATCCATTGACATTGATGGATAGGTCAGGTGGAGGGGTAGAGTGAGGTGGTGGAAAGATGGTAATTCTGTTTTGTCTATGTTCAGTTTTAGAAAGCGAGCAGGAAAGATGAAATAGTAGACAGACATTGCGGGATTTTGATCAGTAAGGAAGTGAGGTCAGGTCCAGATAGCTAGATCTGCGTATCATCAGCGTAGAGATGATATTGTAAACCGTGGGATTCTATGAGCTGTTCAAGGCCGAAGGTGTAGATGGAGAAGAGTAGGGGTCCTACGACTGAGCCTTGGGGAACACCAACAGACAGGGGGCAAGATGAATAGGTGGTGTGGGAGAGGGAGACACTGAATATCCGGTCTGTAAGATATGATGAGATCCAGGATAGGGCCAAGTCTG